>NC_058194.1:17040855-17665855 GCF_907165205.1 Coccinella septempunctata | reverse complement strand
TAAATGGCCTGCGCACAGATCAATGGCGAAGATTTCTGCCTGAAAAGCTGTCGCCGACTTTCCCAGACTAGCACTGAGTTTGGTCAGCGGTCTACGGCTGTAGACTCCGGCTCCAGATCCCTGACTGGTTCTGGAGCCATCAGTAAACCAGCAAGGTCCTTGTAAATAGAAATCCTTGTGATGGAGCCATTCGTCTCTGCTTGGAATCACAGAAACGAATGTTCCCTCGGTGCTGGTTCTTGTGATTATTTGATCAGTTCTCATGCCCATCACCTCGTCAGCCTCCAGTTGGGCCGACAGACGACTGGGCACGAAAGTGAGTTTGTCAGGCTCGTTCACGGTGAGGTGGTGGAGCCTGTGGGTTGCTAGTCTTGCCTCTCCCTGGACAAAAATGTGAAGGGGAGGGAGGTCTAATAGCATCTCCATGGACGAAGTTGGAGTAGAGCGGAATGCCCCCGAAATCATGAGGCAAGCCGTTCTTTGGAGTTTGGTAAGTTTGTTTTGGGTTAGAACGCGTTCAGTGCAGGACCACCAGGCGACACAGCCATAGGTGATCAATGGTCTGATCACCGTAACGTATAGCCAGCGGAGCTGCTTCGGCGCTATCCCCCATGTCCTTCCACAGATCCTTTGGCAGGCCCATAGGGAGTGCCTGGCTTTGTGGACGACTTTTTCCACATGGGAGTTCCATAGAAGCTTCCTATCCAGGGTAATGCCTAGATATTTGGCTTCCTCTACGAGTGGAATGGTCTTACCGTAGAGAGTTGGAGGAAAGATTTGAAATTTCCTTCTCCTGGTAAAGGGGACAATCAGGGTCTTGGAGGGGTTCACCCCTAACTGCTCCCCATCACACCAACCCTGAATTACTGTTAGTGTTTCCTGAAGAGCATCTGAGATGGTTGCATCGTCATTGCCCTCCAGTAAAACAACTATGTCGTCAGCGTAAGCCTGAACATATACGTCAAGCGAGCTGATAATTGCAATTAGATCATCAACCAGAAGTGACCAGAGAAGGGGTGATAGTACACCTCCTTGCGGACAACCTCTGCCTGCTTTGAATCTAAGTGCTTCGCCACAAAGCGTGGTTATGATGTTTCTGGAGCTCAGCATTGTGCTGATCCAATTCGATATGGTAGGAGGGACACCTTGGCAGCCCTCACTAGAGATTCAGTAAGGGCAGCATTAAAGGCTCCCTCAATGTCCAGAAAGGCAGCCACTGCAATCTCCCTGGAGTTGAGAGATTCATTGATCCTGCCGACAAGATTATTGAGGGCAAGATCCGTGGATTTGCCTTTCTGGTAGGCATACTGATGAGCACTCAGGGGATGATTCCGTAGAATCACCTCTCTGACGTGCTCGTCTAGTATCTTTTCAAGAGTTTTCATCACGAACGAAATTAAACTGATCGGTCGGAATGATTTAGGCTGTGAGTCTGTTTTTCCCGCCTTGGGAATATAAACGACTTTGACCTTCCTCCAGTTGGATGGTATAAAATTCCATGCCAAGCTGGATCTGAAGAGCCTAATGAGGTAAGACATTAAGAATTCCAGTCCGTGCTGAAGTAGAGCTGGAAATATTTCATCGTCACCTGGCGCTTTGTATGGGAGAAAGGATAAAACTGCCCTTCTCACCGCGCTCGCAGTGACAAGTTTGTTGACAAATTTCCAGCATTCCTTGCTGGGTCGCTTGAGGCGACTGGTGAAGTTACCTTCTTCCGCAGATGCGGAATCAATCAGCACGTGATCCGGAAAGTGTGTGTCAGCCATGATCTTAAGGGTTTCCGCCCCAGAGGCCGTATAGGTGCCATCTGATCTTTTAACAGATCCCAGCGTCAAAGACGGCTCTCTGGAGAGAATTTTATGGAGTCTTGTCCCGCTTGCAGCATCTTCGATGCTGCTGCAGAAGTTTTCCCAAGACTCCCTTTTGGCCTTCCTTACTTCCTTGTTGTACAAGGTGAGGATTTGACGATACACTTCCCACTCACCTGCTGATTTTGCTCGGTTAAATTTTTTCCGAACCTCTTTACGAAGTTTCTCTAATTTAGAGTTCCACCAAGATACTTTCCTATTGTCGGATTTCTTTCTTAGTGGACAGTTTTCATGATATGCCGAGACTATAGCTTGGCCAATTGAGTTGGCCAGCCTCTCTAGGTCTTCATGATTGTTAACGTTGACGTTGATGGATCTCAGATTCCGTTGCAGGGATAGTTTATAACCATCCCAGTCGGTTAATCTGGGATTGCGATATTCCTGAATGGGTTTACCGCCTAATTCAATGTTAAATTGAATATTTCTATGGTCTGAGCCAGAGGGCGTGTCAGAAACCCTCCAGTCAGTGATTTTAGTGCTCAGGTATTGCGAGCAGAGCGTGATGTCCAATACCTCAGCCCGATTTTTCGTAACAAAGGTTGGAACAGAGCCCCGATTCAATACAAAAAGCGCTTCTTCTAGAATGAAGTCAAATAAGTGCTCACCTCTTTCGTTGATGTCCGTGCTACCCCACGTAGTGTGATGGGAGTTGGCATCGCAAGCAACGAGGAGTTGAAGGTTTTTCCCCCTGCAGAAGGCAACTAATTTTCGCACTTCATTTGGCGGGGGGAACATGGTATCACCAGGGAAGTAGGCAGAACAGACCAGTTCTTTAGTGCCCGTTTCCATGGGAAGTTTCCAACGGAAGTCTAGCGCCCTGAGAAAAGTATAAGTACTATTAACAACGGAAATGTACTATAGTAGGAAATCTAAATTGAGAAGTGAACTGCACGGAACGCGTCACCATCAATCGAAAGAGTAGTAGGTAGACCGATTTCTGGCTTATTTGCCGTCATCAGTACCCCATAACTCAAATCGATGATGACGACGTTTTCCACATGCCGAGATATTGCATTTATTATTCTTTCTTGGCGATGAACGCAATATCAAGCGTTTTCTACTTCCCGAGATATTGCATAAGACTCAAAACCGATTAAGCGGAAATCGAAGTTGTTGAATATTGAAAATTCGTCATTGTTTTTTCTCGTATAATATATAAAAACATTCAACTCAAAATTTCATTCCAAATTTATGAATTCTTACATTTAAACATACCTGGAAAAGGGTAGAGATGTGATATCTCTACCTTTTTTTTCTAAATTTTCTATTCAACAGCATCAGAGATATCTTGGGAAGAAAAAATCAAAACATCAAAATATTTTTTTTTCGAATGGTGAAGTGAAATCTTTTTCAGCACTTCTGATAGATATCATTTTATTATTACGCTTCTAATACCAAAACGTACATCCATTTTTTTTATTCGCTTTAAGCCCATTCAACATCTTAAATACTTCCAAGACTTGATATATTGAACCGTTCTTCAAGTTTTAGTTGTTGATCCACTATAATCGAAAGTGAATTATAAATCAAGTAGCGAACAACCCTAAATTCAAAGTTAAGCACATAATTCTCCAGAACTTGCCCTCGCACTAAATCCAGAAAGGGGAAACACCAACCCGAAAGTACGTCTGTAAAACTTTTCGAATGAAACAAATCATATTTTCAGTCCTTTGTTTGTTCTTCCTATTGAGTGAAAATGAATGTGGATGGAAACCGACGTTGTGTAGGTGGACTTTTTCTCCGTTACATTGGATTTTAAATGTTAGAAAGATCAACATTCACGTTATGGAAGTTCTATCGATTTGAGAAAGTTCTAAGGAATTATGCCAGTGAGAAAAGTTTGATTTATAGAGGGGGAGTTGCTAACATCCGCGATTTACATTTATCCTGGCGAAGTTTCCGAATGTTACAGATTCAGTCAAGCCTTTTTTGCTTCACTGCGACGTGAGCATCTCTGAATGAAAGTTCGGCATAAAGAATTTGGCGTCTTTCCCAAATTTCCTTCGTAATAGTTATGACATAGGGAATCTAGGATATACAAGGTGAATCGGAAATATCAAGCAATATTTTTAGGGATGATAGAACAGAACGCAAAAAAATTGTATATGAACTGAGTCTATTTATATTATATTGTTCAATTTTCTCAAATGTACAGTGTGAGTCTTTGACTCTTACAATATTTCAACAGTAGATGATTGATGTGAAAAGAAACACTTTTTTCCTCTAAAATTTTGTCCGATTCGAACATTTTAAGTTTTCATAATAAACTATGCCACCTCTAAAGAAACAAAATTTCCTTCAGCATAATAAGCTCAATCTATGACACTACACATCCGTGGATCTTTCAAGCAGAGCATTCAGCCAAAGTAGGTAGCCCATTTTTCAAATTTCACACACTTTCTTTTCTTTTCTACTTTTTTAATTTTGAACCTCAAAATACTAAAAAACGGCGCAAAATATAAAGAAAACTTTTATTTTACACAACGTTCAAATATTCATTAGCTAGCGTCCAACAGTTGGATTCTTTGAATTGTCATGAATGGTCATACCGAGAAAACTGGAGGACGTGGGTAATAACTTTTGTTCGAAAAAGATTAATCAAAAAAATGAAAAACTTTATTCCGAAATTCATTTCATTCCATAGAACAGTTTGTGAAATAGAACTAAAAATAACATTTTTTTATGGTTTTTAAACGGCCTGTATCTTTCAAACCGAGCAGATTCTGAAAAAATGGTAAGGGAAAAAAGTGTTTTTTGACCCCAATATTTGTACGAGTCAAAGACTCACCATGTACGTGGAGTCTTTCACAAATTGCGGCCACATCATGATATTAATCTGAGTTATTTGGAGTCGAAAGGGTCTTGTAGGCCCTTAACAGAAAATGCTTCGTTTCCAGGATCAAATAAATAACAAATTGCTCGACATTATGCAATCCATATCTTCTCTGAAGTCGTCCATTTTCAACAATTTTTGTACTTTAATAAGCTTTTTGGTGTAATATTTATGGTACAATTGCCCTATACTAAATGAACATTATGCATAAGCCTTATGAGAGCTCGGCACCTGGAAATTCAAATGTTATTGACTGCTATTCTCTATTTGAACGCGGCCAGGCATAGATAATGTTAAATGCTCTGTTCGTCAAAATATGCCAAAATGGGTAGTTCTTCCGGAAAACATAAAAAATGTCCATAAGGTAGTTAAAATGACCAAAAATGAAACTACTTGATACAGGTGGCAGCTTTTGAGTTTTAAGAGAAAATTGATGCGTATGCATATTGGTTTCGTATATGTCACGATTGCCTATTGACCGGACTAGAGACACAGCCTTCTATAGACGGATGTGGTAGAAACAACAAAGCGTCGACAATTCAGCACTGTTTGGCGCTGTTCAAGCAAAATAAAAAAGATATCTTCTATCGGTAGGCCTATATGACAATGAATGAAACATGAATCCTTCACTACAGCCAGAATCCGAAAATGATCGTCGGCTGAGTGGACAGCAGCCGGTGAGTGAAAGTCATGAGAAGCGATCAGAAACTCGAAAGTCAGCTGAAAAGATTACGATCTCCATATTTTGGGACGAGCATTGAATGTTGTCCATTGAATATCACGAGAAATGCGAAAGTTTCAATAGAAATTATCGCCTGCCGTGTTGGACCGATGCAAAAAATACTGCTGTTCAACCAGGACCCCCGTGTTACAAGTCATTGAAAACATAATGATTATATTCACTAAATTATGCTTCGAATTATTTCCTCACCCACCGTATTCTGTACAGCAACTACAGGATTCTCCAGTGAGGGAAATTCGGCTCAAATGAAATGAAGTACTTGCGGAAACTGTGGTCTAATATCAGATCCAAGGTCACTCAGTACCAGTGGAATATAACCCACTTACCAAACTATAAACTGAACAAGTGGAACTATACTGAGTAAAAAAATCGGCCATCCACGCAATCCAAATATGGAAATATGGAAATATGGAATTTTCTTCTCCTGTCAAAAATGAAATGTGGCAATGGAAACTAACTAGGTATGTGACTTATTCCGGCCTGCAGAACTCTGGCTGAGGTACTTGCGCACATAATACAGAGAACAGTGTCGCTTGCCTCACCACGAATCATCTGGTCCCATGAAGCTATACGGGACGCTTGCATCTATCCCTTTCGTTAAAGGACACCATGAGGACTCGATGGGATACTATACTCCAAGAAAGGTGTGGAAAGTTTTATAACGAGCAACCACTTAGGGTTTCTATGAAAGTTTTTCCTCTCACATAAGAGCAATAAGAGCTATGGCTAAGAACAATTGAATTCTTCCCAAGAAAACTTCAGAGAACTCGATAATTCATTCCCAGCACTCAGAGATCTTATTACCTGCCAAGAAATCGGCCGAAATCTCTCTAACATTGATAAGATCGGTCGTGGGCCTACAGCTGGACTCATTTCTGTTAATTTGTTCAATCTGTGCAACGCCTTGTTTCATTAATTCAATCCCATCTCACCACAAGAGGGTATCATGTTCGAAATATCTTCCAATGGCCCTCAAATGGTTCTTAGGAGACCCCAATACTTAATCATTGAAGGCTGGGGCCGTCCCTGACCCGGATTCATCGACTTCATTATTGTGTGAAAGGGTCCCCTTCAAGGGAATGGCCATTCTGCAGCAGCCATTTAGAATTTCCGTAATTTCGTTCGTTCACTAATCCGCAAGGACATAAGGTGGTCAAAATTTATCAATTGAATGCAATTAAGATCAAGGAACGTTCTTCCAATTATGTGGCGGGTTAATGCCTCACCGTGGACTTTGTGGCTTCATAATTGGTTTTAGGGGTTAACGTTATTGGTGATCACAAAAACACAATTGCTTTCATTGAATTAGTGGAGGGATATTGTTGCAATGATTTGGGATTAGAAATATTTCCTGCAAATGTTGGGGTCCAGTAACATTTTGTTGAGGCATTGTAGTTTATACACGAGTCTTTGAATGTGATGAGGAATTCACATGAATATGTCTAGTTTATTCCAGATGAGTTTTCAGCAACTAGGAAGAGGTTTTTGTAGATGTAGAATGATTTTCTTGAAATCTGGTGATCTGGCTTCCTTCAATTGGAGAAATCGTCATTAATGTACAATATATGTTACATCTATCATATAAAAACTGGTTTGAGAGGAGATGAGGAGTATATGGAAGAAAAATTCTTCCAAATACAGTTGATAGCAAAATACTGCGCTGTGTTGAAGCCTGTAGTAAACGTTCTCCAATCGGTATTCCTGGGCTTAATGAAGGCCTCAGAGTATGTCAAATTTGTACAACTGATCAAAAGTCACCGAGATGATCCTTGAAAATTACTATCGATATATTGAACGATGATTTATCGCCGAAAGCCACGGTCTAGAAAAAGAATGGAGACACTGCCCTGAACTGTAAAAAAGCCAAATATCTATAGAAGCAACCAACTAGCAACTAGTCGTGAAAGACTCACCTCTTGTATTGTTGAAAAGATGAAAGATATGATGACCAAATTTGAGAAAAGAAGAATCAAAACATTAAGAAAAATAAAGATACAATAGAGATGCAATTACATCGAATACTGCGTTCAGAAAAAATCGTCATCAAGAAGGCTATGCAATATTCAAGGTTGATATTTTGTATCTAAAGGGAACACTCAGATTGTGGTGTAAATAGGTAAATCTACTAAACACCTATCTCTATAGTAATTTGCGATATAAAAATTTCATAGGATCAACTTTCAGCTGGTTCACGCAAAATCGGATATGATCGCTTAGTAGTTTCATCAAATTCTAGATAACTAGAAAATGTTATAGTAGAAGCGACTTACGTTCCAGAAAAGTATATGGGCAGTCCGGGAGAGTTGAACCCCTTTTCACTCTGAAGCCACTCAAGTTGTATCTGTTAATGGTAGAAACTCATTTTTTTTGCGTGAAGATATCATGCCCAAATTGGCAATGATAGATAATAGTAGAGTGATGGAGAGTGGAGAGATGAACATTTTCATTACAGCAGTTCTTTTTTTTTTAGGAACCGAAAATTGGCTCATGTCTCCCTAACCTATGGGAGAGTTGAACAGGGGACGAGAGACTTGACCATAAGTTTGTTTATCAGGAAAAACATTGAAAGAAAATAATTTTCAATGACCAACAATATTCTTTGTCAAGGTATTCATCATCAGATGTATCAGCGTATGAAAAACATATTTTCTATTTCAGAGTCATTCTCCCTTATTTCCGAGATGTTTTTTACTCTTTTGAACCTTTGTATATTTTTTTTATATTTATTGCTATTATTCAATTTTATTTTTTTGAAGCAAACTATGATGTAAGCTCAGTGCGGGAAACTTGGACCACTGATTATGTTTCCCGAACATAGCATGGGTCAAGTCTCCCGCACTCCCTTTTAGGCTATTCGATAGATGTTTTCTTGAAACTTTTACAGCTATTATTGAAATTGATTGTAAAACAAAATTAATCAATGAAAGCAATAAAACTAAATAACACCACCCACCCATTAAACAGCTCAACAAACAAAAATTATTCAATTTCTTACTTCCTTACAACAAAATCACGTTCAACCCTCTCACTCCCGAACTGTTTTGATGGCGGTCAAAATGAAGCCGCCACTAGTTGTGCCTTATTACCAGTATGTCGCAAGCTATTAACGATATCGGTAGAGCGGCATTTAAATGAAATATTTGAGGTGGTTCAAGTCTCCTACCTGAGCAAGTCTCCCAAACTGCCCCTACAACCTTCAAATTTAATCCCACTGGATGACGAAGTTTTTTTGAAACCGAACTTAATGCTGTTCGTATCGTGTAATTCGAAGAATATGAATACGTAGACTTCAAGATATCATTGAAACTACTCCGAAAATTCGAAAGATACGGCTTTAGCTGATACACAGAGAGATATAAGCGCAATTCCCGAATGAGCCGATACGGTAAAAATGGATAAAATGTAAATTATGGACCCCACTCTGCTGATCCGTACATTTCCAGGATAATAACATTTTTTATGAACTTTAATACCCCTTTCATCATCAGAATTCCAACAAAGGTTTCATCCAATCGATACGATAGATCAAAGCGGGTTCAAATTTCAAATGGGGCACGCAGTTCTAGCAATTTATCAAGCTTTCATTCTGAGAACAGTCCCATCCATCCAGATTGATTAATTAATATTTCTGTAATATCACGCCGTGGCATCAGTGCCACCTCCATTAGTGAAAATATAATTGATTGCACCTATTGATTACTAGCCAGTTGATTAGAAGTGAAGATTTGGTGCTGACTGATTACTCCCCTGGGAACGACCAACCTGTCAACGATAATTGAGAGGAATTTTGGGTTCAGATGAACAGTAACCGTTGAAACGGAGATTCTTATACGAATTGTAGTGGAATTTTCATTCTTCAGAATAACATTCTATCTAATTAGAAGTACTTGAAATTTTAAAACGACATTCAATCTTTACTTGAGTGGAACAAATCTTATGGGGTGATTGCTATATATAAGGTGTCCCGAATTCGAGTTGAAAAACTCTAATGGTATATTCTAGGTACCTACGTCAAAAGTAGGATGAATTTTGTGGGTTTTCGAAGTCATCACGGTGTAAATGTGATTGCTTTCCTCGAAAAACCAGCAGCCTCTTGTTGATGTTCCATAATGCTTTCAACGAAATCTCGCCAGTGGTTGTTAGTGTTCGGTTTTGTGTAAGTTGAATTGTATGAGCGTACAGAGAGGTACAGGAGTTCAATTGTTCATATCGGTAGAGGGCTTCTTGACATATGAAATTCTTATCCACTACGTCAAATTGACGATTCTGGATTTTCAACAACATTCTTACGTACTTCCGCCATATCAGAAATATTGTGAATGAAGAGGATGACAAAGAATTGTTAATTCATGTAGAACATGGTGAAGCCTTTATTGCCTTGAAATTTCCTTTAATTTTGACTTCCATTGATGCAACATTCTTATGGATGTCCGTTAATTCCTTTGGAACATACCCATTTCCTACCACTGCATCACTTGTATTTCATTTTAGGGTTAATTGTTTTGAAATCTACTAGTGATGTAACGTCTTCCCAGCGAGCACAAAAACATCTCAGAGATGTTAAAAGAAAGAGATTTCGAGACATTGAACATCCACTGCGATGTTCTGTTTATACATGAATAGAACTTTTATAGAACAGCCAATGTCCGCCGCAGGCGGCTATTATATGGATGTCCCTGGGATGTCACAAAAAGAACTACTCAGAAGTTTTTTTGATAGCCTTTTCATGTACACAATAAAACATTTCTAAAGCGCTTTGCGCACACGAAATCGCTGTTTGTAAGACTTTATATGAAATTCTTTTGTGAGGCCTTTTTTCTTTCATTTGGATGTTTGAGGATACCACATTCTATTTTAAATGAACTACTACTACTACTACTACTACTACTAGAAGTTTTTAAATGAAATACAGAAAACTATATAAGAATAAAAATATTTTAATGATACTCCAACAGGTACAAAAGGAAAAGAAATCACATTTCACATAAAAAATTGAACAACAAAAAACAATTGATAAATATTATACTACAGAAAGGGAGAATAAACAAAAATATATCACATTCAATAAAACAAACATAAATAACCAAAAAGAAATATCACATTCAACATAAAAAAACTGATTATAATATTAGATGTACCGAAAGGGAAAATGAAAAAAAATTCATGAAAAATTTATTTTCCCTTCATTTTATCGTCCCTCCTCCTCTGCCTAATATGCCTAAACCAATCTTTGGCATAGAGTTCGAATACTTTCCTAGTGATTTGGAATTTTTTATGGATCACATCTACAAAATAAAAACAATTCAAACAATTAATTCACAAAATATATGAACGTTAAGATGATTTTTTCCAATTAAAATAATAGAGAAAATAGCTGCATGAAAGGATCTGGAAGATTTGAGTTGTATATAGCTCCTGAACAGGTTGATTTGCGAAACGATTTTATTTATTTAATTATTTGTACCTGTATTTAAAGATGGAACAATTTGAAGGAGTTTTCAAAAACAAGAACTTTTCTGGGACAATTTGAATTATTTTGTGATTCACAAGTGATGAATGATTATTATCATCGTCGGAAGAGTAATCTTACAAAATATTCCTGGGAATTATCAACGGCAGAGATAGAGATTATCGAAATATGTTGAAATCCTCGATGATATGGCTTTAAACTTTATAAAGTTATTTCTTGAATAATTATAATAACCTTCCATATACCATTCGATTATTCCAACCAAAATACAATGATCTCCCAAATACACAAATAATATTAACCACGCAGCGTGGATTCTTTTGAGGTTATATGTATGTTTCTGGGCATTATACTATACATTTAATTCATGTAATACTTACTTATTAATTGTATTTGGTTACTATGAAGAGATCGATCCTAAATTCACAATCAAAACCAACACAGAAGTAGTTAATATTATACAAATCACCAATCAACTTTCAACTCCGAACAGTCCACAGTCCAAACTACGAAGAAAGTGGAAATGGCGGCAAAATGAAAAAGGTGAATTGTATATTGTTTATTTGGAATAAACCTCCCAAGGCAAACTATGCGACGCCAAGAGAAGATATCCACACGTTTACATTATTTTCAACTCGACAGTACCTCTCACTAGGTAGACGAAGAAATGCCACAGATGGCACAGATCAGAACAAATAAAGATATCCAATAGCCTTTGGAGACCTCTTTGGGAAGTGCATATTACGTTTCAAAGAAACATCCTCATGCCAACATTTTCGAAACATCCCAAAACATCCCAGGGATGTTTGTGCTCGCTGGGTTCAACCTTCAGTCAAAGAAGATAGATAACTAACTTCAACTATCCTCAAGCTACTGCATATTATATTTGTCAATAATTCAATTTTCTTCCATAGGAAAATTAAATACATCTAAAAACTGTTCTCTTGTATTTTCCATGCAGATAATTAGATTTGGTATGCCTCCAATCAGTTTGTATAAACATCAATAATGTTCGTCACATATTTTCGAATTCATATTTTCCGAAGTAATTAGACATTGTAATAAAATACGTAATTACTGAGAGTTTCACGTGAAACGGACAACATAGCGCTGATTTCTTCTTCAGCAAACCCAAAAATGTTTTGACAAGCGTCCTAACCCTACATTTTCGTACTATACAGTGTGAAATGTGTCAAATTCCCATGGCCAACCCAGTGCTAAAATAAAAGTGAATGGAATATATAGCATATCATAAATCTCTTGATTCGATGATTTTCGCCATCTTTGCGTTGTTCAAAAATCAGTATAACGTGCTTAATTGCAAGAGGCAGTTTCGAAAAATAGAAGAAGAACTAGCAGTCCATCTTTTCGGGCCGATTTGCCTTAAAAAACCATAATAAAATAATAAATAATCGGTTACCCATCCCTGTCTATGATCGGTGCTAACCTTACCTCTGTCTATAGAGAGTAGAGACAAAGAGTAACCAACAAGAGGTTTCACTCTGTCAATTTACAAGGCGAAATCTGACTCATGGAATTTTAACCTTGGAGTGGGGACACGATACGCGCCAGAATACTGCGAACAGAATCATCCGCAGTCAAATCAGAATCTGGGCGTCCAATCAAATTGCGAGTTGCGAACCGAACGAATATCGGCAGATATCGGCTTTCGTTTTCGTATCCTGTCGGAAACGAATCAATTTCCGTTTATGAAAATAATGCGACTTCTTTCAAAATAGTTCGAATATCGAATTATGAGTATTCCCTCAAGGTCATTGAAACCCAACCGGCCAAAATGACAGAGTGCATCCTCTTATTGGTTACTCTTTGGTAGAGAGAAGGAGAACGATGTCTGCTTTGAGAACATAGATTTTTTGTCCCCTAAAATATGTACCATAGAGAAAGGGAAAGCCTTGTCTCTGATATGTACCAATAGGGTAGTTCATGCTTTTGCCAACAGGCGCGCTGGCCATCACGGGATGGCGAAATTTTGATTTAAACTAATTGTATTTGGCTGAGTGAATTGTCTTTCTGGTGACAGATGATAAGAATATTATTGTTTTCAATTTTTGATAAGAAAACAACATTTCTAGAAATTCGATTGGTCCCCACTAATCTCTATGTGAACACAAAACAGACAGCTAATGGCCCAACGGTCATTTCTCCCTTTCTATAAAATAGCCAATTTCATGCTGGCATTGCTGAGTTCATGTCTTTATGTCTATGATTTGTTTACATTTGCGTTTGGTAAACATCAAAAATCACAAATTTACCTCTAAATCAGCTGATTTTCCACTCTTGCTTATCTTTTTCGGTGCTTACGAAATCATTATACCCCGACAATCAGAACAAGTTCAAAAAAAAAATCCAAAATTCAGAAATCGTACCATTTCTGTACTCAATAAGCTATGAAGGCCTTTCTCATCAGTGTGTCTGTGATTGACATTTATCTTTTAGTTTCTAGATATTCAAATTCCAAACCATAAAATTCTGCAAACTGAAACTAATCCTCAAGTTTAGTTTATGCCTGAGCCTTCCAACAAGAAGTCGGCTTCCCTTATTGATTTAATATGAGGCACATAAATCTTCAGAATCCACCGATATTAAACCCGTATATATCACACTTCTTGGATAACAAGAAAACAGGTTGACATGTCGAGTAGTCAGTGCAAGAAGAGTTTATACTTGTTCACGAGGGTCATCTTAATTTGGGAAACTGTCCCATCTGCGCACCTCTGATGATTTATCGCATGAACAAAGCCTTTTGTCGGTTGTATACAACAGATGACACCCAATAGGGATTTGGTTGTCAGTTCATTTCCCTCTCGTTGCTTTTTATTATCAATGACAGTAGGTCTCAGAGAAATGGAGTTATTTGTTATCTCTCCAAGTATTGTACTGAGAGCAGTAGTTGAGCGAATTTATACCAAGTATGGTTCATATTTTGAAGTTGTTCAAAGTTTCCAGTAGAAACTGAATTGTACAAGCGTTAATGAAATCTAAATATAACATTTTCCTGAACATTGATGTATATTAATTACCCTCAAATGTTACTACGTCTAAGTTTGCACGGATTGAATATGTTTCTTATACTTCAAAACTGCAGTTCATAAGACACAAATGAAAATTTCTGCAGTAATCATAATTTTCTCACGTTTAATGTACTCAAACAATATTTTAAGGAAAAACAACTGAAAATCCGAGAATTTTAGTGTAGAATACTTTTCTCATTTAAATATTTCACGCATTCATTCAGTGGGTTCAGTTGAAAGTAAAAATAAAATCAGAGGGGTGACTGAGTCATAACCAGCAGCCCTAACAACTTTTATCTATTAACGCTCAGTAAATTACAAGATATGACACAACAGCTGCACTCTGTTGAGAAAGTTTCGACAAACTCGTTAAAGCAACAAATAAATAAAAACTTCTACTCATGAAGCAATCATAGAGAAATATGAGGAAACTCCAACAGACGTCCCCAATAACTTTATTGTGTTTCCGTTTTCTTTCCCTCGCCCTCTTCTTGTGAGCATCTCCCAAAAGTTAGTCGTATTACGTTGATAAGCCACATTGAATTGACGTTATTTTTCGTATGCTTCAAGAATTGACTGCGATTTCATTTCCCAACTGACGTCGACGTTTTAGTTTTAGTGAAGCTTTTACGACACCAACATTTCTGAGATTTTCTATCTAAAATTGGGCTAAGTATCGGTTACTTTTCGGCTCCTACCTTATGCATGACCATGTCGGCGTGTGGTGTAGTGCAATGATTTGACGCTCGATGTCAAAAATTACACAACAGAGTAACATGAGATTGCGAATAAAAAGCAACCCTTGACCACGTTGTACTCTGTGTTGCAAAGCGAACGATATGTGTATGCTACCAAACCAGTCATGTTTCAATGCTCAAGCTTAGGGTTCAATTCTGTTGAAATAGGCTGGAAAATGTGTTTCTTACTAGAGCATTCAATCCAAGAAAAACATACAATTTTTTTCATTCTCATCCTTTGGTCTTAACATTGCTTAAAAACATTTATGAGCACATTCTGGATTTGTCTTGTCTAGTTCTCGTGTCACAAATCTTTCCTTTTGCATATAAATACTTTCTGTACTTTGTATTTCGTATTTCTATACAGTGTGACGCAGCCCACTTAATATTATTGTTTTTCTCACAACTGAATAAGAATATTTCCTACTTGTTAGTAGTGGTAAAAAGCCTTTTCGCTGCCAGAACTCATATGCTGATAATTTGAGAAAAGTAATTGTTCAGTCAGAATGAATGAGTATGAACTTAACACAGATTATAATAAGTTTCGTGTCCAAAAATCTGCTAGAAAAGTTCTTGCTTCAGTTTTTTGTGATTGCTATGGAGTACCTAATCATGATCGATGTTTTGGATAAGGGTAGAACAATAACCGGAGATTACTATTCGACATTACTTACCTCTCTACGGGAAAAAATAAAGGAAAAGACTCGGAAAGCTTTCCAAAGGTGTTTTGTTTTTGCAGGACAACCTGCACACAAATCTCATGTTGTCATACAAAAAATTCGTGATTTAGGGTTTGAATTACTAGAACACCCCCCTTATTCACCAGATTTAGCTTCATACGACTATCATCTTGTTTCTAAATTGAAAAAAAGTTTAAAAGGTCGTAAATTTCCTTCCAACGAGGAAGTAATAAAAGCTGTGGAGGTCTGGTTTGCAGAGCAAGAAGAAACATTTTCTTTGAAAGGTCTAGAAACGTTGCAGGTTCGCTGTAATAAATGTATCCAATTAAGGGGAGAATATGTTGACTAATAAAATATTTTGACATTGAAATTTTGTTTGGTTCTATAGTAGGCTAAGAATTTTTCAATATACCCTAGTACATATCTGTCATAAGAAAAAAAGAAATATCTTCCTTAAACTTCCCCATTCGATGAAATATTCGAATTGAATAAGATCATTTCTTTCTCTTCTAGATTCAATTACTGGTGCTTCGGGCTGCAGCCGTTTTGGTTCCATGCAACGAACGTGTTATTACACGCGTTGGTGAGTGTGCTGTTCACCCGTGTAGCGCTACGGATTGCGGGCATGAAACCGCCCTTCGCCACCGTAGCCGGTCTACTGTTTGCCGTTCATCCCATACACACCGAAGCGGTAAGTAAGCTTGACATATTCCTCTCTTACAGCGGATTAGTTGTGTGAGGGTTGTGCGATTAAACGAAATCACGGAACACGTTATTCGCATCAACTACGTCGCGGACCATGCACCCACCTGTCTTTGCCCACTGATGCAGGCTTCTGTCGGCGTTTGTGGCGGAGAAATAAAACCGAAAGGCGCGGGCGACGGTGGGCGGCATTACGGGGCGACACGGGAATTTCAGCAAAAAGCAAACGTTTTCGAGTTAGCATGTGTTTCGAGCGTATCCGCGAAGTGGCATGCACCGGAACAGGATACGAGAGAGTTCGGCGTTCGCAATTGAAACAGAGTTGAATCGTCAATTAGGGCCCTCGAATTGGTGAATTTTTCAACGGAGCTACGGCATGACAGAAAATACCTGGGGAAAATCACGATCAGCTTCAGAGATGAAAAAAGCGCCAAAAATATTTGGTCTGATGGATTGCAGACTCCTGTGGGACACTTCAAAATGTATATCAGCAGTCTGATCGAATATCAAAAATCAAGTAGGAAAATTTTCGACTGGATATATCCCCTTGATTGAAATATTTTGTCACTGTTGAAGCACTAAACGAAAAAGTCTTTTTTTCGAAAAGTAAGGTCAACTGGTCACAATAAATCGTTCCACAAAAATCGCCTACAGGGTGTGTTTTTAGAAACGAAACAAATGAAATAATAGGTTAAATGAACTTTTTTCGAAAAAATGCTCGGACGCAGATTTTTGATTTGGACAACTTCGGGACAACATTACAACCGAATCTTTTTAACCCTCATTAACACAACGCCGAATAGGAATTATACAGTATATAAGTGATACCTCATTTGAAATGGCTGTCTATTCTCAGTTCAGCATATTCAATTTTTTATCATTTAATCCATTCGCTTTCAAAATAGTCTAATTTGAACAGATTTGGTTTTCCTTCGGGTTTTCTCTTCAAGCGTGCTGTGTAAATTAATCGAATTTTCACTCATTTATTCTGTTATTTTGATGTATACCAAACTAGTACTGATAAGCCAAGTCAAGCATTTTCATAGATACGAATTTTACTGATCTTCATACCGTTTAGACACCCCAACGGTGGGTACAAAAGAAGATGGCAGATATCCACCCACTGGTCCATCATTCTGTACTGAGTATGAGATTCTGTAATAAGTAGTGATTACGTATTTAGTGGTTATTTGGATTCTGATTTTGTATCAAGTAACGAGTGCGTAGTAGTGATTTTGATTATTCTAATTAATTCTGAATAGGTCGTCTAGGTAGTTCTCAGCGATAGTTACCACTCTTCAAACTACTTGGGTTGTCTTTTTCTGAGCATTTAATTTGAGTTACGCCACCCCGGTTTTCACCGCTCAAGTATCTAGTGCCAGAACAACCGCTGGAGACTACGATAGGTAAGACAGCACTCCTTACTATTATCTAGGAACCCCAGCTTCCACCTTTATGCATCCTTTGACACAATTTGTGTTCTATCCCTACTGTTGGTTTGATTCTCTGCTGGTGTGGAAACCTGTGGGTAAAAGAAAGCACTCAGGGGTGCACCGCCGTTTCATTTTCCTAAGTTGCCAATGCCCACCTTTACGGTTAGTACGATTCTCTGCTGGTGTGAAAACCCGGAGGAAGTAGAAAACACTCAGAGGTGAACCGTCGTGTTTCTGCGCTGTCTTGCTCGAGCCCTATCTCTGCTGAATTCCTGCTTCATTGACCTTCAAGTGTGAGTCACGGAATTCACGTGAATTCACCACCTTTGCATTCGTTCTTTTATATGATTTCCAGAAAAAAACCCTTTTATTGGTGTGAAGTAGAATGTTTCTATCCCACCTTCTGTTATTTTCACTTGAAAGATTCATTTTATATCCCAGTTAATCGGTTGATTTTTACAGTAGTGTGATAGTGCCTTTGCTATTCTTCAGTGCGAAACAACGAATAAACTTTGGCAACTCCGATTTTGACTTACTTTTGTTATCGCTAACATCAGTAACACCTTTTTCATTAAGAACGGGTTTCACAAAACTTTCATTGCGGGATCAACGAATTGACAGTGTCTCATTTTCCAAAAGGAAGTCACTGAAAATTTTTCATTTCTGAATATATTGCGGAAGTCGCAATTGAGAATCATTGAATTGATGTATATGGATCATAGTTTAATGCGAGAATGATATTCTGAATGTTCATGACTGAATTATCGATTGAAAACAAATTTACGTTTATCCTTCAATCAAGCGTTGATGCCCGATCAAGCGTCGTGAAACCGGGAGTAAATGTTCAAAAATTTCCACCCATAATAGAACGGAAATCATTTAGGTACCTCAGAGACCGCCAACGTCAAAACCCACTTAGTCGCCATTAGTTTAATGACACACAGTATAACCCGGCGTCAAGTTTGATTAAAAATACGATGGGCACAGTATAACCAAACTTTGGTATATCAATCGCCATGGATTCCTTCAAAGGCAACTTTTAATACCGTGTTTTCATCACTATTCACCTTCCTTGAATGAGACTCCCAGATTATTTCCGAGATTTTTCTCTTGATTTTCACCATTTGTTATGGTGCCCTCATTAAACAAGAGGCTGCATTTCTTGACTAAATAAAGAAGTTACTCGTTCTAGAAGCGTTAAAAGCAAATGGTGGCATGTTTTATCACTGAAACCATGTTATGTGGTGACTGTAAAATCGAAAGAGCATATTTCGATTCTATACTTTACGAATATCTGTTGGGAGAAGTTTGGTTAATCAAGGGAAACCAATCCAAACGATGAATCAATTTGCGACACAACAATTCGAGCTTATAAACATTAAAAGAAACAAGCGAGAATTCAGACATCAGGTCATCCGCCATACAGTCCCAACAAGGTATCAAAGTATTTCTTCTTGTTCCTATCAATTAAAGATTAACTGGGTGTACAATGATTTTCCAAAAAAATTTGGATTAACCAAAATTTCGATTATCTGAAATCTCTTTGGTCCACATTATTTCGGATAATCGAGACTGTACTGTACTGCAATCGATTGCTGCAAAACGTGGCATCATCTACGAAAATATAAAAGAATTATTTTTTTAATAAGAGACATGCCTGTCTATTAACTATTTAAGAATTCGAAAGAAAGTACTACCCCATTGTATCTGAATTAACAAGGGACTATGAATGCAGTCAGTTAGTTTATTGGGTAAAAGTATGTGCCGTGTATGTGCAAGAGTTGATACTCTTAGGTATGTGTATGTGCCATGTGCGAGCAATGTATAGTATACAGTAAAGGGACAGAAAACTGATTGTGAGAGGGAACCGAGTTACCGTAGTCTCACTCACTCTGAAACGCATGCATAGTGCTCTCGCGCTCACACTCCCGGCTAAATAATTTTCATGTTCAGGGGATGTGAGTGTAGTAGATTTTGAGAGATTAACTGTTTACAAAATAAGCTGAAATATTTAATATTGAAGAATGAAGGGCATCTCGAGCTGCAAAAATTCATTCTTTTCTCGAAGAAAAAGAAAATCCAAGTATAAGACCTAAAGATCGAAAATGTCTTGATAACAGAAAAGAGCGGATCACTCCAAGTTTCTTCCTCGGTGCGAAAAAATTGTAGATGCGGGGCAGCTCCCACATTGAGGCCAGGAACAACGTATGAGGCTAGTATTCATTTCACGTCTTGGGTTGCGTTTTCAATCGGTCGGCTTAAGGATAAAGTGGTCGCAAAAAATGGCGATGAAAATCAATCACATACAAGGAATCCGAATCCGAATAGAAATAGAAGCTACGCGGAATAATAGAGCTGGCCTATTTCCCATACCACATTCATACAGTCCACACCGGCATCCAGATCACATTTCATTCTCAGACACGTCTGCTGGAGAAGGCAATCAGAAGCCAATTGCAGAAGGCGTTTCATAATGTGCGAACGCTGTGGCCATACATCAAGCGGAATAATGCTGCTTCCATTGAAACTCGCCATGGATGCTACTCCGGCTGAATACATTGTAGCAGTTCTATCGGTAGAATGTGTATTCCGACGCCGAGCGCCGTTTTCTAGTCCGCACATGGATGGAATTCCCTGGTAGTTAAAAGAGCGTTCATAATAACATCTGGACCAGCTAATTTACGTATAACTAGCTGGAGAGACTATACTTAGTTCGTTCCATTCCTGGACTCGTGCACGAGCATTATTGTTAGGGCTTTCTATTCCAGTGAATATTTCAACGTGGTTTATCAGTGCGGAACATATATTTCAGGGTAGCTACGGCGGGCAATCTATCACGGGCATGATTTCCCACGGTGTTCGCCATGAATGCGTTGGAGGTTTTTACGGTTTCACGTTTTTAGGGGTGGAAATCCCTGCGGACGCAGTTCTCGAATATTAATTTATTTCGTTGTCGTAAATCGATATGAAGATTACGAATTGTAGAAGATGGATTGTTGTCTTCGGGATGGGAGTCTTTTTCGGTTTTTCATTCCGAATACGGAATGGTGGTTGTAGAGTGGTGTGGAAAATTTGATTGATCGTAATCTTTGCTCGACAAAGCAATGAATTGAATTGGATGATCCATAAAATCAAGTGCTTCCATTCAGATTCATGAGGATGTTCAATACGAGAGTCCAGAGACTTTTTCTGCAGGAATAGTTCTTCGACCTTGCAACTGATCTTTTTCTCGCGAGAAATCTTACGGAGTAGCTTTTGATGGATTCTTCTATCTGGATAATCGCTTTTTATTGAGAAGAGCCTTTTTGTGATTTCTATTGAAGAGTAAAATCTTAGAACATAAAATAACAGGAAGGAGTTTTTTCGAATAAAAGTGATGGGAATTGTGCGACGGAAACGGCCATATTGGTCTTCCAAGTTTTGATTTGAAAAGTGGCAGACTTGGAAGTCAAATGAACAAAGTTTATTAACTTAATTTTGGTAATTTGGATTCTTGAAATTTGCTGGAAATAAGGATTTTGGATATTTTAGCGTGAACACTTGGTGTTTGATCTAGTGAAATAAGTGTTATAATATAATCCTTTTAAGTATTCCTACATCATATTACAAAATTGAAAACATGATTAGTTGTGCTTGTGTGGCTATTGCTTAACAGTAAAAACTGAAAATTCCAGTGTTACACTTCATAGGTAGGTGATTTTTTAAGCTGAATATCAGGTATTAATTATGAGTTTCTGAATTTCATGACATAACAAGGTTATCCCATGACAATAACACTCCATCAGCGTAGGTGATGTTTAGTCATATACCTCATAGTAATACCATTAAGTATATAGCCAAGCAGTGTTGGGCGGGATGAATTTCCGATTTGATTATCAATTCAAACGAGAGTGACAAAGCTTCTGACTTTACGTCAGTGCATTCCTAATTTTTTTGATTAATCAGAATCAACTATACTCCATTCACTTTTATTTTAGCAGTCGATTGGCCATGGAAATTTGACACATTTCACTGTGTATAGTACGAAAATGTGGGGTTATGACGCTTGTCAAAACATTTTTGGGTTTTAAATCAATGCTATGTTGCCCATTCTAAGTAAAAGTTTCTGTTATTACGTATTCTATCACAATGTCGAATTTCTTTGAAAAATATGTGACGAACATAATTGAAGTTTATACAAACTGATTGAAGGCATACCAAATCCAATTATTTGCATGGAAAATACAAGAGATCAGTATGATATCATAATATGCACTAGCTTGAGGAGAGTTAATGTTCGTTATCTTCTTTGGCTAAAGTTTGAATACGATACATCAGTTGTAGATTTCAAAAATATTAACCCCGAGATGAAATGCATATGTTGCAGTGGTTGGGAATGGGTATCTCCCGAGGGAATCAACAGATAATTAATTACCAGAATGTTAAATTCTCCAACAAAAATCACCTTGCATTAATATAAGTAAAAGGAATTGAAGGAAGTTTCAATCGAGATGAACTTCACCTTCGAACAAAAATTTCACATGAATAAACAATTAGCAAGACAACTGGCGCGTATTTATTGCTGTTCATCTTAATGCATTGATATAATAATAATAATTAGGTATTTATTGGTACCTTAAGACATTTACAATGTATAGGACAAGTCAAATGCAAAATAGAAAAATCAATTTTCGGGAACTTCTTCTGCGATGACATTCATCGAAAATCCTGTAGTAAACTTTTCGCATTAATTTACTCAAACATAAAATTCTCAAATGCCACCACTTTTTTGGGTCTCCTAATAAGAAGAAGGAAATTCTTTGTCATACTCTTCATTCATAATCTTTCTGATTGTGGAAATATTCAGCCGAAATATAAGTCAGATGAAACATTTTATAAACTCTCTATTCTCTTACATTGAATATGTTCGTTACCGTCTGACGTATTGTGGATTTTAGAATATCAGGGTATAACTATTTGAATGAGCGGACCTGAGTTCTAAATAGCACTTCCTGAAACCCTGTCTTCTCTTTTTTCAATCACTTTAGGCATTTTCGTATTAAAAATTGATATTAGTTGTGGCAACGGCATTATGACATTAACGACATTTCATGAGTGCCAACCTTACTCCTTACTCCGTTCTGGTTAAGAAAACTTGAGAAAATTATTTCATGGCCAACCGACTGCTAAAATAAATATGAATGAAGTATTACTATTGAAGTTAGTTTTTTGTAAACCTCATTGTCCTACGCCACTGTTGAAACGGAAATATAAGTCGGCCATATTTTTCCTCTATTCCGCTCAAATTGAAATGAACAATATGCTCCTTCCTGTTATTCTATATTCTAAAGCCCGTTTGCAACAGCCGAGAATTCTCTAGAAAATTTACCCGACATGCGCCGTGAATTCTTTACCGTTACATACGCACTTTCGGTAGAATTTTCTGTTCAGTTGCATACAAAATAATCTCAGCCGTTTTCTGACCAAAATTTGGTAGAAAATTCTCCAGAGAATTCTCGGCTGTTACAAACGGGCTTAACAGTAAAATCAATAAATATTTCTACAGTGCTGATATATGATGGCGATATTTTTATGGCGGCTTAAGTGAAAATCTCATATTTTGGTTCACAATTCTCATTCATTTTGAATATAAATTATCAGGGACGAGGACAAATTCATTTACTGTCAGTTAAAAAAAAATGCCAAGGTTTCGTGGACTATTTATCATCTTTTTCAAGGCTGTTGAGATATAAAATTTAAATTTATCAGTATACATAAGTCAAGACTATCAACCAATATTCTGCACACAGAATATAGTTTATACAGGGTGTACCGGATAAGATGGAAAACATTTAAATGTGGATAGAGGACACCTAGGGGATCACGAAAAACCCCCATATGTAGTATCTAGGTGTTCTAGATTCTTATTTCTGCCGTAAACTGAACGTGCTCCCACATTCTCAATTATTTCACGCATGTTACCTGCAATAAGCAAGCCGGCGTACTGAAATACAGGAAATATGAGACATATGCCATAGGGTTTCGATCTGAATGGTATTGAATCTGATCCCGTTTCATACTGAGTTACGCTTGAGCGTCTCTCAGTATCCAATAAGAGTCCATCAATTCCAAACGTTTTTCCATCAGCAGAGAAGAAGCTGTGCTGCTCTGACGAGGTCAAATGAGACCGAAACCATGGACAGCATCTGCTTTTCTTCTGTGGGACGTTCTTCATTCAGTTGTCCTGGACGATGTCAAATTGGCTAGTTCAGTTAAGATCGTAACACCTGTTGATGTTTATATCGGCGGTTGGTATGCATTTGAATTAATTCTTATTATTGTATTTATTGCCTGCCTGTTAAGACGTGATCATTCTTCATTATTTTATTTTACACTCATTTTGCCTACAATGAGTAATCCGGCGTACTGAATTAGAGAAAACATGGGACATATGTCATTGTCTTCGTCTACGTGTCGATCTGGAGGGGATTTAATCGGATCCCGTTTCATACTGGGCGACGCCGACGCTCAAGTACTACTTGATAAAACCACAGAACACACCTTGACTTACTTTATGGATAAAACTCAGTAGCGTCTGACAGTATTCAATAAGAGTCCATCAATTCCAAACGTTTTTCCATCGGAGAAGAAGCTGTTGCTCTGACGAGGTCGAATGAGACCGAAATCATGCAGAGCATCTGCTTTTCTTCGGTGGAACTTGATAGTGACAATAATTTTTTCTGTCGTTTCGATATTCAACATCCTATTCATCTCAGAACGAAGTGAATTGTAAATTTCAATGAATTTCATCGATGAAATAACTGTAACTTCCATTGCAGAGATAATGTTATTGGTTTCAGCGATTTCCGGTTGATTCGGAAGTCGTAGATGAAACTTTTGTAACCTCAGTCGATGGAAAATACTTCGTAATATCCATGTCCACAATTTCAATCCGATAACTTTTCTCTGCGAGCCAGGAATCAACAAAAACATGCAAAATTATTATGAGTCGATATTTTTGGCATAGTTCTTTGCTTTCATTCAATACCTCACATTGTAAAGAAGTAACTGTTCTTCCCTTGATATTGAAAAGAAGCGTGTCAATTTTTAAGTTCTTAAAAACAAGAAAAGCGTCATGTTCCTCACAGGGCGCAGGGGAATATAAATTCATAAAGGAAAAAAGTTTTCTTAGCATATTTTGATATCGATTAGGGCTAATCTCCATTCCGGTGCTTGTATTCGTAACCGTTATTGAAAATGTGAAAAAAACGGGGAACAATAAATCTCATGAGAAAGACGGACTAATAAACCATCTCATACACACAATAGAAACTGACAAACTGAAATTTATTACTCTCGCTGTATCGTTGAAACACAATGTGATACACAATTTAGCAAGATGTATTTTTTATATATGGCCATAATTCTTTGGAGGCTTGATTTATTCACTTTCATTTTCCGTGGAATATAATTTCCAAGGAAAATGTAATTTAGATCATGTTTGGGTAAACCATCACGTCAGAAAAAGATAAACCTTGCCTTATTCATCGAAAGGATGAAAACGAGCAGTATGAATTGAATAAAGATTCATTCGAATTCAATTCTATGGTCTACATTCCACCAATCCATGAAACAATTGATTTCTGACGCTGATTATTGTTTCAGCAAACAAATCATGATGATATGGTGTCATTTATCGAACTGATTTCAAAATTTTGATTTGATATATCTGCCATCGCTCTGCCATCATAAGATTCTCGAATGTCTACTTACTTCTACAACTGTGTCTATGAGCACAGATAGTCCGGCATCATCGGCATAAGGGACAATATGAAAATATTTATATTACTCTTTTCCTATCCTGCTATGTTTTTACAGAATTGCTTATTCTTACACCTTTATTTATTTTCATGGTTTTGCATAAGAGTATATCCTTTCTAATTGTATACTGGTGCTGTAATTTCAGGACAATTTGGGTTGCTTGACCTAGTTCTATGATAAAACTGAATCGAATAGTCTTGCCATAATCACGAAACACGAATAGGCTTGCCTATTATACTCACTAGATTTTCTGGGCCATTTGTCTGATAATATAGATTGCGTCAGTAGTGGATCTTGTTTTGCAAAATTCCTGCTCTTTTCTTAGATTCTTAGTCCTTATGATCAATTTGGTGATTCCTTTGGGATTCTTCACTGCTTCTTAATGTGCTTCAACAGGTTTTTAACATGATTCTGTACTGCCCCTTTGCAATTCAGCATTTCAATCTGTGATTTCTCGATTTTTTGAGAATTCAAGATACTTAAAATTGTGTCTGTTTCGATCTGATGATCTTTATTGTATTTTGCTTGTGTACAGACTGTTCTGAAGTACTTTTTCCATTTTAACTGTCGATATTTCATTTGTTTGGATAGTATGTGGAGTCCGGGAGAGTTGAACCCATTTTCACTCTGAAGCCATTTGAGTTGTATCTGTAAATGGTAGCAACTCATTTTTTTGCGTTAAGATATCATGTCAAAATAGGCAACGATAGGTAATAGTAGAGTGATGGTGAGATGAACATTTTGAGTACAGAAATTCTTTTTTTAGGACCGAAAATTGGCTCATGACACCCTTACCTATGGGAGAGTTGAACAGGGGGCGAGAGAGACTTGACTATAAGTTTGTTTATCAGGAAAAACATTGAAAGCAAACAATTTCCAATGACCAACGATTGTCTACGTCTAGGTTTTCATCATCAGATGTATCAGCGTATGAAATATATTTCTATTTCAGAGTCACTCTCACTTATATTTATTTTTATTATTCAATTTCATTTTTTTGAAGCAAATTATTATCTAAGCTCAGTGCGGGAAACTTGACCAACTAATTATGTCTCCCGACCATATCATGGGTCAAGTCTCCTGCACCCCCTTTTAGTTTATTCAACAGATGTTTTCTTGAAATTTTACAACTATTATTAAAAAGACTCATCGTTTGTAAAACAATATTAATCAATGAAAGCAATAAAACGAAATATCACCACACACCTATTAAACATTTCAGGCAGTGTAACAAACAAAAATTATTCAATTTCTCCCTTCCTTTCAACAAAATCACGTTCAACCCTCTCACTACCGAACTGTTCTGATGCCAGCCAAGATGGAGCCGCCACTAGTTGTGCCTTGTTACGAGAATGTCCCAAGCTATTTACGATACCGGTAGCGCGAAATTTGAATTGAAATATTTGAGATGGTTCAAGTCTCCTATCTGAGCAAGTCTCCCGGAATCCCCCTATCCTTTATTTTTAGTTTGTTTCTTGTTAACATTCTTCATATCGAAGAGATATATTATCCTTTGCGCGTCTGGTGCATACTTACGGGCATCTTGATATGTCGATCCTGTGTAGTACGCGGAATTTGTCGTTAAGCTTTTAGAAAATATTCAAAATGTGTTCTGATCCGAATTTCTCAAGGGTTGAGAGAGGTAGGTCAGCTTTAATGCCGGTCCACACTACTCGTGCTCGTGCTTATGTAAATGGTTTTACTGGTAACCCCCTTTCTAAACAAGTTTGAAAACAAAATAACAGATATCATTTGATTATTTCCAAATAATGCAGTTTCCTCATCTGAAAAATTATTATGAAAAAAATGAAAAATATATCCCACCAGGAAAGCACAATGAAAAATCAGAGCAACTACTTAATAACCTATACTTATGTCCTAAATCTACATAACAGTGAAATCCTCAACGAGTTTACAACCTTCAACCTGCACCTACCCAAATAATTAACAAAGAATTCGATTTACCTACCAAAGAACAAGCAAGATTATATTCTTTTTATATAAAAATCTGAATTATAATTGGTATCGCTCAAAGCATACCGCAGTAAATGAATACTCCTAGTTATTCGACATGGAAAAACTCAAAGGCTCGAAGCAGTCTAGGGTCCAGTTCAGAAGCCCATGCGAAAAGCATTGACCAGCAACTTGATGTCTCAACCCCAGTTTCTCAAGGTTAAATTGGCTGCGAAATAGCATTTGGTCCGCTCTGTTGTTAGGAACCCGATTTTATATGCTAAATTTCCCAAAAACTTTTACTCTACCCTTCCTAGCAATAATAATAAATCAAACGCGTACAAAGGTGATCAAAGGAACGAACAATACTACAACAATAGCCTCACCAAGGCATGGCCACTGTATTTGGGGAGAATGAAATTGTTGTGCTACACATTACATCCAGTGTTCTGAGCGCCCTAGATGTTACATGATGCAAATGATCCTTGAAATTCAATAGTGAATCTAAGAGGACACCCAGATCATTCACACATTCAACCCTGGTCAAAACCCAGCCACCTCCTAATGGAATTCAATCGGAACTGTAGATCTAGATGCCCTCATCAAAAGAAAGGATCGCTGTGCTCGTTCAGCCGCTGCAGTCATGTACACGATGACAAGTCTGCAAATGAAGCTGATCCTTACGAGTCCAAGTTTGACAAGCCACAGAGATTATTTGGTCAATGATAGAACGAACACGGCCACGAGGCAGACGAGCCATAACAGCCTACTAGACAAGGCAAAGACGGGCGAGGTCGAGCACGAGTAGTGTGGATCAGCCTTTATACTTACGGTTCAAACAAGCTCCTGGGAATATTGCATTGACTTTTACGTTCTTTATTAATGTCAAGCTTATGTCATACATCACAATATATTAGTGAATAAATTCGAGAACTCAACCGAAATTGCCCGTACAAAATTCGTCCTCCAGTAAGATTTGAGTTGATACATGCCCCATTTACGAACGTAGGAGCTATTAAAATACCCTTAACCGATTTTTTCCATATTCTTTTAGGTGGTAGCGACCGAATACATCGAAGAAGTGCCTCTCGTCTCGTATAAATCCGGATCTGCAGCGCGCCCAAATCCGAAACTTCGCTACAATATAAGGGGTATATAGCATTCAGCGGGGCTTTCAATGTGGTTGCTTTATGCGCTATAAATCTAACAAGAGTAGGTGAACTGAAGGGTGCCCTAAGCTCAGGTCTGATATATCAATACCTCAACCACCTCGCAGCTGATAAAGCATGCCACTTATGTGTACCCAACGTATGGAATATGTTTCGAGTTTTTTCCCTAAATCCTCTGATTTATTCAGTAAAGCCAATATTGAAATAAACTGGGTCGGCATTGGGAATTTATATGTGCGCAACAAGGAACTCGGTTCTTTCTATGTAGAAAACCAACGTGAATGGTAAGGTCAAAAATATAACATTCGCTTTCACACGGATTGGATTCATCTAATGTATTACGCAAGGCATGCACTCTTCTGTATTGATCATATTAAAAATTCAAAAATAAAACTTCCCCTTAAAGCATTCCAGAAGTTACGTTAAGGAGAATATCTGAACGTTCTGACACCCGCTGATATAAATCTCAACAAATCTAACGAATCAAACTAGCAAACCACCAGCACCATTAATTGAAGTACCTTTTCGTCACTAGATGACCATGGTTTTGGTATCTTGTCAGAGCAACAAATCTTATAACTCGTAGTCGGTATGGTGAAGAAATATACCCTAGCCCCATCTCACAGGAAGCGAGGACCAACTTGATTCACTTTCTCAACTCTCAGTGTGAAGATGCCAATATGTTTCCATGTGCCTCTCAGATTGCAGGAACTGTATATTACGATGAACAAGCAGAGAGAGGGTGCTAGTAACACTTTCGAATTATTGTCCTCAGAAAAATGTTTCGGAAGGGCTTAGTGCTTAATAATCCCCAGAGGTACTCGCGAGAAATTTACTGCTCGTGAGCGAAGATTACTAAGCACTGAGCATTTCGATAAAGTGCTCGGTAGCACAAAAAGTCTTCAAGTGCTTTCACAAACAATAAACACAGCTCTGTTATGGAAAAAATTCTTAGAAGTGATTTTCTACTTCTGGGTTTTCACCTAAATTTCTATCAGAAGGTGAAAAAAGTAATTTTCCGACTTCATTGAAGTGGAAGAATCCTTTATTATTTGGCCTATTAACTATTCATTGCATATTGCATATTGCCGAACCATTTAATGTTCTGAGGACATATTCTTTTATATTCACTTTGGCTTTCAGCTCTGAACTGTGATGAACATATTTTTTCCGCCGACCTCTTAATAATAGCACTGTTTAACGTACACGAAATGAGCTGTTAATGAACTCTTTTATTGGTTAATTTCCTATTAATGCATTATTGTCATGGGCAATCGAACATAGATGTATTCAGGAGCTTCCCAAATAATTATTTCATTTGTATGTAGCATTGATTTTCGTAGTACCTAGCGGGTGAATTGAGAAGAGATGATTTCTGGAGGTTGCAAAAAAAATCAATATATCTATGTACTACAACTCCAGCTTCCACCACCTCCACACATTCTTCGACAGATATTATAGAGAACGATATCAATGTGATTTACTCAAAATGTCACAACTCGAATATGCCTGCCCTCTACGGACTATTCGAATTGTTCGATAGGCCGCATTAATATCAACATTCCGATATGAACATAGAAAATTTATAAGGTGTCAAATTTGACTAGGAATCGATAGAAAATTTTTGCAATCAAGAATTCACATTCAATTCAAAATGTGGTCGACGAAAAAATCTTGTAATCAACTCGTTTATTGATTGAGCGATTAATGATCTCGAACATAACGTTGAAATATCTCAATCATTAATCTCTTTCATTAATAACCAAGTTGATCAAATAGCTATTTCATATACCTATCTGAAGGCAGATCTGAAAAATTCAGAGGAAATATTTTATGGCTTGTTTTTTTTATTTCTAATTTTCTCTTTTTTCCTTATCTTAATAATATAGAGCTCAATGAATGAAATGAATTCAGATAAATATAACATCTATTGATATAAAAATTCAACAAATGTTACACTCTGAATAAAACATTTATTGCTTTCATGTTATGCATCTGAATTGATTTCGTTTACTACTAACCGCCCTTACTCGAAGAGGCTTACTCATTTGTTTACTAAGTTTACTTTGAGTTGAGACAGGTTCGTTTTAAATTTCTGTTTAAATCCTACAACATTGTGCTTTATATCATTTTGAAATGAATATCGTAACCAATCGGATGTTGATTAATTCCGATTTATTTCACTCCTTTTGTTTGAAATACACAAAACCCTTCTTCGCAGTTTTCTTATTTTCACCTAACATACACGCTGAACGAAATATTCCATAGCAAAAAAATTCTAGGAATAATACCATTGTGTTTCAGGGTGAATTCGATACCAACTAATGTTATGTCTGTATATTAAATATTATAACGCATACGATACTTCAACACTACGTCAAGATAATATTCCTTCATAGGATGGATATTCCGCAGCTTGTAATAAAAAAACAAGTCTGAGCATCCAGAACGGGATATACGAAACCAAAAATAAAAACATGAAAGTAGCGTATTTTCCGAGGAACTCCTAAAGGACTATTAAATTTATTCCTACTTGATATCAGTAACATGGAAATGGTGGAGTTATAGAGACAATATATTTCAATTGGGTCAAAATAAAGTCCGGAATATGCAAGAGTTCGAGCACACATATCCGGTGTATGATTTATAAATCCTAGAGGAGCACTTTTGTTCCACCAGTTGACAGTTCGCAGATGGTTATTTTGGAATTTAGTCTGAAGTATATGCTCTGAATGAGATAGAAATTTAGAGAAAATATCCACAGAACATTCTTCAGTTTGTGTAAGAAGCATGGGTTTTATTGGGAGATGAAATTATTATCTGGGTCGCTCAAATAATATGTACAATGATCCATTAATTCCGTATATCACTGAAGCCTCAAATTGAAAAGACTCACAATAAGACCTGCAAAACATAGATAATCACAGACACTCATAAGATATCAAAGGCAAATTTTGCCCTAGTTAATGCTCAAGTATATAATGGTTTAGTTATATTATAATTACTTGGGTTAGCATATTTTAGTGATGATAACCACGTGACTATGATATTTCAATGGCATCATACAGAGTTAAACACTTAACCGGTTATGGTGAGCAGTTCTATACCTCCTTTGAATGGGTGAAATGGATTGAAAAATGAACCATTGAGGTTCAGTTAAGTTTTGGAAATAGAAAAATGGATACAATAAATTTACTTATAAGTGAAAACAGAGTTTCGTACAAGACAGAAAAGATTTTTTCGGTCGTTGTGAAACTGTAAAATACGAATAAAATAGTTCCAATTCATTATCTAATAATTTCTTCAAAAGATGAACAATTGACTCGCCATGTATAAAATAGGCAAGAAGAACAAGGTCTATTCAGTCCGGTTTCCAGGTCACTCAAGAAGGAAACGAAGAAGCCAAGACACTAACTGGCCCAAAGCCCTTCTGTGGTATAGGAAAATGAACCTATAAAAAAAGAGTTTCTGGAGAAGGAAAAAACCAATAACAGAGAAACACTATGGAGGCATCTTCCAGAAATGGATCATTCCAACAAATTCCTCCGGAATTCCTCGCCATTGCAAGCCTGTGCAAGGAATGTCTTGGACAATAAAATTATAGAAGGAATGAGGACTTAGCCTCTTTGAAACCCCTCTCAGATTCTGGAGTTCATTGGAACTGTAGATCTGTAGAGAGCGCATTTGTGAGAATAGCTATGATGGGGGGCACAATAGATCTTAAGGTCACAGTGAAATATAACCCGCTGACGAAACTATAAAATAATCTACTATGTATGCTGAGATCTTGGAATTTTGAACATCTCTCCATAGGGTATCATTTGGAAATTTTGGCCTAAGTAACTTTTAATTTCAATTATAACAAATCAAACCTGTCAAAGCTTGTTGAGTAGCCCAGAACATTTTTTGACACTCTTTAGGGTTTTCACCCGCAGTCTCTGAAACAAAATCAATTGAAAAATTGAGATAATCGATTCACTCCTGCGTAATTCTTGCACTAATTTGTCAGGAGCAAATCCGATAGGAAACCCTAATGTGTATCATAAGATGCGGACTCCTCCCAGATTGAATTTCAGTCGATACACGACCTTTTAATATGTATAACCCTTCAAAACATACTTTTACCTACCAGTGTATAGTATAATTAATGCCTGAAAACCCGTTGGGTTATTCATTCATCTTATACAATGAATGCATTCATCTAAAGCATACATTTTGCTATTCAAATTCCTGATTAGCAGTTCGAAGCTTCTGGAAATAACAAATGAATACAGAATGCATTAGTTAACTGTTGACCCTCGTCTGTTGTTATTATTCACTCGAATCGACCATGAGCTGAAAACTTCCTGAAAGTATATTATACATACTAAGTATACGATGTTTAATGTATTATTGTTGTTGCAGGTGACTGGCATCGTCGGAAGGGCTGATGTGCTGGCCTGCGTATTCTTTCTACTGGCTTTGTTGGCTTATCACGGGTGAGTTGAGTTGTCTGTTTTCCTTCTCCTTGTTACGTCCTGAGTTTGTGAGCAATTAGCCTTCAAGTATAGAATTAATTCGAAGCGAAGTTGCAGTTTCAGTGGCTTGTTATCAGATGCAGCATTTATGTTGAAATGGGGAATTGCTGCAGTTCATTTTCAAATATCTCTGAAAACTTGAATATCCAAACAGAATTGAGAATCGAATTATGATCATGTCAGATATATTTTTTTTAACATGCAGAATTATCAATCTCAAATATGCTCACATTCTGTAGTGAACTATTTTATTCAATATTGAATGATTAGAATCAACCTAGAAGGCCAAAAATATAACCCCAGATTTCTAGCACAAACAAGTATCGACTAACTATGAGTGTACTTTGTTATCTGGGATTGTGCATCAATGGATGCTGCTGTGGTAGTTCCAAAGAGTGAATCCTCCATCTGTGGACCACAGCAGGCTTCAGCGTTCCACCTAAGTGGCCTTGAAATAGAAACATTCAGAAATAAAAGTATTGAAATATTACCGGGCTCAATTTTCATGCGCTGAGATAAATTAATAATCTTTCAGGCCCATCAGAGAATAAAAAGGTACCTAAATTTAATATCTTCGAGTGGCAAAAGTAGCACTTTTTATTCCTCAGGCAATCTACGAGAAATTGCAGGCTTTCAAGGAACAGTTTTCGATGTCAACCATCCATCGGTCAGTTAAAACTACAGAAACGAAAGTCTAGCCTATTATTGTTTTATTGATCATGTTACTCTCAGTTTCTCTAGCAGTGAAGTGCATAACATAATATCGCTATCTGTAAGCGAACCGGCACATCTTAGGAGCCGCGCAGAATGACAAACCAAAATATTCTCGATCCGGCAGCTTGATCGGAATTGAGAAATATCGCTTCAGAAATTCGAGATTTTTGACGTTTACCAAACACAAATATAATCATACGTCAGTTCTCAATTGTTAATATGGTTTTTCATTCAATGTCGTTTCAAGGAGAAAAGGAACAGGAAGCCAACCTTCCTTCCGTACAAGCTTCGTGGCTATCATCTCTCTGATAGAGAAGACACACGGCACTCCACTCAGAGTTGCCTCAACAGAGATGAGTCAGGCAACCCAACATTCATGATCGTACACTACCACTAGTACTACTAAATATAGTAAATATATTTTTCTATAAGCGTGCGCCTTCAACCCTTTTCCTGCACGAATTTCAAGTTGCAAAGAGTCACTTTTCCAAACACTGAGGAAAAAACGCCTGCTATGTTGATGAGTGAATTGAATTCTGTCATGTCTCTACGCGCTGAATGCCAACGATTAGATAACCATGATAAAGACATGCAGAATTACGTCTGTCAATATATTATTATGAATTAATCAAATCAAAATCAAATTCGATCTGTTCCGTGAAATTGATATATTTGTTAATTTCAAGCGCTTGTAGAAAAAATACTCTTCCCAAGTGTTGCGTAAAGTGTCTTGCCGGCACTCAACTGCTTGCATGAGCTCTAACAAGTACCACTTTCTGCACTTGTTAGGAAAATAACTATTCTTAACAATTTTCCAGCCAGCTGATCTATGTGAACGTCCCACCATAGGCAACTATCAACATTCACACCTAAAAATATCTAAACATCAGTCTTCTTCAAGGAAAAAATCAGCTCAACAGTCTCCTCTTAATTCGCAACCAGCTCATTCGTCGTGAATCATTTGAAGGGTCTTACCCAGGCTCCGATACTTTTCTACAGAACTCTGAGCAAATCAGATAAACTCGTAAAAAGAGTTGCGTCATCCGCAAAAAAATATGGTGAAAAACATATTTAAGAAATTCGGAAGGTAATTTATAAAAATAGGAAATAGTACAGGTCCCAAAAACGACCCTTGCGGAATACCTAATGACATTTTTCGTTCATCGGACCACTATCTAAAAGGTAAAAAGAAGCAAAGCTGTTCTCGGAGCATCCATGAAGCCATGGAATTTATCTTGAGAATTGTCAGTCCCGTATTCGTATTTTCACTAAATTCCTTTATTATAACATCATATTGTAACGTCTGCATCCATGAATACGTCCCTGCCATCGGTTGAAAACATTGCGACGGCTCCAGCTGGTGTCGGAAAGCTCTCGAACTGTGGCGTATGGAAATAAAAGATACGCATGGTAGACCCCAGTCAGGGAGTTAGAATTACCGGAGAGTAACAAAGTGCAAAGTAGTGAAATTAAAATAATAAGTGTGTGAATAAATTGTATTTAAATTAATGTCAATTAAGTTAACCCTGAGAACGTTACAATATCATATTCATGACTTCTGATTTATTTTGATGAGGTCTACCTCCTGTCAACAAAGCATCACCTCTGAAAACACCCTGTATAATCTGTATAATGATACAAACGGAAGTCGACAGATTTCAGAAGATCTTACGAAGAGAATACACCAATTCGCAAAATTGCGGCTTTTCTCATTCCACATCATTCGTGATAGTTATTGACACACTGATATTATCCTACTAAATTGCATATACGACTTGAAGACGTAAAATATGACAATGCAGAAGTGGCGTACAACATTGCGCTAGTACGCCGATTCCATTAAGCAAACACAAACAAAGAAACCTCCTTTCTAGCTGATAAACTCAGAAATATCTCCTTTCCGCATCTTTCCATTATCTCCGAACAGTGTTTGTTTTGCTGAACGCGTATTGTCCCGCCAATCCGTCTTATAAATATTACCCGCTATGTTGTACATCAAAGAGCATTATGGAGATAGGGTTTGTGTATTTTATACATCAAAATTATTCATGTACTTGGGGAATGAACGTATTGCGTTCGTTATGTAAATATTATATCCCGCTGCTCCTTCATACTCAATTTTTATTTAGGTTCATTATTTACAACGAGCAACCAGTAGCAAGGTACAAAAAACAATTCTTAACCTTCCGGAAATTTTCACCGTTGAGATGTTATTCGCCATTATAATTTTGGCATTTCCTAACTACCTGTTAACGCACGTTACATACCTATGTATAGTAGGCTCAAAAGCATTTTTTTTTAAGTATCTCATTGTACTAACTATGAATTTTCCAAGATCTCTGAGTTTATACTGAAATAACAATGTTTGAAGAATGGAAGCAGATTTGGAAAAACATAGGATATCAACCATTTTTTGTGTTTAAGGTTTGTGCCATACACACGACACGCGACGTGAGAGTACAGTAGATTGGACGGAATTAAATTTTCCACCCTGAAATAAAATTACATACGCCAAAGGATGAATTTTTATTTTTAGCTTTGTAATATTTGTGTCAGTTTTATTACATTCAGCACACAAGGTAACGATATGAATACACAAAGGATGATAAATGAGTTTTAATTTTTGAAAATTGTGGATGTATTATTCGTTTGAAGTTTGATGAATTAGGATGGAGTAGATAACAGAATTTTATATTCCTCTGCGCCAAAAGGAAAGTTGTCCTCCAAATAAAAATAATGTAACACCTAATCTATAAAGTAGTTTCCGAATTATTTTCTGTTACTCCACTCCCTAATCCCAGTTGTTGTCTTCGGATTCGTTGTCCTTCACTTTACATGCGTCTTGTGTATTTCAGTCAGTGTAAGTCGAGAGAGTTTGAATATTATAAATTTATAAGGCCCCTTTGCACCAGTGCTGCTTCAAAGGAGTAACTAAGCGTCGTTTTAAGTTAAAGGACGCTTAAATTTATCCTAAGGCATTCTAAGGGATTTCTAACGACGGGAGTAAGCCTTTTCCAAAATCACCAGAAGATTCTTGACGCACAGATAATATTTCTGACCCTATAATTCGAGAACGAGGCATTCTTCTGCAGAAATCAGGAATTATTTCACCGTTAAACTCAACTTTTGTTAGGTAAAACTACTCCCTCTACTGTCGCCTCCAAAAAAATATATAATTCTGTGGATCGATGCAAGGACATGGACACATTTCATTTCCAGCTGGTCTGCCCCAATACGGATGCAATATTGATTCGGAATATCTGATGATGCATTCGTGACAAATACGTGAGTTGGATGGAGTATGACCTAACCAAAATATTCTGTTTCAAGGGAAGTAAAGTTGGTGAACTTACTCGTTATCAATTCAGAAGGACTCTCAGCTGGTGCATTCATTAACAATCTAGATTATGGGTGACGTTTACCTGAGGTATTCTTCGATTTTTACGGAGGGAGTCTTTGACTCTTACAAATATTTTAGCAGTAGATTTTGGAGGTCAAAATCACTTTCTTCACCTACAATTTTTTCCGATTCGCCCCTGATAAGAAGATATATAACCTTTTTACTTTTTTTTTTTACTAAAGGTAAAAGGTTATGATAACTTTATCATAAGGAGCTGTGCCACCCCACGAAGAACAAAATTACCTCCAGAATAATTACCTGAACCTGTGACACTACACATCTGTGGATCTTTCAAACAGAGTTGTATTCAGCCAAATAGCCAATTTTACAAATTTCCCAAATGCATTTAAATTTTTGAACATCGAATTACTCGAAAACGGCGCATTGTACGAGAAAATATGAAGAATACTTTTATTTTACAAAACGTTGAGTCCATCGAATTTTTGGTATTTTATGGTACGAAATGGTCATACTGAGACAACTGAAAGACGTGGAGATATCTTGTGTTCGAAAAAGATTCATCGAATAAATGAAAAACTATATTCCGAAATTCATTTCATTCGAAAAAACCGTTTGTGAGATAGAACTAAAAATTACATTTTACATTTTTTATGATTTTCAACAGTATCTTTTTAACCAAGCCGATTCGGAAAAAATGGTAAGAAAGGAAGTCTCTTTTGACCTCAAGAATCTACTGTTAAAATATTTGTACGAGTCAAAGAATCACTCTATATATACTCAGAGGGATTATCGAGAAATCCTATTTCCGAAACAATTCTTTTTCCGAGCTGGATCCATAAATTCTCCAATATATTTGCCTCAGCTTTCCTCAAAAGAAAGCTACTCATCATGCATTTATATTCATATGAGTTTCTGAGTTTTATAAAAGATGACGGCATTAAAAATCATGTGTTTTCTAATAATACACAATTTCACATGTGAAATGAATCATATTTTGCCCCGAAATAGTTATTTAATCAACTAGGTTAATAATGAAAGCGATTAATGATTGAGATATTTTAACGTTTAATGTTCGAGATCATTAATCGCTCAATTAATAAAAGAGTTGATTACAAAATTTTTCCGTCGACCGCATTTTGAATTGAATGTGAATTCACGACTGCAAAAATTTTCTATCGATACCTAGTCAAATTTGACACCATATAAATTTTCTATGTTCATATCGGAATGTTGATATTTATGCGGCCGATCGAACAATTCGAGAAGTCCATAGAGGGCATATTCGAGTAATGATATTTTGAGTAAATCACATTGATAACGTTCCCTATAATATCTGTTAAAAAATGTGTGTAGTTGGTGAAAGCTGGAGTTGTAGTACATAGATATATTGATTACTCTCTAACCATCATTTTTCTGCAACCTCCACAATTCATCTCTTCTCAATTCACCCGCTAGGTTCTACGAAAATCAATGCGACATACAAATGAAATGATTATTTGGGAAGCTGCTGAATACTTCTATGTTTGATTATCCATGACAATAATGTATTAATAGGAAATTAACCAATGAAAGGGTCCATTAACAGCTGATTTCGTGTACGTTGAACAGTGCTATTATTAAGAGGTCGGCGGAAAAGTTATTTTCATATTTCTGAAACAGCAAAAATTAAATCAGTACAAAAAATATAAAAAAACATGTTGTCCGACAAAAATATACTTTTCTCATTACAGCTGAAAGAACTAACAAAATTATTGAGATATACGTTGATTTTTGTTCCATGATTTCCTTTTCAATTTCAATAGGTGTGATCAGAACTCAACAGTTTCTTCTTACGATAGTGATATTAGAAAAATATTCTCACTAGTATAGAAGGAAAAACTTATCTGAATATATTACACCTTGTATTACACATACACCCCGCAACAACAGTTCAAAACACCCACAACAAAAATCACAGAATAACCAGGGAGAATGACCTATGTATGTTCTTTATTTGTTGGAACAGACAAAGAGATGAACCAAAAGTTGTTCGTACTAACTGACCGTCAGAAAGAATTATTAATCATCTAGTGCAAATATACATTGTTATAACGATCTGAGTTGAATAGAGAATAATCAACAATTCAATTTATCGTTTTTCGAACCAGTTTCGGGTTTATCAATTAAACTGTAGTGGCCTGCAAACTCTTGTACATGGCTCTGCTATCCAGCGAACATTTTCAACTACTTCCGCAAAATTATTTACGCAAAAACAAGCAAATAGAGGTGAAGCATTTTCCAAACAAGCGCTCCATCCACTGTCGGTCTCGAACTGGTTAAATGAATCCATCGGTTTGAATTGATTTTCGACACAATTTCATCAATCCATGAAATTGTTCATGCTTTGTTATTAAGTGATTGCATTTTATTGTTCGTATAACGAAGAGAAATGATTTTGCTGGGTTATATGCATTCCTTCTAATCAACTAGTTTTTTATATGTAGGTATGATGTATGAAACTAGCTGATCCAACAGATGTTGTCATGTAAAACATGGGAATCAACATCAAAGCAACTTCAAACTACTTCTAGGAAAATCTTTGTTCTTGCGGGCTCATGTTGAAAACAAGGAATTTCATCCCCTTGATTTCTGAAAAAAGTACTATCAAAAGTGATGCTAGCACTCGTGGTATAACCATTGATAATCCTTTCATTTTAGGCTCGGGCTTTCCATATTTCCATATTCATTCTCACATGAATCGCAAATAAAATAGCAAAAATTCAAATCATACGAAAGTTGTGCGAAATGAAGTTATTATAATCATTCTAGAATGTCTCAAATCAGCCTATGAAAATACAGAGTATAACGTAAATACGTTGAATTCTAAAAGTGAAGAATTCCTGAGACAATTTTAAGAAAAAAGGTCTATACAGGGTGAGTCTTTGACTCGTACAAATATTTCAACAGTAGATTCTTGAGGTCAAAAGAAACACTTTTTTTACCATTTTTTCCGAATCGACTCAGTTCAAAAGATACCGGCTGTTGAAAAACCATAAAAAATGATATTCTTAGTTCTATCTCAAAAACGGTTTTAGGGAATGAAATGATTTTCGGAATATAATTTTGTATTTCTTTGATTAATCTTTTTCAAACACAAGATATCACCCACGTCTTACTGATTTCTCATTATGAAAATTATGTAGGTACCATAAAAATACAACAAATTCAGAAAACCCAACTCTTGAAACTAAGTTGGACGCTATCTAATGAATAGTTCAACGTTTTGTAAAATAAAAGTGTTCCTCATATTTTCTCGTACAATGCGCCGTTTTCGAGTAATTGGATGTTCAAAAATGAAAAAGTAGCTACCTATCTGTGAAATTTGAAAAATTGGGTATTTTGGCTGAATACCACTCTGTTTGAAAGATTAACAGATGTGTAGTGTCACAGATTTAGCTAGTTATTCTGAAGATAATTTTGTTTTTTCAGGAGTAGCTGTATCTATTGCTATATCTTTTTATCAGGGCCAAATCGGAAAAAATGGTACGGAAAGTGTTTTTTTACCTCAAGAATTTACTGTTGAAATATTTGTACGAGTCAAAGACTCAACCTGTATAAAAATTTTGTCCGAAAATGCTTCTTTTCGGAGACATAGGGAGTTGAAATTGAATTTTTTTATTCGCTTTTTCAAAATAACTTTTGGAAAAAATTAGTTGCTCGCACGAAGTTTGGTAGTCTAGGTTTATGTATTTGACGTGGAGAATCAAAATTTCGTTTTAAATTTCATGCAACATTTAGAAGGCGCTGCTGCGTCATTATTTATTTCAAAGTACCCTAACATTTTTGACAGTACACTTTTGGTTCTATTTATGAAAAAAACCTTAGTCCCTCACCTTTTAAAGTAAAAAATGTACAATTCCTCCACATGGCTGGAGGTGATCGTTTTTGAGAAATTCACAATATTTTCTATATCGATGCATGTTGTACTAAGCTCCTAGGGCGCTAAGTGAAGTTGCTGTAAACATTCTGTATCTCCGAAATGAAGCATTTCTGGTAACAAGTTTATATCTATAGACTTTTTTCCCAAAATTATCTCAGGAATACGTCACTTGAATATTTTAAAGCACTTATGTTACACCCTCTATATGAAATATCACTTCCAACTTTTCACCCCCTGATTATGGCTGAATTCGCAGAGGTTCAAAGAACCATACTTCAAGGAACATTAAACAAAGCAGAGAAGTAAAATCGAGTCATTTACGATTTGTTTCTTTTTCGAGCTTCCACATAGAACTGTGATTACCATAATAAATTACGCCCTCATAGCAAATATGGAGGTGGAGTAAGCGAGAGTTCTCGAACATGAAATGGTCTGCATAAAAATTATATTCAACAACTTCGGATTTGGAAGTTGTACAATTCCAGCTAGTTCAACCATAGTCGTATATCTCGGCTGTTCCAACCTGGGGTGAATTTCCAATTTCAGTTGGCGTTTCAAGTGGGCTTTATAAAGTTTTATACATTCCTCGAAATTGATGACACGGGTATTTCAATAATTTTGATTTAATGGACAATCATCCAGACTAAGCTTAATTCAAACTAAATATCTTGTTAGAGAAATACCTATTTCTATTTGGTTTGAATCAACGCTTTTGAATTGCTTTTAGTTAGAAGACACAGGTTTATCAATTATCAAAATTAGTCTTTATTTATACGTGGGTGAATGAAGTACCTATAGAAGCAATTTAATATCTTCAGAACGAGAGGAATAATATTTATGAAAGTTTATAGCGTACCTGATGAAATTCGTTGCCTACTGAGAGGATCTTGAATCTCCCATTATAATTATTATTATTAAAAAACTATAGCAGCTAGAAAAAAACGGAGGACACATTCTCAAGCTATTTTTTCTTGAGTAATCCAAATCTGGAAACAGAACCGTCCTATCAGTTCTAGATTTGGACTAATTTGGAGTTATGAACAAAGATTGAGAAATTGCCATTTTCAATAATGCTGAATTAGGAATAGATGCATAGAAAAAGTGAACTGACAATCGGTAATTCGAGTACATAGACATATAGACATGGACTGTGCCTTCCCTTTCTATCTATGCATGAAATACGGTCAAAAAAAGTGACAGAGAGAAACGCACGTCGGGAATGCAGTTGTCTCTTTCTAGAATATTGATTGGTCCACACTCACCTCTATGTGAACAAAAAAGAGAAGGTAAATGCCCGACCATCATTTCTCTCTTTCTATAAAAAAAGCCAATTTCATGCTGACATTGCTCAGTCCATGTCTCTATGTCTATGTTCGAGTACGAGTTGAAACGAGTGAATAATTCAGCACTATAGAAAATGGCAATTTTTAAATTTTTCTTCATAAAGTGAAAATCTAGTAATGACAGGCCAATTTTTTTCGCAGATTTGGATTAGTCAAGAAATAAGACCCAAAGAATGTATCATCCGTTTTTTCAGCTCTTATAGTTCTCGATATCCCCTCAGTCGACAACGAATTTTGTCCACCCTGCACTTCTTGTTCCACCTGTACTATTTTCAAATTTTTTAATTCAAGTGAGACGCCGTGTAACGTGAAAATGTGAAAATATTGAAATAATTTGATAAAACGAGAAATGAATCAATTCACAGTTCTCTACTGAACGTCAACTTAGATATACTATGAAAAATTTGTTGTGGAAATTGGAATTTCAAGTGATTTCTCTAGGTCTAAATAGATTGCCTCATAGTTTCGTCGTATGGATTTCGCGATCTTCCAATTTTTGGCAAAATTCTTACTATTCCAGTTGTATTAAAATGTTGAAATTTCAGTTAACCTTAACCACGATATGGTTTTTTTCCAGGATTCAAATGATTAAGGATATCTATCACATACTTCTCCATGACTTTTAACTCTAGCACAATAGCCTTATATAAATCATTTCAATATCATCATATTTCAATACCTTCAATATTTTCTTCACTTAAAACCCATTTTACTGCACAATAAACCAGTGGCGGATCCAGGGGTGATTTTGGGGGGACCATAATTTTATATCTGAAATTCTTTGAGGTGTTTGTTGATATAGAATTGGTATATCTTTATAATTGTAATACTATTCAAACTACATGTTTGAAATAAAATTTCTTTGAAGGGGGAAATATAATCATTTTTCTGTATTCGAAAAAATAATTCTCCCAAGTTCTCAAAGAGCGCCTCTTTTAGTGATTTCAAAAGTTCATCTAGTCCGGTGGAATAGTTTGGTCTTGTGGAATTTTGAACTGGCCCTATCTTTTTGGGAATTCTTCGAAGGTCAACTTTCAACAAGCGTATCTCCCAGAAAAGTCATCGTAGATCTAAGAATGTGATACATGTACTGAAAAGGTACTCTTCTTATAATAAATTTCGAAATTTCTTCTTTGTGCAACCGTTAGCTTTTGACGAATTTTCAACAGATCCCATCTTTTTCGGGATTCTTCGAAAGACAATTTTTGACACGCGTATCTCCCAGAAATATCATCGTAGATCTGGCTTCAGGAGTAAGCCAAGATTCAAGTTGTTCGTTGTTTAATTTAACCGTTCTGTTCAACGCTGTCAGGTTGATGTAAGATCAACTTAAATCTCGGCTTGATCCTGAACTAAGCAACCGGGCCTAAGTGTGATAATTATTCCGAAAGAGCAACTCTTCTAGTGACAAATCTCGGAATTTCATCGATCTCCGTTTTTCAATTGACCCAATATTTTAGGGAATTTGTAGAAGGCCAACTTTCGATACTCATTTATCCCAGGAAAATCATCGTAGATCTAAATGTGATAAATATTTCGAAAGAGCAACTCTTCAAATAACCAATCTCGGAATTTCATCAAGCTTGGTGCAATTGTTCGATCTTGAAAATCTTTTAAATGGCCTCACTTTTTCGAGAGTTTCTCGAAGGTCAAGTTTCCACACGCGTATCTCCCAGAAAAATTATCGGAGATCTAAATGTGATAAATATTCCGAAAGAGCAACTCTTGTAGTAATATATCTCGAAATTTTATCTTGGTCGTTGCAGTGGGAGTTCCTGGAATTATGTAGGGTTGAGTCTATAATTTCATATTTGTAAAGGGGAATTCTCCTCAATTTAGGTTATCACAGCATATGCAGGTTTAAACTGAATAATAATGAGTTTCATTCATGAATTTTTCAAATGAACCGCGAAAACTATTCAAAATCATTCTTCAAATATGAGGTTTTAAAATTTAAGTCGCTTCGTTTCTAGTTTACGATTTGGCAACAGCGCCTACCACAAAATGAAAAGAACAATGGCTTGTTTACAAAATAACAGCTGTTGATTTGCAGCCATCATAAGGCACGTACTCACTGACCGGCCATAAAAATCCCATGAAATTTTACCTCGTTCATCACTTCATAGACAGCCATCTTTGTCTATCTCATCAAGAGAGTGTATTTGTTGTCCTTTATTATCAACGCATATTTCAGTCGATGTTGCAAACTTGTGCAATAGAAACGAAACGAAATTTCAAATACCCATTTTTAATTCTCATTTTTTTTTTGAGACGGTTGAAATGGTTATTTCAAAATGTGACGATTCAAAGATATTTCATAAAAAATACATCATTTTCGTCGGATGGAGTATTCCCTATTCTGCAAGATATTTGTTGATATGAAATGAATAGATATATCTTTATAATTGTAATATATGCTTTATGTTTGAAAGAAAACTACTTTGCAACTCATTCATATTCAAGAAGGAAAATAAAATCATTTCGCGATATTCGAAAAAAAAGAGGAAACCATGGCCACCCACTGGAGCCGTCCTTGCAATAAAAAACATGAAGAAGGATGTAAGTAGTGAACCATTTGCTGAAGCAATAAATATCTTCTCTCTCAGAATAAACAACAACACAAACCTTTTTTCTATGGCATTAAATTCATCTTCAGTATCATTATAATTATATGGAGAATCTCTAAAAACCATTCTGTATATTATTTATCTTCAACAATTCGCTCATCGACCAGTTTTCTCGGGAAATACTGCTGCATAACTGCAGGTGTTCTAGCACTATCGACGAGATATAAAATTTTCCTGCTGCTGAATTTCAGTAAGAGAAGAATTTCGCAGACGCTGCCCTCTTTATAGTCCGGTCAGCAAGTGTTGTAAAAATTATATTTCCATATATTTTATTCATGATTCCGAAATCAACCCAATAAAAGACATATGGACCATCTATGAACATATCTCGGATTGGAGCGGAAGAGGGCCATGTTCGACGACGCAGTAAAATATTTTATTTTTCTTTCTGCCGAATCACGTATTCATACAAGAAGTTTACTGAAACGTCTTATGTGTCGTATACGAGAGAACAGGGGTTCTGCATGGTCTAGTTCGCTTTTATGTCTCATTTTCGTTCCTTCATCCCTTCTACCAGATCTTATCCATTGTTTTCTGAAAAAACATGGAAATAATTCTCCCAGTTTCGAGTTGAATAGTGTAGCACAACTTGTATCAGCAAAAATCATCATAATTGATAAAAAGATTGAGGTTTCTGAGGTATTCTACAAAAATTTTAACAACTGATCGTTGTTTTCTCAAAACATCACCCCTTTCATTTTTTCAGTGTCATTCAGACACACCCTGTATAAGGGTTGTTTGCTTCACATATTATGATAATTTAATCACTCTCAATTTAATTGTTATTTCTTAGTTTAAAATTCTTAGTACAAAAGATAGAACTTCATTAACCTTACTCTCAAACTTTATTACGGATGAGTGTTTAAAATCCATATAAATCTGTCTTTATTCTTTGTTGGTAATTCAACTAAGTTCAGTTCATTTTATGCGTCCAACAATGGAGGTCTCTTGCGCAAGTTGCAAGGACATGATAAAATAAAACTTATACGATGTTTGATATACGTTTCAATCATATAAACGACAGTAAAATTCAGAAGCCATCTCAAACTTTTCGATAAAAGCTGAAGGGAGAATTCGAAAATGATAATCTAACTCTGATAAAAATAATGCACTCATAATATTTGTGGAAAATTGCCATACTGCTTACAATGAAAATATCCGCTCACGGCTGATGGAATTTTATGTTCCGCCCTATTTCCCCGAAAATCGTCAATATTTGTTTTCATTATACGTCCGTTTTTTTCGAAGTGCCAACGTTTTATGGCACACCGAACGGGATTTAATAAAAGCGGCTGAGAATTCATGACAATAAACAACGATTTCCATTCGGTTTATCGGCATGTTGTTATCGATTCCTGATGGAATTTCAAATTCGAAAAAGAAAAGAGTGTTGATGGGCCAGTGCTTCAAAGGCAGCTTCAGTAGAATACTTGAAGTTGAATTGCCTGAAATTTTAAGGTGTATGGTTATGGATAATTTTCTGATGTTATGTTTTTCAGTCACGTGAACTGCAATGATTTATTTCATAACTTCATTGCAGCATTCATATTCTCTCAGAAAACCCTGAAATTATACGGGGAAACTACTCAAGGTATTTGTGAGTTATTTGGCCTTGTTCTCTATGCCGGATGATCAGAATGGTGGTCTTAACTACTCCATTCACTTTTATTTAAGAACTCGGTTGGCCACGGAAATTTGACACTTTGCGCTCTAAATAGTACCTACGAAAATTTGAGGTTATGACGCTAGTCATATCATTTTTGGGTTTTAAATCAGCGCTATATTGTCCGTTATACTTAAAATTCTAAGTAATCACGTATTTTATCACAATGTCGAATCACTTCGAAAAATATGAAGTCGAAAATAGGTGACGAACATAATTGACGTTCATACACACTGATTGAAGATATACGATATCTAGTGATTTGCATGGAAAATGCATGGAAATAACAGATAATTACAAGAATGTTAAATTCTTTAACAAAATCTTGCATCAATGGACGTCAAAATATTTGAAGGAAGTTTCAAGGCAAGAGGAACTTCGCCATTAAACAAAAATTTCACTTGATTAATAATTAACAGGTCAACTGGCTCATATTTACGGCTGTTTATTTTCAAAACTTTGATATAATAATGATAATTATATATTTATTGATCCTTACGACACTCAAAATGTATAGGACAAGTGAAATGAAAAATAGAAATATTAATTTTCTGGAAATTATGTATTCTACGATGACATTAATCGAAAATCCTTTAGCATTCGTTCACCCTAAAATAAAATTCTCTAATGCCACCACTTTTTAAGGTCTCCCAATAGAAGGAAATTCTTTGTCATCCTCTTTATTCAAAATCCTCCTACTTGAGGAATCATTCAGGTAAAATATAAGTCGTTTAGATTCTAATAAAACATTATATATGAATACATTGAATATGTTCGCCACCGTCTGATATGTTGTAGAAATAAGGGTTACGTATTTTTAAATGACCTGAATTCTGAATAACACTTCCTGAAACCCTGTGTTCCCCCTTTTTCAATGACATTCGGCTTTTTTGTAATATTAATTGATATTAGTTGTGGCAGCGGCGTTATGACATTAACGAAATTTCATGAGTGCCAATCAAACTCTGTTCTAGTTACACAAAGTTGAGAAAATTAATTCATGGTCAACCGAGTTCTGAAATAGAAGTGAATAGAGTATACTTACCCTTAGGAGAATGAAATTTTAGGAATTTTTACTGAAACTAACAGTGATCTCCTCGGTTCAGAAACATCACTATTTCATTATGTGATTAGGATTCCATTCTTAAAAAAAATCATATTATCAATAATGTCCTGGGTATGTGCAGAATTCACCCCTCTCAAGATATTCAGGAAATTGCTCATTTCTAAAAAGAGAACTCGACCGTTTTCAGAGAAAACTCCCGTAACATTTTCCATTCACATATTCTCATATTCACTTAACCTTCCCAAACCTAAAAAGCGTTGCCGGTTGCACATGAATCATCCAGACCTGAACCCACTCGTTGAATAACATCCAACAGAAATGAGAATTTCTAGGATCGTAAACCATAATCCGTACCAATTCCGTTTTCACTTGTTGGCTTCCTAAAAAGGGGAGGAAAGAAGCTTGATCGATTTTCAGGGAGCGGATACGAATTTCTGTACACAATCCTCGCGGCTCATATTACAGGGCGCGTATACATCTCGCAAGAGCCCTATATTCTCACACCGATGGAAAATGAATGCCCCCATCCGTTTTTGGTAATATATACGAAAGATTTGTCGGATGCTTTTCTTGGATTGAACTCGGAAAGAGATGGGGATATTATTAGAAATGGGAAACGGGTACGTTGGATCTCTGCCGATAAAATGTTGCATATTGCCTGGGCCCCTTTGAGCTTAATCTGTAGAGAAGAGAGTCTGCATAACCAAGCGGAGCACTACACTTTTTGATTGTATCTGCAGTTTTTCATAGTTGTCGGAAGAAGATACACGGTGGAAGAGCAATACTCCTTGTGAAATGTTGAAATTATCCTGGTTATAAAAAATATATAGAAAAAGTAAAGATTTTGCCTCCACCTCATTACTCAACCTAGAAAATAAGGCAGCAGCTCCATGATATGAAGGTGTTTAATTTCACTATAGTAACTCTAGTTTACTATAGAGATAATTCACGTTCAAGCTTTTTTTTGTAGTCTATTATGAATGGATCTATTTACAACATTCCTAGTAATACTAGTACATAATAATTGCAAATACCATAAATACCAATGGTATTTATGAGTATCCTTATGAATTCAAGCAGTTCATTCGATATTAATATCCTTAAACATTCCTACCTAGCAAGTAAATTGGTTTTTTCAAATGGAATAACTTTTTTTCACGATAATTTTGCTAGTGAGATCCTTTTACCAAGGGCTGATGCTTCGAGTACATTTTCTTTACTGAAAATTTTGGAATTCTTGGACTGGTATCTAAAATTTTGTTCCGTCAAGAATGCCATTAAGGTTGAATAAATCAGCAAAGATTTTAAGAAAAACAGAACAAACACAATTTTGAGCAGCATAGGAAAAAACGGTAATATTAGCGAGCTAAGGAAGCTAAAGTGAAAGTGTAGTATTTACGAATGAGTAAACTGAAGAACAAAAGGGATATAGAAATGACAAGTACTGAATAAATTATTCTACACCGAACTACATACAGTTGAAAGACCACTGTCGACACCAAGGATTCAGAGTGGGTAATAAATACAGGTTCCAAAGTGATACCAGAAATAATAACAGAGGAAATTAGAGAAGCCTTGAAAAAGATGAAGAATGTTGAAAGTACGAATGAAGATCGTATTGTGGCAGAGATGTTAAAACACACTTTTGAATAACTGCTTCGACAAAAAACCGTAGACATGGTATAAATCAGAAGTGGTGATCTTGTACAAAAGAACAGATATAACCAATATAGAAAACTATCATCCGATAAGTTTGCTATCTGTACTATACAAACTTTATACGAAAATCATATCGAATTGTTTATGTAACAAATTCGACTTCTACCAACCTATAACACAAGCAAGTTTCAGGAAAGGCAATGGTACGTACCACCTATCATCGACGAACCCTATGCATTTTAATTGAAAAAATTTTCCGATCCATCTGGTCTTCACGGATTTCGACAAGGAATGTGACGTCATTGAAACACATTGTATTCTTGAAGCCCTGGACAACACCAGATGCACAGTCATTCTCAGGGACATTTATGATAATGCAGAAATGCATGTTCGAATTCACGACACTCTGAGAACGAATAGTATTTAGAACAGACGGAAAGTGAGGCAGACGACAGGCCTGAAAATTAATATTCAGGAATCCAAGCTAATGAACCATCACAACATCGATTTTACAATAGATAACATAAATCTAGAAGATGTTACTCACTATATCTACCTGGACAAAACATCATACTGGAAAAAAAAAACAAAAGGGACGAAACAACAAGAAAATTAGCACTTACATGGGCCACTTTTGTAAAGTTGGCCACCCAGAGAGGTGGACAGTCCGGGCGCTACAATGGAGACCACGCGAAACAAAAAGATGCCGACATAGACCAAAACAGGGACAATGGCGCGATAGAGGTCTGCGCAGGGGGCACGCAAGGGCTCTCAAGATAGTGGAGGATGCCAACGCATCCCTACTATATAGAGAGGACCGCACAGGCACCAGCTTCTACTTCGCCGAACCCTACTGAGTAATTGTTCCTGACAGTGACCTATGGTATGCACCAAACAGGCTTCTTGTGTCTGAAAGTGCCACTTGGTTCACAGATGACTCTGTGATGTCCACAGGGACTGGAGTTGGAATTGTGGGACCTCGTTTCAATCTGTCCATCCCCCTAGGGAAGGATTGTTCCATAGTTCAGGCTGAACTGTATGCTGTTTTGGCCTGCACACTGGAGAATATCCGCAGAGGGTACTCCGGTAAACACATCTATATTTGTTGTAACAGTCACAGTTAACTCACACCTAGTAGAGAAATCAGGGAGGCTCTGCGAGAGCTGGTAACATTGTAAAAGTTATCTGGTGTCCGGCTCACGCCGGGAAACGAGAAGGCAGACATACTTGCTAAGCGGGGAGCCAGCTAAGCTTTTGTTGGTCCGCGACCGGCGCTGCCTATCTGTCGTATATCTGTCAAGAACTTCTTCAATAAATGACTAGACAGAAAATTTTTCTCTGGATGGAGCACGAGAAGTGGCCACAGGCAGTAGAGGCTTCTCATTGAGTTACCGTCCCTTGTGTCTGAGTTTAAAAAACTCCTGGATCTTGAGAGGAAACAACTGAATCTAGTGACTGGAGCAATGACTGGCCATTTGTTTAATAAACACTTACATAGAATGGAACTAACTGGCTGTTTCCTGTGCAGCTGGTGCAGCAGCAGTGATGAAACAGTTGAACATATTATGTTCGTCTGCAGCAACCTTTAAGAGTCAAGGATGACACACCTAGGAAACACTACACCCACGATTCCTATAGTGAGAGGGACTCTTTTCTGTCGACTTGTGACGTTTTTATCTGCGTGTCTCAGGGTTTGAGTCTCTTCAACTACAAGTGGATGAACAGTAGGTCACTAGGCCTCAGTTCAGCCCGGTGGGGCAGAAAGTGGGAACAACAATCCAAGGACAGACAGAGCCCCAATAAACACACACACACGTGTATTATACGTTTATATGTGGTGGGGGACGTTGAATCAAGGTTACTCGTTGAATTTTGTAACGTTATTTCGAAACCTTAATTCCACCATACGTTGATTTCCCATATAATCAACGTTTATGATTAAGCTGGTTATTGAATCCACTAACATGAAACGTTGTAATTTCAGTGCACCCTCAACGTGTATTCAATAGGAAGTGAGAAAAATTGAATTAATGTCGAATACGATACCATTCAACGACTCGTTACTGTAGTCACCAATATGTAACGTTTCTTTAGCGTACTTCCTCAACGTATATTCAATAGGAAATAAAAAACATTACATCTACGTTGTATACGAAATCATTCAACAACTCGTTACTGCAGTTACGAATATGAAACGTGGATCTGTGGTGTTTTCTCAAAGTTCCCTTCCTGTAGCCACTATTATGAAACGTTTCCTTGTCGTGCCAAGTAGTTTATATTGAAAAAGAATGAATGGCCTGTATGTGGCATTGTAAGTGCAAAACCGATCACTTTTTTATAATGGATTGAGTACGTTCTATAAGTTATCATTAGTTAGAGATCTGCTTATAATTTGAATCATTTCAAGAGACTGGTAATGGTAATATCAAGAATAGATTCGAGCAGATGACTGTTGATATAGATATATTGTAAATATGATGTGATTAACTTTGTAGCTTTCAGCTAATGGAATATTCTCTACTACTACAATAAAAACTATAGGGTGCAGTGGTCTCATTGGCAGCGATGTAGGACGCCAGAGGTAGCAGGTTCGAATCCCGGCGGTGATGGATGTTTGCGGTAGTCTAGATTATCCTAGTGTGAAAAAAGAGATGATGTTGGCTAATGGGAGAAATCACAAGACTAGTGGGTGGTGGGCAGAAAAGCAAATATATATTTATTTAAAATCAACATTTAAATTTCGTATTGTAGCAACGTTACTTCAATCGAATGGCAACGTTATATTCTCGTAGAATTTCCATTCCAAAAAGATTGTCAGCTACGTTACTGTACCACTAGAACGAAACGTATTTCCTAACGACATTTTGTCGGTTTCTCAACGTAGCGTTACTTGAAGAACTCAACGTTACTTCCACGTATCAGTGTTTATTGGGAGGTGGAAGACTATGGAAGAGGCAGAACTGGATGGTGGATGGCTGAAGAAGAAGTAGTAATTCGATAAGTTTGGAATTCTGAGGATATATTGATCGACGCTAAGGTCTTCCTCGACAAATTCTTCACTTAAAATAATGGAACTGAATTTTTATGTTGAATGAGATTTATGTTAGGTATAAGTTTCATAGAGCTAGGGTGTACTACAGTAAAAAAACTCCCGATTTTTGATTACTTTCACGTCGTGCCTTACAAGAAATGTCTAGCAACATGAAAAACACTTTTGATTTGTAAGTATTCCATAAAAATAGATAGATATAGTACTTTATTTGATCCTTTCTTAACATATATCAACAAAAGGTGTAGATCGTGTCACATAGAGCGATGGTCGATAACTTAGCGAACCACCTGTACATTCTCCCAGAGTAAATCTCTATATTCGAATGTCGACGACTCCGCACAGGAATTGCCCCTAAAACTGAATACGAAGTTAATTTAATCGGAAAGACGATGATCCTTCTGCATCATAAAACTCGTTATCGAGATCATCATCACCTTTGTTTACCGAGGCTGCCGCCCCCGACAATCCCGCCAAACCGTTCTCCGCCGACACTCGACTGAATGAATCCGAATTTTACGACGTTTCGCCACTGAATGCGATGCATTCCGCCGAAAAGCCCCATCGACACGATACAAAACGGAATGTTCCTCTATTCATTTTCGAGGACGTTTCCAAGCGATTTCCTGCGGGATTTTTCAAGGAGATATTCCACTCTGAATGTAAATAATAGGAAGCCGGGGGATTCAGGGCACCGTATCATTCACCTGAATTTTTCATCAGCTTTCGATAGCAATCTGAGAAATTGTTGCATTCTAGTGCACGATGAGGAATTCAAATTGCGTCCTGGCTCCGCAGTTCAATCCGCGGCTCTTCAAATGAAAGGGGAAATTAATATCAAGGGGATCAATCCATCCGGATTGTGCCAAGGTGGTGGCTTTGCACATTTTACTCCGAGCGTTTGTTAGAATACTGAAATAGGTAGAACGAACGACACGAACGTGATGAAATTGCGAAATAAATCGTATTTCCGAATTGAATATATTTGATTGCATCTCATCGAACTTTTGGATTCGCTCATATATTCATATAAATTGCAAAAGAAAAACAATAATCATAACATTTGTTCATGTTGTTGTACTATGCTGCTAAAAAATAATTATATGAAAAACGCACATTATTTTTTGACCCTAAACGTTTTTTGCAATTATTCATTCTAACCCTGTATATTGGTATAAGTATTATAGATAGATATAGTACATTTATGTGGTCTATAATCCTTTTCTTGAGCCCAATACAGCCGATTTGTTGAAAACAAGATGATCTCGCTGAAATACCTTTTGGAATATTTTACTCGTATACAGGGTTTCCTCAGTGGGTGGCCTATTACATGTTGGCGGAGAATTGGAGATTGTTCTGAAAATAATGGTACTGGGGGGTTGACGCTTCTGATCTGTCTGATTACAATATTTTCAATATTGGGACATTGTGGCTTATACGTAAAAAAACTACAAACATCGTTATTTCAAATGGGACACCCTTTTCGTTTCAACTTTTTTGGATTCTCTATTTCCATTTGAGTATTGTTGTTCTCTACTTCCTTCTCCCCATTCCTGATAATTTCGGAAATATTAACAGTTTTCCACAAAAAATTGTCAAAAATATGGATCCAATGAAATTGGCATAGCAAAGACATTTCACACTGAAATTTGGAAAATATGTCCCTGAGATGCCGAGGTAGAACAAAATTGGTTTTTGATATACAGGGTGTTCCAAAATTCTGTTTCTCTTTATTCGATACAAAAACGGAAAAAAGTCGACTTTTTCAAATGTAAGACCTTACTTCTAATTTTATATTTTCAGAGAAAATCACAATACGTTTCCCTTTCGAAAATCTCACGGTTACGGAAATAGAGTCAAATTTCTATGAAAGTGGAGGTTGCTAATTTTATCAAACAAACTTCTTGTACATTTCTTGTACGAATGATATAAAAACTTTCAGTCGAGTCTTCGATGATTTTAGAATCTAACGGAATTAACTTGATAGTAATTCTACTGGTACACTGTAAAACCCTCAACAGTCATAGAAATTTGACTTTATTTCCCAAACAATAAGGTTTTCATTGAGGAACATGATACATCATTAGATGCCTATTTTGATTTTTTCTGAAAATATCAAATAAAATAAAGGGTGTTCAATTTAAAAAATCAACTTATAGCCGTTTTTGTATCGAGTGGTACGAAGAAGAATTTTTGGACAGAATACGTATCACCAACCAAGTTTTTCTTCGCGAAATTCATACTCAGGATCTCAGGGACCTATTCTCAAAATTTCAGCTTCCCAAAGTATGAAATATCTTTTCCTTGTCTTTTCAATTGGATCCAAGTTTCTGTTTTTTTTTTTTGTGAATAACCGTTAATATCTCCGAAAGTATCAGGAATATAGATATGGAAGGATCTACTAAACAAAGATATTCAACTTGGAACTCTCGAGCTTGAAGGTGAGCTGCAGATGACACAGTTTTTAGCTCAGCTCTGATGTGAGATACAATAGACAATAGACAATAGGTCGCAGTGAAATGTAACCCCTTACCAAACATAATGATAAGGATGATCCGGACAACGAACCAAGGAGGTAGGAGGTCTCGAGATAATCCTAATAGAAGGTTTTTTCAATAATCAGGATAATAAATTTATGATATGATAATAATATATGTTTATATTTTACATTCATATCGATTTTACTGTACCTAATGAAAAAAAAATGGTTTTGTCAGGTGTTTATACATTTTATCGTACATAAGACAATGAACTGTAGAGAGACCATAAATATGAAATAAGTAGCCTTCATAAAAATCAACCTAAAATGCGAATGTCGAAAACTGTCTGATATCCGAACTTGAAGAAGTTCAGATTTATCCATTTCGATGCTTTTCCACATAGCTTTCATCAAAGTTTCATGTAGAAACTCCTTTGATGGCAGTTCGCAGTAAGTTTGCTTCAAGAAAATCTAATAGCAAATATTTCCAATGGAATCTGCAACTGAAAGAAATTCTATGATAAGATGTCCGGTCAACAACTTCAAGTATCATAATTCAAAATCGGTTAATTGATCAAGACATTCATTATTAAGGTCTGAGTTTTCTCGTACAACAGATCAGTGCTGAAGGTCAGGCCAGATCTCGCTTCTTTTGATGTTACGTTGAGTTGAGGGTACAATCTTGACTCAATAGATCTCAACTTTTTGAGTATTCCTAAAAAGCCTACGTATTTTTTCCTTGCAATTTCCAATAGTTTTTCCACTTATTCAGCTCATGAGCCTACATGGCCTCAAGGTGTCTAACCTTTTCGTATTTCATTCAAGAATTTGTACCACCTCCTTATGTTTTTTCGGAGAAATATATACAACTGAACAAAAATTTATGTAGGTATTAATTTTTTTCTTCTAATTCGAAAAAGCATTCGAACTTCGATCAAATCTTTCTGTATTTACAAATTATGCACCTGAATAAATGCTGTAGATTATTAACTCGAATAAACATAAAACATAACGCAAAAAACAAAATTGGTGCTAGGAATGTAGGAGCTGCGAATACTGGAATACTCATTTCAAAGATGAATAGCTCGAAAGTGCATGTATTGATCGCATCATTTCAATAACTATCCACAACTACCCAACATTACATATCTTACAACATCTCTTAATGAGAAAGAGCTGTAAGAAATGTAATTAGAAAGTATGATGTTCGTAAATTATTCTTGTGATAGCAAAAATTCGTACATATTTCTAAGAGAGTAATATCAAAGTTTGAAAATATGAAATATATAGTCATCTGAATATTGAAGTAATGTATTGAAATATCAGTATTGAACTTACCATAAACGAATCTCTCAGGTGAATGATAAACGAAATTTCAGTAGTATTGAAGTCCACAAAAATATCGAGAAAGAAAGAAATATGTAATAAATAAACATGCTGGCTCATAGTACACTGATTGAGGGTTGAGAGCACATTATCTGTTATAAAAAGCACGTAATTATCGATTTGAACAAAGAACAGAAAGAATACATGAGGAATATTAGTGAATTACCTGAATAGTGGACCTAAGAAATTTTGTAATGATAAGATAATGATAAGGCAATGATAATGAATTCATGTTTTTTTCATTTCAGAAATTCTAGTGAGGAGTGCTTAGTACAGAGGAGCATATTCTTTGGCGGTTTGAGTATGATGTCTAAGGAAACTGGAATTACTGTGTTTTTATTGAACCTTGGATTGGACACCTACAAAAATTATCATAGCATCAAAAGGTTTGTTTGATTAACAGAATAACCTACTAGAATATATATGCATTCATCTACTTGGATCAACCTTTCAATACACAGCGTCAAATCTAAAGCTTCGAACTAGGCATAAGATTGTTTTTTCCGACCAATCAATTCTTGTTTGCTGCTAGACATAATTTGATATCGGTGTAGTTATTCCGACTAATCTGATGAGAATGCAAACCGCAAATATGATCTTGCTCCATGTTTAGCATGAAAATGGACAGACAAATATTCCAGGCAATTTGTCCAGGCATAATTATGACTTATACTAATTCAAATATGAGATAAATATAATAATTGCTTTGAGGAATATTTCTTCATAATAAATATGGATGTTCTTTCTTCACAAAATGACGAAACTTGCATGATCAACAAAAAAACACCTATAGGTACAAGAGTTTCCAAATAACGTTTGAGATGGAAAAACCATCGAAAAATAATAATAATAGATCAAAATAATTCATTGTTTCTCCACGTGAATATCACTGTTCCATTTTCAATATGGCACATTCGTTGTTGAAGGAGTTGACAGAAATGGAATTGATTAAATTTGCATGCTTATGGTATTTTATCCTGTGGATATTATCGAGTTTCGCAATTAGTCCAGGCGACAGGAATTCAACACTATTCAATTATGAGCCATCAGAAAATTGCTGGTAGTCATGCAATATTTCGAGGAAATTAGGTGTTAGTAAAACATGAACTCTTTGCATACACGGACCTGATGAATGATTAATTAAATTGTTTTGCTTTCAGAACCCTGATCGAGATGCGATGGAACAAGGAAACTCAAGATTTCGTCGAACGCACAGTAAAAGTGTTTATTTCGGTAAGGCTCTCCTTTCGGGTACCATTTTATTCATACTAATTGACATAGCAAAACTAACACCCAGTATTAGTGAATTTATTATGAAAATTTTCGTATACATGTCTAAGGATTAGATAAGTAATCGATCAAAGTTTGAGAAACATACAACCGTTGGAAAAAGGCAGTCACTTTGAAAAAAAAACAATATTCTCACAAGCACTGAACACAGTGATTTGGCACACATCTTGGGCGAAGAAATGCCAGGTTTCAAAACAGAGACAAATCGTAGGATGTACAAAGGGTGGGTAAAACTCGATGGGATTGAATGGCAGCTCTGTAATCCTAAGAGCTAGGAAAAATAGATGGCACGTTTTCGAGCACGATTTTCAAAATATGGATAATGGCCAAAACCGCAGACTTGTTTTGTTTTCAAATATTAAATGAAAACTTATTTTTCTGCTCCTTGACTTGGTGTCCTATATTTTGTAAAGTTTAAGCGATATAGAAAAACAAATGTAACATTCTACAGACACTTGTCACAGTGATATTGTCGTAACTTTTAATTTTTTCATTATGAAACCTATGTATTTTTAGATATTCTAGTCCCATATTTTTTCTCGTATCTCTCATTATTTTTCTAAAAAACTAGTTTGGTCAAGTTGGTAGGTTATTTTCATTGATAACATGATAATGAACTTCTATGTTGTGTCAGGTTATGAGAGAAAATCACTGTCATTTCGGATATTTGAGAACATACTCAGAAAATGGGGATATAACGATAAATTCCAGGATAACTTCATATTTACCTATACTAGTAAGAGCACAGCCATATTTATTTGGAAGGTGTTTGAAAAAGTTGTGGTAAGAGTAAGTTTATAGTTTATCTACTATTCTACTAGTTGAAAAGGTTTTGGAAAATATTCATTCATAGAGTACAAAATAAAATATTAAAATATTAATAATATATTATTATTATTATTTGATTTCAGGTTTACCGAATTTCCTGAATATGATGCATTCCAGATTCATCTTTTCAAATATCTGGAATAAAAGTAATCTTCAGCCATTCATACCCTGACAAAACATGGAGGCATGAAGTTCTATAAATATTATCATATTATCAACGAAAATAGCCTGCCAACATGACTAAACTAGTTTTTGGGACGAACAATAAAAGCCACGACATATATTATATAGGGTCGGCACCATTGGCAACTCCATTATTATTGATGCTACGTATTCGGTTGAATGAGGAAACTAGTAGCATTTTTAATAGTCTTCTCGATGCCGAAAATAAACAGAAAATGAGCGCGTTTTCATAATATTTCATGAAATTATTTATTTTTTTAAATGATACATATATTTTATCATGCATCTCGATTCGTTATAACATTCTCAAAAGCAAATAACATATCCTAAAGTTGAAAATGAAAATATTTATTTCATTCACTAGTACAAAAAATTTCTTTGTTTTGGCGAATAAAACGTCATGATTGTCTAAACTCCTAAAATGATATTGTCACTCGTATAAGTAACAAAACTGGGTGTTTGGACATTTATGAGGTTTTTTCACCAAAACAAAGAAATTTTTATATACTACTGAATGAAACAAATATTTCCACATAAGTCGCTCATTTTCAATTTCAGGAAGAAAGGTGATATGAGCTTTGTTGTTGAGAATGTTATTACGAATCGAAATGTATGATAAAATATAGGGTGTTCCATTTGACAAAATATCATTTTATGAAATATTTGGAGAACGCGACTGTCAATTTTGTTTGTCTTTTCGGCATCGAAAAGTCCATTAAAAATGCTACTAATTTGCTCTATATGACCTAATTCGTAGCATAAATAATATCGGTGTTGGCAATAGTGCCGACTTGATTTAGAACACCCTGTATATTCTGAAACAGAAAAATATGGGACTAGAATATGTAGAAAAAACATAGGGCTTATATTTGAAAAAGTAAGGTTACTATACTATATCACTGAAGTGGCGGAGTGAAAAAAAAATTTGACTAGGCTACTGCATTCCACATATAAAAAAGTGTCTGTAGAATGTAAGATTTGAATGAAAGAGTGTTGTAACTTCATAGTTCATTTATTTGGTGATTAGTTTCGCTCAAATACGTTCGAGCATTCTCAGACCAGTCCCACTAAAATCACAAAATACAAGAATCAACACTTATATTTCACACAAAGTCTCTCCTTACCTGAACTCTCAACTAGATTTGCCAATTATTATGAACTAGCTGACCCGGCAAACCTAGTTTTGCCATTTAAATTATTTCTAGGGTAGATAATAATAACGAACTCATCATTTTAAATTTTCGATTTACTCGATATAACTTAACTTTTTGTCCGAATGTCGAAAACCTATAAGTACTCTATGATTGCTCGATTGGTCGTAAGAAAAAGGAATGCCTTTTTTTCTGTTCTATACAATTTTTTTCGGGAATATTTTGTTATATAAACCTTGCCCTAACAATAATAAACACAACAAAAAAAGAATTGTCCAATTTGGTGCGATCGTTTGAACAATAAAGCATTTTGAATTAAACCGTAGATCCTCTTTTATTGATATAGATGCACATGGAATACTACAATACTTCAACGACCAACTCATTCCCAGATTAAACAAATGGCTAATTTCCAAAATGGCCACACATAAACACAGGAATTCAAAAACAAAAGTTCAAACCATAGAACCATTACAAAGTATTTATGACTTTTTTTTTTATAATAAACATTTCATTCAACATTCATTTTCAAAATCTACTTGAGCATTTTATATCATATTACCATCAAATTTCATTGTTTTTATGTTTTAAAATTTCAATTTTTTCCAAACCATCAATAATCCAACCATTAACATTAGTATGCAAGCAAGATCTCAAAATTATTCTCTTTTATAAAATTATGTTGACATTCATATAAGTGGTTTCCAAAATGTGAGCCATGAGTCATTATATCTATTTCCTTACTTTGAAATTCTTAAATGTTCTCTTATTCTTTGTTCAAATGTCCTTTGTAGTTCTTCCTGTACAATAAGCACCACATGTGTTACATGTTAAATTGTACACTCCGCACTTATTCAGTTTATAGTCTTTGTGTTTATTATTTATCAATATATTTCCAATATTATTTGTTGGTTTGAATGATATTTTTATGGAAGATGTACTCCCGAAGATCTTTCTCATTTTTGATGAAATTTTCACAACAAAAGATGACGGAATGAATTCTTTATCTTCTTAATTGTTCTGTGTTAAAAAATGTTCTTTTGTAATTCTCTTCTGCATTTTACTTCTCAAAATCTCCTCAACTACATCTTCATCGAAACCATCCATTCCCGCTGTTTGCTTTATAATCTTAAGTTCTTTAATAAAGTTTTCTTCATTCATAGGTACATTCAGTAGTCTCATTATCAAGCTATGTAATATAGCTGTCTTATGTGTCTAACAATTATGTGATTCTTTTGAAAATGTAACATTTGTTTTTCGATAACACTGAAAATTTGCGAAAAAGGGACACCAATAATTCAAATAGTGAAAAATGAGTTTTCATTTATAACTTCAATACAAAAGAAGATAGAAGGATGCGGTTTTGGCCATTCTCCTTTTTTGAAATCGAGGTCGAAAACGTGCCATTCAGTTTTCGCTAGCTCTTATGGTTACAGAGCTGCCATTCAATTCCATCGAATTTTGCTCATCCTTCTTTTTAGTTAGAGAGACGTTATTGCCAACAGTTTCTGATAAGTAATTGTCAGTGGTCGAAAAATTCAACTATTCAAACGAATTGCTTAGCAATCACCAGCCTTTCGTGAAAAACACTTTTATTCAGTACTCGCTAAACTCTGATTGGCTTCACTGTTAGAATTGACAGATTGAGTCTACATATATGGTGCATCAAGATTAATGATCGAATTTTCAGAAGGCATACAATATTTCACGCTCTTTTTTGATGTCAGAATTCCTCGAGTAACCTGATATACTCTTCCTCGTAATTCGATTCACTTAACATCCATTTCTTGCGTCAATCTCGTTTGTTTCCATGCAAATTCAAACGATCCCGATTAAGCAAGTGAAATTAACGGCGTAGATGTTAGTCAAAACGAAACACCTAATAATCATACCAACACCCGCATACCCCCGAGTTCCCCACTCCTATAGTTAATTTTCGGGGATGGATAAATGAGTAATTAAACTCATCTCGCCTCATAAATGTGCCATTATAATGAGCTATTTTCCCGTTACAGCTAGGCGTATTGTTGACAGTGAGGCTGGCGCTCCTGCAAGGATCGCTGCCGAAATTTTCGCAGCAAGATAATCCAGCCGCCTTTCATTCCTCCCTCTACGTTAGGTGAGTAATTTCTTAATTTACATCAATTAATCGGAGCGTGGCGGACTACGGAAAAATCGTGGCAGTTGTTGTGTTCCTGAATGAATATTCAGAATGGGTCGGGGCTGGAGTTTATTCTAGAGAATAAAGTGTTATCTTCAGTAGCAAGGTCCGATAGAACCATTGCTATCGAAAAAAAATGTTTTCCAATAGTTGGGGAGACCAAGAGTGGATTTACTCGAGAGTGTCAGATTTATACAGAGTCACCCTGTAGAGTACCTCTACCAAAAATTAGACCTGTATATATGAGGGAATTAGCTATGTGAAGCTGGCACCCCCAAATGCGAATTTTGAAACAAAATTTCAGGATTGTTCGACCATCGTAGGTCCATGTTTGTCCACTTTTATTTTCATTTGTCCAGGCACCGTTTGAGAGATATAGAAAAAGAAGTTGTTTCGGTGCATTTTCTGAGCAGCACCCCAAATGGCCAAAACTTATTTTGGATGGTACAGATCGTTTGTCCAACGTAAGTCCACGTTTGTCCATCAAATTTTTTAATTTGTACACCCACAAAACCATAGAAATCAATCTTTGAAAATTTTGGAAAGTGTGAAGTTGGCACCCCCAAATGAAAATTTTTGAACCAAAATTTCAGGATTGTTCGACCATCGTAGGTCCATGTTTGGCCACTTTGTCCAGGCACCGTTTGAGAGATATGGAAAAAGAAGTTGTTTCGGTGCATTTTCTGAGCAACACCCCTAAATCGCCAAAACTTATTTTGAACTTATTTTGGATGATACGGATCGTTTGTCCAACGTAAGTCCACGTTTGTCCACTAAATTTTTTCATTTGTCCACCCACAGAACCGTAGAAATCAATCTTTGAAAATTTTGGAAAGTGTGAAGTTGGCACCCCCAAATGAAAATTTTTGAACCAAAATTTCAGGATTGTTCGTCCATCGTAGGTCCATGTTTGTCCACCCTTTATTATCATTTGTCCAGGCACCGTTTGAGAGATATGGAAAAAGAAGTCCTCACACTCTAACTCGAAAAGGGTTAGCAGTATGCCAAATTGCTACAGTCAAAAGTAGTACACAATTTCATTATCTTCAACTTTCATAATGAATACAGAAATACAGAGGCACAAGAAGGAAGATATTTCAGAATGCATTGTTATCATCTTCAAACTGTCAGATTAAGAAAACCCTCCCCGATTTGCTATGAGACTAATGGGTCAACACGTCTGCAACACCAAGATTAACCATGTGTTTGAAAATCTGACATGCTCGAGTATGTACACCGCACGATTTTTTTTACATCTTTAAAATCCAGCAGACGCTTTCCCCACCGCTGAAAGTGCATACATTATAGAACCTTTTATTCTTTCTACCATCTAATCTTCAAAATCCATCCTAGTGGAGACCTATCTCCACAACGCTTGAGTAAATCCCGATTGGCACCCCAACCATAATGATGTAAAAATATCAGTTCCAATAAAACTAATCTAGGCCGCAAATGAAAAAAGACACCTGTTAAATTGCCTAAGATTGACTAGCTATAACTTCGACATTACTTAGGTGATGCTGGATTTTCACTCCGAGAGGCAAAGTATGGTCCTTTTTCTATATGCCACTGACGCAAGGACAGCCAAAAATTTTCACTTTTTGGCTGAGAGTTTGGGAATAGAAGAAGGGCTTCAAAGTTATTTTAGAGGCTGGGTAGATTGTTGGGTCAACACCTCAGGATAACTTTCTTCATTTTATGAAATCATCTTTTTTTCTTGAAATTCTTGCTATAACTTCGACCTTTCTTGGATTTTTCGCCAGTGGTATGAAGCACGATCCTAAATCTTCAGTTAACTAGCGCAGAGCATTTTATTTCAAGCTCTTTTTTTGTACAGGGTGTGAATATAAAGAAGCGAAAATTAAAGTATTTTGTCTAGGAATTTAAGAATATTGAATTTTTTTTATTTTGCATGGATTGTTAGGTCATTATTTCGGGAAGTTTTCGTCATTTACTCGCTACATTGCTTGGCTATAGAAAAACTGATATTTTATTAAATTTTGTTTATCTCATTAAAATCGCCTCTCCTTATATAACAGTAGCAGATACTGTTTAATCTGCATTTAGGATATCTTATAATTAAATTGTCAACTGCATTGACGTGGATATATGATTAAGAAAAATTAAACTTAATTTCAACCACAAATTTCTACAGTTTTCACAGAACTATAGGATGTTGTTTTGTGGGCGATAATCTGTTGCCTTATCAAGCATAATAGTTAGTGCAGTACGAAAGCAAAATCCTCCAATCGTATTGAATTCCTTCTCTATTCCCAGAGATCAACCCTATTGGGTGAAGTTGAAGTTTTTCCTGAAGGAACTTTAGCCAGAAACTCATTTTATTTGTTTTTTTTACTGTATTTCTTATTATCTCACACCTCATTTGCACCCCACTGATTTTATCACAAAGTGTTACTTGGTGCAGAATGTGAATTTCACGAGAGAAACAAAATTTTAGAAAATAGCTTTATTTTCATATCAACGCAATACGTTGTGAAATGATTAAAAATTTTGCTTTGCATCTCTGGCGAGAAATTCAACATCGGCGAAGAAATGGCGAAAGTTATAGCTATTGAAATTTCGGGAAATTCAGATGCCAACGATTCAACATAACAATATACTAAGGGTCATATTTTGAACACACTTAGTTTTTTGGACTGTTAATACCCGACGTACCAGCCATTAACACTATACTTAAGGAACTCCCCTCACATACATTTGCCACTGCCTTCTCTTCAACTCCTCTAGAAGAATATTAAATTCAATCACTTGTTGACTTTTAGTTGAGTTTCTATGGTGCCACAATAAAACACAGATTTGGACATCGCTAACGAAATAATCACGATTGAATTGCTTAGGTAGTGTTGTTCTTTCGTTATATGATTCAACAAACTTAGCTAGAACTGCCCTAGATTGTAGGAGCCTTTTCAATTTCATAAAAATATTTATAAAAAGTGAACAGAAAATTAAAAACAATTCCTCCGATAATCCATTCCTGAAATTCTCCATATTCTCCACCACCCCTGTTTAACGATCCATTGTCAAAACTCGTTTACACGGCCGGTTTTTCTTTTAATTAATGTAATAAAATGGTATTCCTTACGGACGTTTCAGTACATACCTGCTGGGCCTTAATCACCCCTTCCTTGTTGCGGGAATAAAAACAATGGATTATTAAATTACAGGTAATGAGCCGTAATAGACTTTATCCTGCTGACATCCGCATTAGGAGCGACCGATTATGTTCACGAGAAAGATGGAAAGGTAGCGATAAACAGCGGGACTTTTCATTTTGAAACAACGGATTAATAATTATCACGGACGTGATAATGAATTGGACTTTTCTACTCGGTCTTTTTCCACATAACGTGATTACTTTCAGCTTTGGAATTTTCTTGACCTCAGGCGTTGATATTATGTTGTTGGGTTGGGCCAACCCTTTCGAATTCATACAGTAGTGACAAATGTGCATCATTTACAACTTTCACCATATAATTTGCAGCAAACGGAGAGTCAAATAAATATTTGAGATAGTGTTTTCCCAAAATACTATTTAATTCAAACACAATATTTGACTTTCTGCTAAGCTCGGGACAATTGATTTACTCGCTAGCCATTAAGAGTCAACGTTAACATTGGCCCTATTTAATTCGTACTAAAGTGCTTTGTCGTGTAATTCTCGTATGAAATTTAATAATTCAGTTTCGAGAAAGCGGTTAGATTGTGTTTGGTTAACATAATTCGGACGACATAACTTGTCGTGTGTGCCTATTTGTTGTATATTTAATCAGTATATTTGAGTTATATGTCTGTTGTACCGGAATCAAACACGAAATGCCAACGTTGGAGTGTTAGATTATACATCAAAACATTTCTACCCTATTGATGTTTTTAGTATATGCTTTATGTTTTTGCTGATTTGGTTAGCAAATGATGCAGTAAATCCCTCAAATCAAGTATTATAGTATACATACCTATATTTTATACGCAGATGTTTTGATAAAATTCAGTTTAATATCAGTAATATTCAGGTCGAAAATATTCTAATTATCTGAATTCGCATATAATATAATATAAATAGAGACATATAATTGAATAAATTGGTATAGAGTACGAAATGAAGGGTGCATTTCATGCAGGTTATTTCTACATCAAGAACAAAGATCGTTATATTCACACAACCCACAAATCCCCTGACAAAACAATGAATTTTTCAATGAATTTCCTCTACCTCCCATTCCGACAGTTGTTTTGTTTGTGATACGGTCAAAATGCAAGAAGTTGTCACGCAATAAATATACCTTAAGACTCCAGAGAGCACTCAAGGGATCAACCTGTTTTTCTTGAAAATAAAGATCTTCCGTTTCCCAGAATCCTATTACAGGTGAAACAAATGACTTGTCGGCTACCAATTCTTATGGGAACTCCCTTATGGAATTCGTTTGAGGTTTCTTATTATCTTTGCACTTCTGTATATGTTATGATATCAAAATTTTCGATGTATTCTTTTTACTGGTTCATTGGCATGCAAACACAACGTATTGAAAATAGGCACACGTGGAAGGGCATTCGTAAATCCACATTTGACATCAAACATTCTTTTGCACTTAAAAATTGTTAAGGAATATCTCTCTTAATCTATCTCAGTTTATTTTAGTTATCTTATTTCGACTAATTCTAATTTTAGTAATACTTCCTCAACAAGCTGAAGCATTTTAAAATTCCGCCTCCAAGACAGTTCTGAAATTTGATAGGTACCTCCCCAGTTCACTGACTGTTCTGTAGGACCGTAGGAATATTTTATAAATTTCTTGTGTTTCAGTAAACACCTAACTACATAATTTGTTGCTACATGTAGCTGAGCTTAACCTATCAGCTGAATCAACTAGCTCTGTAAAAAACTTAGGAATTTTTGGGTAATTCAAGAAATGGCAACAAGAGGCAGATCCTAAAAACCTGTTCCTCGTTCCAGATCTCAGTGTAAGCAGAGGATAAATGACAACGGGCTACCATACATATCTTTGTATGATACATAGAAACTTCAGGAAAAACTCTGTTTGCCCGTATAAGTGTAATGATAATGAATTTGTGGAAAGAATGAGTTGAAATTATTATATTGAAGGACATCTTCTTCATAGGACAAAATCCAAAAACTTCTTCCCCCTTCTTTCTACCATGATGGTTGATGAAGTGAGAATAATCTGAAAATAAAAAAGAAAGAAGAAACGAGAGGGTATTGAATTTTATATTTCTCAAAATAATTTTGAAATTTGTAATCCATCTCAAAAAAGAATCGGTCACCTAATGAATGCCTTCGAAACCACCCTGAAATTTATATATTCTGCATCACTTTAGCAAGTGGTCTATAGTTACTTCTTCTGAGCCACACTTACATCTTGGACAACCAACAGCATTCCATCTGAAGAGCATGCTATTACATTCACCATGGCCAGTCCTAAGTCGATTAAGCGTAGACCAAATTTTTTTAGGAAGATCAAAGCAAGAGACTTTTTTTGATGGATGAATAATCGAACCTTTGTTAAAGAAATTACACGAATTCCATTCTGATTGCCAAAATTCTATATGGCTATTTGTCAAATAAAGAAAATCATTAGTACATAAAGGCTTACGAGATTTCAATCTGGCACTTCTAGAATCTGGTAAATATGATATAATTGAAAACACAGCAAATAAACATCGAAACATAAGTTTCATAAAAAAATAACAAAATTATGAAAAATAAGAAAAAATTTACAATATTTCAAGGAGTTAATGTCCAGTACGGCTTCTGAGTATTATCGAGTAGTACCTACTCGAGCGCCATTCAGTATGAAACGAGATCCGTCTGATAATATAATACTCAGAAGCTTTTACTTGAAGGTATTTCATTAGGTTCCGCCAATTTCAATCATTTTTCATCGGAGAAGGAGCTGTGTTGCTCTGACGAGGTGAAATGAGACCGAAACCATAGTCAGCATCTGCTCTTTTTCGATGGAACCAATTTTCGTTAAGCGAATTTATTAACATAATCTATATGAATTTTGCTGATGCGAATAAAACAACAAACGGAATTATTTCCGATATTTTTCGCTGTTCATTTTAGGATGATAACTGATGCTCAAAACATTTCACGCTAAGTAAGCAAGAGATGAAGTTTCTCTCTTCTCCACCCTGCCGTTACTTCGATTATAATAATTTCAGGAGTCCAACAGCCGTGAAAGGTACAACGGGATCCACAATAGCTAATATTCTCCCCACTTGCTCACAGTATGTTCGAGCGTGGCATCTGTTCCTGAATTAACAGTGTGTATTCCAGAAAATGCTCCTTGTAATTGAAAAGGAAGATTGCAGAGCGTATTACAAATGGTTGCTAAGAGTGAATTTCAGAATATGCTGGAGAGTGAATTGCCTTCCAATTTATAGTCCATACCGGATAAATGCTTGGTTGGGCACTAAGAATATTTTAAAATTTTTGCCTTCATTCTGAAATTCGTTTCAATAAAAATATACGAGTTCATGAATCTTGAATATCAGAGTTGTTTGAAATGAGATTAATATCATTATTCTTCGATTATTTCCAAGGTACCGCAATACTACATCAACTCTTTAACGTGTTAGATCTGAACTCATCGTATAAAGTTTTCCTTGGAAATAATATGATAAAAATATATGGGCTTATTATACATTGATTAAAAAAGTGTTTTTCTTGTGTATTGAAGCTCTTAGGTCTATTGTCCTTAGCTCGCAGATGAACAGTCAAACGAATGTTTTCGATGATTTATCTGTGCCCCTCACCAATGGCACAGTGGAGAACCAGTTAAGATAACTTCTTGTGTTCAATTCAGGGAAAACTTTCCTATTGAGCCATGTTAGAAAGGAGCTCTTGAAAGAAGAAAGAGGTACATGAATGACCAGTTGGTCAAACGAAGCTTATATAGAGCAGACCGTCAAAAAAATTATTCAGGGCAATAAGGTTTACGAGATGCTAATACGGATATAGTTGCTGAGCTCTGAATGGAGAAGATAGATCTCTAGCTATGCTGAAGTTAGACATTTTCCAAACCATTCTCTATTATTACTTCCTTCGACTGCTTTCGTGCCTGTCGTCCATTTTTGAGTTGGTGGAGTAGCGAAAACAGAGGGAGATAGAATGTCATTGCATTTGTCTTCAGCAGCCAATTGCGATATTGGCCATATTGGCTATATTTTCTGTTGTGAGGTACGCATATAGGATTATGTGAGAAGACTTCAGGGAAGTAGCTACTGATTATGGTATCCCTTCACCACTAATTACAATTCAATAAATCATTACAGCTGACCGTAATATTGATGATGTCCACTGTATTTCCTCATCTAGATGGCCTTACATACTGGCAATCATTCAGAATTTTTTCGATTTCGATGCAGTTCTGCTGTTTTGACTCATACCCAGATACCCAGATATACCAGCTACTCAGATATACCAGCTACTCAGATCAAAAAGTGGCCTCATTACATCAACCGATTGTATACGCGGAATTTGACAGAATTTCTTGTCATTCAGACCCGTTTGCACCAAACGCACTTAGTGTTAAGTGTCCCATAAAATGAACCCTTAACTTAAATTGCGTTGCACCAACTGTTAAGTGACAGTTGAATGGCTAAAGCTAGCCTTAAATTTAAGCGCTCCTGTAATGACCACCATGTATTTAAGGGCGGGATTCTAACCTAAAATAATTTCTTGAACTGGCTGCAGAACTGCTGTGGTTTTTCTAATAACGTCAAGTACCTTTTATTTGACAATCCAGCAACAAAAAGTTGTCACTCTTTGATAATAATATAATAGTTTACTTAACACTGACTGACAGGACAATAAAGTTAGGTTAATGAAATGACAACGATCATCGGCAACCGGGCCAACCAATGAAAAGACTTTATTGGACTAGAATGAAGTTGCACCAAAATGAAAAACTGAAATATCACTAGATATCAAAACTTAAGAGCCCCTTACTTAAGATTCTGTTAAGCGGCAGTGGTGCAACTGGCAATAAAATTAAGCTATACCATTAACTTTAAACTACGCTTAGTTAAGTACTCATTTTAAGGGGGATTGGTGCAAACGGGCCTTAATACGATGTGCTTGTCAGAGAATAACTGTTGATTCAATTGAACCTTTCATGTGCATAGGTACAGATATTCGGTTAGAAGATTCTAAAAAGTATTTATCTCAATGACTTATTTTGTCCAGTATAACGAATCGATGTTTTATCTTGATAACTTACTAACTTCCATACTTAGTCATGGCATAATGTGTCTTCATATGTTTCACTTTTATTTAAAAGACTTGCAGCTTTCACCAGCAGCGTCTATGTTTTTACTAAATTTTGGCTCCCATTGATTCCTTTCTTCTGATGACATTCAATCATTGTTATATGCAAAATGGCAAATGTAATTGACAGCGGAAGTGTTTGCAATCATTATATTTTTACACTATGTGGGTAGTTTAAATTTTACTTTCAATGAGTTGAAATTTTGTAGAAAACTACTCTACGCCTGCTAAATTACCGATATTTTCCACCCAGATACATATTGCTATTTCATATCATTTCAGTCGATATTGAATAATTTTCTACTCAAAGCTTTGGTTACAACAGTAAAACATATATCCCATATTATGCATTGTGAACGTTACACAAGATTGTTGTTAAACCAAAGTTCATTCCGGTAGTATTTTGCTCACCATAGCTCTCGAAACCAACTAACAGGGTGAGATTTCAATGGGAATTGTGCATTACAAAGATCAAGCATGTAACATTATGCTGTAGAGTCCGAACTTTGGATTGTTATGGAAGTTTACAGACCCTACTTCACATCATAAAGGGAAATGTTACTACCGCATATTATGTTCAAAAGCTGTAACTCAACTATTGAAATTGCAACCAGAAGAATAGGAATAGGTATAATCATGTAAGGAAAGGGGTCAACTTTTTCCATTTAATAGAAACTTTCGTATGATTGAATCATGTATCATTAGAATATGATGTAAGAATATTTCGAAACAAGCGAAAGGTAAATAAAGATACTATGAGACAAATAATTTCTTATTGCTATGGCAATTTCACCTCTGTCTAACTGAAAACATTCAACAGATGAAAAGTGGACAATTCCTCTGGTCATTCAGTAAACTCCCAGAATATTTCAAACATTAATTGCTAAATTTTCCATGTTCAACTCTAGCTTTTTACTTGCCTCGTGCAAAATATTGAAATTTTCATCGAAATCCTGATTTTCGGATGTTAAATTGTCGTCATATGCAGAGTCAGACTCTGCTATTAAGGAAAGATCTTCTGTGTTCTATTATTCTCTATTTGCCACATCGAAATTTTCTGGATATATTCTGAATAAAAAAGTAGAAAATTCCATTTTGTATGTTTTTTCCGGAATTTTGATCCAAAAAATAATTCGAGAAGAAATGCGATTTTAAAATCGGATTGTTATAGATATTTTGATAAATTTTAACGAGCCAACAATCTTTCTTTCGATCAAAAACAGTCGGCATATGAACGAAAGAGAAAAATTTTCAGGTAGTGTTTCGCATTTCCTATTAATATACGATTTCAAAGACGTGTTTTCATCTTCAAAAGTTCGAAGGAAATATTTCAGTGGTGAAGCCTATATTCCAGGGGCTCATGCATCCACCAGGAGTATTAGGGGTAATTACCACCCCCTCCCAGAAAATTGTTTTCCACACTAAATCTTCAAATGCAAATGAAATTATAATATATGAAACCTTAATTTTTGTTCATCTTATAGAAAGTTTAGGTTCAACTTAAACTTGCACTGTAGAACTGGGTCGAACACTTGCAGTACCCCCCAACCTCAGTCTCTGGATGCGCTACTGCTGTACTCTATAGATTTTGTTGAACACCTTATTATATAGAACAATCCTGAAATTTCTTCATTATAAGGGATATTGAGAACAATGCAATACTTACTATTATTCTGAGATATTTTCAATGGAAATCCAAAGTTTAATTACACCAGTTCCTTTTTGAATGGTCCTTAATGCTTAATTATAAAATTTTCTCAGATTTACTCACCCGAAACTGACTTTGAGTAAAAGTGCAAGGTCTACGAAACTTGTTTTGGTCTGAAAAAGCAGTTGCAAATTTCATAGACGGAGATCGAGCGAACGAAATTCTCTCTGCTATCTTGAACTTTCAATTGATTTAATATACCTAATCTTCTATTAGGGCCGGTTCACTCATCCTCTCTATAAATTATTCGTTAACTTTCGTTCGTTAAACAACGACTACCCATACACTATTCTTTGTATTTTGATAACCTGGCATTAATCGTGTTGATAGAAATGCCAAGGAGTTCATGTTTCTGAACGGGTGACATTTATGGCAAATAAACTGTGCACCAGCCTTAACGAAAAAAGAATAAACCGGCACTAAGTCGAATAAAAAAGGAAGCCCTCTATTATCACTGAATTTATTACTACAATTTGACAAAAAAAAATCCTACCGTAGGAAAAAAGAAGAAAATTAACAATTTGTGGGACCTCTACAAGAACTTATGCACTCAGAAACACTTCGGGGCATATTCCTCATAAGATCATCGATTTTTCTTAACGTATCAACGTTAACCCTTCTTTTCATATAATGTAGCCATGTTCTATCGGTGAAAGATCGGAAGATCTAGGAGGCCAACAGATTTTTATCCTCAGAAAGAGACATTATTCTGGCTACACGTGGTCGTCCATTATCTTGTTGATAAATTGAGTAGAGCGCATCCGAGTATAATGCTGAACAGTCTTAAAATGAATGTTGAAATAGCTTTCGATAGTATAGGGCTGTTTTAGAAAATTGTCTAGAGATGATTTTGGTTTAATACTGTTGAAAGAAATGGAAATTCTCAGTATGGAATGTAACTCTTCAGCTTTACAGTAGAATGTACGATAAGAACATTTCATCCACCTTATTTTGCAATAACAAAAAAATCTTTATTCCCAAAGATCAAAGTTTTCTAATTTCGAATTTTTTTTTTCAGAATATTGACCTTCTGCTACCTAGCAGCCTTCAACTGGTGGCTTCTTCTCTGCCCTATGACGCTATCCCATGACTGGCAGATGGGTTCCGTGCCATTAGTGACAAGTATCTATGACTCAAGAAACCTTGTCACATGTTTTTTCTTTTTATTGACCCTATTGTTAGTGGTGAAAAGTGTGTGTGATTTTGAGGCTCAGAGACACGTTCCAGTTGTTGTGGGATTGGCTTTGTTGGTGTTGCCATTCCTTCCTGCCACAAATTTATTTGTGACGGTGGGTTTTGTTGTAGCTGAGAGAGTTTTGTATATTCCGAGGTGAGTTCTTCTAAACTATTACACATATAATATTAGATTAATAGATAGGGTAACCAGCAAACCAGTATAAAATTTTTGTTCGGAAATCGAAGTTTCGAGGAAAGCAGAAATAATTACATTCTGAAGACAACTGACATAAAATAAAAAGAGTTTTTTTAAATGTATCCTTTGTATAAAGTGTTCGTTAACTTTCAACTGTTGAATTTAATGACGATTTTGTCAATTCAGTGACTATTTTAGGTATATTTATAACCATTAATCTCTAACTAATTACTACTATGTACTAATTACTAACAAAATATCGAAAATATCAAGTGCTTAACATTATTGAAAAGACAATCGAACTATCTTTAAAACAAGGCCACAAGGGTCACTTGGCCCCTCTTCCCATTAAAGTTTTAGGGGTTTCTGTCATTTCGCTCACAAGATTGATACAAATTTATTGGATCGAACCGTATAAAATGTCCCGCTATAACCCAACGTTTACCTCGTTTCGCATTTTTTCAGAATTTGCAAGGAGGTAGAGATACTAAGGCTCATAACTTTTCAGACTAACACACTGTATGTTGATTAAGAGTCTCTTTTGTTGCATAGGTATCGGGAGGAGATTGAAGGTTTTTCATATTCACAATAAAATTTAGAAAAATTGTCATTTTTGGAAAATTTTGAATTTTATTCCGCAAATTTCATTCGGTATCTACAAATATTTGTTCTGCTATAAGTTTGGCACATTTTCCTAACTTATTTCTGGTTTTCATTCCACTAAATGAGAGCCAGACAAAATAAGAAAATATTTCTGATAATATGAATTTATTCAGATGTATAACAACTCTCGTCGATACAAATATCGACTTATTTCACGTTATTGAAAAGGGACTACCAAATGAAATATATCTCGTTCCATTTTATCAATGTGAAATGTAGACTGTATTTACGAAATGAAACCATTTACGACAAAAGCAGGTATACCAAAAATATTCTTTTTGAGTATATTTCTTCACATGACTGCTGTCAGTCGCAAGGAGTTCCTGCATTTTTCAATGATGCATCGACAAATATGGACATTGTTTGTCTTCATAAAGACTTGAAGTTGAATCTGGAATGAAATATTTTCTATTGAATCGACAGTATACTGGTTGAATCAACAACGCTTTCATATTGTGAAGGAGACATAGTGGAGATTCGAGATATATAGAACATCAGGATAATTGAAATCGATTTTCAGCATTTCACGTGCCGTAAGGCCCGTAAGTTACTGTGTGAAACTTCTCATTTTGCTTGAGATAATATCGTTGTGATATGTGATCACGTTTTATCGGCAGTAGTATTTTGGAGGATTTCCACGTACCGAAAAGTCACATAAATTGGAATTCACTCATCGAATTCACGATGCTGAATAGTATGGAGACCATCTGCAATCTAAAATGATACTTTATAGATGAGAGTATGCCCAAAAGAAGGAAAAAATTGAACTCATATTGCCGTTTTCATACGAAAATAGATGAGAAGAGAAATGATACGTTGAATTCATCCGGGACTCTATAAATGAATAAGTAAATGTATTATACTTTTCAAACTAAGTCGTAACTCTTCCAATCGTAATATGAGGGGGAATAAGTAAATTGTGTACCTCTATTCGAGAACTGTATCCACCTCGGTATTCAGTAGTCTATCATTTGTTCTAGTAGGTTCACGTTGAGAGTTGATTTTTTATTTGAATTGATACTATTCAAACTAAATCGTAACTGTTCAAATCGTCATATGAAGGGGAATTAGTAAATTGTGTACCTCTATTCGAGAACTGTATCCACCTCGGTGTTCAGTAATCCATCATTTGTTGCATTAATTTCACGTTAAGAGTTGATTTTTCATTTAAATCGAGGTCCAAAGAACATTCAGTGACTCAATTAACACTTTAAACTTTATGTAACTATGACACTCAACATCGTAATTTTTGACAGTTTTCCACTATATTTCTGTAAAATTCTAGACACAATGACATCGGCGGTTTGGTTAGATTAGATTTCGAAACTATCGGGTCATAACTTCTACTGTCTATAGATTCACCTCTTAAATCAAGTCATTACTAAAAATGGCGTATTTCTGTAGTTAAACAAATGCGTCCGTTTCCTCTTCGATTATTTCCAGAACTCAGCGAAGAACTAAAAAAGTGAGAAAATAAGTTTTCTAATTCTCAGAACTAGCTATTTGAGAGTTTCAAAAATTAAATGAGAAGAGTTCATTCTGCATATAATAAAAATCGAATAAAACAAAATAAAAGAGATAAACCAAGCAGACGCAGCAGCAAAATGGTCATCAAGAAATGTGGATAGATTGCTCAACGCTCACACAAAGGAAGATATTAAAATTACCGCAATTAGTAGTGTTGAACGTTTATGGAGAATAGAATGGCAACAAAAAACTACGATCCTGAAAGAGATTAAACCCAACCAACTCAGAATGATGACCCTTCCCAATAACCGTCTACACTATGTAAGTCAAAATATCACGACTACGACTAGGCTATACCAAGCTCACACACCCTCACAAACTGAACACAGAGAATGCTCCAGTATGCACCGAATGTGATCGAACTATAACCGTCAACCAATTCTGATAGACTGTCCCAATTATGAACTCCAACGAGAACAAACTGTAATAATGAAATCCTTACAACAGGCACTGGGATCAGATGCTCACAAACTGGAAACAACGATCAAATTTCTTCAACTCACTAACTTGATCAATTCAATCTAGATCTTATATTGTATCAATATCTTTTGTTAAAATACTCTATTATGTATAAATGAAAGGTAACTGTTCCGTTGTGCTAATGATCAAAGAAATCGAAGCACAATAAACTTTAATAAAAAAAATAAAGAGATAAACATGCATAAAGATATAGAAGTTCAAAACAAAATGGAATGGGAAATACGGATTATCTATTTGTCTAATGAAACTTCATACGAGAATTGATATTCCTTCATAAACTTTTTAGGGTTTTCACTCCCAATCTCTGAAACAAAATCAATTAAAAATGAAATCAACGATTTGCTCCTGCGTGAATTCTTGCACTAATTTGTCAGGAGCAAATTAACTAGAAAAAATTGTTGCCTGACAATGAACTCAAAATAAATAACGTTGAAATTATAATTCTTCGTAACGTTTCGGAGTCTATATCAGACTCCTTCATCAGACGGAAAAATCTACTTTTGAAAATCTTCTGAATTGTCGTTTTTTGTCTGACATTAATTGTCAACACATAGAAACAGAGACTGCACAGAAACGTTGATTCATTTAATTTTGAAATTACCGGATGACAGTTCTTTCTTTAGTAAATTGATCCAAATATGATCTATTCCTATCGAACAATTTGCCAAATTATTATCTTGATCTAATAGAATACACGTAGACTCTTTAATTTTTCGTTTAAAATGGTCTGGTTCTGTCATTAAAATTTTAGTGTTGCCCCAATCCATCATGTGGTCTCCCGTATTAGAACAAATGTGATCTGCGATTTGTGATCGATTAATTTCTCTATTTTTAATATTATTTTTATGTTCGCGTTTTCTTATTTCTAGAGGTCTGGACGTTTCACCTGTATAAGTTTTACCACAAATACAGGGTATGTTGTAAATACAATTTTTTGATTTTTGTTTTTCGTTCAAAGGTTTAGTTTTTGTTAATATAGATCTTAAATCATTTTGCGTTTTAAAAACAGTTCGTATGTTGAACTTCGAACCGATTCTTCTTATTTTTTCTGAAAGGCCATTAACATAAGGAATTACATTCAACAAATTTGGTTGTTCTTGACGGTTTGTTGGTTGTTCCTGATCATTATTACGATTTTGGTTAGTCATTTTTCTCTCTAAATTTAATATTGTTTTTTCAATGAAATTTTATCTGAGAATTGATATTGTTCAATTTTTAATTGGATTTTTTTTTTGTCGAAAAGCGAATTAGCCGTTTCAAAGTTGATGCTATAGAAAGAATGAAAAAAGATAATATTTTATTTTTTGATTGAAATATCATTGTTGAAGGAGTCGCTTCAGCCTGGTTTCTTCTCATTCAATTTTGATTCACTGTTTGAATCATCCATTCCATTCCTTGTTTCTCGACTAATATTGAGAAAACAGATTCATAAAACCAAATCAATGAAAGGAAGCGAATATAGTTCAGTGATGGGTTGGAGGAAAAAAAACTACAGCTGTAAACCTAAAATCACCTAGAGATCTATTCTGATAGTCAAGCCCTTATCAAAGCACTGAACTTCTTTGTCGTCGATTCAAAGCTGACATGGGAGTGCCGAATGAAACTCAATGAAATAGACAAGAACAACAAGGTCTCCTTAGTCTGGGTTCCAGGTAAGTTTGGAATCGAAGTAAACGAGGAAGTCAACACACAAAACACCACTTACTGGCCCAGAGCTTTTCTGTGGTATAGGAAAATGCACCTATAGGAAAGAGATTCTGAAGAAGGAAGAAACCAACAGAGAAACACTCTGGAGGAATTTTCCAGGAATGGATCATTCCAAAAAATTCCTCCGGAGTTGTAAGACTGCAGGATCCAAGAATAACTTGGATCTGAGCAAGAATAAGTTAGGTCTCCCACCGGCTTCCTCACAGGATATTGTCGCCTTAGAAAGCATGGGCTTATCAGAATCTGACGAGTGTAGATTCTATGGGGAAGAGAAGAAAACTCCTGTTCATCTGGTTACAGAAGGCCTCGCTATTGCAAGTTTACAAAAGGAATCTCTTGGACGAGAAAATTATAGGAGGAATGAGGACTTAGCCTTCTTGAAGCCCTCTCAGATGCTGGAGTTCATTGGAACTCTGGAGCTGGAGGGGAGCTATAGGTCGTTGTAAGAACAGCTCTGATGCTGTCAATAGACCAAACTATAAACTCAACATACTAACTTCCATTCACATAATGGGGAAGTTTAAATGAAATCACAACACTTAACGGTATCAACTCGGAAACTATGTATCTACTATTCGAAAACGACTGGAAAACATCAATTCTCTTTCAATTAAAACTGGAAATCACATGAGTAGAAAATGAACATTCCGTACAAGTTGATTGGTCTTAACAGCTACCTAAAATAGCAAAATAATTCTTCTTTACTAATCACTTCTGAGTTTGACAATTACGAGTAACCATTAATATGAAAGCGAATTTTGTTTATTGTTATTCCATTAGTGACAGTGCTAGCGACTTAATTGAAGTACAGGATTACCAAGAATAGTTCGATGAGAATCCTCTTGTGTTAAAAATGAATTTTCAGTATTCGTTACATATGGCTGTATCTATGACTTAATCAGTGGGGGGTATTAGCATAATGCTTCAAATAGAGTTGTTATCACTCTGATTTATCTTGCCCATTAGTTTCAATTTATATTCCCATGAAAGGATTAATTCAATGTGCGATCCACAGTTGCTCTGATACGGTCTCAGAGCCCTGATATGTTCCACCGATTAAATCCACATAGCATAGGTAGCTAGATTTGTACAGAAGTGATTAACTGCAACTATGCTAATAATCTACGTCATACGGAGCAGGTGTACATGAAGCATTATCTTTTTAATTGGAAATTCTTCCTTTATCTACTCATTCCACAAGATAAAACGATTAGATATGAGGTAGAGTTGAAACAATGTGGGCGGACATTTTGAGGTTTGGAGCATATGTTAATAATAATAAGCATCTATCCTTATGCCGCGTCCAGACTAACACACTAACGTCAACGAACGCTGACTCTATCCATAATGTGTATACCACAATCAAATGAGCCGCATCAGTTATCTGTCTACCGGATGAGATCACAAACAACAGCATTGATACTGTATTTGTAAGCTACATCATTTTTCTGTCTTGCTGGTCTGGTTTCAACCTCACCCAGTTGACATCATTAGAGACCAAACGAAATATTTGCGAAATTTTGGGAGAAAATATATGTATGTAGAGGTTTTCTTTCGAGTAGCCATGCGTTAAAAGACACTTGCATTTGTCTGCAATGCTTCAGGTATGCAGGTCCTGCTTCATTTGGCCTTCATCCTTGGTTGGCACAGATGAGCTCAAATATTTTGTATTATTATTCATAGCCATGTCGACTTTAAACCTTTCTCATTCAACTTTCAGCTCGCTTGCAATTACATATAATATTATTTTCAGAAATGTGCACAGGAGCAACTGATACCTCAGTTATTGATTAGGACTCAAATGCTGCATTTTCCGATTATTCATGAGATTCATGAGAAATAAATGCCTCATTGATTTTGCCTCAAATAAGTCGATTCAAATAGGCGTTACTATGTTAACCATTTAGCTCCCTTTAAATTCTTCTGAATGCTTCCTGAATGGACACATTTTAGACCTTCTTCACCTATGACATGTTCAAGTTTTTTCCATACTGTCAGGGCTCTAAGGCTTTCAGTTTATCCATTGTTTTCTTGATCAGGATCTAAGTCTCAAGTAAAGAAGAATCAAGAACGCAAATAATCTCAGTAGGGGCAATTTGATGATAGAAAAAAGGTTAAAGTCTTGACCGCATCGCTGATTTCGGTGAAATAATTCCTAGCCTTTCTGATTCTAGCTTATTTGTTTTGGGAAGTTTCAGTTTCAACGCCACATTCGAGGTCACTGGGTCACTACAAGGTCGAGTTCCGTATAGACATGATGGTCATAAAAAGTCTTATATTTGCTAGATTTGAATTACTGAATACACAATGAGTTTCACAAAACTTTGATTACGCAATCAACGATATGACAGTCATTCCATTTCGAAAACGAATATTCTGAAGAAGTAGGAATTGAGAATCATTGAATGGACGTTTATAGATCATAATTTGATGCGAGAATGATATTCCAAATGCTCATGAAAGATTTATCGATTGAAAACAAATTGACGTTTATTCGTCAATCAAGCGTTGATTCTCCAATCAAGCTTGCAGTAAAAATGAAAATATTTATGAAATATGCTCTCCATTATGTAGTGAAATATTTCACTATTAAAAATTTTTTTACAGAAAATCCATGTGATGATTTTACTTTTATTCGGCAAAGTTTCGAAAATGTTGAATACTCGCATAAATCTAGATCTGGAAATTCATTCTTTGATTGCTGCAGGTCATAGGAATTTCATTTCATATTTCTTGAACTAGCGCTCGAAAATCAAGAATATATTAAATCCTCAGTGACTTGCGGATGGGCTGGGAATATCCAGTTTCCCTTTAAATAGATAACTACACTCGTACATCAAAAAGGGTGGGAAATCATCTGAGGATTCGAATAACCCCTCGCTAAATAATTGATGCTGTCGATCGATGCCGGAGTAAGGGCCGTATACTGATTGGCATCAACCTTGCAATGGTCTTTGTGAGAACAAACCGAAATCGAAATTGGTCCCAAAGTCAGTCAACCTCGAAATATTCACAGTTTGTCGCGCAGATTTGGGTGAACTCGGTCGGAAATTGATGTTTAAAATATAACGGTTGACAGGGAGGAAATTTGTGCCGAGAGAAGGGAAGTAGATTATTTGAAGGGAACGGCAGCGAATTTCAGTTCATATTTATTCATAACGTCTTATGTTTATTCACGGCATCACTTCGTTTCAATATCCCTCATTTCAAATCATGAAAACAGAAAAACTTCATTTTCCGTGAGCGTTGTTGTTGAAGTAGTTCTTGATCATCAGTAGGTATAAATTTTGGTGTTATATCCACCATTATCCACCTTTATAGATACATTAGAGTATCAGACCGAATTCTTATTGCCAGCAGCAATAAGCAATAACCAATGTTAATCAGAAAGTTAACGAGGTAACACGACATTTTTCAATAGAAATCTCATGGACACAAAAATGGAAGTTGCCATGTTGCAGACCAAAGAAAATATATAAAATACATTAATTTCAAATGGATACCTACATATTATAAATATCAGTAATCCCTCTAGTACAATTTGTAAACCTGCTCTAAAATTGCTCTGAATATTATGGAAACAATCACTACTCCCTATAGACGGTGGAGAGTACCTAGATTTAATTGCTATTTTTATATCTTCTCGCTCAGTACAAAATATTTCAGGTTACCTTCACTCGAATGAAGATGATATTATCATAGCGAAGCACGTCGTGAACTCATGTTAGTGAAAATCATAGTTCAATTATGGATTTTCATCAAGTTCCGGACACATCACTTCAATCCTTAGGATAAGAAAGATGAGGACACTAAGTCCGAAAGTCTACGGTTAATATTTTTCAGAGGGTTACGTTAAATTTCAAACAGTTTACTCATTATCCTTTGTTTTATGTTAGTAATCCCGGACTTGGATTTCACTCAGGCAGTTATAGCTACCTCCGTAGTGACCTTGACCTAGAGTGTGTGATATTTCACCAATAATTGTTCATCTTTGCAGTTTTTCACCGTACTGATGAGGGCGCGGAAAGCCCGAAACACGTCGTAGAGAGACGTTTCTCCGAGGGTTACGTCCGTTAGATTTCTTTTATTAACATCTCTTTTTTTTTCTTCAACGTATTTTCGGGTCATTTTTGCATGTTCTCTATTTTATCTTGTGGTGATAAAACTTTTCCCTATTCAATGTAGATTTCAGAAACAGATAACAACGAGATATCCCATGTTTGAATGTTTCAATTGGAAACTAGAGTACCTTCATTTTAATTTTTTGTGAGAAATTCCGAATGCAATATTAAAACTTCAACCTACTGAAAGGGAGTCAAATAGCATCTTCTATTGACCTGTCAAAACCACAAACTCGTTCCGAAGATATTGGTATTTTATTCATTTTAGTCGTTACCCTATGAAGCATCCTATATGTACACATAGTTTTGGCATTTTAAAAGCTTTGCGGGTGATTATTTTGGTAAATGTATTGCAGGTTTGGTCGTTTAAATAATTTGAGTGCTAATAGCAAAAAATCAGTTTATTTTTTGTATTTCCCGAGTGTTTGATTATATAACGTCAGCTAACTGTACGGAATAGTCTAAAGTGGTCTTTTTGTAATTATACTATATTGCTGATTAGCATAAACTTCAGTCCTTTTATGCAACATTTGGCTCTAGGGAAAAAACACTGCTAATTTGAAAGTGTTTATTTCACAAAAGGGAATAATTTTTTTTTAGTTTGTACCACTGCTCACATATTTATAGTAAAACGTTTCAAATTACCTATCATAAATTTGAAACGAGCAATTTTCATACCTTTCTTTCTATTCAGCCATGAAACAGAGTATAAAGTATATATTAATAAAACTTTTTAGTGAGAAGTAGGTATCTTTTAACATTTTTCAATTTAAAGTAATATGGCTTATTCTTGATTGAAAATCATAATAAAACTAAAAAATGAATAACATTATTCAAACAAGGATGAATTATTCAACCACTATATGAGTTTCGCTTTTCGCAATAGCGTCACCCACCTAAAGATGTTATTGTGATACCGAAATACGTGTAGGGCTTGTACAACTCACTGTAGTGAAAAACAAGTCAGTTTCTAAGTCTTTGAAGCTCCGTTAATGCGAAATGGCACTATAGCTTCTGACGGGTTCGCTAGTTCCCATTATAATATTTTTCACCAAATAATTTGGCAGATTGCTTTTCAATTCAGCCCAAACCTTGGAAATGGGAATAGGAAGTGGCCATTGCAATGCAACTTAGAACATAGTAGTACCCTCGATGTTTCTCTGTCTAGCGTGACACTAAGGCAGTAGCGTTATATTGAAACATTCACATAGGTACTTCCTATCCATTCGTACTGAAAATTGACAATGATGTCCGAGTCAACTGTCTCAATTGTGATTGGTGTCACTAAGCCACTATCTCACTCCAATCTTTGGAATGTTTATTTTCCTTCCCATGTATCTATGTTCTAAGGTTACGAATGCATTTATTGTATGTCGTACACACATTCGATACTTCTCTGCTTAGTGCGCCACTAAGGCAGTGGCGTGACATGGATAAATTCATATATTTCTTATCTGACATTGAAAATGGATGTGAACACAAAGTCCAGATCAACTGTCTCAATTGCGATTGGCAACACTAAGCAACTATCTCACTCTTTGGCGAACAACAAAGGCTTATTTTCCATTTCTTGTGTTTATGTTTCAGGACACAAATATTCAAAAACGTCATATTAGAGCAGAGTATCTGTCGATCGGCTCTGTATTCTCGGAAATATTGAAAAATAATCTTTTTCTTATGGCAGCTAATTTCAATGTAATTTCAATTATCTCTTTTGAGGTTATCCCTAATTTTGATTATTCAAGAAAAAATCCTTGTTTTTCCATAATTCTACGTCTTGAAAGTAATGAGAATTCCATATACCTATCTGACAAGTACAATTTAAATATTCCTGTTCGATGATTCTTTCGTGGATACCAGTTTTCTGGGAGCTACTTAGCATGAGACTTTGAATATTACCATACCGCATCGCAATGTCTACCTACTACTCTCAGTGCATCTAAAATTGTATCAAAATTTTTCTCAGTCGTACTATTGGCAAATTTAAACTTTATCAGACATTCCTCACAATTTGTCTACTGACATGTTACAAAATCGAAACAAAACACGGAGAATTCGGCTCAGTTGAAATGTAGGCTCTGCGCTGTGTCAATCACCGCTGTGTATAACTAATTCTGCTTCTTTTTCAGCATGGGATGTATACTTCTTGTGATATACGCTCTGCAGATGCTATGGAGCTCCTACCCAAAACATCGACAGACCATTATCTGTTTCGTGATACTCATGCTCACGACTAGTTGCCTGAGGACTATAATTAGGAACAGAGACTGGCGCTCAAGGGAGTCCTTGCTGAGGTAATAATTCATCTTTCCCTCGAAAAGATTTTTGAAATAATTGCCAGTAATTAATCTGGTGGGAGTGGAGGCATAAAGTTTTATCATTCGTAGATTATGGAAATAAATGTCGATTGAAAGAACCTTAAAGCAAATCATGTACTGAACTCAATCTTGCTGAAAACACTGAGAAGCTTATCTTGTATTCTTATCATAAGAAATATATAATTTTGCTAGTTCAGAAAAAAGAAATGTTGAACAAAATGGGTCTGCTTCTGAAAAATACTTGATTTGATTCTGTAAACGTAATGATAATACCCTTCAAGCCGTTTACCTATCTTGTAAATACAATATGATTGGAAGAAATTACACTAGTTCTAGTCCCATTTGTTTACCTGCCCCAAAATTGCTCTGAAATTTCTGAAAACTGTCATTGCCTCCTCTAGATTTTTAGGAGTAGAGTTAAGTACTTCCTAATCTATTTCGTTTGGTGCCAAATATTTCAGTTTACCTTAACCAACTGAAGATGCTGTTCTGATAGCGAAACACGTGTCACTTATTCTTGTCAAAATCGTATAATCTGTTTAAAGTTTTTATCTCTAGCGTTGAAATGTTTCAATTGGAAACTAGAGTACGTTACGTAGAACCTTTATTATAATTTTTTGTGAGAAATTCCGAATGCAATATTAAAACTTCAACCTACTGAAAGGTAGTCAAATAGCATCGTCTATTGACCTGTCAAAACCACAAACTCTCATGTCGTTCCGAAGATATTTGTATTTTATTCATTTTTGTCGTTACCCTATGAAGCATCCTATATGTACAGATTGTTTTGGCATTTTAAAAGCTTTGCGGATGATTATTTTGGTAAATTTTATATGAGTATTCGATCAAAAATTGATAATTAGAACAATGCTTCATTCATTTGCATTCACTTCAGACTTCAGGTAACAGTTTGTTGTCCGTGACAAGGCTGAAATTTTTCCACTCAAAGGTTGAGACCCACTGCACTAGACGATTGAACTTTTCCTTGTTTCTCTCATGGCCGATAATATCATATCGTTTTCACTCAGAAAACTTCACAATTCATTATTCTCCCTCAAAGTTATACCTGCAGATCTCGCTGAAGGCTTATGAAGTAGACTTGGCAAATGAGGGGATCGCGCTAATTCTGGAAGTAAATGTAAACTTCTCCCTTTTTGCAGGGCGGGATTAATGACGTTACCCCAGAACGCCAAGATGCATTACAACTACGGGAATTTTCTGAGGGACTCTGCGCGACCTGAATTAGCGAAAACCCATTACCACAAAGCTTTGAAGTAAGTATTCTGTTTATATTTGTTTCGTTTGGTTTTGCAACGGCTTGATTAGATCCCAGATCTGAGAAATTTGAATTTTCCGACTATGAGATCTTAATTTGTTCCGCTGGAGTGAACAACATTAATTCGTATTCTGTTTGGAAGCAAGAAAAACTTTTCAATTGAATTATAAAGACGTTGGCTGCAGGTTATTCGTTCAACGTGCAAAAAAGTTATTCTTGCTCAAGACTTCAGGAAACTAAGAGAGATATTCAACCCATAGGTCTTAGTTGTTTGAATTATATGGAACATTTTACGGATTATTTTGGGTATTGTTATTAAAATTATGATGAAGAAATAATAAACACAATCAACTGAAGAATCTAAGGAAAAAAAAGGTCTCAAATCTACGCTTACAATAAACACAGCTTATTATACACTTGCTGGGGTAGCTCCAAAACACTTATTGCAATGTTGAGGGCACTTATATAGGGTGAGTGATGTAGGCCGTCCACTAGAAGTTATGCGAGAAAAGTCCGAAATATGGTCATTGACATATTGTACTGAAATATTCCCATAAAAGAGCAACTTCCATTTATAAAACGTAAACAGCATGGATACTATATTTTTTTTTCCATTTTGAATTACACACTATGGTGAGAAAGCGCTGAAGAGCCACACAAAAAAAATCCAAATGTATAATTCCGACTTGCTAAGTCAGAATTCTGAGTTACAAGTCGGAATTCTAAGATACGAGTCGGAATTCCGACTTGCAATCGAAATTCCGACTTGCAATCGGAATTCTGAGTTAAAAGTCGGAATTCTGAGATACAAGTCGGAATTCCGCCTTGCAAGTCGGAATTCAGAGTTACAAGTTGGAATTCTGAGATTCAAGTCGGAATTCCCACTCGCAAGTCGGAATTCCTACTCGCAAGTCGGAATTCTGAGTTACAAGTCGGAATTCTGAGATACAAGTCAAAATTCTGAGATGCAAGACAGCAGTGGGGCTAGAATTGGTCGAATGCTTTGTTGCTGTTGCATTCGATTGTTGCCGAATCATGTGAGCAAAATGCCCTACCTACCCTATCTCTTTTCTTTCAAAAGTTTCAACGAATGTTATATTGATTCTGACAAGCGCACAGAGCTTCTGAGGGGTTCGTCGTAACCAACGGAGTATCAGGATAATATGATGATATATAATATATCTGTAGTATCCATATATGTTCGTAGGGTGACAATAAGTCGATCGCTTCTTCTTGTTTTGACACGATTTCCGATGGCCTCTCGCGAGCACTTTATAGGGATTACTAAGGACCAACGGCCAGTTTCATAATCAAACTTAAAGCGCCTTCAATTTTAAAGCTTTTTTTTAACCCTACCGAAACTGACACTAAACGAAACTTAAAGTGACTTTGAAACTGGATGTAGGAATTTCGATAAAGTGCTCGAATCACTAATCAGTAAAGAAGGTTTTGGAAAGTTCCCAGGAGCATAATTCTCGGGAGTACAAAAATACTCCAAGTGCTTTCACAAGCACTGAGCACGAAGCTTTGGGGCAGCTCAGCTATGGTGCAACCGAAGAGAAAAATAGAATATCATTTCATTCATCCAAAATTCCTCCAAGAAGCCAAAAACACATTTACGGAACAAATGCAAAAAAAACAAAAGTCATTAGAAATATTTTAACCCTCCTCCTGCCTTGCATCTCAAAATTCCGACGGAATTCTGACATGTATCTCAGAATTCCGACTTGTATCTCAGAATTCCGACTTGCATGTCGGAATTCTGACTTGTATCTCAGAATTCGGAGTTGCAAGTCAGAATTCTGACTTCAGCGCTTTCGTACTATGGCACCATAAGATGGTCCATTCAAAGACAATTTCAACAATGTATGACTTTCCTTATTATACAGTGTGTTCCGGATAAGATGGGAAACATTTCAATTATTTTAATTTATTTTAATGTGGAATACAAAACACCTTTCACGAAAAAAAGTTATTCTTTTAATTTGAATGGAAATCGAAACCACATTATCTCCTGAACGGAATCACCGATTTATCCGAAATCAAATATTATTCGATATGCAAGGAAAATAACTCTTCAGGTGTCTGTATCTGAGTAGGGAAATTATAAAAGACCAACATTCTTTCTCGAAAAGCAATCACCTCCTAAATGTTTTCGCAACTATTCATTTACACCCTGTGTACGATATGTTGTATTTCTTGTAATATTAACTATCTATGTGTGCTAAGGTGGTTGAAACAACTTTGCGAACAATTCTTACTAGGCAATTTCAAATTTATCAACAGTTCAGAGTAATAACCCGAGCTTCCTCTGAAGATGCCTACCGCAATTTTGGTGCGTGATTTATTCTGGGAGTATGCACAGGTGTTACATACACCAGTGAGCTTTTGATGAAATCCTCCGGGATACAAAATCTGAGTAATTTGTCACATAATCGCATGTAAATCATATGTAATCACTTCGAATGAAAAACTACGCACGGGTACCAGGTGGATTATTGCATTTAACAGTCGCAATAGGACCACTCCCGGAATGTGTTAACTAAAGGTAATCATCGTAGCATTCCGAATTCTGGCCAAGTATGCATCCCGTTCTATCGTTCGCCTAATCGGTATGCGAGCTAATGACAAACTTAATCGAATTCCGATAATATTTCCCTGATATCTGCGGGATAATTAATAGCCATTGAATTTCCAGACTGTGGCCCACCTATGCCAGCGCTCACAATAATTTGGGAACGCTTCTGAGCAATGAACAGGAAGCGGAACAGCACTTCCTCGCTGCCATCCGATATTCGTCTGACCATGTAAACGCCCATTACAATTTGGGACAGCTCTATAGGTAAGTGGGAATAATTTTGAGTTCGTGACGTATATTTTGATCCAATATATCTCTCGATTTTATAGACCTTTTTTAATCGAACTGATCACTTTCGTTCTCAGGATACTTTCACCTAACCATTGGGCTTGTACAGGTTTTTAAAATTGAATGCTTCCCTCCTAATTCCCTTCAAATTCTACTCTACTTCGAGATGTATAATTGAGGAATTCAAGAGATAATATACTTTTATTTTGAAAATTAATTACAGAAGTTCTCAATTCAAGCTCAGAACATAAACTACCGGTAGAATCGGGTGACTTGGGACAGTCCTGTAACTTGGGACAATAACCCCCCTTACAGATTTCTTTGCTTCTTACCATTTATGGGTGAAGGGACAAACTTATAAGATTTTGCAGCGTCTTTTCGGTTAGTTTAACAATTAATTCCTGTTGAGTTTGCCGCGACCAGAGCTTTTCAATTTACAGGAAGAATTAACGAATTCAGGAGAGTAAGAGCGCGTTTTTTTATGGCCCTTATACTTTCTAGTGTTTTGTACATGTGTTTCACATTGTGTATGTGTAATTTTTTTTCTGGATACGTGGGACATTAGATATGTCATGAAACAAGGTTGTTTACAAATCAAACGGCAACACGGATCTCATTCATTTATTTTGTAGTTTTTTGCTGAAATTTAATAGTTTTTGTCATAATATTCATAATATACATTTGCATTTCGTTCCCCTTTCATTAACACCTGTTTCCCGAAGTTTTGAAGGAAAATTCTTTTTCAGAAGGATTATAAAATGAGCTCTGACTTTATCTAGTGAAGTAACAAGTCGATAAATGGGAAAGAAACAAAAAAGATTACTGAAATGATATTACAGTACAAAGAAAAGCTAGGACCAAAAGGAGAAAACAATGTAAAACTCAATTCTTTCATTTACGAAAGACGAAATGAGTCCATTACGGACAAAGAAAAAATATATGCCAAAATGCAACAACAATTTACTACCGTGAAAAGTTAAGAATAATATTTGAAACACTATTTTCTTCGCTGTTGAATAATATTGGAGAAAAAATGCTCAATTTATTAATTTATTATGAATCGACATGGAAGTCATTAGTGGTAATGGCTTGATTACCTAGGTATGGATATTTTCGAACCTAAATCAATATTTTCTAGAATTATTATACACTTTCCATTCTTTCCGAGGAGTGTTCCCTCTATATATTCAACGTTTCGAAGTTTTATTGTCAACTGAAATCAAGCAGTATAATTCATATCGATGTAATTAGTAACTCCTTCAATTTTTGAGTTTATTCGATGGAAATGTTTTTTCCCTTTTAGTATTTGACTAAATGATGGTTATACTCGAAACTTATTTTCAATGTAATCTAAATGATTGTTTCAAATTAGCAGCATATCTTTTGAATATAATTATTGACAAAATATTAAAAGCTTCAATGGAATTTTGGTAGAACAATAATTTAGATTCTCGAAATGCAATTCGAATCAATAAATTAATACAGAAAATGCGCATAGTGTTGAACATCCTCGGACAAAACTCATTGTAGTGCTGCCGTGTAATTGTTTCTTCTCCGATTGTTTCATGAAGTATATTCATGCCTGATTTCGCGAATTTTGGCAGCGTTGAGAAAATGCTAAGGGGAAAATTTTCTCGGGAAATAATATCAAACCTTAATCCAGAATAGAATTAAATAAATTTATTAACGACTCTACCGTTTACAAATTGATTTCAAACTTTCAGTAGCGATGCGCATCTTAGTCCTAGTGGAGGATTTCGTTGGCGATATATATTGATTCCGATTTTTGTTTCATTTTCGATAATAGTAACTAATTCGGCTTGCAAACACCTATATGAGCTCTGTATCCATCCCTAATATGTGATCATTTATTGTCGTTTTTAATTTATTTCGTACCTGAGTTATCAGATTAAGGGCAAATTTCACAAACTGTTTGTAACATTAACATGTGCTTTATTTATTAAGTGAAGAAAGGGGGTTAAAGAAAGCACAGAAGTACTGTAGATTCGGGTGACTTGGGACGATTTTGAAATTCAACTTATCATATTTAAAAAACGGTGACATATTTTCATGTGAGAAAGAGGTTCAAATGTGCTAAATGACTCAGACTATTGATTAGGATATATACCATACTTCAGAATTCGGATATAAATTTAAAAAAAATAAAATATACTTTTCACAAGTCACTCACCGAGTTGCGAGGCTTGGGACACAAGTTGGAATCCATTGATCTCTCAACTCTCAAATGAAATAGGTGACTTCGGACGGTGTATAGTTTTGAAAAATTAGAATTTGTGATTATAGTCGAAATTCGGTAAGGAAATTAAATGATAAACCCCTATTTACAGCGGAGGTAAATATATTGCAACTCAAATGAAAAAAAACTAAACAAAACAGGGAAACTTTGATTTCTTTCATTCTTTGGTGATTTCTTTGTGGAAATAACGTAAAGAATAATATCCTACGAAAAATCGGCATATTTCCTGCTGCCAATGCGCCGCTTGTATCTATTCGGCATTTTCCCAAGTCACCATATGAAACAACAAAATAAATGAATGAGATCCGTGTTGCCGTTTGATTTGTAAACAACCTTGTTTCATGACATATCTAATATCCCAATATCTGACATTTCCAGAAAAGAAAATTACACATGCGCAGAGTCAAACATATGTACAGGACTCTAGAAAGTATAAGGGCCATAAAAAACGCGCTCTTACTCTCCTGAATTCGTTAATTTTTCCTGTCAATTAAAACGCTCTGGTCACGGCAAACTCAACAGGAATTAATTGTTAAAGTAACCGAAAAGACGCTACACAGTCTTATAAGTTTGTCCCTTCACTCATAAATGTTAAGAAACGAAGAAATCTGTAAGGGGGTAATTATCCCAAGTTACAGGACTATACCAAGTCACCCGAATCTACCGGTACTCCATTTTATACGAAATTAATCAGCGTAATTGCCTTAACACCAGTTACGTCTAATCTCAGTTTATATTCTTGATGAGATTGGCACTAAATCATGACTCATTTAACCGCTCATCTTATTTCATGAATGACAATTACTCTGAACATTCAAATGAAAAAATAGTTTTTCATGAATGATTTTCGGAATATAGATTCCGAAAATCATTCCATTTTCGATAGAATCGTTTGTGGGGTATCATTGAAAATTACAATTTTAAAGGATTTTCAACAGCATGTATTTTTCCAACCGAGCCAAATTGGAAACAATGAAGAAGATGAAGTATGTCTTTCGATCTCAGGAACCTAATTCATTAAAAGTTTCATATGTAACTCCACCTATTAATATACTACCTACATCCACTCTTTCAAGAGGCAATTTGAAGAAAAACTTATGAATGCCTACGACAAGTGTGTGAAATTGCTTTTTGTTCGTTTTTATGTTCAGATACTTCATCCATGAATTGGACCTAAACTTATCTTCGCTCAATAAAAAATCTGACAGTCTCATAATCGAAAGAATTGAACAGACTTCGTTTTGTGGAACAGTTACTATTTTCTAAAAGCTAATCCAAAGGCAGCGAATGATATAATTTCATCAAAGCTATATGATATGTGACGACAACACATTGGAAAAAATGAATTCATAAATTTTCATTCAGATCATGGGATAACAAGTCGATAATAATTGAGTTCCAGGAACTCATTATACCTACGTGTTTTCCATTTTGAGAAAGCTATCAAAAATGTTTCCACTTTGCGCTTATAATTCCATTCTTTCCATCTCGGCATGAAAAGACCTTCAGAAGCCATGGTGCAGTCTAATATAACTTACCGGCAGCCTTTTCATATTCCCGTGAAAAGAAAATTATTTCAGAGAGCGCTTCAGCGCCTACTTCAAATGAGTGAATTCATATTCATGGAACTCCATGTCGCATATCCATACCCAAACCCGCCATATAATAGCCTCAGTAATGAAAATTGATACAGCTAGCAAGGGCAATCAGTTTGGGATTTCAAGAGTATGATACGAAAAGACTACATTTGAAAAATCCGTAGAAGAAATGAAGATGAAACTTGAATCAGATCATATTATTTTCACAAAAATGAGTTTACAAACCAGAGGACACTTGTTTCGCTATCTCAATAGCATCTTCAGGTGGGCGAAGGTAAAATGAAAACTGGAAATAAAGAGACTGAATTACATGACTCTCGGATAAGTGATAACTACAACAGTTTTTCCTTATTAACTCTCTAGAGTTAATTGCTTGTTAGTACAGGATGTTTAACTGGTAAACAGAAAAAGGATTACTGTGAATATTTCAGGTATCACGTTTCCGATATATATATAGGTACGGGGTGTATTCTGTGATTTCTCAAATTTTTATTTACATTGTAATGAAGTTCAATTTGTTTTCACAAAAATTTTTGAATAAATTTCTCTTTTTGATTTTTAATTGGCATACTCCTTATTTCAATTCAGGATTTCGACGAGCCGTTTTTATTCCTTTTTCAGTTCTAAAAAACGATGTAGCACCGTGAATATCATGTTGAATTGGGAGATAACCGAGCTTTTGTTCGCTAGTATCGATAAGCCAGAGTCATTGACTCGAAATTTATCGATTTTCGACACATGAGGGGCAAACCGTTCTCACACCCCCCGGTGGGTGTGAATCCTTTACCAGAATTTACCACCGAATTTCTGCTGGTGTGAAAACCCGGGGGGAACAGAACACTCAGCGGTGAACTGCCGTTCCTTTAGTTTTTCTCAACTTCGCAGTGTCCACCTCTACTGTTAGTACAGATCTGTGCTGGTGTGGAAATCTGGGGGGAACAGAAAACACTCTGAGGTATTTCTGTGTTGTCTTGCGCAAATCCTAAACCTGCTGAGTTCAAATATCATTGCCCGTTAAGTGTGAATCTTGGTTCTGGCTGGCGAACGAATCCGTAACACACGTGGCGCGTTTGAGATCGGATCCCCTTTTCTTCCTGTTCAACTCACTCCTTGAATTCAACATCTTTATTTCATTCCTATTTGTATTCAATTTCGAGAAGAAACCTCTAAGTTGTGTAAAAAAGACTGTTTTTATTCCGCCTATTGCACTGTGAGTTTCACATGACTGGTTTTGCCTGTTGTGTTCCTTATTGCAAGTCAACCAATAAAATTGTGAACTTGTGTGAAAAATAATTTCCACTTCTTTCAACACGCTGAATAATGCATAAAAAAGGAGCCTGCATATAAGCATCTTAGTCAATATAAACTCATAGCTCGACTCATAGTCATTTTTAGGAGATATGATAAACATGAATTTCAATACGATAACAAATCATTGAAGCACTTCGTATTTCTTCAAATTTAAAAGATATTGCATTTTGTTGATTGTTTTTTCTCTAGTTGAATGCATTTATCCACGAAATTCTGTAATAACATCAGCTGATGAGATGAGGCAGACTACACAATAAACTTATTATTCCTTTGTTCATCTCGTATTATCCCGAGCACATTATTTCGGTGAAAACATATCTACATCGTATTGACGCTAATTGGGTTGGAAACACTAATTAGAAATCAGAGTTTCTAAACAGATTCCCCGTGTTATGAAAGATAGTGTCTGGAATTCAGTCGTGAATTTCATTTCCAATCTAATGCAGTAATTAAATATATACATATTTATAAAATAGGTTATCCTACTATGATCAAAATTCCAAAGATTCAATCTTATATAATTTCAGGAAATCGAACAAAACAGTCGCTTCGGAAAAAATGCTGAAAAGATGCATCAGCATCGATCCAAGATTCACTCCAGCCTACATAGAACTTGCCAGACTTCGTGGACCGGAAGACATGAGGGTTGGATCACTTTTGAAACAAGTCATGATTCTCAACTCTGATGATCCATATTATGGGACATTGTATGGCAACTGGCTTTTAAATAAAGGTAGGAACTGCTCAGTACTGATATTGATGTGATTATATACATCAGATTGCAGCGAGAACAGTATTCATTATTAGAAAATATGAAACCTGATGTTTATATATTTGTCAATTTGGGATGAATGATAAAGTATTGAATCCTTGCGGAAAACATTAATATTTCGTAAAAAATATAGCCCTATTTTGACATGAAAATATGGGGTGTCAGAAGTTAACTACCGCACTTTTTCGTTAATGAAGGTATTAATTTTTTTTGGAAAATGAAAAAATATCCAAAATTTAAGTGATCTTCATAACCTGATACAACATAGAAGCATAAAGTTCATTATCATTTTATCAATGAAAATAACAAATAACCTGCCAACTAGTTTTTATGTTTTTTTTTGGAATAATAATGAGACACAACGTATATTATATTCCGAATCAGAAAAAATTTTGGACTGAAATATCTACAAAAAAACATAGGGTTTATATTCAAAAGATTGAAAGTTATTATTTCACTGCGAAGTGGCGAAAGAGCATTCTACATGGAAAATTGTCACATTTGTTTTTCGATATCTCTGAAACTTTACGAAATAGGGGCATCAACTCAAAGAGCTTTAACATGAGTTTGCACTTATAACTTGAAAACGAAAGAAACATAGAGGGATGCGATTTTGTATCTGAATTACCTGAAATCAGTTGTTACAGAAGAATACGACGATGGTATATAAAAAAAAATTTGCGCTGTATATTATTGATGTTTGATGAGAATTGTACTAATTCGTTGGAATGAACGTCATAATTTCGTAAAATTCCCAAGTCTCATTAGTTTAACTCTAAAATCTTGCAGGCAATCATGCAGCTGCACTGAGGGTATATTGGATGGTTCTGCAAAAATCGGATACGCATCGAGAAGCAATGTTAAAAGCCGCCAAAATCTTGAGGAAAACGGGACAAACTTCTAGACTTTTGCAGACTATAACTAGGTACGTGATCTTCAGTGAGCTGTTCATGGATTTTCATTTCTGAATATACATATCACATTACTTTTCCGAATATCTAATTGCATTAGTCAAAAAAAAAAAACTTTTTGATTCATATGAAGAGAAATCTGTCCCAGCTAAATTGGCAGTATAAGAATACAGATAACCTAACAATTTCAGCGATTTTGGAGGTCATCGTCATGCAAACGATACTTAATCGAGAATGTTTCAGTACTTTGATATCTTTCCAGTTTATGATCATTCCTGATTCAACGTATTCCTAATCCAAATTTCTATACATGAAGACGTGGTAGAATTTTCAAAGAACATGCTTATACCATGGATTCTCGAAGCAACAACATAAACTCGTTCAGAAGTTTATTCAATACCAAAGCATTCGGAATATTTTCGAAGCAGCTAATTTCATTAGTTTTTGGATCTAAACTGCGTTGAAAATACTTTTCCATTTTTTGGAAAAATCTGAAGAAGATTTCTTGAAATTTCAAAGCGCTTTTCAAGAGTAAACCGTGTTAATTTTCATATTTCAAGTTTGTGGCTACATAACGAGCTTACGATGTCAAAGTGAAACTTCAAAAGCAAAACGAAGAATCAAACAAACAGCATAACTTTGACATGTATCCCATTAAAAAAATATAAGTGACTGACAATTTATTTTTACAGGTGGCATGCTATTCTCAGACAAAGGAGAGGGGAAATTCCTTTGAGTCCACATGTTTATCTACAGGGATGGCATCTCAAAAAGGAATTGAGCCGAAAAGCAAAAGTATACGATAATTGTTCATCCACCCTTTATGTAAGTGGAGCTGTTCGGCCTATTTCAGCAAATATTCATTTTTGTGTGTGAAATTCATTCAGCGTTGGTTCAATCGGAAACAGGACACATGTGACGATTTATCCTTTTGGTGTTCATTTTCGTTATCAGATCAGTCGAAACATCTGTCTAAAAAATGTTCTGTTTTCATATGTCGAGTATTCGGATCAGGATTTTCGCCTGGAGGGGTCCATGGCTATTTTTAGGATGAATAATTTTTCAATGTGGCTAATTGAAACCGAATACGTAGTGTGAATTATTGTCCACTGGCCGAAACACGTGAATTTCAGGAATTTTTCTGAATGCCAGTTTATATGCGCCTCTCGCTGGAATATAATCACTTTGAACTGCGAGGGATTTTCATGCTGAAAATGAGATTTTTGAAAACTCAGAAAGATATCAGGGAATTTTTTTGAAACAATGTATTATGGTAATTAAACAATCGGTTCCATTCAATAATTGATAGCTTTGGCTCCATATAAATCGAATGGACCATTTCCGGTTCAAATTGATAATCTCAACCTCTTTTTATAATCAAGATGAAGAGCATAACATTATTTTTCTGTTGAAAATTTGAATTCAATCGATTCGCAAGTTTTTTTGAATCTTTTTATTTCGATTCATCCTTTCCACACCACTGAAGAGTTGAATCTAAAGTCCTTTATTAGTGGCAGGAAATATTTCGTTTCCAAAAATAATTGTTTCCACGATATTATTGATTATAGGCTCAGGAAAAAAGTAACTTTCTTTTACAAATTACAAACGAACAATAAGAAAACCATGACTTCAAGTAAGGGATTGTCGCGCGCTTGTTCGAATTTATAACCAAGACGGTCAACCATCCACGTATTGAACTCGCCCATAACTCCTCAGCGTCCAAAAAAATTCCAATGAAAAAATGGACCTTCTTCGAAACTGAATCAAATGATAGTTTTGAAGATTTTGCTAAAATGAAGAGTTATTTTGCAAAAAAAAAAAGGAATCTGAAAATTGAATAAATTCAAGTACAGCAGAAATCGTTCCCGAAAGTTCTTGAACACTCTAGAGAGTCTATAGAGACCAATGCGATACTATCTGATGGCGCAAAACGTTTAAGCTCTCCTAGAAGTCACCTCTTCAACTGAAAGTTCAATTACTCCACCACCAACACGTGTTGGCACGTAGGCAGCTAATAAAAACTTGTACAAGTTAAATGAAATCATCTTTCTATTCACAGGGAACAGAGTATATCCCAACTCCATCCAAAGGAAACAATTCCGACAATGAGGACAAATGGTCTCATCAGGAGAAAAACAGTTCAGAAAAGTTTCGTTTCGCATCCAAAGCGCAATGCAAGTCTGAAAAGAGCAGAATTGATAAGCAGGGATCCATAACTCCCATGATGGTTCATCATCTGCTCGACAGTGTCTGACTAATGGATTGATCAGGATTACTTAAAAACAGGGAATATCACTTATTCACTCAGTTTTCGTGGATATTCATGTAAATAGAAAATGATCTTTTGTTGTTGGGTTCAACACACGTGTTCATTGATTGAATCTCGCTGTAGGGTTATCATTTACTAATATTCATGACAATAACCCAGTCACGATGGTGTTCTACTAAGGTCCATAATGGACGTGAATTAAATCATATTGGTCCACTCGTAAACAATGTGAACCTATTTGTGTACCAGAAAACTTGAAGAACGTCTATTGGATATTGGATGGATTTCTATATTCATCTAACATCTTATGGATATCCCAGTTATATGTTCTTTTGGTATCCATTGGATGTTATAATTTCTCCTCAGTTATCAAGAATGTTATTGTCATGAATAATATTATATTGATATATAATCGATGATGTGTTAATTACTACCCGATATGATTTGTATTAACTCATGCAACATAACCTATCAGATCTCTTAACCTCTTTTTAACCGTGTACTCTCAGGTGTTTCGGCAACAACTGCTGAGGGCATCTTTAGAAAAATTTGGCTTCCAGATCGTATCTCATCAGATTATTGCTTCGAACTGATGGCCATAACATGATCGGAACAACTCAAATAGGTCTTTGTCTCAGAAACCTCCGATGTATATTGGTAGTTTTAGTTCTAATACCTGTTCAAGTCCTCTTGGAAAAATAACCATTAATTATTTGAAGAGTTGATGACCTTCATTTCAATGGAAAAAACACATCGACAGTTCCTAATATGAAGGCGTATTTGGGTGTCATTTCTACTTTCACTGACAGAATCGAGAAACTTCCAAGAAAACACCATTAAGAAACGATCTATAAACTCACACAAAAACTGAGACAACTATAAATAGCTAAAATCATACATCTATAGAATACCTTGCGATTGCGGTAGGGTTCAAATCGGGGCAGCCAAAACAAGCATTCAAGTAATAATCAAAGAGAAGAAGAATGATCAGTCCCAGCGATATTGTGAGGATAATAATCATTAAAATCGATTCTGAATCCTGGTTCACTATGTGGGACTTCACAATGCACAAAGTATATTCCTATGTTTGCAGATGATAACGGATTGGTTTGTTTCTTTTGCTTGGGTGGAAATTCATTATTCCCACTGGTTCAGAATGGCAATTCGAACGAAACTAACATTAGACTCTTTGCGTAAGTGAAAAACCAAATAGACCACGGCTACAAAACCTGGAAACTTCTTCTATTCGCTTATCAGATAAAAATTCTATCGTTTGAATTTTTCTGAGGTAACTTGCTCTAATGAAATCCTGCTAATCATACATTCCATTACATTTTATAGAAAATATATAGTAGTTCATTGATGGTTCCCTTATATTCCACTGGAATTAAGTTCCAACAATGTTTTCCAGCAAAAGATTCGGGTTTATAATTCCCATTATCCTGAAAAGCACCTGAAGCTGTGCTCAATTTGTTTATTTATTTATATGTGTATTTAATTTCTTTTCTTGGGTAGGAAGAAAAACAATAATAATTGATTATTCACGTATGTTGACCCATGAATATGAAGATCTTTCAACGTTTGATTGATTCAGTTTGTATATTTAATTCAAATTTTGATGAAAATATATGCACATGATTGTAGCATATGAGCTTGACTCGATACAGGTTGTGAAAAGAATCGAATGTATTATACTTTTATTGCCAATAATTATAGTATTAAAGTCTATACTCATAGCGACTGTAAGTCATCAACTATTATAATTTGTCTCATTGAAAATGTAATATGAAGACACAGAAGTATATGTGATCTCCTTATGGATTCTATCTCTGTATGTAGTTTGTAGAAACTTGATTTGAACGTATCCTAATAAGCTTGAATAACTCGAGGTTTCAGTCGAATTGAAATAATTTAGATGGGGCCATATATCAACACTGTATACTTGATATCCAGGCAAGGGATATGTTCCCAAGAATGTTGTACTATAATTTAACCTCCAATTGATAAGAAAATGCAAATATTGTTTCAAAATGTAAAAATGTATAGTTTTTTGATAATAAATAAATTATTTAATTATATATCAATGTTTTTCTCTATGAAAGCTCACTCAGTATGTTTCATAGCCGACTATTTTCTCCAAATAAAAGGTTAAGGTTATTCCAATAACGCCTGGTCCATGAGCTTGTTCAACAGCCATCAGTCAGTAATAACTGAAATGGAAAAACTGGATGGAAAACTTTAACGAATGGATAAACTGTCATTAATTTTGTATGAGATCCTCTGGTCTCTTCCAATGTTTTGACAACTCTCAATCAGATAACTGGTGGAGATTAATCCATCCAGCCTCCTTCCACTTATCTTGACCATCACTAACAAAAATCCCAAGCACTCAGCAACTGAAATTACCAGTAATCAGTTCATTGAATTCATAAGATTTTACTTTCGATAAATGGAGCTCAGAAAGCAGGTGATAGAGCGATGGATTGAACTGCGCGATATTTTGGCTATCAAAATTTACGTAGATAAATGTTATGATAGATGGATATGAGGCTTGGTAAACATAGAGTGTGTGGCCGAGTGCAAATGACCGATATTTCCAGTTTAGAGCATTTTGCATTCTGAATGATTTTCAGATGCAAGACTCGTCGATATAAATATTCACAAATGTTACGATCTGAATCTGATAAGCTATCCACAATTACTGAGGATGGCGAAAGAATAAGGACCGTCTCAGTGGGAAAAACTAAATGCTGACCATGGTATCGATCTTATTTGATCTCGTCATAGCAGAGAAACTCAAACCTCAATGAAAACAGCATGCCTATTAGAGCATGTTGATAAAAAAAAATGTCTGATGATAGGCAACTGATGATAGCCATATAACATTTGGGAAGTTGTGCCACTTCTATTTTCAATAATTTTTGGTGATATGGAAGGAAACACCTGTAGGATTCCACACAGAGGACATTGAGGCATACATAAATAAAAATAAGAGAATAAGAGAAAACTATTCTATTCTACAGATAGCTCGTAGAAACAAAATCAGATGGTTTTTCTCTAGTAACTGAAACGATGGATAGATAACAGGTTAATTAAAAACGGCCGTTATTGTTTGGACCTCTCTGTATTGTTTTCTAGTGTGATGCACGTTTGCCCCCATGTTATTTTCATCGCATCTTCTTTTAATATATTTTTTTTATAGCAAAATTTCCAGTTTGCTTTTCTGCGAGCCATATACCTATAAAAGTTTGATCCCAGTATTACGTGGCATATATGTGAATGGTGTTAAAATGTTCTCGGTTTGATTACTTAGCGAAACGTAATTTGGAGGAAAACATAGGTAAGTTAAAAAAATGAAATTTAAGGTTTACGTATTCTTCATTTAAGTATCGATATTAACAGAAGAGCGAAATAAAATCACAATAGTCTCCCAAGTTCAGATAAAATTCTAAAGACCATTCTGAAGATAGACCTTGAAGTCTGCAGAAATTCTGAGTTCTGGAAAGTATCAATAATTATGAGGTTCATTTAGGTCCATCACTCAACATTTTTTATGTGTTTGAAACACAGCTTCTTGTCACTGAACTCCAATAGACAAATATGTTATCGTAAGCTACCAACATAAACACATTTGAACTACCTGTGTAAAATATACAATTCCGAGGATAGTTCAAGCAACAATAGTGTTTGTTCCTTTTGGATCGAGATTCTATAAAGACTACATATTATAGACATATTATAGAGTCTATAGACTCAACATACAATCATGATATCATTGCCCTGCTGAAATTATGGACTCTGTAAAATGAAATGTGTGTATGTTATAATGTCTACCTGTAGACAGTTCTAGAAGGAATATTTGATTCGAGATTCAATTCGATTGACTTATGAAACTAATCGAGATAAATAACAAAGGCTTTCTCCCGTCGTTTCACAACTAGTGAAATGGTGAAATGATGCAGAAACCATTGACAATCATATTCAAGTCGAGGCGGAATCGCTCTTTGAAAATCCGTTGCGAATATTGAATTATCTCAAGACTTCCGGATATTATCAGACGAACTCATTCAACTGGAAAAATCTATAAAAGAAGTTGATCGATAATTCAAATATTAGTTCACAATGTCTCCTCAAAATTCATACATCCTAATATTTTTATGTTGTTGTTCTTCTATTCTGACAAATTCGGCGGTTCCATTGAGTGATTGGGATTTAAATGATAGTGCCATAGCGGAAGTTTTTAGAAAACCACGATCAACATTTGAAAAGAAAGGCGGTAAAGAGTATAATACCAATTACTACGATGAGGAAGGTGAAAAGGACAAACATGGTCATAAAAACCAGCATCACTTAGAGAAAGTGGAACATTCTAAGCATGGAGAAGAAAACAAAGGTGGTCACCACGATGAGAAAGGTGGTCATGAAAAAGGGTATCATGATGAAGCTCAACATCATAAGAAGCACCACGAAGGTAAGAAATCACATAAGGCCGGAAAGTTTGCTGAAAAGAAGGGACACAAAAAAGGACACAAAACTAAAGGATATCATCATAAATTCATAAGGGACGAATATCACAAAGAACACAAATTTTATGATGATTTCCATAAGAGTGGACATCACGATAAACATGGAGATCAGCATTCTCATTATGAAAAAGAGGATGGTGGACATAAGAAACATGGTACATACCATTCCGGACACAAACAAAGTGAAAATGGTAAAAAGGGTCTGGAACATAAAGGCAAGAATATAGAAGATCACAGAAAATACAAGAAGAGTCAAGGTCATAAGTCGCATCACTCCAAACATAGCGATTACGGCAAACAGAAATCGAATAAAGGTGGTAAAAAGTACAAATATCATCAGGGAAATTGAGAACCATCGAAACCATCTCAATATAACTGATAAGGGAGCCGAAACAAAACATTACATTTTATTGTCATTGTAAATGCTTGAAATTATATGGAATGTAATACTTTTTCGCCATTTCAAACGATTGAATGCCATAAATTTTTTATCGCTGTATAATATGCATCTGATTTCAATAAAATTGTTTTATTTTTATACATATTTTCATAACCTGCCCGTGTTTTATTATTACCGGATAAAAGATGAGATTCTGCAGTGAGAAATGGATGAAGTAAAAGATGGTACGGATGATTACCTGAGTTAGCGTCATTCTTATTAACTTTAGTCAATATTTTGTTCGACACTATATAGCTATAGTGAGAAAGAGTAGAAAATAGAATTTGTCTTTCGATTTAATATCCTAGAAAATCTAGATTCTGCTGCGAGCACAATCGTATGAAACAAATTCAAATATATCTGCCTGTCGAGACTGAAGACATAAAGATATTTCATATTTTATGATGAAATGATTTCTACAAGGGAATTAAATATGTTTTTATATTTTATTCACCGATCCCAATAGCTTTCGACATACTCATTTATTCAGAGATAGCCTTAATATGTCAAATTAGAATGCATGTTTTAAGCAATAAAGCTAGACCTATTTATTATAGGTAAAGAAAGAGTACCTATAACCTACGTCAATATCAGACTAAAGTTCAAGTAAAAGGAGAAAACCGAAATCATAGCCTGCATCTACTCTCCTTTCCGTGGGTAGGTGCCCCCGAATGGTGTTGTGTGATTAGGCTAGATTTAAATCTGATCTGAACATTTATTGATATTTATATACGTATCAATTAATGTTATGAATCTTCATTTACTTCGAATAGAATTATGAAGAAAATTCAGCATTGCGGTTCAGGATTTCGGCCTGAAAAGGCATGCATCAATTGGTATGAATGAAAGGAAATACTAGAGAGCCAAACTAATGAAAACAATATTATGTTGGGTGCAATGTTATCTCCAGGTGCAGTAGCATCATGAAAATAGAATATCAATTCTTGATTTGGAATTGATTACCTTCAAGACACTAGATTATATTCTGCAGTTATTAGCTATATTTTAAACATAGCTTGCTCTGGTCTACTCCAGTGAGCAGATATACGGTATTGTATATCATATTCACTAGAGACATCTATTGCTTGAGGCTCCTAAATTCTATAACTGAAAAATTTATCGTGGTGAGGCAGAAAGAAAATTTCAGTGGCAAATATTAGGAAATTGAAGAGTGCAGAAGAGGGCGCTCCATAAAAATATAGATTACTGAATCAGGATCCATCAGCTTTCCTCTGTAGCCGATAGGTGGCAGCTGTAGGATAGCCTTTCAATTATTATTTTCATCAGCTAATTTTCATCAACTGATTTCACTTGGAAGTTCTGATTATAACAATATACCGTTACCTTCTGTGTATAAGAATGCGTGAAATATTGATGGAAAATGAAATTTTTTTGGCCCTCCACAGAAGCTGTGAAGATAAATTTCACGAAAAATTTCTGCCTCGACACAAATTATCTTTATATATTTCATAAAATTCTATAGATAAAATTGGGTTGTTTCTTTCACTTTTTTTTATCTGAATGATTTTGATGATTGCAAATACAAATAGCTATTCTTTTCAAAAAAAATCAAGATTCTGTGGTATCTCGAGTTTTCCGCAAATTGGAAAGTTAATTTCCCTCCTCCTCGGGGTTTGTCATTTTGGAATTTCCCAGTGATGAAATTCAAGAATATAATTAGTATATAATAGTCAAAAACAAAATTTAAGTCTCAATTGAGGGACATGTTTCAATTATATCGTAGAAACGGTTGTATGACACATTCCTCTTGGTGCGATAGTTTGTTCAAAACGATGTAATCGATGTTCATATATTTCTAATTGACTAAATGCCAATGTTTTGTGGAGAACATTTCATATGCGGACCTTGGAGGCAGCAAAAATATATAAAGGAATCAAGAATATTGATATCCGGTAGGGACATCTTTTGAATTCACAAACAATAACGAGAAGATATACATATTTCCATGTTACTAGGCATGGAAAATTATTTTCAAAGGATCGGAATGAATCGATCAATGCCAATTTAAGACAGGATATTTTTGAATGAAACATTTCAACTCTTGTGCTCCAAATCACCTTGTTTTGTTGTTATGTCGAAATATCGCATCGATGCTTTGTGTGGATCCTTCTTTTTACAATGTGTTAAATATTCCTATATTACATTTATTCTAGAGTTAGTAATGCGATTTATTAATGAAAATTGTCGAAGCTAGGTTATATATTTCGTCATAATATTTGATGAATGATTTTCTAACTCTTAAAAAATTTAAATATGCATAGAATAGGTAGGTATTTCCCTTTATTATGGAGCAGCACATACTTATTTGTATAGTTTTCCTTCTCTCAGCAATGCCTCAATTTTCTTGATTGGTAAATGGGGGTTAGTGTCAACATAAACCCTGGCGGTAAAATGAGGTGGGGGTGGTTCACAAACTGGCTGCCAATCTGCCCCTACGTAGGCACAGTACGGAAGTTCGTATGAACGATGCATTCTGTATTTCTCGCAAACTTTATGGCTGCAAGAAGAAATAACTCGGTTAGCATATTTGGAGCGATGCAATCTTCTTTTCACTCGAATTTTATTCAATGCATAATTGACGTCCTTCAGAAGCGTGAAAATTACTTTTGCGTCCATTACACTACCGACAATAGGTATTGTATCCAAGATTAAGGATCTATGTAATCTTGGTAGACTTAGAATTATTAAATTGTAATGAGCAAAAATCATGTGACCATGAGCGTCGTTTGGAATTAAGCATGACAGATCAATTGCTTGAACAAGAAAATGATCGAAGGTTTAAAACCTTCGAGAAATACGTAAGAAATCATAGAACCTAGTGAACAACATATTTTGCCTAGTTGAAAAAACAATCAAATTAAAAAAAAACGCTTGGAAATCGAGACGTCCTTCAACTTGAATCGAGATCCACTATAGTTTCCCGTTTTTATACGGACACATCCCTTTAGGGTTTCAGTAGAGGTTCCGTAAGATATCTCTTCGGTCCATCAGTCCTATTTCAGTGAGAACTTCACTCAATTTTTTATGTTGTATTCTTTCTTATAATCAACTTAACACTCATAAAGTTTGCTTTGGACTTCCATATATCTCTCCGCAGTTAGCGTCAAACCCAAGATATTTGTTCTCCTTCTTCCTGTTCCACCGTATTGGGATTTGTCGGGATAATCGTCAAATTTTTCATTCATTCTGTTGACTATCCGCATAACTATGTTTGATATGTGGCTCATCAAGCATATATAGTCCATTCAAGAATGATTGACATCCCAGTAGGTCTTGAAAATCCAGACGCAGCTTAATATCTGATCACAAAATATCTTCAATAATTTCTGTAGTTTCACTGACAGAACAGAAATATGCCAATATAACCTAGAGAAGTATTTGAAAAGAAGAAATACTTGAATTCAGAGCTTATTAATCAGCATTCAAAATTGAAACAATTTGTACGATTAAATTAAGAACATAAATAGCAGGACAAAATTCAAATTATCGTCGGTCAGTGCATAGATTCACACATAATAGGACTATAGATCACTGTTTATTCACATTACCAACCTGAATTCCGCAAAACAAAATCTCAACTCATGAGCTATTACCAACTTATTCGATTTTCCATAGCCACCCGAGATGTCAATCATTCTTGAATGGACTATAGCTCTGGTTTTGGTATAAACTTGGATTTCGACTAATCGTCCAGCATTGCTCTGAATTCATAAATACTATTGAAAAATTGAGTCAATACTTTAATGGCACTGTCGCTCAAGTGTTAAGAGTGCTCTGCTGTTATTTGATCTTCTTCTGGTGATTGTTGGTTTTTATTTTCCTAATAGCTTTAATGATCTCGTCCCTAAGTATGGACAACCCGTCTCCTCTGTGCACTTTTGGACACTCCTTTCTTCTCCTCTCATCGCCGAACAATTCCATCAAATATTTATCCCTATAGCCTTGGCTACTGGGTTCCAGTTCTATTCTATTTTGTTCGTCTGTGATTACTTACAGAGGTTGTGGTTTCCATAAACCTGAAACTTCTTTTATTTTCTGGTGTAGTTCTCTGTCCTCATGTTGGGCTTTCAGTTGTTCCATTTCATTATAGTTTTTCTGTAGTCAGTTTTATTTTGCTTCTGTTATTTCTCGATCTACCTGTTTATATTTATGTTCGTTTTGTTCTTGAATTTGCTTCTTGCACCCATTAATTTAAGTATTTCGTTTTTCATCCAATGTTTGTTGGGACTTTCTTTCTTATTTTTTGTTCGGTTGCTTCCCAGAGTGTGTTTTTCCATGTCTCCTGTACACTGTCTGTCGTATTTGTGCTGCATAATATTGCACTCTTTGGCAATAAATGGGCATCGACCCGTTTCTCGTCAGTTCTTTCTTGTTATGATCGAAGATGCTCATACTACACGTGACTTTGATTTCGTTTGTGGAATTTCCTTCAATTTGATTCTCATGGTGACCACTACCGAGTTCTAGTCAGAACTTATGTCGCAACTACCACGATAGTATCTATAGAAACTCTCCTTTGATGTTTGCACGGCTGATAACTGGCTTTTAAAGGTCTGCAGTCAATCTGCTGTCTTCTGGGTGGAAACCAAGAGTTGCAATAATAGTTTTTGCGTTTAGTTTCAAATATTAAAGTTATATTCAAGATCTTGCCGAATCTGGGCTTTACAAAGTAAAGGATCTGAAATGTTCCTAGCTTTGAAGAAATCCCATCTTACTTCCGAAAGGTTGTCCCACCAACACACATTTCAAATTATTAAACTGATACTCATACTACTGAATCGAATCTAACCTCAACTGATGATAATTTGGTTGATGAGTATATTCGTTATAAAAATCATGCGAATCATCTTCCGATGGAAGATAATAATCGAACTATTGCTGCAGTTCAATCAAATGTTTTATACTTATCTACTCTTTACGGTTAGACGGTAGCCGTAACTCGCCCTATATTGGGGTCGAAACCGACCTCATTCGCTTTTGATTAAACCTAGTTCAGAGTTTTATGGCGCTAAGTTCGTGGCCCTAATTCGCCCTATAAGTTAGCGACACAGAATAATGTTAATCAAGCCACTAATTTGGGTACGAGTTTAGGCATACATATAACGAAATAATACCTTCGTCGACTACATGTTTTGAAGGTAGAGATTAAATATTCGTTAGGCTAGGAGCTCAATCTATATAAATATATTCTGGCAACAATGATCATGCTTCTGCCGAGGGTACCGAAATTTCAACTCTTTCCGTAACCGCGTAACCTAAAAGCAAAAATATTCAACGTTGCTCCGGTTCTCAGTTAGTAGTTCTGACTCAACTAATGAAATCAGGGTGAGGGAGAGGTTTTCCACGTTCTATCTGGATTGAATGAAAATAACGGTGCTGGGCCTGATCGCTTGTAAGGGAAAGTCGGGTAGTACCGGACATAATAGGAAAAAACAATAAAACATAAATTTATTCTCGAATTTTTCCAACAAACTTAGTTTGAAATGATTAATCCAAATATACATCACATGTCCTGAAAAGGTACAAACATACACTTCATAAAATAAACATACATCGTTCAAAGAAAATAAAGTGAACATTTTGAATTTCTTCAAGACTAGCGGGTGACATCGGACACGAAAAAAAAATTTATATGCTGCTGAAAAAAGCTTAAGTTCAACAATAATCACACCTTCAATACGTTTGACCCTTTTCTACGTCAGAGCATCCTTCATAGACCAATCCAACCTTGGTTGTCTCTGCCCACAACACTGGATCCAGTCTTCTTCGAAACATGCATGGCTAATGAGAAAATGAATTTCCTGCTCTCGTGTTCTTTCGTTTGGATGAAAATTTTAGTTTCTGTTTTTTTTTCAATTAGTTTCGAAACATTTTGATTTAAACTTTCGTTCAAATTTTTTTTACTCCTCTAGCCTCACTTTCATTTTTCTCTTCCAAGTCATTCATAATAGAGTGCAAGTGAGCACTTTTTTCAAGTATTTTTTTAACTATTCTGTGTTCTGCAGCATTCGGAACTGGCAAGATTTCTTCGAGATTATTACAAACATTTTTTTGATGAATTCGTTCATCAAAAATAATTTCCTTTTGACCATTGGTTTCTAACTTTGGTGGATTGTGCTGAGCATAAAGTATCTTGTTCGTTGATCTTTTTTGGAGTATTCTGGTTTGAGGAGATTTTCTAGAACCTAATGACATGGCATTTTTATAACAAAATATTGAAATTATTTTTGTCCGGTCATGCTCGACATGCTTGTGTCCGGTGACACCCGACATGCACCTTGAAATCAATTAGTCATTTACTGGGGAGATATTTGAAATGCAGGGTATTTTTGTACACGTTTTCATTCTCACTACTCATTAGCACTTTGCCTAGGAGACCATCTGAAAACCTACCAATCAAGAGAAGAGAGGCCTTGAAGTTTATTCTGTCCATGTGTCAATCACAATAAATCACAATTTAACGTTTATTTCCTAAACGGTTAAAAATATCCAGGTCAACTGAAGATATTTTTGCGCTTGCATAGAATCAATTTGTTTGGCCATTCAAAGGAGGGAATAAAATGATAAATCCAAGAGTACGATGAATGTCCGGTGATACTCGCTGTCCGGTGCTATCCGACTTTCCCCTAATCTGTTTTTGTGTGTGGTTGTACTGAATCGTTTTGTATTATGTTTAATCTCTTTTTCAGACAGTATGTGAAGAAGTGGAATAAAGCATAGTATTATTATTTTATTCCGACTCCTAAAACCGGCCACGACGGTCGATGAGGAAAACTCTATAGTTTTCTTGCAGTAGGTCATAGGACCTACTACTATACTATAGAGTATATAGTTCGATATTTTAAATAGTCTTGAGCTTTTCGTTCGTGGTAAGACCTTCGAGTTAGATAAGCTCTTGATAATACCCGAACCAAATGATTTCATGCCCAGCAGGTAAACTGTTCTTAACACTGTCGAATATTCTTGAAGTGGTTGATTGTCCAGTCAAATCGAGGTTTCGCCTCGAAATGAAAGAAAATAAGCTGGAAACTCATATACACTTTATTAAAGTTGTCTCAAAAGTGTCATAAAATCTAGTGTCTGCGTCGTTAGTTATTCAAGGTCAAAGGTCAAAAAAAAGTTTTTGCGCTCTCCGCCTTTTATCACAAAAACGGTTGACCGTATGAAAAAGGGGCCTGGACAAAATTTGTCGCAAATCGCATTCTCTACAACTTTGACGACAACTGTTAACATCGTTGGAGCCACAGAAACCGATATAATCGGGAGATTTTTTTTAATATTTGACCGTGAATAATCTACGAAGCAGACACGAGATTCAATGAGACTTTTGAGATAACTTTTAACGCAAAAATTGTGGTCTATACGAGATTCCAGCTCATAATCTCTCATTTTGAGGTTGACTCATATTTTATAATAACTTTACTGGACTATGATACCCATGTCCAGGTTGTTTCTGTATTATCATACTTTCTTGATTGATCAGTTGAGTGCAACTTGTGCTTCGTCTTCTTATGTGAATAAAATCTAAAATTATAGTCGTCCACGGGTATCAGAATCAGGGTTCTCTATTATTTTTGGCGTGCTCCATGGGTCTCTTCTTGGACGTATTACTTTAATAATTCATATGAACGATATCAGGACTTGTTTCATGTTACACATGATGAAACTCATATATTGACTGAAAACGTAAAATTGGAGATGTTGTTTCATTTTTCCTCACTATATGCTAAAATTTTAGTGGTTTTTGTCTCATCCAAACTGCAGCTATGACGAAAAAAGAAGGTAGCCGAATTTCCTGAGTAAACCTCACAGATATACTCACAGATATTCATTTGTTGATATTATCCTGAAAATGTTGTAACCACAATCCGATGCAATGTTTCTTGATGCTGTTATTAAATGCCATGGAATACATTGTTTCCTCTCTTCTCTTTTGACAAACATAAACTGTATCTGAAATGATCAGAAAAATCAGTTTAATAATATCTCTAACCACTAGCTCAACCACCTGACATTCGGGTAATGATAGATAGATGATTTTCATGAATGGGAAATGAAAGAATTCAATGTGAGTCAAAGTCTTCAAGACTATAATAATAAAAATAAAATCTTCAACAAATTCCACTTTTTATCGAGAAGTCGATTTCAATGAGAATTGAAGGAATTGATAACAACAATCAGGTTCATTGAGAAACCCCATTGATATTAGTCGAGAATAGTTATAATAATAGTAGAAAATTCATGTATGAGATTGGATTTCTCAAATATTTACTTCAGTACAATGTAATCTTTCAAAGGTACACACCCCAATGAATGAATATATCACTAACAATAGAGAGATATCATAAATATCTGGTAAACAACAATTTTAGATTCGAAATAGCCATTTGATCATTTTCAACCTTTATTCACCTAACTTATGCACTTATGCAAACGCGAAGCTTAATATTTATTGCTACATATATCTAATTGCTTTTCACAGGAATGAAGTACCAAGGAAATACTAATCACAAAATTGCTATCACAAGAAAACTAAAACGACGGGTTCGGCTTATTGCTTTAGTAAAGTGAAATCCCACCACATCCACAAGAAAATGTAAGAATAAGAAAAGCCATGTTCACAACCCGGTTCACAAGATGGGCTTTTCAAGATCCCATTTTTCGAAGGGATATGTTCCTCCATATTATGTACTTATAATCTATCAAAATGCCGAAACAATGACAAAAGACAAATAAAATAAGAATGTAAATTCTCAAAAACTTACATCAAATATTTTCTGAACGTTGTAGTATTTCCACAGGTCGTGTGCTCTCATAAGATGAGCTCTCATATGCAGGATATGTTTCCCTTTAGAACATAAGGTACAGGCCAATCTATCTAGCAAGTTTGGATCCCATGGATTTGTCGTTCGATTTATCGATGCTGCTATAAGTTCTCCGGAGTATTTACACTTGACCACCACCGACAAATTTTCGTCTAGGGCAGTGTATGCTAGTTCATCGAGCTTGGGATCGCAGCGAAATTTCAAGGAAAAACTGACAGGCTCATCTGGATAGAAGGATCTGTACATTTCCCTGACGATGATGTCATATTCATGGGGCTTAGCTTTGCCGATGAGGAACTGAGGTTCAGCCTAAATGAATTTAAAAGAAGAGAATGATTGGATGAAAAAAGCACTTCATTGAATTTCTTGAAATATGAAACATTTTCAAACAGAGAAATTCTTAACTTCTGAACTGAAAAATATGGAGAAATTATTGAGAATTATCTCATATTTTTGAGATCTGCATTGAATTTGAATTCATTGTAATTACAGTAATAAATGTCTGTGATAACATTGCGTTTTTGAATTAACTAAACCATGGATTTTCCAGATTCATTTTGAAGTTTCATTGACCAAGTATTCCATTAATTTTGTGGTCGATTATTTGAAAGGAATTATTGAAAACAATAATTGTGCATACAAATGGGCCCTTATGACATTTTTAGGATTTGATAAATTTTTTCTTATCAACTGAGTGTCATCTATATTATTTCATTGGATGAGCAGAAACATCATCGAAAAGTCTAGGTAGAAAAACAAGAGTAGATTGAACACCGGGTAAATTCAATTCTTCATATTACCTATAAATATTTCAAGGGAATAGGTCCCAAAACTAATTCTTGAGAGGCTCCGTTATTACTCAATTTCTGTTCGATGTACATCATAATATTGAGGTTATTCAAAGTGAATGCAAAAGTACATGAAAATCAGCCTAAGAATCAAACCCTTATAATAAATTAACAGGTGTGAATAGGTATTTTCTGCAAAATATTTCCCCATTGTCTTTGCAATCTCATTAGAATACTTCTATTTCGTGTAAAATGTTTTCATATACAGATATTTCATCAAATATGGTGATAGGTTTGGGGAAAAAATTCATTATTATTCGTGAAAATCAAAACTTTATGTGATATGCATTTGTTCTGTTCTTAATTTAATTTCAAAAGCAGTTTCATAATGCCTCTATCCTTGGTTACTATTGCTGAAAAGTTCTGGTCATCTTCTCTGGATGTCAATTTCCTATAATAAAGGGAATTTTACAATTCAAGAAAAACATTGACGACAGGTCCACGATATTGTTGATGCATCAAAACTCGTCGTTGTCCTGATGGAAAACATTTCTTTTCGTGAATTCTTGGTGTTTTAGGTCAATCGCTAGCTCAAAGCAGTCCAGTTAGTGACAGTGGAAATCGAATGCACAGTTCAAGGTGCATCTTATTCTGAATCAAAAATACCTCGAAGTTATCGATGAAACTAAAAATACACTTCATTTTCTATTAGAGTATCTGGACCATATGCACCTTGCATTTTTGCATTCGTCAAAATTTGTAAACTATGCCGATTGTCCTGTTTGTCAACTTCCATTTTCAACAAACTGCAACTGAATGGACCAGACAAAAACGAACAAGAAAAGATTGAAAAACAATACCTGCTTACCTCGGGTTTCAGCAGACGGTCAAGAAAAAAATTTCTTCTGATTTGTGGAATCAATGTCCTATTTTCACGAAGGATTTTGTTAGCGAATAAACCGAAAAAGGAGCACATTATCACTGAAAATTTGGACTTACACAAATGTCACTTATATGACACAATCAAATGATACAACAAGATATCCTTCAAATGAAAAGTGATTAACGACAGGAGGACATAATGCTTTTTTGGTCTTAGTTCATCTGTATTAACTAACGTTTCCTTTTCATATACCAGAGCTGCCGCTGTTTTCGACATAGGTACATGACTCGAAATCATATGAGGAAATATAGCAATATTGAAAATATTGAACCAATGTAATATGCAATATATTTTTATAATAAAGCTCTAATAAAAACGTGTCTACACAACTAGAGTAGGACGTTTTCAGAAATTATGTAGAATGTACTATATCTATTTTCGCTTTCACAAACTTCTGATTCACTCCAATGGTTATGCATGTATGTTCGATTCTCAGAATGAAATCACTGAACCTCTTACTTCGTAATAGATTGAAAAATTTCGATTTTGAATAAGTGAAGGAGTATATACCATATCCATGTATGTAATAACATCATTAAAGCATCGGATACGGTAATAATATAAAACACCTACCTTGCAATTTTCAGTAAAATTTTTTTTATGTGGTGATGATCTAGATAACTACATCAAAATTATCGAATTATTGTGGCCTAAGGTTGATGAAAATGTAGAATTAGCACTAAGAACTGAATAACTTAATTTCCACTACGATGACTTAGTATATTTTTCCTCAACTGAAGATTTTATTACGATAGCGAAACACGTGCAGTAGAAATAATAAAAATCCCCATCGCAGCCCTCGAAAGATTATGTGAGAGCATATAAACTTTTTTTGCAGAGAACTGTCGAGGAACATTTTACAATGTACTTTCAACCGAATGCCAACTGTCCGCTTTATAGGTAATTGTATTATATTTTGCTGCAGGGCCGTAAACTAGATTAATTACTTTTCTATTTGGTCATTTTCTGTAATACACATTTTCTGTAATCCGCGACCTGACGTAGCAAGCTTATTTGTAATTCTTATTCTCAAAACATGTCTACTTAGTGATTGTCGTATGACAATCAATAAAGGTGGAACAAGATGTGGTACATTTCATTGGACAGATTTGCAGTGCAGTATATTGTGGAACAATCGTTATTCTGAATAAACAAACATTTCTTCAGATTTCAACGGTTGTGGAAATTAAATGGTGTAGATATAATCTCTGACTATCTTCTTCTTCTACGTGCGGTGCCTTACTGGGCTGAACTGAGGCCTAGTGACCCATTGTTCGTCTGCTTGTAGTTGGAGAGACTCAAATCCTGAGACCCGCTGACAAAAACGCCACAAGTCCATGGGCGCCCGCAGAAATTTTTCTCAGGGGGGGCAAAATATCATCTACGATTAGTTTTACTGAAAGAAAAATTTCTCTAACGGAGTCTATCAGAATCTCAGGGGGGGCCGTGGTCCCCCCTGCCCCCCCCCCTGCGGGCGCCCATGCACAAGTCAACAGAGGAGTCCCTCTCACCATAGGAATTGTGGGTGTTGGGTTTCCTAGATGTATCATCCTTAACTCTCCAAGGTTGCTACAGATGAACAGAATATGTTCAACTGTTTCATCAGTGCTCCTGTACCAGCGGCACAGGGAACAGCCAGTCAGTCCCATTCTATTTAAGTGTTTATTAAACAAATGGCCAGTCATTGCTCCAGTCACTAGACTCAGTTGTTTCCTCTCAAGAGCCAGGAGTTTTTTGACCTCAAGTACAGAGGACGCTCTCTCAATAAGAAGCCTAGACTGCCTGATACTATTTCTCATGCTCCATTCAGAGAAAAATTTTCTGTCTAGCCATCTATTAAAGAAGTTCTTGACAGATGTACGACAGATAGGCAGCGTCGGTACTGGACCAACAAAAGCTGAGCGGGCTGGTGCGCCGGACACCAGATATCTTTAACAATGTTATCAGAGCCTAGCTCCTGCAGAGCCTCCCTGCATTCTTCTACTAGGTGTGAGTAAACCCTTCCCTCAGAAAAAGATTTCAGGGTTCCTTGACTGTCACAACAAATATAGATGTGTTTACAGGAGTACCCTCTGCGGGATATTCTCCAGTGTGCAGGCCAGAACAGCATACAGTTCATCCTGCACTTTGGAACAATTCTTCCCTAGGGGGTTGGACAGATTGAAACGAGATCCCACAATTCCCACTCCAGTCTCTGTGGGCATCACCTCTGACTATAGTTTTTCATTTAAACTTTTTTGAATGCTTGGAAGAATTTTTTTGAATTCTAGCATTATTTCCCTAGCTTGAATTTTCTAAACAATTTAAATTAATGTGGTTTGCTGGCGCTTAGTTTCACTGTTATTCGTTGAGAGGGAAGGTGAAATATTTGTTCTCTTCATTTCGCGCCTGGTTTGGCTTATCTTTCTTTGTTTCGCTCGTTGATTTTCTACCTCTTAAAAAGTTTTGCGAACCTGTATACTCGAATTGGGAATAAGAAGAAGTCAAATATATTGTGAAAGAAATCTACACCGTTTGGAAAAAAAAAGGTGAAATGGAACGAAAATGGCTGAATTTTTCAGCGGTTTTACAACTATAACTACCAATGAATAGGTACAATTGATAGTTGTTTCGACAGCATATCCGGATAGCCTTCGGAAAATGTTATTGTTCTGATAGTTCACATTTCCCAGAAACTAAGTGACAATATCTACTGACCCGCTTCCATCTGTGTGCAAACTAAAAATATGAAAATACCTATATTCAGTTCAATATGATAGTTTTTGAATTGTCAAAAGATGAAGAGATTCTTCTAGACTAGACTTACATATTGAGAGCGATCAATTGAATACTTACATGCATCAAATATTTTCCTCATTTTTTGTTAATCTTATTTTTTTTATTTTTTTGCACCTAACTTCATTATGTAAACTTTTACGCCGGTGTGTGGTTTCGGAACTTTAAACACTGGTTGTCTATCTGCATCAAGGTAGGAATCGTAAGGAATTTCTAAGATAGATTCCATATTCAATTTTTCACAAATTCGAGCCCTGAAAATAAATCCACAATGATTATGTCGTTTCGAGAGTAGTGAAATGGTATTTTGTCGCTGCGAAAATTGAAGGGAAAGCATGAAATATTTCATTTAGTGGACAAATTAAAAATTTACGTGTAGAAACTGGTAGCATCTACGCGCAGAATGCTGAAGCCTTTACTGGCTGCAATATTTTTAGACTCTTTCACAAGCCTTGTTGCAATTCCCAAGTTTTGAGAATTTTCTGCCACTCCCAAATTTGCTATCTGGAACAGGAGAAAATCAGGCCATCTATTAAAAAAATGCAGTGTATTTCACCTCAAAAACCTCATGTACTTTATATTTATCGAAAATATTTGGAGCTCTTTCAAGGAAAGCGTAGAATCGAAGCACTTTCCTAAGATTGGGACACTGAACAGAATGTGCAATTTTGTCAACTAAATCTGCATCCCAAGGGCTTGTTTTCTCGTTAATTGCCACCCCCATTATATTTCCTGTATTCTTGCATTTCGCAATTAAGGAGTAACCCTGCGACAAATTTAAAAGTATACGGTCCATTAGTATCGAACAGCTGGTTATACCAAGAGATTTACAGGTCGGTTCATTGGGTATGTATTCCTTCTTCATGAATTTGAGAACGTCATTGTAATCATTGTGCGTCGGAGGAACTATGACGATGGTGTGTTGATTCTGAAAAATTCTTAATTCAACTTTATTTTGCTATAGTCAAAAGAGTTCTTTGCCTCGCAGGCTCTTTGAAAACGCTATATGAGCACCTTTTTCTTATTTGATTTTACTGCTGTTCTGATAGCTGATGTTATGAGGGATCTGCTGAATATAAGTTGGAATGATTTACTAAAATTTTGCATGATGATGGTTTTGACTGACATGAATACCGAGTGTCAGATTATTTCGTGAATGTGGAACATAAAACAATTGACAGAATGGTGATGTGTTCACAACATGAAACAAGATGACAATAGTAGGAATGTAATGCCTTTGAAATGGCGAAACAGAAAAATTGTTTGAATCATACATCTTGATATATTTTACTGAAATCTGTTGTTTTATGCTAAACTTTATTACTGCATCGATTAATTAAAAGGCTAAAATGAAAAAATTATCAGCATTTAAAAAAAAAACGAAATTGAACATCGGAACAAGAGATTCAAATCTGTATATCTAGTATATGTAGATACATTTTTTTATTTAGATGATTTTCTTAAATCCAAGAGATGTGAATAACACTGCATATGTACAGAGGCTGTCCTAGAATTAATGTACAAGTTTGAATCGCCCCAAAGTTGTTGAGTCCACGAAATGTACTAAAAAACTACTGCCGATGTAGGAATGTAATTATCATAGTGCTCATAGCCGTAGGTCGATGTAAATCATGAAATCGTGAATGGACTATAGGGACGTGTCTCAACCATAATCAATCGAATCCATTGAATCATTCACACAGATTCTTAATTCAGAAAGTGAATCGAATGTATAGCATCATTCTCTTTCAAGGTGAATTGGTAGGCATAAGGCAGATTACTGGCTTTCTGAAAACTTTATGAGTCGTCTTGCTGCTTTTATCAGCTGAAATATTTCAAAACTTTGATGTTTTCGCAGAAGAATACTATAAAAATATACATCATATGCACATAGAACATAGATACATGAAATAGACATTCAGTGCTACGAATAAATTTTTTGTAATACACGTACAGAGTTCGAAAAATACACTCCGTCGCCTTTCTCTATTCCTATTGTTCTTTTTTCGAATTTAAAAAGAAAGATTCGATTAAAAGGACGATAGGAGTTGAGAGAGGCGATTGAATGTATTTTTCTCTGTCTAAGAAGTGGCGTTCTTGGATTAATCTATATTGGCGTTATATTGAAAAATTCAGATACGTCCTATCTGTTCGTTTTGAAAATTGATGTGACAAGTGACAACGATGTCCGAGTCAACTGTGTCAATTTTTATTGGCGACACTAAGCAACTATCTCACTCCAATCTTTGGAATGTTTATTTTCCATTCCATGTATCTATCTATGTTCTAAGTTTATGCACGGTTCAATTATTGACAAGCACTAATCAATACTTATGTCATGATCAATTTTACGATCTCATTGAATCAATTTCATGGACCGCAATAAACACTACTTCTCTCTGGTATGAACCGTAGCGAATGTAATTTTAAAGTTACCTCGTCTTACCCAACTTATTAGATCATTCGGTCAAGTTCACTCACCACTGATTAATTCCTTCACGAAAAAAACCTCTGTGGATACAATTTTACGAATCTGCTTGTGATATGCCGTAAAATAGTGCAATTGTTTGACATCAAACAAACTTGCATAATTTCGAGAAAATGTTGTATAATATAACCGCAATGGATAAATTGCCTGTGTGCCTTATCGAAACAATAGTATAAAATGGAGTAGAAAGAACATTTATGGCAGTAAACAGTGATACCTTTTGTGCATCAGTGTTAGAAAAGAGTTTTCTTCCTACTGAAGAAATAGTATCCATCATATGATGTGTCGAATTGTTGAAATGCCCCTATTCGTTTCCTGTACTCTCTTTGCCGCCCTAGTTATGCCAATGGTGCACTCAAGACCATCCGGAGGAGAAGGATTGATGACTTTGAGCTTAGCAGATACAGCTGTTGTAGAGTCGACAGTAAGAGAAGTGCGACAAGCGGTTCCCTCACATATAAGGGATCTTCTACAGCCAGGTACATAATTGAAACTTTTTCAGGAAATTAAGAACGCATCAATCTGTATCTATTTGTTAGCATTGAGTAACGTATGGCCCAAGAAAACATTGATTAGAGGATAATATATTGGATATGATTTGTAATTCGTTAGAATTATTTTTATACTTGGGATAGCAGAAATTTTTATTTTTCTTGCTCGAGCAAGAAAGGAGAGTTCATAATATGAATAAAAATTGATGCTATCCCACAAAAAAGAATCATGACAATATATTCCACCAAATATATTTCCCTTTGTTATTGTAATCTGAATGTACAGGGTGTCCCAAATACGATACTCACTGATAGCATCTCGGGAACTATTATACTTAAAAATCTTCAAGGAACCCGGATCTTCTTTTCAAAATAATTAGATATCAGGAAGGAGATCATAGATATCTTGATCAGTTCTCGAGTTACATGGCGTTTCTGGAGAATGACAGTTTCAATTATTTTGCTATTTTTTAGTTTATGTTCGAGATATCCGGAAAATTCCAAAACATTAAGATTACACAATAGACACAAAATGAATTAAATTTCTAAATAAATAAAAATCTTTATGTAAGTATAAGATGTGCCGTGTCAAGAAAGAAGTCGAAAAACAAAATAATTTTGAAACAGATTGAATTTTTGAAAAACCGTTAACGGGATGCATTTCCACAAATGTGTGACTGAAGAACTACGTTGAAAAGATGGGCGAAGGGTGTCTTTTTTAAAAAACACCTACTCTCCTCTTCATCTTTGAAATTGAAATCTATTTGTATGATCTATTAAATTATTTTCTCGAAAATTTCGAATATAAACTTATCAAACTTGTTGATCACGCTATACAGGGTGTCGCAAAACTAGTGAAACAAACGTCACACCACGATAGAGTAGATCAAATACTATCGAATGACACCAACATTAGTAGAGCGAAAATGTACCGTTTCTGAAAATACCTAACCTGCCGATTTTCGAACCATTTTTTTAATCACAAGTCCAATTTGTGATTAAGGATAGCGTTTTCCTCCCTTATTATCACCCATATAAAGGGGGTTTATTCTGAGTAATAAAAATCATGTAATGTAATTTACATTTACTTAGGTTATCGATTAACTACTTAAAATAATTTCAATTAGGGGAGATAAAACAATAATCTTTGTTCAATATAATTTAAAATCGATATCCTTTTTCACAAACTGGCCCTGGGATTAAGAAAAATAGTTCGAAAATCGACAACCTTAGGTATTTCAATAAAATTCTGATAATTTTGGAAACGGTACATTTTCGTTGAACTAATGTTGGTGTCATTCGATAATATTTGGTCTACTCTATCGTGGTGTGACGTTTGATTCAGTAGTTTGTACGAATTGATGTCCTTTTGTTTCATTTCAGGGGCTAAATAATGTGGCCAAAATAATATCTGAATAAATTAGAATGCTTCCTCTGGAATTGCATTCTCTTAGCTAACTGCCAACCATTTTGTATGTGATACATTTTAATTTGCTTTCTAATACCTACCTCTTGATTGGATAAAGTTTATTTGACACGAAATCAAAAAAATTACTTAATACTGTCTTAATTATGTAAGTATTCTCCCACAGAATCGCACTCGAAACTCTTTTCCCTTCAAATTGATATCACTTGTGTGAATTTTCAATATTTTAGAAATTATCTCATCTCTGCATAACACAATGACAATACGACTTTTGTATCTATTTGATTATTTCAACTTGGTGCTAATACCTACTGCCAATAAGTAAGTGTTCAGGAGTTGAGTGATGAAATGAGACGTCATCATTTTGCGATAATTGGAATCCCTATTCTCAAATATACTTGTGAACACACTGCGTTACGAGCATCATTCTGAATATCAATCCACGTGCGAAATCTTTGGAACATTAGCAAAATCAAAATCGGGTCGTTATAAATCAAAATGAAAAGTATTGTATCATAGAGGAATTAATTAATTATCAGTTACATTCTTGTCATATAGTGTTATCTCAAAACGTGAATTTCGAGAGGTGTGTCGTTAGTGGCCCTCAAAAATATTTGATCCCTGGGTAAGAGATCTTGAAAATCTACATAGATAAAATACTTACAATCACTCGAATAAGTATACTTGAGCCAGTGGAAATAAATTGATTCTCAAATTTTTTTTTCATATTGATATTCCTTTATATTCTTTTCAGTCGATATGTGAAGAGAATTGTCATAGAAAAAAAGTAACAGAATTTTTATCTGTCATTATGCGGTATAACCTGAAGAATTTTCCAAATGAAAACTTACTGACAGAGATAAGTAAAAAAGTGGTGTCGATTCAGTCGTAAAAATTGAAAAGAAACATTTCAATGGTGGAAGTGAAGGAACTGAATCAAAATGTTCAAGCGAAAATTTACTGCCCGATTCATAGGTTTCTATTTCTCAACCCAAATACACCTTTTCTGTGAAGAAAAATAGGTATATGACATAACATTAATTATTTGAGAGACTAAAGATTTTATACGTGAACGTGGAAGGAGAAAGCTCCACTACCAGATATATGGAAACAGGAATGCCTCAACCGTCAGTACTTGGGCCGCAATTGTACAACATTTATAATCACAATATACGAAAATATCCCAACTTTGCTGACATCATACGCTGTCGCAAAGCAAGCCAGAAGCCATATAACGAAAATTAGAGGAAGCTGTCCTCGAAATAATTGACTGGTGTATCAAGTGAAAAATGAAACTCAAGGGACAGAAGAGCTAAGCGATATTATTTCAGAGGAGAAAACAGGGAACAACAACCAACCTGGAGGTTGGTGGAGAAGAAATCGAGTGGAAAAACGAAGCGAGGCATCAAGGTTTACTCTATCCAAAGAATTGACGTGGAGAAGCTATATCACAGAAGCCAGTGGCAAAACCAAGGCAGCGATAAGAAGACTCTACCTACTGATAAGTAGGTAGAAACGAAGCTCAAAATAATCAAAGTCGTTGCTAGACCTCAATTGACATATGGATCAGATGCTTGGGATTCAATGCAAAGAGTCATTTCAATAGAATTGAAGTGACAAAAAACAAGCTTTCAAAATGTGCAACAGATGCATCTTGGTTGGAACAAACAGATTCATCTTAATTTGTATTGGAAAAACATCCCCCAATTCATGAAAAGGAAAGCAGAAAAGTTATTCCAAACATCGAAGAAAAAACAAAACCAACAACTCAGGAGACTAATAGACTTTTTCTCGGAGGAAGACAGAAAATGAATTCACAGAAGGTGACCCAGAGAATCAACTGAGAAAGGAAATGAGCACGGGAATGTATAGAGACAATCTGGAGAAATGATATCCGAACAAGATAAACAAACCCAGCACGATAGTGTGCAAGAAGAAATAAACGAATCAAGAAATCTATGATTTATAGGCAAAACATGCCTGAAATTTATGAAGAAGCCGGTTTAGGTTTAGTGAGTTGCGAACTCAGAAGAGTGAGCACAACGTCTTGTCGAAGATTTTCTCTCATATAGAAAAAAATATAATGGTATCTCTTTCGGAAGTTACATAGGAGAGCTGATTATAGCTAGGAACATTCCGAGGTTTGTAGCACGTAGAATAAGTGGTTTCGGACTACTAAGTATTTATTCAATATTTTTTCGTATGATGAATGACATCTCAGTTTCGTCTAGGTACTCAATTTTGTCTTGGTGTCTACTCTGAACCCACAAATAGGTCACTTGATAAGTTTTGGATTTGCCTCATAATGGTTGAAGAATCTCGGTCCATTGCGATGAGCATATAGCCGTTAATTATAGGAACTCTACTGGTTTCCCAGAAATCAGACCTTTCAACTCTTTCTGATAGACTTGTATCCGATATCTGCGATTTTATCCATCTATTTTTTCTCTCCTAATAAAATCTAAATCTAATCAGTTAAAAATCGCCACGGATTGGACTTACATATATAGATATATATTCTTTTGATAAAATGCATGTAAAGAAAAGCATTAAAATCGCAGAGCTTTTCTCAAATATTATATTCGCGTTACCTGGAATGGCCGAACTGACACTTTATAATAAATTTTGAAGTTTTTTCGAATTGTCATAATAAATAGTTTCAGTTTAACAATTATATTGAAGAAGGTTGAATTAGAGGCTTTAAATGTTGTTTCCCTCTATTTTTGCAGGTTTGTTATATTGTGAGTTTTGTTATTGTTAATAAAGATACCCTCTATTTTTGCAGAGAAACGCAATTGAGTCTTAATTCATTTTAAATAGGAACTTCATTATAAAACAACATTTTCTGCATCTATTCCACAAATCATGGATAAACTGAGATTTGATTTCACCGTAAAACCAACAGCGGATGGAAAATCAAACATTATATGTGTAACTTCAATAGCAACAACTGATGGAGAGGTTTTTGAATTACCAGATGAATACCAACCAGTTAATTTGCACCAGCAACTTATTAACACTCCAAACTATGTGAAGGTAAAAAAAACATTAACAAAAAGATATCAAAAAAGAAGAATATGGATAAAACTAACGGAAGATATATCGAAAACTTATTTGGATGAAGAGAAAAATGTACAGTTTGATGATATTTATTTGGAAGAGATCAAGGTAGAAACAAATACTGATAAATCTATCCCAACTGGCTCAGAAAAAATCTTGGAAAATTTGGTAGAGAAGTTAATCAACTATAAGCCAACACAATTTCAATCACAGAATTTAGGACAAGTTGCGAATGATTTCATGATAGAAAAATTCACTGGCAGAAATTTGAATGCAAACCAATGGATTGAAAATTTTAATAAAGAATGTGAACGTTTCCAAGTAAATGAGGACAAAAAGAAAATTGAAATTTTAAAACATTTCTTGCAATTTTCCGGAGCAGAGTGGTACAGCTGTATGATGATTAAATATTCGATAGAATCAGAATGGAATATATGGGAGAGAAATTTTTGTGATACCTTCGCGAACAAAGGATGGTCACCAGCCAGACATGCTTTAGCCTTCAAATATCAAGCAGGTTCATTGCTTGAGTATGCTTTGAAAAAAGAGAAATTATTATTAGAAGTGAGGAAGTCAATCGATACTGGGACACTTATAGACCTAATAGCGTTTGGTCTACCTAATTATGTAGCAGATAAAATTGAAAGAGAAATTTTACGAGAAACTGAAGATCTTTATAATGAAATTGGAAAACTTGAACATTTGGTTGCAAAGAATAATAGTAATAAATACGACAAAAGAAAAACTATGAATCCTGAGGAAAAACCTAAACGAAATGATGAAAAAAAACCATGCCAAATTTGTATTAGTAAAGAAAAAGGTAAACGTTTTCATCCTGAGAAGAATTGCTGGTTCAAAAAGGAAAACCATATGGGAGTTTTGAAGACCGTGAATAACACTGCATTGGAGATTGAATTGAATGAAAAGAATCCAAAAAACTAGATGTGTCACCATTAATAAAGGTCAGGTTACTATTGAATGATATTCTTGAAGTTTTTGGAGTATATGATTCAGGTTCGAATGTATCGTTGATTAATGCAAAATTATTGAAGATACAGTCAACAAAAATTGCTAGTAACATACAGATAGCGAACTTGAGGACTATTAATGGTGATGGAAAAACAAAAGGTATGGTAACCCTTAAAATCAAAATCTTCGATATAGAAAAAATTATGGACATTTATGTAGTAGACAATGAAAATTTCAGTTATGATTTTTTAATTGGTTTGGATTGCATTAAAAATTTCAAATTAGTACAAGATCAAGACTTGAAGATCACACAATTCGATGATCTGGAACAAAAGAATATGATCTTAAGAAACTTTGTTGAAAACAATTCTCTGAATTCAAGAATTTTAGATATTCCTAATGTACAAGGTGAAAAGAATGAAGAGAATTATTTTTCAAATTCTGATGAACATGAAAATGTGAATAGATATGAGATAAATTTCAATGAGCATATAAATACAGATGAATTTGAGATAGTCGTGAATCATTTAGATATATACAAAGAATCTGAAATAAATAAATTGATAGAAAAATATAAATCAGTATTTGCGAAAGATAAATATGATGTTGGAACTGTAAGATATTATGAAGCTCATATCGACCTAATGGTAGATAAATACTGTTACAAACGTCCATATAGATGTTCAAATGAAGACAGAAAAGAAATAGAGAATCAAGTATCAAAATTATTAGAAAAAAATTTGATTGAAGAATCTTATAGTCCATTTGCTGCTCCTGTAACTCTGGCTTATAAAAAAGCAGACCGGTAGCTTATTTTTCAAAAAAATTAAATGAAGCGCAAAAAAAGAAGAAGGCAATATATCTAGAATGTCTAGCAATAAAAGAAGCTGTGAAATATTGGCAACATTGGCTGATGGGAAAAGAATTCGTAGTCTACTCAGATCATAAACCATTAGAAAATATGAATATTAAGACTAGAACTGACGAGGAACTAGGAGATTTAATATATTATTTATCCCAATACAATTTAAAAATAAAATATAACCCAGGAAAATCAAATCAATAAGCTGACTGTCTGAGTAGGAATCCAGTTTTAGAATCTTATGAAAATAATGACGATTTTTTAAAAGTAGTTAATTTGATAAACCTTGAAGATATTAAAAATGACCAAAACAACAATTTAAATTTAGAAAATGGAAGACTTATATTAGAAAATTACAAACGGAATAAGAGAGGAAAAAAAATTATGCTGTCGGAAAAATTCAGCAAAACTTTAATTAAAAATGTCCATGATCTCTACTGCCACATTGGACAGACACAGATGAAAAATAAAATAACACCGTTTTATACGGCAGAAAATATCAACAGAAACATTGAAAAAATTTGTGATGAATGTGAAATTTGCATTAGGAATAAATCAAGGAGAAAACCATAATTTGGGTTAATGTCACAATTAGGTCCAGCAACACGACCCTTTGAAATTGTGTCTATTGATACCATTGGAGGATTTGGAGGATTGCGGTCTACAAAAAAATACTTACATCTTCTTGTGGATCATTTTACGAGATACGCCTACATATCAACATCGAGAAATCAAAGTTCTGGTGGGGGGAGATGTAAAGAAAAGCATTAAAATCGCAGAGCTTTTCTCAAATATTATATTCGCGTTACCTGGAATGGCCGAACTGACACTTTATAATAAATTTTGAAGTTTTTTCGAATTGTCATAATAAATAGTTTCAGTTTAACAATTATATTGAAGAAGGTTGAATTAGAGGCTTTAAATGTTGTTTCCCTCTATTTTTGCAGGTTTGTTATATTGTGAGTTTTGTTATTGTTAATAAAGATACCCTCTATTTTTGCAGAGAAACGCAATTGAGTCTCAATTCATTTTAAATAGGAACTTCATTATATGCATAACAACTTTCAACATCGAATAATAATTGTAGAATGTTTATAAGGTACAGTTTCAGCAGAGATTAGCGTAACGGGGTACCATAAAATTTTGAGTGGATACAAGAGCGAAAAAGCCCAGTAAAAACCCTTTCTCCCCTTGTGTACCCCCGATTGTCAGATATGAAAGTATTTACAAAATAAGCTGAAATATTTCATATCGAAGGGCATCTCGCACTGCAAAAATTGATCCTTATCCTGTCTTCTCCAGGTTGCCATAAAATTTTATCTCAAATGAAAAAAACAAAAGCAACAAATTGTGAGATAATAAATGATAAAATTCAATTCTATATGTCAGATTGACCTAAAATTCACAACCCAATTAAAAGAAGATTCCGAAACTGCATGAATAGCCCTAAAGCCATCCTCAAATTTCTGAATGCGACAATGATTTACCATGATTTAAGGTTTGTTCTGGTTGCCTGCATTCACAACTTAATTCCATCGGAAAAGCATACTATTGGAAGGTCCATGACCTGTTCTTATACGATTCGGAATACACCATATTTCGCTAGGAAGATCAAAACCAAGAAATCCCTTCGAGGGATCACTAACTAATTCTTGGTTAAAAATAGGGCACGTATTCCATTCAGACTGGCAAATGTTCTTGTCCCTTACATTCGAATTATAGAATATAATTGAAGCATCATATTATTTCATATTTCGTCTTCCCCTTGAAAATCAGTGAAAGAAGTTTCACCTTTACTGAAATACAACCAGATAATTGAGGGTTATAATTCTTTTACAGACACTAAATCCGCCTACTTAGAGACGTTCGGTGACGATGATGACGAAAAAGGCTACCATACAACCACCAAAGACAAAGGGCAAGATGGGTACAAAAAACACGAGGAGTACCACAAAAAAGACAGCGACAGTTATGGCTTCGAAAAACACACAGAATTCGGAAAAGGGGAAAAAGGTGGAAAGTCCAGCAAACGTAATCATTCCATCCCAGACTAGAACGAAATTCACTCACGTTTATTAATTTTTCAGATCACTCCAGCAAAGGTTCGCAAGGTGCGCCGTCCCATGAAAGTTACAAAGTAGTGGAAAACGTTGATGGGTAAGATTAATATTAGCTTTCTCATAAAGCTCTCCTACTCAGGATTCTGTTTCTGACGAAAATTAATTTATTCTACGAAAAATTTGTGAGATATTATTTCACTCAAACCATATTTATCTCTAATAAGAAATGTATCGATGAAAACAGAATTGTACCCCTAACTACGATGACGAAAATTCAGTTTGCAGTATAGGGGGCTCAATACATATTCATACTATCCACAACTTTTGAATTACCACATTTGCTTTATTTAACATTTTTTCTCAGTTCTGATCGATTTTTGTTCCCTGAGTCCAAGGGATATTTTATTAAGTTTTCAAATTGAGGTTGAAGTCATTTTTCCGAAATAATTCAATTTCGATTACCAATACAAATGTTCAGTTTGAAACAATAAGTTTTTCAAAAATGACGAAAATAAAATAAAATTAAATTGCAGATTTTTTTAATAATAGTTCTGTTTTGTATTGAAATTTACCTTCAGCATATTTTTCGTACCCTGAAATAAACTAGTCTTAGAAGGTTTTCAAAATAGGGGTACCCTCGAAACTAGCAACCCGGGTTGCTGAAGATTTGTTTTTGAAATAATGATCTTTCTATTCCTGGAAAGAGATTTACACTTATGTTCTAGTTATCCACTAGAACATACTTTTGTGAGAGCAGCATATTTCTAAACAACCAGGGATTGCTTAGGTCCATATAATTAATTAGAATTCAGGGGTAATTTTCAATAAAGAAAGAGTTTTTTATAAAATGAAATGAAAAAAAAATTATTTACGATAAAATGTAAGGAAAATGTGGTTTTGAGTTTGATGGTTTTGTAGGCACGAACCATATGTGAGTTTACAAATTCTTGTTGTGTCAACATTTTTTTATCGCTCCTTTCGTCACAATACCGATACAAAACTCTAACATAAAGATTATTTTTAATATCGAAAGCGTTTGGTGATTTAATTTGGAGATTAAAAAACCTTTTTCGTTGGTAAATTTTGGTAATACACTTGGTCATGGATGAAAATAATATTTGTATTCCTCGTTCTAAACTTTATGTGAAATCAAGTTTCATCCCCTGCTAGGTAGAGAGAGAATTCGTAATTTCGAAAGTATACATGTATACAGCACTCCAAAATGAAAATTTTAATTTCAATAAGTGGCACAAAATTTTATTTCAAGCATACATTTCAGAAAAAGAAGTAGTAAAAAATTTAAGCGTAAAAATGATAAATTAAAATTTGGAGGTTGCTGGAGACACTGATCTAGGTAAGACTTTAGTTTGCCTCAGCACCACACATGTTCAAGGGGGACTCTCTCTTGAATTGAATACAGTCATCAAGTGCCCTAAGTTATATCAAACAGTTCCTTCATGACATGCTTTCGATTTCCTGAAAAATTAACTTCTTTTAAGGGACAAGAAGAAGTCTTTTGAAGAATACGAAGGTGGCCATTTTGCTGACAGTTATCATGATGGTGAATCTGAGGGCTACACTGAATACGAAGGAGATTCTGGACATCTAGAAAGCGAAGGTATACATGTCATTAATTATCATATGAAATTTTTTATCGTTTTACATTGCCTTCTTTCATAATTTATTCTTGTAAATGACTTTCGCCTATTTAATTTGTCGATAAACTGGGTGTAGTGCTTTTTCCTGATATTCTAAATAGATAAAGATAACTTATCGATAGTGAAGACAATCGAATAAAGCTGTCATTATTTAATTTTTTCTTTTCAAGGAGACGGAGAATCGAGTCACTATACGGCTGATGAGTCCGATGGTGAATCAGAAGCATATACAGCTGATGAAGAAGCGGAAGATGACTATTAATTTCACAATTCCAAGATCATGGTCATTCGACTGTTTCCTTAGCAACCTTTCACTATCGTGAAGAACTGAGTTTTGTATCTATACAAGAATTATCGAATACTTAATAATAATTGTTATCTTTTCTGTTTATATTATATATTTTCCAATACCTGTATGTTTCTTGTAAATCAATGAATTTCTGAATACATGAGCAGGATTTCCACTACTGGATTTTGTGATTCGTATTGGAATATATTGAAAAACTTTGAATTTTCAAGTTTTTTTAACGAATGAACACAAGTATCAAGTATCATTGTTTTGTTGAGTATCTATAATATAAAATGAATGAAGTCGAGCAATGAGTACGTTTCTCTTAGTCCGAGAGCTGGCGCAAAAACAACTACCTCATAAGTTACCAAAGGTTTGGTTCGGCACTTTGGTTCAACTTTATTACGAAAACTTGAAACCGCCCGTCTGCCGGGCGTGAGTGGTCGCCTTATGGGATAAAAAAAATTGAAAAGATGAGAAAAAATCGATTGGAACTTTCTAATAGTTACCAAGATGAATGTTGTGTCAAAATGGTCTAGGATCTTAACTGAATTGAAATCGTAAGCGTCTGCCAACAGGGGTGGTCGCTATTTCGAAACAGACGCTGTCAAATACAGGGTGGTCCAGATCATAACCAAGAAATTTTAACCACGTATTCTACATCAAAAATAAGCCCTAGTTTGTCATATAAACATATGTCGAGAAATGTTTCCTCTCCGAGATACGGGGTGTTGAATCTATAGAAAAAAAAAATGTTTTTTATTAATAACTTTCACACTGCTTGAAATATTTTTATGAAATTTGAGACATAGGTTTTGAGCGTAAAGGAGCACTTTTTGCATAATATCATTTCTTTTCTTTTCTACCAGTGGCGTCCGTACTGCAGCGAGACTGAATATTTTCAGATAAAAAAATGTTACGCCACCGGTTTTTCCGACAATAAAAATTACTTTTTAAATCCTTATTCAATTTGGAGCAAATTCGGTCTCTTGACTTTTTGCTGTACGAGGCACCGTTTCCGGTTAAAAAAATAAAACACATTCTCATGCATGAAGAAATCGCCAAAATTTGATATAATAGCAATAAAAAGGTTACTACGGTTTTGTACCAATTTTCTAAGATTAGATAAATTCAACACACACCCAACTCCTATTTTTAGGGTAGATTAATTTGATGAAAAAACTTAAATGACAGTTTTGGTTTCCAATTACTCGTTTCAATACAAGCATAACCATAAAGGACTGTAATTTCTTGATTGTGGAAAGCAAAGTGTGCCATGGAAGATATCTCTCGCATCTCATGCTGACAAATATCATAATCCAAGATGCAGATTGTAAATATGGAGTACAACTACTTAAAATTAAATATTAAATGTATGGGTGGGCGATAAAAGTTGAATACACTCTGAATGTGGTATTTTTCGCTGAAAAGAAAACTTGTCCATAATTAATAATTTTTCTTCGATGAAACCATTGAAAAAATATAGGACTGATTTTGTTCAATTCATAATCGGGATATTCATCTCCTTACCACGCCCGCAATGAGATTTTTTGGCACACGAAAATTCTTATATTATAGCAAATTTTATGTCGTTTCCAGACATGTTGTCAAATTTAATGAGACTACAAGTATAATTGCAGTATAATCGATTTCATGGAAAAACTTAAAATATTTCGTTAAATCAAGAAATGTTAAATTAAATAATAACCGTCAACATTTCGTCCATGTAGCATTACATGAAATTTTTTGTTGCAAATCATATTCATGATGTAGCCATGAAGTTTGGCCCTTTTGAAAGTAGACACCCTGTAAATCAATTTGGGTGGAAACCTCTATCACAGAGAAAATCGATAAAAATATCGAATATATACCACTTGAAGTGAAGGTATGTATAGCTGCGCACTCCAAGTGTTGTATTGAATATTAAAAATATAGGTCTCTTTGTAATATTGATATCCCACCAAATTGATTATTCATGTACTTCAATTTTTTATGGTAGTAACCCGTAATTGACGCGAATCAATAATCAAAATTACATGATTTCCACATATTTATAAATATATGTATAGCGCTCTTAGCATAGCTAAATCAAATGAATGGAAGTGCAAAACAGAAACAATATTGTTTAATCATACAAATGAATTAGATTTCACTTCAAATTCTTGGAAACTAATAGGATTCGGGCAACTTATAGTTAATTCAAATGGCAGAATTTTCCGTTTCAAAATGAGATTCCCAGGAATATTAAAATTACATTCTATGAAATTCTCAGAAGCTTATCACATAACAACATGTTCTTGAATTATTTTATATGGAGCAGTTTATGTGGCATGTACCAGATAATTATTCTATCCTATTGATCCTCGTGTATTTCCCAGTTAACAACTTCTCAAAAGATATTACGTAATACAATGAAACTGGCAAGTCCATCAAACGCCGTACAATCTCAAATTGTTGTTTTGTAAAATGGATTTCCTGGTAGTAATTGAATCGAAATTTCCAGTACATTTTTCTTCTACAGTTCGGGAATCGCTGAAGAAGAAGTTTCCCCAATATTGAACTACCATCTTCAAGTGCATCTCATCTATTTATAGATGAAATGCACATCCTCATCGACAAAAAAATGCGAAGTCAAGTTTAATCGATATATTGGGGAAAGAGTGTACCTATAAATTTGCTATTTGCACTTAAAACTTAGGAATTATTTTGTTAAGCCCCTTTGTAACATCCGAGAATTCTCTGGAGAGTTATCTACCAAATTTTGGTAAGAAAACGGCAGAGCTTATTTTGTATGCAACTGAACAGAGAATTCTGCCGAAAGTGCGTATGTAACGGTACATAATTCACGGCGCATGAAATCTCTAGTAAATTTTCTAGAGAATTTCCGGCTGTTGCAAACAGGCTTTAGGCGTGAAAAGATTTTCTGGTCAATTGCTTCAAAAGTTATTTAAATTATGACCATTTCACTGAAATGCTGACGTTCATGGGAAACATTCCACACTGTATATAGTACAAAAACGCGAAGTTATGAAAATTGTCAAAACATTTTTGTGTTCTATATCAGCGCTATATTTTTCGTTTTAAGTTAAAGTCTCAGTAATTAGGTATCTATACTCCATTCACTTTTATTTTGGCTGGGTTGACCATGGAAACTTGACACATTCCACTCTGTATAGTACGAAAATGTGGGGTTACGGCGCTCATCAAAACATTTTTGGGTTTTAAATCAGAGCTATGTTGTCTGCTCTACGTAAAAGTCTCAGTAATTTATCAAAATGTATACAATCTGATTAAAGGCATACCAAATCTAGTTTTTTTATGGAAAATACAAGAGATCAGTTTTTAAATATATTTATTCTTGCTATGGAAGGAAATCGAATTATTGACACATAATATAAAGTAGCTTGAGGAGAGTTAATGTTGGGTAACTTCTTTGGCTGAAGGTTGAAGACGTTACATCAGTTGTAGATTCCATAAAAATCAACCCCAAGATGAAATGCATTTGATGCAGTGGTAGAGGATGAGTATATTGAAGGAATTAACGGATAATTACCAGAATGTTAAATTCTTCTACAAAAATCATCTTCCAACAATGGAAGTCAAAATAATTAAATAAAGTTTCAAGGCAAGAGGAACTTCACCCTTTGATTCAACAATTAACAGGACAACTTGCTCGTTTTCATGGCTGTTTATTCTTAATACTTTGATATAATAATAATCATTATATATTTATTGATCCCTTAAGACATTTACAATGTTTAGGAGATGTCAAATGAAAAATAATTTACTGGAACTTATTCTACGATGACATTCATCCAAAATTCTGTAGTAACTTTTCGCATTCGTTCACCCTAAAATAAAATTCTTCAATGCCACCACTTTTTTGTGTCCCCGATGAAAGGATAAATTTTTGGTCGTCTACTTCATTCCCAAATTTTCTGATTGTGGAAACATTCAGCTGAAATAAAAGTAGTTTAGATTCAGATGAAACATTATATAATTTCACTTACATTGAATATGATCGCTACTGTCTGATATACTGTAAATATTAGAATATAATAATAATAATAACGATTTGACGATTTGAAACTCTTCGCATCTACCAAAAAACAAATGCAACAGATGCTGAAAATGGTGGAAGGATTTTCGGAAGACATCAAAATGAAGTTTGGATTAGAAAAAAAAAAGCATTGAAGGAAGGAGGCACATACAAGTATCTAGGCATAAAACAGGCAAGAAAAATCAATCAGACCCAGATGAAGAAAGAATTAACGGAGGAGTTCACCCGAAGATTGAGAAGGATAATGAGAACTGGTCTTAACAGCCAGAATCTCATAAAAGCGATTAACACCTACGCTTCCTCGGCGCTGAGCTATTCATTCGGTATCATCTCTTGGACGACCACCGATTTAGCAGCCTTACAGAGAAAAATAAGGCCGATGCTGAGTAAACACAATAAACATCACCCCAAAAGCTCAATAGAACGGACAAAGCTGCCACGACATCCTGGGGGTTGAGGAATTGTTGATTTGTCCAACCGTATGTCCCAGGAAATTGAAGGACTTGCTCAGAAAATATTTTCCTGAGCAAGGCTGCTTCGTCAGAACTCTATCGTGTAGTTTGTGTTGCTGATAGTTCTACACCGTTAAAGCTACAACAGGATCACTTGGAAACCGTCGATCACTCTGCAGAAAGTAAAATGCAAAAACTGATTGGCAAACCTTTGCATGGAAGGCACCAGAACGAGGTCAAGCATGATTACGTAGACATATCTGCGTCGAACTACTGGTTGACTTCCGGAAGGTTGTTTCCTGAGACAGAGGGCTTCATGCTTGCCATCCAGGATCAGGTGATTCCAACAAGAAATTACATGAAATATATCGCCAAGGATGCCTCAGTGGCGGACGATAGCTGTCGTTATGGCTGTACGACACATGAAACTATCCAGCACAGAAGTTCGCGGGCACGGAGTACAAAAATAGACATGATGCTGTTGCCAAGATTCTTCACCAAGAATTGGCACTTAAACACCAACTTCTAAGTTCAAAAAAGGTTCCTTATTACAATTACCATCCGGATGCTGTATTGGAAAATGAACATCACAAGCTCTACTGGGATCGCACGGTTCTCACAGACCGGAAAATAACCCACAATAGACCAGATCTCATATTGCTCAATAAGGATGAGGACAGAGACTATTCATCGATGTGGCGATTCCAAATAATAACAATCTTCTAGATAGGCATACTGAAAAAATTTCAAAATACAGAGATCTCGAGGAACAAACCAGAAGACAGTGGAAGCTGAAAGATATCAAGACCATCCCTATTGTAATTTCATCTACAGGCCTGATACCGAAGAAACTACTAGAACTTGGACGAAAATATCTATAGAGTCATGCAGAAGGCGGTACTGCTCGGAACGGCGAGAACTGTACGCAAGTACATGGGGAATGCAGAGGAACACCGTCTGCGCCGACAGGAAGTACGGGTGGAGCAGGAATCCAACCTAGAGCAGGGAGGCGAGGAGCGACCCGGACCCGACCACCACCACGAGCCCGAAAACCTGGAAAGGGCTCCAACAGAGCTTAATCCTTTTGATATCTGAGATATCTGGGATAAGTGAATTTTCCTCTGGAGAGGAGTGTGAAAGCCGCAAGGCTAAAGTCGTATAAGGTCTTTATTTCACAAGAAATCTCAAGGGGATGTTCACAATATCGGGGTTGCCTACTATTGGAATGAGCAGACCTGAAACCTGAAGCCCTGTCTTCTCTCTTTTTCAATCACTTTCTGAATTTTTGTAATATTGATTGATATAAGTTGTGGCAACGGCGCCGGCGTTATGACATTAACGACATTTCATGAGTGCCAACCTTACACCGTTTTAGTTACAAAAACTCGAGAAAATTATTTCGTGGCCAACAGAGTGCTAAAATAAAAGTGAATGGAGTATAGGTATTTCTCCGCAATCTGAATATACGTCAAAAAGCAAATAAATTCGAAAATCTGTGATTAACATAACTAACGTTTATACGAACTGATTGAAAGGATTACTAACCTAGTTATTTGTATGGAAATACCCTAACCCTATACACATTTGCAAACCATTCTAGGTTTTTTCTGGATAAAAAAGATAACAGAGAATTTTTTATAATATTATAACGGAAAATCGGAGGAATGCCATATTACTACATCAATTCTATTGGTTCCACGCGTCCTTGAATATTTCCAATAATTCCAGTCGTTGCACTGGAGAGCTTAAAGCCATTCATCTATTGCAACGTGAAAGGTAATTAACTGTTGCGTGTCACTCTGGACAGAAGAACATAGATGCAATTTCCCATTACTGATTCTGTAATTTATTTCAGTTATTTAGATTGGCAATAAAGCTCGGATCTTTGAACTTCGTTCAGTTATATATATCCAAAGGGTGCAACCATCCCGTATAATTCTGATATTGAATTTAGCTCAAAGTAGTCAGATGGAAGAGTCACTTCCGATAATTTGAAACCTGGACATTGAAAATGAGATGAAAATGTTTCGTATATGACAACAAACTCCATTATGAATTTCAAAGGGAGTAGGGAAAGGAATTTCATTTGCTACTAACAGCAACATTGAATTCTCTAGAAACAACTCCAGCCATCAGAAGCATACATTTCTGTAATGAAATTTATTTTTTCATAATTTCGCGTGTTTTTGTTATTTCCATTACAATTGCCTCAACTCTTCGTCGTCAGAAAGTTAGTACTACCTACCAGCTTACTATGAGAGGTTTACCTAAAACAAAATAAAGACAAGGTCTCAAAGAGAAGTATGTAGGTATGTGTATCTTCACCTATTCATTAAAGGCGAACAAACTTTGAGAGCTTCTAGATAAACCCAGAAAGAAAGTGACAGAGGATGTACGAAAAGGACTCGAATGGATTTTACTACATGGGAGTTTTTGGATGAAGTGAATCGTCCATTGATGACAAAATAGACTGATTTTTTTCAATATTGCAGATTGCAGATAGTAAGGTAGGCAAAATTATTCCTTATTTTTGTGTAAGTGATCTTATTGAAATTTCAATAAAAGAAATACACTCCTGTGATGATATGCATTCTGAGACACCTATAGCTTATCTCGAAAAGTATAAGAAGAGTGTACTGAAATTAATTTGAATCAAAAAATCCAAATTTTTAAAAAGCTATCGCAAATTGATTGGATTTTGGAGGTTATGTTGAAGAGGCTCTAGCGCCCTTGTAATGTATTTTAGGACCCAAATTGATATGTAGTTTTCTTCACATTGTGATCTCTATAATTATAGTAATTACCCGCAGAAATTTATGAACGTCAAATCCGGTCACTCTGTATGTTTGTTCAAATAAATTCTTGCAGTTTATTGTTTATTCGATCCACTTTCAGTCGAATTAAAATCAAATTCCGATAAGAGAAAGGTTTACAGAGGGCTTCACAAAATTTAGATTGCCAGATCCTATGGCACCAAACTACTTTACAACTCTTCATTTTCCACTTTGCATTTTGTCAAATTGGTCCTTTCTGAAATTTGATTTGAAAGGCTCATTTTATTTTGGTTCGAAAAATGCTACAATTTTTTTACAGTGCTTTTCAAGTTTACACTTCTGATTATTTTTAGAGTAGTGTATTTAATTTGAAATGTGCAACATGCTAAGTGAAAAGTTGCAAATGTTGGAGTATTAGACCTCTGGTTCTAATATTGACTTTAGAGTCACTCGGTTTCCGAAGTGGGATGGGGTTGCGTCTAGGGCCTCTACGGGGTTGACGAAAAACACTGCATTTTATTGCAATAATATGAGGGTACTTATTAGAAATTCATTGAAGGATTTCAGCGCTTTGATTTTGACAAATTGGTTGAAGAAATATTATTGTCATTCCAGAAAACGCCCACACCAGTTTTTGAGAACTGGCAATTGAGGATTTATATATTCATCTAATTAGATCGCACTTTGAAGCTGAACTATTATTCTGAATACTCATAACAAGCTTCAATTTGTGACACCAGCCATTATTTATTTAGGTTTAATTCAGAAAATATAAATCCTTCTCGAAAGAAGAGGATAAACTTATAATCAATTCTTATTTTGTTAACCAACAGAATAATTGTTAAGATTCAATAGTCGCAATAGAGGCTTATTTCGCTTCTCTATTATCATATATACGAATTATTTGTTTGATTTCTTTCTTTGCTCGAGTGCCTTCTTTCAGAAAAACTCGAATAAAAGTTTATTTGTGGAAATTTCTTGACTATAAATGGACCAAAACCAAATTCGGATATTTCGTTTTTATTCCTTCCTCGGCTTTCATCTCACCGAATATTCTGAAGAGGCATTCCTTGAGCGTAATGATAAACAAAATGATTCACAACGTCTATTGTGCAGTCTATCAGTATACGTGAGAGAAATATCTCGGAAAATCATCTTATTGTTCCTAATTCCATAATATCTTATCTATCCATCGAATTGATCCTCCAAATGCAGAGCTTTGAAAACGAAAAGTTTTGTATGTTGAATATCCGTATTAAAACAAGCAACAGACTGAAAGCAACTCGAGCTGCACATTATCCCACGACCACTATCAATTTAGACCCGTTATTTCGTTGTCCATTATAAGATGAGATAATCCTCCGTTCATAAAGTATAGGGAACCCCACACCATGTTAGTGTATCAGTGAACTCGCATCATCCATCCTCATGAGGTCACGATCAAAAGTTGTTTTATCTGTGCACGAGTGAAGTTGTAAACGAAAGTTCCGATATGGCAGATCGTAAACACCTGCCCTATTACTTTGAAGAGAATGAACTGGATACCTATTTCAGTAAGAATAAAATCAAAATTCCTGATCCAGAAAAAGTAAGTAGAGAAATGGCTTTTTAAGATCTATTTTGGATAGGTGTGAGGAAAAATTCCAATGGATATCCTGTAGAATTTTCTTTGCTCTTTCTTTTAATACCATTGAATTATAACTCTTCCCAATTCTTGGTTAAATTTGGAAACCTTGAATTGTATAACATTTCACTACTGAGAATCAATATTTATTTTATTCTCGGATAATATTCAAATTCGATATCAATAATGAAATTAATATCAGTTAAATTATGTAATCCATATCGGAAATGTACTGGGTGAAATTCATACCTTTCAAAAGTAGTTGTAAGAATTGAAAACATTTTTAGTAACTCTGGTTTTTTCATCTATACCTACTCTTAGAATATTTATTGATTCTCATTGTAATACTCAGTTACAAAAAATAAAAAATCAATTACTAGAAAAAGCTTTAGCAAGGATTTTTTTGCGTCACATATCAGGGTTGAAGATTGTAATTTTTGAGTTGGGGTGGACTTCCAAAGAAAGAAAAAAATATTAAAAGGATTATCCCAACAGCGAATCATTCTCAGGTTTCGTTATAATAATTTTAATTTAACAAATTTTTTTTCTTTACAAAATGAAATCTTATTCGATTTGATTTTCTTTCGAATTTTGATTTATTCGGTCAATTCCCATGAAAAAAAATTCTGAAATAAGCTAATACTCTGGAAACTCATGGATTCCATTCGAAATCATGAATTTTTATGAATGTGGAAAAGTTAGCCGTGATTTTTTGAGCATGAATGAGCTTTTCACAACCTATGTTTATTACAGAGAAAATTATAACGTCTTTCAAAAGGACAAAGTAAAAAAAGTTCCGATTGTAATTTTCATTCGCACAATGTGTGCAATGAAATGCAAAATTTTTATATAAATGGGGTTTATATTCGGAAAGATATCTTTTAAAATTATTCAATTTATATTCAAGTATATCATGAATTTTCTGACTACGATTAGAATTAGATCGACTGACTCTGCTGTCGACGTGTTTTCTTCATAGAATTTACACATTCAAATCTCTATCTGTCTTCTTCACAAACTAAAACTTTAAAGGCATGTGAGAAGCAAAGTAACTATTTTTGCTTATTATTTTTTATGTTATCTAATGATATCAACTGTTTCCTAAAAACCAAATAAGTTTTTTAATTTTTGTAAAAAACAATTCTTGTTTCATAAAGTACTTTTCATTATTTCTGATAATTCTAATGAAGATGAACTATTTCAAACAATATCTAGAATTTGTTTAAAAATTCACCATTTGTTCCAGTTCTGTTTGAATCACTTTTCCGTTTTGAAATTCACTGCAGTCCAACAACTACTATATTATATTTCAAGGATCAAGGTCAACAAATAGATTTAGTATGGGAAAATTGCATTACCTCTTATTGTTTCTTAATTATTAGTTACTTGAATTCGAACAAACATATAGGTACATTACTGGGATTCCCAATCATATATCAATATAAAATTTCTATTTCCCCTGAATAGATGGAGCTGCAGGTTGTTTACTTCAATAACCCTCGAAATTTTCATTATTCTCCATCTCAAATAAATATTGAGAGAAAAAACTACCGTTGTGATCAACGAAAGCACGATGAGCATGACCGTGAATAAAAAACAAACCATTTACCACTAATCTCCTGAACCAATTATAAAGATATTGAAAAACACATCGATTTTCAAATATTTTATGTTTCATTATTTATTTGCAGAATGTCTTCTCCTTTAGAAAATTATGGGCCTTCACAGGTCCTGGATTCCTTATGTCAATCGCCTACTTAGATCCAGGAAACATAGAAAGTGATCTCCAGTCGGGGACAATAGGAAATTACAGTTTGCTGTGGGTTCTTTTTGCAGCCACTATATTAGGATTAGTTATGCAGTCACTAGCTACAAAACTAGGTCAGTAAATTCCACAAAAACTATACACTTGTTGTGTTTCTTCCTATCTACCTCCTCTATGGCTTCTTCCATGTTGAATAACCACTTGTTTTCAAACATTTCGATAAATTCTTGTATTTCAATGACATTTTCTTATTTACTCTTCTTTACTTCATGGTTTCAAGTAGATGGACTGAAAACAGATTATATGAAAGCAAAAAACGAACAAATAAAATTGGTTCAAATTAATAAACGAGGTTGTAAAATAATATCAGCATTAGTTGAGTGTGCGAGAAGTCTTTATCGTTCTTATACTTTCCGAGATATTAATGGTTTTACACAAAAAATCGAAAAAAAAAAATGGTTCCAATGAAATAGCTCTATAGCTATTCAACATGTTTTTTCTATAAAAAACATTTCATATTTTAGGAAGTTGGAATTTTGAAAACATGTCACTGATCCTGACGATGAGTTTCGTGTAGAAGAAACTTAATTTGTGACATACAGGTTGTTACAAAATTTTTCTCCATTTTCACTCGATACAAAAACAGCAAAAAGTTTAATTTTTCGAGAGGAGAACTCCACTTTTTGTATGAAATTTTCAGAGAAAACTAAAATACGTATCTAATGATGTAACATAATTCTATACGAAAACCGCATGGTTTCGGAAATAAAGTCAAATGCCTATGAAAGTGAGTGTTTTCATAATGCCTTGCTAAGTTTATCAACAAACACAATTTCTTGTATGAATGAGGCAAACACCTTCAGTCGAGTTTTCAATGATTACAGAATCTCACGAAATTAACCTGGAAGTAATTCTACGGTAGCAACAGAAGTAGTACGCTGAAAACCCTCACTTTCTTAGAAATTTGACTTTATTTCTGACACCATGAAGTTCTAGAGTAGCAACAAAACTCTGAAAATATCAGATAAAAAGTTGGGTGTTTCCTTCGAAAAAATTAGATAACTTTTTACTGTTTTTGTATCGAGTAATAAGACGAACAATTTTGGAGCATCGTTTATTTCGCAAACCAAGATTTCTCTACACGAATCTCATCCCCAGGATCTCAGTGAAATCTTTCGAAAATTACAGAAAACATGAATCATCTTTTCTATGCCTATTTTATTGGATCCATGTTTTTGGCATTTTTTTGTGTTGAATACCGTTAATATCTCCAAAACTATCAGGAATAGGGAAAGGGAAGTACTAGACAAACATACTCAGATGAAGATAAAGAAGTGGAAAATGTTATAATAAATAGGGTGTCCCATTTGAAACAACGAAGTTTGTGGTACTTTTTCGTATAAGTCGCCAGGTCGCAACATTGAAAATATGTGTTAATACGATAGATCAAGGCGTTAACCCTAGTATCCAAATTTTTAGAACAATCCTATGACCCCTTCTCCGTAAGCGTCTAATAGGCCACGAACCGTGATACACCCTGTATAGGTATCGATGATTGACATTCCGTTTCATTTCAAATTTCAGGAGTGGTGACTGGCCTTCATCTAGCAGAAATGTGCTATAGAAAGTATAAAAGAGTACCTAGAATAATATTATGGATTATGGTGGAGATAGCTGTCATAGGATCTGACATGCAAGAAGTAATTGGAACTGCAATATCAATTTACTTGCTCTCGAATAAAATGTGAGTATAACTCTCGGTGTTTCCTGGATTCGACTGTTTCAAAATTAAAATACATGGTGTACAGTGTTACACCTTTATCTGAGCAGTGTCATTCGTCGAAATTAGAATCAAAACAACAAATGGTTCACCGCTTTTATGCAATATAATCCTACGTAAGGACAATTGAATAAGGGGAAAAATAAGATATTTACCCCTCGAAACTGTGTAAAATCATTCTCATAGTGTTTATTTTAGGTAGGGACAATGTCAAGTAGCTAAAAATGCTCAATTTGAACATTCAGTTCACTGAATAAGAAGGAATCCATTACATATTCATTCATTTTCGTGATTTGTCAATTATTGGCCTAGAAAAACGACTGAATTAAGTAATTTTATAGTTTCATTGTTAAAATAAAAAAGAGATTGCTAAAAAAATACCATCAAGGTCAAAATCATCCTCAGCGACTAGAGGTGTTTCCATTTCTAGCATTGAATGTTAGGCTTGTCATTTGAAAAACTCAACTCCCTCCTACCCTCATGACACAATCCTCAATTATCAAGAAAAATGGTGGAAATACTGAAGATATTAATTTTATGCTTTACTTTGAGTACCTACATCTATTTGAGAGTTTTGCAATTTCTCTCATAAATATGCTGAAAATCTTGCTGATTTAGTTTTGCGTTCGTTTCGATGTAAAAAATTGAAAGTGAAATGTTATGGCTTGAGGGACTTGAGTGATTGTGGGGCTGTATCACAATTTTACCCTAATTCTCACAGTGAAATCCTGGGCTTCAGTGAAAATAAATGTCTTTCAAGTTAGGAAAGCTATATAGATCTTATTGGGATGTTTAAAAGTTTCATTTACTCGCTTCTAAAATTCTTCTAAAATTGACTTATTTGTAGCAGGTTCCAAACATTTTTAGTCGGTTGGAACTTGACTAGTTGCTAGTTTTATTCGATTTCGTGAACAAAAGCATTATTATAATAAAGAAAATGTTCGGTGGTATCTATTGCGTTTTTATAATAAAAACCGGAACTTTTGATAACTTTGTTGTGTCTTTGTATTGTGATAGAGGTTCAATGTTTATTCTTGAGTTTGTATCAATAAGAAAATTTTATACACAAATTCAAATTGTTGAAGAAGTTCCATAAAGTTCTACATCAGATTAACCTTCAAAACCGAATTTTTTCTGACAATTCGTTGGAAACTCTGATAATTAAATTACCCTTATGCTGGATCTTGCCGCATAGCTTATTAAAGTAAAAAATGGGGAGCTTTTAGTTACAGTACAATTCAACAAGATATGCGGCAAGATTCAGCATGAGGGTATTCAATGAGACAATTTACAAGTCACACTTCACACTCTAATATGAAGGCTTATGGTGGGTTTATGAAGAATCGCCATGAACTTAGACCTTTTAGCACTAAGAACTGAATAATTAACCTGAAAATGGTGTAGTTTTCATGCATAACTTATACAAAATTACAACACCTACAATCGAGAATTTTCGGGATATATGAATAACAATCCTGCTATTGTAGAATGAATAATTAGGAGTACGTACCTATGTCTGAAAATGTTTGAAATAGAAGAAGAGCTTTCATGAAGATTTATTTCCAAAAACCTGAGATTATCAGAACGCTAAACATAAAAAAATAAAAATAACGTAGGTGCAATGCACTCCTGTTTCTCAATATTTTTCTACAATAATCATTTGATATCAGTGAGTTTTGAATGTCGAATAAAAATTCGAATCTTTTGAAACATCTAATGTTCCCGAAATTGCTGTAACCCAGAGTAAACTTAATGATTATATTTTATCGAAGAATGAATCAATTCATCGCTATAGAAACCGAATTTAAATCTAAAATTTGCGAAACCAGGGGTATAAGATACATACATTTTCCCGTGACACATTAATTCAATGAATCCTTCAAATCAATTTCAAACTTTCCAACTTTGCGCTTGACTAACTTCTGAATTGAAGCCGAATATCCTTCTCGCGGACCTTATTATTGTCATAAAATTCGCAAATTCAATTAGATACAAGCGACAGCCGAGAGTTGCTTCAAATAACATTTCGGCAGACTTCCAGAATTCGCTTCCTCAGGTTCCGGAATAATCATTGGCCTCCTGCGATTTTGGAGATAGAAATGTTATTGAATTTATATAAATATTATTTCCAGTTTCACAGGCTAAATATTTTTGGGTGATTAGAACATACACCATTCAGAGTTTGATGAATAAATTATCATGAATTCAGTTTCCTTTGTTACCTTTGTACGAAATCAGCGGTTATGTCTGATGAAATTCTCAAGATGGCTGAAATAGAACCCAATACAAGAAATAAATTCAAAAGAGCTCTTGATTATGAAAACTGCACTGAGATAGACAGACTCAAAACATCCTGATCGCTTTGAAAAAGAGGATGGGTGGATTTCGGTGGGGAGGAGGAAGAATATTGATTCTTTATTTTCATCAAAATACAATTAACTTTTAATAGTTCTCATTTCAGAGCTTTTTCTGATTACTTCAAATAATAGTGTATTATACATATGTCTCCCCCATACTCATTTGTAATCTTGCCATTTGATGTTGAAAATTCAAGATTCATTAGTGCATCAAGATTAACATTCTGAACATATTGAGATCAATCTCATTCATTTCAGAATACCTCTATGGGCAGGTTGTCTCATCACTATAGTTGACACATTCACGTTCCTCTTCTTGGATAAGTATGGACTCAGAAAATTAGAAATGTTGTTTGCCTTCTTGATTGGAGTTATGGGTGTAACTTTTGGGTATGAGTTTGTTGTATCGAATCCACCCCAAGGCGAAGTCATCAAGGGACTTCTCGAACCTTGGACGCAGAAATATGACTCGAAAGTACTCATAATGGCCGTTGGAGTGATAGGCGCTGTCATCATGCCACACAACCTCTACCTCCATTCAGCTCTTGTCAAATCTAGAGATATCGACAGAAAAAAACCAGAAAAAGTAAAAGAGGCCAGAATGTATTATCTTATCGAGAGTTCACTAGCTTTGATATGCAGTCTAATCATAAACATATTTGTCGTTTCCGTATTTGCTCATGGTTTGTATCAGAAGACAAACAATCAACTGGTGAGTTCAGGTAGTTTCTCATTGCGCTGCTATAACTGAATTACATTCTATTTCCAGCTTAATGAATGCAAAGCAAACAACTCTGATGTTTACTCCAGGGCAAAGGACGTTTTTGAGGTAATTACATTCATTTCAGATTCGATGGTTTATTTGTGAATGAACTGAGAAAGCCTGATAAGAGGAGAATTATTTCGCAAAGTAGAAGGTGCTAGCCTTTAACATTATCAAAACAATTAAAGCTGACATGAAAATATATCGAGAACTTCTTTAGATAGAGCCCAATTATTATGTATCTGCACATGAAACATCCAAACCACATCGGTGTGATGTAATGATTTGTAATAATGTAGGCTGGGGGTTAGAGATGAGAACTCTCTGAAGCATATGAACGGGTATGTTAGGCATATTTGGTGGCTTTGGTGCATGTTATTTTTCAAGTGAGGTAGGCCCTAATGGCGATAAGCATATCGCATGGAGGCATATCGAGTGACCACTCCATCCTCAAGATTGCCTATCGAGCTGTTTGAGCAGTTGGCATTGTTCTATTCTGCTGGAACCAATATACCTATTATTCTCGGTATAAAACTTCTTCGAAGTCATTTTTTTCTGAGAAGAAGGCACCACTTCTATAAGTTTCTTGTTCAAAGCATTCTTTGCGTTGGCTAGTAATGGCTAGCTCCTCTGCACTTGTGGTTTTCTGCTAGACCCATTCTCATTAGGGGCTTTTTGCGGCGGCAATGTCCTGTAAGACCAGTGAGGAGTTTAGATCTAGATATTTTTATCTGGACCCCGCAATATTGAAGCATCGAAGAAACTCCTTGAAATAATCGAGCCCAGAAAGATTTCGCTGGTGTGATTCTCTATCGATTTTTTTCCTTCACCTGCGACACTTCTCTGTATTTCTGTACATTTACTTTCACCACAGAAAGATCATGAGCTACTTGAAGGAGTTTGCACTCCTTTCCTGGTATTTTCTTCGATTCCCGAGTGATCGGCAACCAAGACTAGGCAGGCTTACTTAGTGTTATTCTTGCCTAATTCATTGTGTTTTCTTCGGCACTCCCATATCATATTAAAATCTATAATACGGGAGCTTCAATCACAGCATGACTGTCAGAATGTATAGCTTTTCTGATTTTCTTTTTTTTACGTGCGTTGCCCATCTGGGCTGAACTAGTAGGCCTAGTAACCCATTGTTCATCCGCTTGTAGTTTGTCTCAAACCCTCTGACAAAAATGCCACGAGAGGAGTCCCTCTCACCATAGGAATCGTGGGTGTTGTGTTTCCTAGGAGTGTCATTATTAACTCTTCAAGGTTCAGAATATGTTCAACAGTTTCATCAGTGCTCCTGCACCAGCACCACAGGAAACAGAGCCAGTCAGTCCCATCCTATTTAATTGTTTATTAAACGGATGGGCCAGTCATTGCTCCAGTCAAAAGACACAGCTGTTGCCTCTCAATAGCCAGGAGTTTTTTTACCTCGGGTACAGAGGACCTGATTTTCAGTTTATTCCCATGCATCTTTCGATTGCGAGCATTTGTGCCTGTAAGTCTCAGGTTATAAAACTCACCATAGACTATTTTCTCTTTGTGAATGGTCAAATAATCTTAGGGTGGAAATTGCAAATCTGATATGTCTGGATCAGTCTTGGACCCTATCCTTTTATTACACGAATAGTTCATTCGGTTTTTGGGGAACAGATTTTTATATTCATTGCTTCCGGCTTGAGTACCCTAATGACCAGGCGTGACCCTGCTTATGGCCTCTTTTTAATTGGGACAGAATAAGGAGAAATTTACTTTTTTGGAACATGTCCAAATGGTCTTTGGGAAATGTTCAAATATCCTCCGCCAACTCAAGCATATGACAGGTCTAATAATCTACACAAAAAAAAGTATAAGTGAGTAACTATATTTGCTTGAAGAGATACTTCTTGATGGGTACCATATCGGATAGTTAAAATGTGTAAATAAATGATATTTAAGGCATATTATCTCATTGAGTTTCCTCTTACTAGTTGGTACTTACAACAGCTTTCTAACTATTAATGGAAGAAAAAGATAATTTATTGTTTATAGGCAATAATATTCGATTGAAATTGAATTTATATTTATTTCAGCCCAATGATGAAATTATCGATGCTGATATTTACAAAGGTGGGATATTCCTTGGCTGCACTTATGGCATTGCAGCTCTCTACATATGGGCCATAGGAATTCTAGCGGCTGGTCAAAGTTCAACAATGACTGGTACCTACGCTGGTCAATTTGCGATGGAAGGATTCCTCAATCTGCAATGGCCTAGGTGGAAGAGAGTACTTTTCACTAGAAGCATTGCCATGGTTCCCACATTCTTCACCGCGTTTTTTAGCAATTTGCAGGAAGTCACAAACTTGAACGACTTCTTGAATGCTGTGATGATGCTACAGCTACCTTTTGCAATTATTCCAACCATCACATTCACTAGTGATCCAAGAATTATGGGACGTTTCGTGAATGGAATGTAAGTTTTCTGATTTCAATAATTTTTTTGCTATATCCTCAACTTGATTGTCATTTCGAAACTCTATTAACCGATTTTTCTCTATTTGATTGCCTTTTTAAAGAATTTTTTTAGCATTTTATTCAATAATGCTTCTTCACTTGTTTCTTCTTTTACAGAGCTTTCAAGTTATGTTCCTTAGTGCTTGGAGTGATCGTCATCGCAATCAACGCCTTCTTCGTGGTTACAAAACTCTACGAGTCTGAGTTATCAACATTTTCTTTGATACTCATTGTGATTCTTTCCATATGCTACTGCATTTTCGTACTTTATCTTAGTTTACATATGTATATTTCGTTTGGTAGTTCGAGTCTGGAGAAGCATTATTTAATCCAACAGTATGTCATGAATGACCTACATAGCAGTAGATCCACGAATGAAGTAACGTAAACAAATTAACTACCTTTTAGAATTTATAAAAGTGATTTATGGATTTTAGATATTTTGAGACGTATGTAAATTTTGAATACTATACGAATACTGTGATAAGTTTTTATACTGTTTATTATTATTTATGTAATATAACCGAAAAAAAATAATATTTGAATATTTCAAAATAAACTGTTTTCCAGTCAAAAAAAGTGTTTCTGCAGCTTTATCGATATACCTCGTATGAGTATTTCTTTTTGTTCACTATGATTCCCAAAGCTTTTGAGGTATTCAATTCAATTTTTATCGTGCATAACTTTTGTATTATGCTGAATGCAGCAATTCCACTGCACAGAAAAGAGTTTGAACTTACGGTGTCAGAAAAGCAACTGTATTATTTTGAAAGAATACAGCCGATGTCTACTAGCTATAATTAAGACGTATGGTTCAAGCACTGAGTGGATTTTGTTTAACACTTCTGTGGAGATCAATGAAAAACTATACCAAAAATATTTTACCTGTATCTAACAAATAATATAATATTATCTCATTATTTTCATAACCTCCTATACTGGTGAAAAAATTTGATTAGTTTGCCTAGAGATTGCTAGTTATTTCCAAGAGCACGAAAATTATTATCAGGAATTTATGCTACCAGTTACATCGAACATTTTTTGTAGAATTATAAAGCTTTTTTTCGAAAATTATCCTAAGGATTATCGTAAGTTTGAAATTAACAATTAATTGTATAATATATACAGATTCCTGAATTTAACATTTTTTGCCTCGGGTTGTTGCCACACCTGCACTATTAAGTGATATTTTCAGTTATAATTGCATCTTCATTGGCACAATGTCGTAAACCTAAAGAATACATATACAAAATTGTAATCATGCCTTTTGGATAATTAATGTCACATCATGAAAAATGTTTGGAGAGTTCAGATAATAGTTATTTTCCTATCAAGTGCGAAAAGTGACACTTTCCGCAAGAGTTAGGAACAATATTTTTTTCTACAAGCGCTTGAAATATATAAATATAATCATTTTACGAAACAGATCATATCTCATTTGATTAATTCATATATAATGACAGACGTAATTCTGCATGTCATTACTATGGGTTTCTCATCGTTGACGTTCCGTGCATAATAATAATAATAATAATAATAATAATAATATATATTGAATCCTTTCTGACATATAGATATGTATAGGATACGTCATTATACAATTACAAACAATAAAAATAATACAAATATACAATAACACACAATTAATAGTAAAAAACTTTAATCAATAAAAAATAAAATTTCTAGGACAATTTGTCATTGAAATATTCCGCCACACTATAATATCCTTTATTCAACAATAAGGATTTGACAGCCTTTTTGAATCGACGACAGTCAAGGCATCTCATTTCTACAGGAAGGTGGTTGAACAATTTGGAACCCTGATAATACGGGGAACTTTCAAATTTTGTGGTTCTATGCTTAGTGGTGCACAGAATGTCACCATTCCTTGTTCCATAATCATGGTAATCGGAAGACTTAGTTAATTTGTGCATATTTTCCTTAATCAATAACACACAATTATATATATAAATACAAGGTACTGGTAGGATTCTATATTTAATAAATGAGGGTCTACACGAGTCCAGCGGCCCCAGACCGAGCATCATGCGAACAATACGCTTTTGCGTGATAAAAATGCGATTCGCACATGTTGAATTTCCCCACAGTACAATGTTGTAGCTAATATTACTATAAACTAGGCTATAGTATATATTGAAAATGGTGACCAATGGGAGAGAGTGCTTAACTCTGCTTATAGCAAAAAAAGACCTATTCAATTTTTTACTGAGACTTTCCACATGATCACTCCACCTGAGACCGCCATCGACGTACACTCCCAAGAATCTAGCGAACGCCCGAGAGACTATGGTAGTGTCTCCGTATGTAATGTTTATTTGTTGGTCTGTGGTATTATTTATCTTAAAATATATGCACTCTGTTTTACCAACGTTAACCATTAGACTGTTCCTATGACACCAGTTACAAAAATCTCCCATAACCAATCTACAGTTCTCAGAGAGCTCCGCAACGCTACGCGCCGTGACCACCATCGAGGTGTCATCTGCAAAGAGGGCCAGTATACCTGCTCTAATGTATCTTGGTAAATCATTAATGAATAACAAAAATATCAATGGTCCCAACACGGAGCCCTGCGGAACTCCCATATCCACAAAATATCTCCCGGAGGTCGACCCGTCAACACTTACGTAGAATGATCTTCCCGTCAGATAACATATTATCCACTCCAAAAAGATACCCCGAAAGCCTAAACTATATAACTTATCTTTAACAAATCGAATATCAAGACTATCAAAAGCTCGTGCCAGATCAAAAAACAATCCCGCTACAAAAAACCCCTTGTCCAAATGCTCGTGAACATACTGAATGAACTCAATAGCCGCCGACTGCGTGGAATGACCCGCCCTGAAACCGTGTTGATTTTCAGAAATGATATCAAACTTGTTCAAGTAATTCATTATCCTGTTGTATACCGCTCTTTCAATGATTTTTGAGAACACGCTCAATACAGAGATGGGCCTGTAATTGACAACATCATCTGTGTCATTTTTCTTATGAACAGGAATGACAGATGCCATCTTCAATCGCGATGGAAATTTACCCGAGGCCACAGACAAATTAATGATATAAGAAAGTGGCTTCGCGATATAAGAACTCATGGATTTTACAATTTTGGCAGATAACCGGTCTAATCCAGTGCTACATTTATTCTTAACCAATCTAATGATATCAGCTGTTTCTTCCTCGGTAATCGGATGAAAGAAAAAGGAGTTGTTGGCCATTGTCATCGTAGTACAGCAAGAAGAACGCTGAGGCCCAAAATATTCATCAAGTGAAACCGACGCCGCCGACGAAAAATAGCTCCCAAAGGCATTGGCAACCTCTAGTGGTTCAGATACATGAGCACCATCAATGTTCAAACTGATATTCTTAAATTTGGATCTTTTACGTCCTAACTCGGTATTTACTAGACTCCATACTGTTTTATTCTTATTGTTAGAACTTTCGATAACATCGTTATAATATGTGTGCTTGGTATTTCTCAATAATTTTTTGTACTCAGTTTTAGCTATTTTGTAACTACTCCAAGCCTCTTGAGTATTTACACCACTAGAGATCCAATGAAGGAGTTTAAGGTTCTTGCTGGCCTCACGAACCTCCCGCGTAATCCACCGAGAACTATCATCAGAAACACGTCTTATGGATCTCATAGGACAATATTTATCAACAAGCCATGTTACAATATTTAGGAAAGCTTCAAAACAATCATCTACTTCATTTTCTAAATAAACCTCATCGAAGTCATTAGTTTCGATATGCCTCATAAGACTAGCAAGATTGGCATCAGATAAATCCCTAATCATTTGACAGGAAGAGGTAGGAACATGTTCTGGTTCATTTTCGATTACATAGTTCAACAAAAAAGCCCTGTGATCAGCAATGTTCCCCTCGAAAACAGTCGGCACGCAACAGCTCTGATCAACATTAGTCAAAATATAGTCAATTTTGGATAAAATTCTGGTTGGCAGAAGACAAGTGACATTTAAATTGAAACTGGTTAACAAATCATCCAGCAAATTCTTGCTATGGCAAGATGTGTCAAGATAATTCACATTCAAGTCTCCACAAACAAAGATCTTAGAACTAATTCCAACACAAAGTCTCCAAAACATGCGATATAATCTTCAAAAACACCCGCAGATCACCAGAGGGGGGCCGATACACACTCATGACACAAACCATCGAACCACAGATCTTCAACTTAACCGCACAAAGTTCACAGTGCATCTCCACAGAGAAACGATCCAGTCCAAGATCAGAATCAGAATCAGATCAGATAGAAACATGATAGAATTTAATTTACTCTATAATATTTGCGTGCGGGAAAAACCCCTGCTAATCCATTCCCGCATGCAAATGCGTGCGGGAAAGAAATAATAGGCGTTCTTCCCGCACCTTTTGGGAAAAAGACTCTTTGCAAGTTGAAATGCGTGCGGAAACAAGGTTGAACGCGCACGCTTGTAGAAAATAGTTATTTTCCTATCAAGTGCGGAAAGTGATACTTGCCCGCACGAAACTGCCGTTGCCCGAACGATGCGAAGCAGAGTTCGGGTAAGCAGTTGAGTGCGGGCAAGACACTTTCCGCAAGAGTTAGGAACAATATTTTTTCTACAAGCGCTTGAAATATATAAATATATCAATTGCACGATACAGATCATATCTCATTTGATTAATTCATATAAAATGACAGATGTAATTCTGCATGTCGTTACCATGGGGTACTCATCGTTGACGTTCGGTGCATAGAGACATGATAGAATTTAATTTATTCTATAAGATTTGCGTGCGGGAAAGAAATAGCAGGCGTTTTTCCCGCACGTTTTGGAAAAGTGACTCTTTGCAACTTGAAATGCGTGCGGGAAAAAGGTTGAACGCGCACGCTTGTACAAAAAATCATTTATCAAATTCATTATGAAGTTCATCACTCCAGTCATATTGACTTTTAAAGTTTTTATTCCATTATTTTAAGGAGTATTTGTCCTTTTGTTATTAATTTCTCGTTACAATATGAAGGAGATAATTTGGTCGTTGAACAATCTCCTCCATTGAGTATCTATTTCGAACAACTGGATAGGTAGATATTAATGAAAGTTATATAATCAGTTTATGTCTATATCCTTTCTACTTGCAGTCTTTGAGGTTTGAGTACCCTATAACTCCTTGGGATTAATCATCGTAAAGAAGATATTTCATGAATCCGCATTGCGTAGGGTTCATAATCTCCGAAAGAATGGAACAGATGCAGTGATAAGCTCACATTTTTTATCCTGGTATTGGTAAATTCAGTCATAGGCATTGTTATTTATTCAACAACTTCCATCTGACAGTTCATTATCAAAAATTGAGAGAAATTGAAATTATTCATTTGCACAACAGCCAAATGGATGTAGAAGAATCAGCAAATATTGTTTGTCTGTCGCTTCTGCCACAAAAATCTCGGAAGAGGTATCAATCAACGTTTCAATACCAATGGGGCCAAACAAACTACTGCAGTTTCAGAAACTGTTTCGGCATACTGAAAAATCTGGTGTATAAGAGAGTATATCCATCAAGCTTCTATAAGCTTAATGAATATTCTATGTTAAACTCCTACCATTTTTAAAAAGAAGAAGTGAGGGATGAATGCCCAAAAGATCTAATGCGTTTGACAGGAAAGTAAATACCTTTCAGTTAGAAACCCCTGATATGTATTTAATGATGAAGGTTGTAATTAAGATGTCTAAAACTCTGGTGTATTCACTGATTCGATTTTGTTTTTAATTTCGTGGGGATATGGGACCAGTTTCGTTTTTCCCACTGTAGGTAGCGCTGTTTAGAATTTGACAGAGCATTGTCAATTGATATTTGAATATAATTTGAATACTTTTCTACGACTTACGAATATGTTGAATTTATAAACGATTATTAGTGTGGGAAATTGTATTAGTTTCGAGAAAGGGTGTAAAACATTCATTTAATCAACATGTCCTTCAGTAAGTTCAGTTTCCGTATGGGCAATCAAGAACTACAGCTCAGAATTCGGTGTTGTTGGAATTTGAGGCATAACCAAATCAGATGAACGAATATTCGGGACGGATATACATAGCTAAGTTTTATGGCGACTTCAGCAATATTTCGAAGAAAGTGTATTGGAAATACGTAATGTGAATTGTGAGCATGTATTGAGAATCAGAAATACATAAATCTATTCGAGTCTGTTCTTCAAATATTTTTCCTAAGTTGATGTAGTGAAAATTCCCTTTCCGTCAATTGAATTTATTGGATATTTGACCAATCAACTGTGTTTTATTGATATCATATTGAATTAACACATTGACGTTTGTCAAACGGAAATTATCTTGAAGAAGTATTGTTAATACTCCTTCGAACCCTTATTCCATAGTGTTAAAATATTGACAGATTTGTTTTTACAACGAAAATTAAACTGCAAATCACAAATATTCCTTAACAGCTGACAAAATGGGCTAGTTCATATTTTGAACTCGTTGATTGATATTCGATATCAACGCAAAACAAAATAAAACGACAGAGTATCATTGAAATTCCTTTGGTAGAACAAGGATAGAACGAATCAAATGACATGGTGGCGCCGCCACGAAACTGATCCCATATCCCCGATTTTCTGAAATGTTGATGCTTGCAAAAAGGGACAAGTGCACACACCAGTGTTTTAGACATCTTAGTTGTAATGATGAGAGGAATTGTTGTAGCGAGACGTTCTAGTGGAATCTGCATGGGCAATGTAAATAGACAACGTTGAACTATGGCATGAAATTGTTACTACTCCTGATATCCAAAATAGAATAATAATAATGATAAGAAAAAACTAAAAGATAATTTGAGGAAACTTCAGTTGGACGATCTATGAATAGAACAGTACGCAAGTACATGGGAAATATACCATCTACTCTGACAAGTGCGTGTAGATCAGGAATCCAACCGACAAAAAGAAAAAGCTTCAATCGAATTAACTTGAGATCATGATGATCAGCATTATTTTACATTCACCTTCGCTTTTTCTCAAAACTATATAAATTAGAATTTCACTTTTTCTGTCACGTTTACATGGCGATTCTAACAAAGCTACCTCCTTTCAATAAACCCTAATATCATAATTCACTCGAAACGAAACCTCAGTAGAATGTATAATTGCTGTTGGAGCCAACTTGTAGAGTAAGTAATTGACAAATGAAAGGGCACTCATCCTTGCGCAACATAAACAACAGTGTTGAGATGAATAGCTGGCTTCGCTAGACCAGTACAACGGTCGGCAAGGGACCTTAGTAATTGAGTGGACACATAGGATAATAAACCTCCTCGGATTTATCATGAGTTATCGCAAATTACGAGTCTAGGATTAATGTTCGTGAACAGATGAGAAATACATCTCTTCGTGCACTCCGAGAGTTTTCGAGTATTTTTGGTTGTTTTTTCCCGTATTAATTTTGAAAATCTATATCATCGTAATCCTTATTGCCTGTACTATCCGATATAGTTGGATTTTTTGATTTTTATTGAGAGACTGTAGTGGTTTTCCTTGATTAATTAACATTTCGTTTGTCACGGATTGATAAAACATGCCGGTCAACTGTGTGTCATGTCGTACACCCGGTAGCAGAAACAAGCCGGCTGTGCGATGTTTTTCTTGTAATAACGAGATACATTTGTCTTGCCTCGGAGTGCAGTCCAATGTTTTGAAGAATTTTGGAGATGCCGGAGGAATTAAATGGGTTTGCAGCGACTGCTCTTCTGGATCGGCCACTTCTAGCTATGTTAATATCGGAGGGAAGCTTGATAAAATTGTATCGGACCTAGCTTCTATAACCAGTCAGCAATCCGAGTTCATTAGGTCTCTTAACTATTTTGGACAAAAAATTGATGACTTCGAGTCTAAATTGGTAACCTTCGAGAAGATAAATGACAGGCTGGATGGGATGGATGTTCGTCTTGGAACTCTGGAGAGGGAAAACATGAGGCTTCATCAAGAGGTCAATATTTTGCAGCAACAGTTGAAGGCGAGGTCCTTAGATATTGTCGGGGTTCCCGAGAGGAAGAATGAGAATGTATCAAGTATTGTTGAGAGGATTGCACTGAGACTTAATATTTCCAATATGAAAGATTTTGTTGAGGGTTGTCACCGAATTCATTTCATGCCGAGGAAAGATAATAACAGACCCATTGTGATTGACTTCAAGAGCAAGTCATACCGGGACAATTTCCTGCGAGCCTACAAGGGTAAAAAGATACCATTAGGTCGAGCGACATTGGTTTTGAAGGCGTCGAGACTACTATTTACGTTAATGAAAGTCTTTCGAAGGATATCAGAAGTTTGTTTAATACTACAAGGAAATTTGCCAAGGACAATAAGTTCAAATTCTGCTGGGTCCAAGATGGAAGAGTTTTGTTGAGAAGGGACGAAACCTCCAAAATATTGCGTGTTACCTCAGAAAAAGATTTGGCGAAGTTGCCTCAGTAGTGTACATTCGTTTTTCTTTGTTGTAGTTTTTCGCCATGGCGGTCTCTTTCAGTGTTTATTACCAGAACTGTCGAGGTCTCAGGACCAAGACAACTGAATTTTTGTTGTCCTCCTGGAATTGCTCTGCTGAATTAATATGCGTTACAGAATCATGGTTGAAACCTACGATAGACAATTCCGAATTTATTTGCAGTAATTATAATGTCTACCGCAGAGACAGATCCGATACAACTAGCAGTAAGAGAGAGGGAGGTGGTGTTTTCATCGGTGTCGCGAAGAGACTGCAGAGTGTTGCTGTGTCAAATTGTCTTCATTCAACACTAATCGAGGACTTGTGGATCAAAATAAATTTGAGTGGAACGAAAAATCTATTCGTTGGTGTGTGTTACATACCGCCGGGTACATCTTCCGGCGATTACTTGTCGTACTTTAATGCTGTTACAGCCCTGATGGACGAGAGCTGCGATGATCATTTCCTTCTTCTGGGAGATTTCAATCTGCCTCGTTTCTCCTGGATTGTGGGAACGAATGGAGATGTCCTGTGTGATATGGTACAAGGTGATTCCTACACAGAATTTAGAGATTTCACGTCATATAACTCACTGGGTCAATTCAACTACCAACGCAATCGTAATGGTAAAATACTGGACTTAGTGTTGTCTTCCAGTTCGACCGTGATCACGAAACGTTCATTGTCTCCCTTTGTTGTTGAGGATTTGCATCATCCTGCCCTGGATGTGTTGGTGGAACTTCCCGGTGGAATGGTGGATGGCGGGAAGTCAAGATCCATTTTCAAGTTTTTCAACGCGGATTACCGTACTATCAACGAGGAGTTGTCACTGATCGATTGGGATATATTGTTAAGTAGCGACAATGTTGATGTAAATGTCGAAGTTTTTTATAATGTTCTCAATGATCTAATTGAAAGATTTATTCCAGTTAGAGTTGTAAATGATAAGTCTAAATTTCCATCTTGGTTCTCGAATCGTACCATTAAATATGTTAAAGAGAAGGCCAATGCTCATCGTAAATTCAAAAAGTTCAAAACTGCGGAATATTATAACAAGTTCTCTCTTTTACGTAAACAGTGTAAAAAATCCATTCAGACAGACTATACAGCTCATATTTCACGTGTAGAAGATAATATTGTTGAGAATCCGAAGAATTTCTGGTCTTATGTTTCGGAAAATAACAAGGGATTCACTGTACCCACATCGGTGACTCATGAAAATGTTGAATATAGTGGTAATCAGAATGTTGCGAATGCGTTTGGTAAATTCTTCGCAGATGTTTTCGAGGATCCCCTCAGACCCGTTATCAGAAAATCCAATGTTGACAATGTGCGGGACTCCACACATGTACACCTTGATCACATTAGTTCTGATGAAATAATGAATAAGATGAAGGAATTGAAAACAAACAAAGGATCAGGTCCAGATTTGATACCTTCAATATTTATCAAGTCGTGTGCCGCTTCACTTGTCTATCCTCTTCATATTATTTTCAATCAATCTCTGCGTTCCGGTATGTTTCCGAAATTGTGGAAAATTGCTAAAATTACCCCTATTCATAAAAGTGGAAAAATTAATTTGTTGTCCAACTATCGACCCGTTTCCATTTTGAACCACTTTGGTAAGTTGCTCGAATCTATTGTAACTGACTACCTATTTCTTTCACTGAAATCGAAAATTAGCATCAGACAGCATGGTTTTTTCAGAGGCAGATCGGTTCTCACTAATCTGTCGCCATACATCAATTACATATCCGAAAATATGGATCGGGGTGTCCAGGTAGACGCTGTTTACACGGATTTGTCCAAGGCTTTCGACAAAGTACATCATGCAACACTTCTGCAGGTTCTCTTAGATTATGGTGTGGGACCAGATTTGTTAAGTTGGATTGAGTCATACCTGTGTGAAAGGTCTCAGTATGTTGTTATGGGTGATGCTTGCTCGTCTCTTTACAATGTTGAATCGGGAGTACCCCAGGGGTCTCATTTGGGACCACTTCTCTTCAGCTTGTATATCAATGATGTCTGCCGGTATCTTGTTTATGTGAATTTTGAGCTTTACGCTGATGACATTAAAATGTACCTAGCTGTGAAAAGCTTGGAGGACGTTCAGAGGTTTCAGGATGATCTTAACAGATTTTGCGAGTTCTGTTCTTCGCTTTACCTGTCCCTGAATGTTAGTAAGTGTAAACATATAACTTTCACCAAGAACTTCAACATTGTGAGTGCACCTCTGTGCCTGTCTGGTTTGATTGTAGAGGAGGTGACAGTTGTTAAAGACCTGGGAATATTTCTGGATTCGAAGTTGTCATTTGAACATCATATTGATAATGTTGTTTCTAGAGGCTTCAGAATGCTCGGTTTTGTTCTGAGAATTACACGGAATTTCAAGAATGAAGAAACCATGAAGGTTCTGTACTTTTCTCTAGTCCGCAGTATAGTCGAGTATGCAACCCCAATATGGAACCCTTTTTATCACAAATATATCAACAGAATTGAAAGAATTCAGAAGAAGTTCACAAAAACTCTATATTACAGATTCGGTAACAGGCAGGTTGCTTGTCCATATGAGACGAGATTGAAAATGTACAAAATTATTACCCTAGAGCAAAGAAGAGTTATTCTCGATCAAATGTTTTTATTTCGAGTAATGAATAATCATTTCGATTTTCCCATTGTTCGTGAAATTTATTTCAATACTCGTGTTTTTACTGGTCGCCATAGAGATCTTTTTTATATCCCGAGAGCCCGCACATCATTGTATTACAATTCCACTTTTCTGAGAATTACACGATTTTATAACTGGCATATCTCTTTCATTGACATATTCAACTCTTCACAAGCTGTTTTTAGGAGAAGACTGTGTGCTTATACGTGTAGAAATTATTAGAAAAAGAAGATATTTTTAAACTTTTCCTCCCTTATTATTATTATTCTTGTAATATAAGTTCACGATCATTATTGTAGGTGTTTGTTTTCTTGTATTTTGGTGAATCCTTGTTATTGGGTTTTCCTGTTAGGATTCCTGTTTATGTTAAATAAATAAAATAAAATAAATAAATGTCACTGGTGGAAAGTTCGTGAGGAGAAAAAAGTTTAATCTTTTCAATAGTGATCGATATCTGAGATTAGTCCTGCAGCTACCAAAAAAAAAACAATGAAATAATGATTGATCGGAAAATAGGAAATGATTCGTGTTCAGTTTACTATTTTTTTTTTTTTTTTTTTTTTTTTTTTTTTTTTTTTTTTATAGGTTTGCCGCTTCGACAGCTAGGTCATAAGCGGTGTTGGAATTGTTACATGTATGACTTAGGGGACTATTTACAATTAAATTTTCACATTGATAGACTTTATAAAAGCTAGAGTATTGAGGATATCCGTTGTGTTGATCTTAAGAGCTTCTTCCATCTTGATGTTCACATTGAAATGATTCCTTTGGGTCTGGTACATGCTGCATTCTGTTATAATGTGCCGGATGGTGATATTGGTGTTGCATGTAGTACATATTGGGGCGTTATCCTTTGCTAGGAGGTGTTGATGAGATACAAGGCTATGTCCGATTCGGAGTCGTCTTATGGTCACTAAGTCTCTTCTATGTTGGGTGATAGGATTTAGGTTGGATATAGTTGGGTCGATGAGTGCAAGTTTGGACCTTTGATGTTGCCAAATATTTTTCCATTTTTTCTTTATAAAGGTTTTGTAGGTGTTACTCATATCGTAATTGGTCAACATATCAATTTCCTCTACTGAAGAGATTGCTTCTTTTGCTGCCTGATCAGCTTTCTCATTTCCATCTATGCCACTATGTGAAGGAACCCAAACTATTTGGCAGCTATTCTGTCTGGAGTACAAGGATGTCAATAGATCTGTTATCTTAGTCACCATAGTGTTACTCGAGTAGAGCTCTTGAATTGCTTGAATAGCACTTAATGAATCTGTACACACGACAGAGTGGGCAATGTTTTGTTACTCGATATGTTCCAGTGCTTTCGAGATGGCTACTAATTCTGCTGTGAATATGGAACATTCTGTTGGAAGTCTGAATCTTTTTGTATGTGACTGTGTGAGGAAGGCGCATCCAACTCCTTCAGCTGACTTGGAGGCATCGGTGTATACTATTACTTCATCTTCATGTTTGGCCATTAATTCATTGAATTTTCCTTGAATAATGAGAGGGTGTATGTTCGTTTTTCTATATAGTGTAAGTGAAGTGTTTGTATCAGCCCTTTTGTGAGACCATGGTGGTTGTGATGGTAATTTATGTTTTAGAGTTACAGGTATTCTAAAATCCGCCAGGACATGATTCACCTGGTGGTATAGAGGAGACTTAAGGTTTCTTCGATCTGAGTAGAGCTGCTGGTTTTTGTCTCTATAAATTTGGTTTTGAATAGGATTTTGTTCATCAGCCGAGATTCTAGATGCGTAAGTTAATTGGAGCATCTGTCTTCGAAGATGGAGTGGCATCTCACCCATTTCCCTGCAGAGGCTGTCAGTGGGACTTGTGATAAAGGCTCCTGAAGCTAATCGTAGTGCTGAGTTTTGTACGACGTTAAGGCTACTCAATACGGATGCAGAAGCCGTTGCATATATAATAGATCCATAATCCAGTTTTGATCTTATAAGTGTCCTATAGATAATCAGGAGTGTTTTTTCGTCGGATCCCCAGTGGTTATTAGCTAAGACTTTCATAATATTCAGGCGCTTAGTACATTCAGTTTTTAGTTGCTTTATGTGTTCACTCCATGTTAACTTTGAATCAAATATCATTCCGAGAAATTTATGGTGGTTCACACATTGTAGTGGGGTATTGAAGAACTTTAGGTGGCATGGTTTCTGATGTTTTCTCGTGAATTTCATTACCTTTGTCTTAGTTAGTGAGAATGTGAAGCCAGAAATATTTGACCAGTCAAACACTACCACAAGGCTCCTTCAAGCAAGTATAAAAGAATTGGAAGTTTACTATTTGTCAATACCAAGTTTCCAATTTGAAGTTGAAATCTTGTCACTTTCTAAAAAAAAACAAGTATTTTAATTTTTTTAAATTTCATTCATTGATAAAACTTTCTGGATAGGGTATTTCAATATCAAAATGAAAATTTATGAAATCTGGAAAATTTTCGGAGATGATTTTTGAGGTACGATTAAATACGATACTCTAAAGTATATACAGTATGTATCTGAATGAAAACAAAAAATGAAAGCGGTGATTCTGTCAGGAAAAGTAACCCAAATAGCACAGAGACATCTTAAAGAAGTCTTAAAGACGTCTGTTACCCACATTGCGTACGTCCCAAAGACGTCTGTCGACGCCTGGCATATGTCTTAAAGACGTCCAAGTTACAGCTTATGTTAAAACTAGAAACGTCTCTAGGACGTCTTCTTGGAAGCTTTTTTAGGTCCGAAGCGACCTGAAATGTACAGTTTCTAGACGTAACTCTTAGCCCTTCTGGAGGTCTAAGTTGATTTCAAATGATTTTGCATATAAATATATAGTCGGTCTAATTTTTCAATGTATAAAATGTGCGAAATTTTTCAAATAAGTAAGTACAAATTTCAAGGGTCAATTACAGAAATGAAAAAAATGAATTTTTTGAGCCTTCATTCAATATTGATATAACTCTATAACTGTATATAATTTGGTATTTAATGAAAAATATGGGAAAAAATACAGCAAAAAATATATATTTATATACAGTCCCTGGCCAGTTCATTAGACGCACTGAGGATTTTTTTTATATTTATATTATGAAGCTCTCAAAGCTACACAGGGCGGCTCAGCAAAATATTAGAATTTCATGTTTAATCATCAATAAATCAATATTTTTTATTGAATTTGATATATTATATGTGATAACCTTTTACAGATGAAGTATATGTAAAATATACATTCAATTTAATAATTCAATATTGAGATTTTGCATCGAATCAATGCGTCTAATAATATGGCCAGGGACTGTATATTACTCTATATAAGTTCCCTATCTCTGGCCTTTTCAGCCACATTATTATACTGATTCTCCGTAGGTAGCGAAGTACCCCTCAGAAGCTCTATGAGATTGTACGAGCTGGGAGAACCAGTTGTGTTCTGTGTAGGCTTTGTTACTGTGTCCTTATTATTATTATTACTATATATTATGCACCTTAGGCACAATACTGATAATTTTAACCGAACAGTAAATGGTGAAAGCACCCGTATCGACTAGAAAATTTCTACCCTAGCTCGGGATCGAACTCAAGACTCTGCGGTTGCAATATACTTACCGGATGCTTTAACCACCAAGCTACGACGCTACAATTAAAACTACAATCAATATCAATAGGACTACTTCAATTTGGTTAGGTTTTATAGAGAAAATTGAGGCTCCATAATTTTTAATTATTTTAGGTTGGTGATGATCTTCGATGATCGTTCACTCTCAATTTGTACCTATATAATACAACTTGAAGATTTAAAAGTCCGATGTCTTGAACACGTCCAAAAACAGACGTCTTGAAGATTTAAAAGTACGACGTCTCAAAGACGTCTAAGAACAGACATCTTAAAGACGGACCTTTTGAGGCTTAAGACGTCCAGACCAATATAAGGCTCATTTTGGACGTCCCAAAAATGTCTTGTGCTATCGGGGTAAATTGGGTATTTAGTAAAAATTTTCTTGAATAATATTTCCTCCGGAAAAGTTACACTCCTCCGATGATTCATTTTATTTTCCCCGTAAAATATCATTTGTCAATGAAACTACACACGTTGGAATATTTTCAACCCTGAAGTATACTCAGAAAGGGTTGAAATAGTACACCTGTATAAGATTTTTTTTTCAAAAAAACATGGCTAAAACGCCCAATTTATACATTAACATTTTCATTTCAACCAGTTTTTTTTTTGATTTTAAGCAATCACGAGAAAAACATAAATGTATTGCAAGCTCATGTTGAAAAGCATTTTATTGAACAACAACCAACCAAATAATAATTTTACTAGGCTAAGACTTTTACGATTAAAACAATAGGGATAAATAATGTTTGTAGGTTAATATACAGGAAAAATGAAGAAGAAAAACAATTTTTTTTGTTGATCTTCCGGTGGGAGGTTTTAAAAAAAATTGTATACTGATACCCACTTAAATTTTCACCACAAAATCACGCCTCACATTTTTTCGGTGTTATTCGGATACAACCTGTATAACCTGCCTGAGTAATCTTGAACTTTAGAAGCTTTCGTTTTACTAGATCCTGTAGAAAATAGGGTGGTCTAATTCAATGTCACCTAATGTATTCCAGGTGGTGATGATTTTAGATATCAGAATGTATACAGTAAAATATTACAATCATCGTGATCCTTAATTACAAATTGGACCGAGACAAATGAAATTCAGTAAGCAGGAGTTCTTGGATAAGCCAAACTGACTACAAATAACAAGAAATACTGATTCACACCAGTGGACCTTAACAAAATTACTTTCAATTTTTGATCTGGTAATGTATCCCCTCACCTCCATAGATGCCAGACAATCGATTTTTGAATTTTTGAATTAGGTACTTATTCTTTAATAGAAAGGTGTGTAGGTACCTAATATTTTCAAGAACGTCGAAAAAATAGCGAAAAACTCACTTTTTCTGTCGTTTATTGATGAATGATTGACAATCATCGCGTTAAATTTTCTGAGCCAAAAATTCAGCAGAATAGAATGCATTATATCATGGAGACTTTTTCCCGAATATGGTGCTCAGCAAGGCTTTCATCACGGACGTATCGAGAAACTTAGTTTTCGATTGAAAATTTCAACATTAACAGTGAAAAACTTAATGAGCATTAACGAATTCCAATGGTTCATTCTTGGAAGTCATTGAGAGCAGTTAATCAGAAGGCACAATTTCTCAAAATAAATAATTGCAATAAAGATCTGTATAATCCTCTTTTGTTGATCATAATTATTTTATATGTTTTATATTGTTGTTAGCTTTTGAATTAATTCGCCATTTTAAACTGGTGGATGCGCATTCACTCACTGATTTTTTGTAGAAAGGAAAATAGATGACAAAAGGTTGAGTTGCTTTGTGGAAAACTACAAAGTGAACAAAAAAACTGTTGTAGAAACCTGATTCGAAATTAACTTTTTCGAATTTTCCATAAAATCTGACTCATCCCTCACTGATTTTGTACGCATTGTCAGAATAACAAGAGGTCGCCAATATCTATACGAATACAAACTATTTCGTTTTTTTTATGTACAGTGTTTGTGGCCCTGTATTGATTATGCAAAAGCAGTTCTCTGCAATACTGCTAAACTAATTATGACTTTCCGTCTTCCCATCAACAAATTTATGACAGGAATATTCCCTTCAAGATATTTATTTTGATCAGATGTCAGAGCATTTTCAATTGACATTCTTGTTTCATTCAGAAAGGAATGAAAGAATGAAGAGTTTCATAGAAAAAATTCTTTTGAATAACAGAGAAAAAAATTGAAGTTTTGGTGAAGCTAGTACTTGGCTGGTTGCCCACAAGATCATCTTAATTACCCGGTAGAACAACTAGAGTATGCGTTATAATTATTATTATCCGATCTGAATATTCTTGTCTCACAAAACGTTGTGAACCACGAGACTACGACAGTTCACGAGACTCGAGACAAGACGAGACTTGAACCGAGACCACCAACTCCAATCTTCAACTGTTCGATTGTGGAGATCGTCCACGAATGTGGAGTCTGAGTCTGCAGAAAACTGTTTCCAATGACCAGGGATTGTCTATGTCAAGGTTTTCATCATCAGATATCAGCGTGATTTCAGAATCACTCTCCCTTATTTCCGAGACGTTTTTTACTTACTGTTTCAACCCCCAATGATCTTGAGCTATTGAGCCGGGATTCCGGTTATGTGGGATTCCTCCTAGCTAGCATCGATGACCAAAAGGTGATCTTAATCAGCTGTTGGCGATCTTAATCAGCTGTTGTACTGCGTTGCCGATTTTCCCCATGAACACAAGCTACTGAGATGTTTCGGATGAACCTATTCCAAGCCCGTCTTACAACACTTCAACAGCCAAGACAGTTCTCGCTGGAAAATCCCTTAGTTAGGGTATCCACCGTGTGTATTTGTCGTTTTTTTTTCAAATTTGTCATGTCAGCCTTGTGTGACGAGGCAGATTTTCACTCCGCCACAAAAGGAAATTTCTTCACTGATACTTTCATTATAGGACAAGGCCCATGTTCGTAGCGGAAACCGTATATATCTTTTGTTTTCAGAATTCATATATTTTATAATTCTTTCCGTTCAACCGTTCTTTTTCTGACTCGAGAAAGGTCTTTCAACTCGTTCCGTTTTTCCTTCTCTGCAATTGTTTCTGTCTCTTTCCGAGCCGGCTGATTGACCGAACAATTTAAGTGCATCCAATGGAGAGATGAGTTACCCATAGTGGGGCAAATTTTCCTAGGAGAGGGGTACTTTTTCGATGTCTGGCGCTGAAGGTCAAGAGCGAGTGAGTTGAGATCTAGGTGCCAAGGAAATTGTGTAATGTGTTTTACCGTGAGTTGGAAATTACGTCAAGAAGTTTGAAAGTTTGGGTCAAGTCACTTGTAGCATTGTTATTCCTTACGTAGTGCATGCCTGAGGGCTATTTTCCGCTTTCTTGGGTCCGTTGAACTGGCTGAAAATACTTACTTACGTAACTTGATCTAGTGATCGTAGGCTGTGTAGAGTGCCGGCTTCCGCGTCCGTTCGACCGCGGTTGAGTCCCAGGAGGACTTGGTGTTCCTACTGTATTTTTGGTGATTATTTGGTTAATATTGCCGACTTCCGACCGATCAAGTTACAGGTTGACAGCTTCTTCCGACCTGCTGTCTGACTGGCAGCCATTTTGAGGGTCACAGAGAGAAAGAGAGAGAGGGACAGAGTGCACTGCAATTGGACTGAGACCAGCCACCGTACCGATGTCCGCCGACAGATGGAGTGACTTGCCAGGATTTCAAAATTTCACCGTATTTACTGTCTATTTCAACCGAATTTTGCTGGAGAGACTGTGTTCCATCATCCGCCCCACACCGACCAGGCCGCCGGTTGACATCAACATTTGTTATATACATTTCTGTATATAATTTAATCCAGTAGGAATAATGAACTGACGTTTATTCTGTTGCCAATTATCTTGCTAGTGATAGTCAATTTATCAAATCAGTTTCCTCTAGGTGTGTAGAAGAGGTAGGTACTCTTTTTAACGCCTAAAGACCGTTGAAAAGCAGACACTTAGAAGACGCCACCACCCTAGTCTTCATCGATACCCTTCTCCACTGATACTGAAGTCTACCCGGGCTCTCTAATTCTTTGGAGATTCTGTGAGAGACGTGGGGTTTCACTGATTGCCCCACTGGCGCCCGAGCAAAGGTAAGGAGCGTCCAGGGTGAGAGAAAAAGCCCATCACACTTGATAATGGCACGAATGCTGCCGGAGCGTTGGTGGAAATTTGTATATATAGAAGAATCAGGGAAAAATAGTCCACTCGCCTGATACAGTTTCAATTATTAATTAATCTTGAATGAAACTGAAAGCTTAGATACCTATCATATTCGATAAGTCCCCCTTATCGAAAGCAATGGACATAAATATTCACTGTTAAAATGACGAATGATATTCTTTATTTGAGAAATATAGTCTGGAGTTGCCGAAGGCCAGAACCTCCACTTTTTAAGGATATACAGCCCAGGAATGCCATGTAGGGGTACATTAAGCAAAAGATCGAATCGTCAAAGTCTTCCGCCCTTATGTAGAAATGTAAAGAAAGAACTACTCCGTCCGTAAAACTCAATCGACTCTTCCACCGAAGAAATCCTCACAAAGGGACGGCAGTGATCGACCGAACTATTCACTCGGATTGCATGCACAGCATTCTATACGTAGGAATCAAAATCAGCCATTCCACGCACAGGACATGACACGTTCTGTTGTTGAGACATGCTACGACAATTTTTCAGGTCACCCGTTATGTTCTTTCTTCGGATCTTCGTGGAAATACGTTCGCAGGAAATTCTTTTTTTCAATTTAGAATGGAAAAAACTTTTTTGTTTGTCATCTGCAAATCGTTTCGTGTATTTCAATAACTGCATTCTGAAGTGTACCTTATGTGGAAAGATTGAAAGTTACGTTAAACTTCCAACAAAAATGCTTCTCCTTGTTCGAAGACTAGATTCGAACAAACAGAGTATTCTTCATGACATGAAAATTTGCTTCCCGAAACGATTCATTGTATATTTTATTGAGAATATCCTAAAGATATCTTAGGTTCAACCGACTCAAGGATGTCTTGAATATATTGAAATATAAGTATTCAACTACTATACATATTTGATGGGGATGTGAAGAACTTCTATGTATTAGGAGATACTAATGGACATATGCTGAAACAGAACTGAAAGAATCACGCCTAATAGATATTATAAACAGAATTAATTCAGATGCATACCACATGTTGATATAAATATCATTAATACATTAAATGTTACGATCTGAGTTGAACTAGCCAATTTGCCATCGTCAGGGCCCCCAAATGAAGAAAAGCAGATGGTTTCGTCCTCATTTGACCTCGTCAGAGCAACATAGCTTCTTCTCCGATGGAAAATGGTTTGGAATTGATGAACTCTCATTCAATACTGGCACGCGCTACTGAATATGAATCCGTGAATTCCAAAAGTTTTTCCATCGGCGAGGAAGCTATGGTGCTCTGATGAGGTCAAATGAGACCGAAACCATGATCGGCATCTGCTTTTCTTCGGTGGAGCGTACTCCATTTGGAGGCCCTGACGATGGCAAATTAGCTAGTTCAATTCAAATCGTAACACTTGATGATATTTATATCAGCAGGTGATGCATCTGAATTAATTCTGTTTATTATAACTGATACAGTTTGTTTGATACGTCTACCAAACCAAGACCAATATGTACAATAAAGTGTTTCCAAAAGAAGCAGAAAAGTGGTAAAACAAGTAGAAGGTAGTATTTTCTTTCACTTTTACAGAGTTATATTATTATTATTGAGTTGAATCATTCAGAGGTCAAATGAGAAATTTATGCAGGGAAGATTGAAATTCAATTCGAATTTGAACACTGCAAAAGAAATTTTCAATGAATTCTGAGAAACACTAAATGAACTTTATATCCAGACATGTCCAGAAAAAATGGTTGAAGTTCAGAAAATAGGTCTCGAAACCAGATAAAAGGTGGTGAATATCTGAAACAAACAAAGAAACTCCCGATACGCTAACCACAAGCAATAATAGAGATAAAAAAATATGATGCCAGCAGCGAAGCTTATACCCTATACAGGGAACATTTCAGATAGAAACTTGATGGAGTAAGAAAAGATCGGAGTACAAAAATGATCAGAAATGCTGATAATGCAAACAAGACAATTTGGTAGATGAGCAATGCAAAGATTAAAAGGAGATCAATTTAACGGTTGTCGTGAAAAAAATGAATAGGTTTTTCATTAAGGTCGGTAAGAAGGCAGCAGATGCTTGTGATCACACAGGTGCCTTCTTCTTCTGAAGGTGCCCTCTGCATTCAGTGAATCTCAGCAAATCTGTCTCCGTCTTTAGCAATCTGGAACAGATAGCACTCGTTCATACCAGTCCAATCGCGGATATTCTTCAGCTATAGGAGAATATATAGTCTTCTTCCAGCATCGATTTTACCCTCCATTATCAGTTCAGGGAAGTGATAAGTTAATGAGTGAATCTTATAATAATATGGAGTATATAAGATACAAACATGAAAAAAACAGAAAGAATTCCAGTCTCCTACATTAGTAGGCATTTGTCCTCACAAACCGCAATGAGAAAATAACAAATCATGGAGAATTCACAGGTGACTGAAACCAAAAATTTTTTCTGACTCTAGCAAGACTAAACAAATGTTTGTGCTCCTTTCCTGGCAAGTATACTGGCCTCTTCATTTCTGTTAATACCCAAGTATCAAGGAACCCAGACCAACCAGACTTGGTTATTTTTGCCTAATTTGTTGAGATTTCTTTGTCACTCCCATATTTCTTAGAGGTGATAAATGCTTCAAACGCATCCTGACTATTTTTGATGGTTTCTTGTTAAGTTTATTTCCACACACCTTCCGATTGCTAGCATCTCTGCAACAAAGAGGCTTAGATACCTTGTCGTGGTTTCAGAACCATTGGTGTAGCATTTGATTGTATTTGTTTAAAGCAAGGATTGCTTTTTCTCAATGCCAGTTTTCTTCATCATCTTTTTATTGGGAAGGTTTACTGATGGGATATATTTTCTCAGAGATGTCCAAGCTCTCTAATTGTGATATCATATATACATTTGGATTAAATATAAACACAAACTTCATCCGACTGGAAATGATTAACAACTCTCGATTGAAATATGTAGATGGGATCATAATGTATGCAACAAGAGACATGTGCTCTAGATAGAGCATGCAGTATGAAATAAAGCATGTATTGGATTTTCACCCACTTAACCAAGTCCAACTAAGCGCGAAGCTATACGTAATAACGGCGAACATAATGAAAAGGCAGAGTAGTTGAGGATTCTTCGGTATTATTTACAGATATCTCCGTAGTACTCTATTCAAACGATATAATTTGCCCAGCTTGATACCTCTATCTCTTTGCATAATCTATTTACTTTCATTGAGTCTACAGAAAGTTAGCCGAACGGGCAAATGAGGAATCTGTGGGTTCCGCGTGTTATCTAGAAATCGATATTTACCACAATGAATTCAATTCGAACTGGTGGTGTAGAAATGATAATTCTGGTCTGGTCATTTCTGACGTCAGTGGTTCTGAAACTAAACTATGGGCGAATGTTGTTGGGATATCAGCAGCTGGAACTTAATGTCGCAAGGTGAAATGTCTTTTCAAGGTTTCAAAATGATCTACACTAATCTAAGACTATTCCAATCATCTGAGTCATCTAAACTTAAAATCCATCTTCTTGATAGTTCGGGTCTTATTTATCATTCAAATCAAAGAAATACAAATTTGAAAAACAATTTCTAAGGAAAGAAAGGATTGTAATTTTGAATTTAAATGAGTTCTAGTTTCCTTTAAGTTTGTGAATGATGACCCTCTTTTCATTTTTCAGTTTACCTGAGGTTGACCACTGAACTTGTCAAAATTGTATCATTAAAACAAGTGTCCTTTTTCCGTTATCCTACCCGAACTTAACTGAGATTCTAGGTAACTTCATACTCGATCTGGAGTAGTCTAGTCTTATTCATCCAATATATTATGGATATTGAATAATTTATATTAGAAAAAATATAATTTTAAATTAAATTGTAATCTATAAATATTTGAAAATAACTGGAATAACAAGATTAAAATGGAATTTAAATTATTAGAAATTTAGAATATTATGTTGTGAATCCATCATCACTTGAAAATGCACATCGCTCACTATTATCACAACGATAAACAGAGTAAAGTCTGTTCAATATTTTACACAGTTCAATAGTTTTGCATATTTCAGCAAAATTGGCAATAACGTACTGTACCGATCGTATACCTCGACAACGCAAACTGTGCAGTAACTGTATATCAAAATAATTAATACATTTTCAAAATGCAGAATTGCCAATACAGAAAAAGTATGGTTTCGGCAATTTATTTGCTTCAATCTGGTGGCACTTGTATTGTACCCGTACAGTATGTTGTGTTTGTTGGGATGTTATTAGCAATCAAGTTACTGTAAGGTAACGGTATATAACATACTGCATTTTTTGAAGGCAGAATTAGTATCGATAGAGAAACTATGCAGTTTCAGTACAGCAATTTCTGTGCTGCATTCAGGGGCACTTATTGTAATGCACAGTAGCTGTATGTTGGGTTTATTGGGATGGTGCAATCAAGTTGGTGTCTTCGGCGTACCGGATATTTTTGACCCAAACACTGTTAACATTAATACCAATTTCAGCACCATCAAGTGCATTTCGAAACACTGCCTGGAAGTAGAGGTTAAACGGGACTGGTGACAGGACGCATCTTTGGTGGTTAGGGAGCCGATGATGCTAAATCGGGATTTACTCGAGCGTCGTTATGGACCTTGTAGATTTTGAAGATTAGATGGTAGAAAGAAAAAACTTTCAGCGGCAGGGAAAGCGTCTTCAGGTTTTCCAAGATGTATTAAAAATCTCCAGGTGTACATACTCGATCGTGTCAGATTAAGATACTGCATATGTTCTCCGTGTGTCTGATCATGAATTCATGTTGATCTGACAGTTTGCGTGGTGCGGCTGGCCGTCCGGTAGAGTTGAAAATGTTAAAAAAAAAATTCGGGCCGGGCAGATTTTCAGAGGATATGTTAATTGTGCCCAAAGGAAATTTCTTTTCAAGAGACTGACAATTCGGACGTGACGCAAGGTCACAGCTATTATTTGAAAAAAATTGTTACTAATCTGACACTATTTAGGGAGGTTTTCACAATCTTAATCAGTTTGGAGATGATAAAAGGCATTTTTGTTAAATATCCTGCTTCCTCTACCTCTAATCGCTTCTGTATTCATTACAACTTCTGTCTGAAGCAATTTTCCATACCGTCAACGCATATATCTCAAAAACGTTCAAACTTAGAAAAAATAGCTCAGGGCAAAATTGGTTAATGTTATGCACTAAAACTTTTATAATGAATGCGAAAATAATTTGGAGTCCAGTAGAGGAGATAATTCAAAAAATCTGATTTTCTGAACTTTAGGGCCAATTTTTTATTGTTTCGGCTTGTTGAAACTGTCAGATTATATTTTTCCCATTATTCTTGAATCAATATATTCAAATTAGGAAAATGAGCCACCGTGCTCGAGAATGTACAAGTGACGTTTTTTTTTTGCAAGTTTGGCGCGCTCCCACACATTTTCGTCACGCTTAAATTGTCATATCAAGAGAATATATACTTTTCAATATGTAATTAACCACATCTATATCAATCTGACACGCTCGAGTATGTACCATGATTTATTGTACTATTCTGACAGGCTGTCCTAGACAATTTCCCTATATACTGGTCTAATTTTTGGTAGAAGTACTCTGCACGGTCCAAGGTATCTCCTCCTTATATAAGCTTTTCTTATTCTTCCATCGCCAATGTTTCTGGTCCTAACCTCTTTTATGCCATTGCTTGAAGAAACAATCAGAAGCACCTGCCGAATAGCTAAATCCCACCGGTATTTAGTCTAGCTTCGGACATCTAGAACGGCTCGATACAACAGCATTTTAAACTCTGCCACAGTTCGCATCCTGCAGACTGTTCTTCATTAATTGCGTAAGGACACAGTAACAAAGCCTAAACAGAACACAACTGGTCCTCCGAACTCGCACAAGCTCACGATGCTTCTGAGGGGTACTTCGGTACCTACGGAGAATCAGGATAATATAGTATAGTATAGTATAGTATAGTATAGTATAGTATAGTATAGTATAGTATAGTATAGTATAGTATAGTATAGTATAGTATAGTATAGTATAGTATAGTATAGTATCGTATAGTATAGTATAGTATAGTGTAGTATAGTATAGTATAGTATAGTATAGTATAGTATAGTATAACCTCAAAATTATGCAGGTATGGCGAGTATTTTCATGAGTTCTACTGATCTGAGAGGAAATTCTACTTATTGAACCTAATGTCTGAAAGAAGGAAGCATTTTAATTTTCCATTGGTTCGTGGAAGAAAGTAAATTGATCAATGCATGAATTTCACGAAGCGGAGCCCCGGGTAAGAATGCTTCGAAGTGTACATTCTGGCAGCCTCTTCCACTCGGCCTATTATGGAAATTAAGGTAATTCGGCTGTATTAAGGTACCTCCGACTGGCTGAACTGTATCGTTCCTGCGAATCTCACTTTATTGTTGCGAATATGGTATGGTCAACTGGTTATTATCATGAAAACTGGTTATGACTACCACATCAAAACAAACGACACCCGTCATATATGGTAAGAAAGCACAATCACGACCTTGAACTCGGACATTCCATATTCCTCGAAACGTGGTTTAAAAATAGAACGTTGGAATAAAAGCCACTTTGTACGAAGCGGGAATGTAACAAACGAGTTCTACGTTTCCATGTTTTGATGAAATGGTTAGATTCAAACAGAACATCCCCGGATTTGCGATACTTCGCGTAATAAAGAGACCTAAATTGATGGAATTGAAGAGGAAAAAACTGAAATATTGTGCAGCACGATGAAGGTGTGCACTTCTCGAGTGCGCAGTCGGGAGCGTTCGGCCTCCTCCGTGGAAGCCGGTTATTCGGCGGTGCATTGTCGGTGCTGGATGGCAAGAAAAGCAGTCAGTGAGCGGCTTGTAACTCGTTCGAACTCATTTTGTGTCGAGCGTTACAAGTGCGCGTGCTAGGAACTTTTCGAGAGTTAGGTGATTGTGCACTTCTTTTCTAGGATATAAAACTTTATCGCATTGGTCCATCTTGCGAGTCGATGTGAGTGTGCCTGATAGAGTTAAGGACACAAAAGCGCCAGATATCTTTGCTTTCTTATGTACATGAATTAACCCATGTTTTCAGCTCTGGCTGCTGTGGAATGAGCAGTGCAGGAAAACATATCTTTGTTAAATTTGCGATTAAACAATCATCTGGTAAAAAACCAGTTCAACACAACGATAATGACTGGTCGGGATCAAAAGACCACAAAAATTTTCTCGTCGATGTGCTGGAGTGTGAAATTATTATCATATCTTATGTTCATGATGAGAATTGGAATCCATCGAAAGACGTTTGTAATAACCAAAAAAATGATGATATTTCCATTTTTTTTTGAGATTCCTCTGTGTCTGTGAAATACCTCAAGAACTCATAGCTTGTGAAGGTCAAGAGTCCCGTTATATACTGGACCTATATACTTAATAAAAACGTCCTTACGCATACGATAGCACAGCACAAAGTCTACTTCAAAGAATCACGAGTAAAAAATTATCAAATTCTCCAAAAATCTCAGCCAACCAACTATTCTATGGGTTTTAAAATCCCTACCTGTTCGGAAATGACACTGAACCATATTGCACTTTCTTGCATATTAACCACTCTGAAGAATTCAAGACATCCCCTATGAAAATGTTCTTCAACTTGCAAAACTCAGTTTCTATCGATTCGTACATATGAAATGGACGAGATTGAAGATTGAATTAGAGTCGAGCCAAAGAAGTTCGTTTAGATGACTAGGCTTCCAATAATCAAATATTCTGTTGTTACCAATACATATTCTATTGAATATAAGCAATACATCAAACAATATTGCACGTGTATGAAGAGGTTAGTTCAACGATGCACATTCAATTCAGCGTATGATACAAGAAAACCCCTGTCTCCGTCAGTAGTAATGTTGAATTTATTGCAGAAAAACTGGTATTCATATGAGGATCTAAATAACATTCTTCCTTTCTCCATCCCGGAATCATAATATCTGAAACCAGAAATAGAAGAAAACAGGACTAAACATTTGACGATTAAGGTCTTATCAAACTGATGTGAAGATTGGACTATGACAAAGGAAATTATAGATAATAATCATTCAATACAAAACTTGATGAAAAATACCTATCCTTTCATGGAGTTGCAGTGTAAGGAGTAGCGACTTAGGGCCTGTTCAATAGCTGGTTAGCTCGACTTAACTAGAGTTTTGCTTAATCCAGTGATTACGAACTGTCAAGCTGTTGTTCATTCATAGGTTAGGCGAAAACCACTAGTTTACTCTGGTTTAAGTTAACCATTCGAAAGTGAAGGTTTAACTGATTTTTATCTTGTTTATAACGTCAATGTTTTGACAGAACGAAATTAAATAGTCTTATTTGTGTTGTTTCTTGTGTTAGAAGAGGATGCTGAAATATTTAGGAACAGAAAAGGATATTTCTCATTAACGTCCAGGCAGTCCGTGATTCATCATTGAATTTTTCTAGCCACGATTCTATGTACAATCTTCAAACAATCAAAAAATGTAGTATGGGAACTACTTCTTGGTTGGTGATAATGGTTATGCCATGAGAAAGTTTCTTATTACTCCATTGGGCCAGCCGAGGAGTAGCCCTGAGCATCTCTACAATGAATCACAAATAAGGACCCGAAATCCAATTGAAAGATACTTTGCTGTGTGAAAGCGTCGACTCCCAATATTGGCATAAGGCTTGATAGAGAATGTGAAAAAATGTGAAGCCATTGTAGTTTCAACTGCAAATTAAAAAGCCCGCTTCCAGATGCTGATGAAGTTGTGTGGCAAGAGATACTAATATTTGGACTTCTCGCTGCATGAAATTTGCACATCTCTTTCTTTTTTTCCTCTCCATCTTTCTAATCATGATTTATCACTGTCACTCACACGAGAAGGATTTTTAAATTATTTTGACTTTGTTGGAGAGTGGTCATAGAAATAGCGAAATTAATGGTTTTCGTCCTTACAAACTTGTCAAAATTCATATTTCAAAATCAGTGTGGCCAACACAGAACACTAATGTGGACATAAAAACAAACAGATCTTTGAATCGACTAGTTAATTAATAGTTTTGTCTCCTTTTAACCTTCATGAATATTCACTTTCGTATAAATCCCTTCAGTATTCGAGATTTCAAATGCTCAAAGTTTCACTCTTGAACAGGCCAGGCTTGAAAGTGATGATCCTTCTGGTTTTCAATAGTTGAAGGAATGATACAAGGAATCATCTACCATATATGACTATTCATCTACAATAAATATAAAAAAAAGGATACAAACTCAAGGACTTCTGATTCACTACATTGACAAATGACAGGTGAAGGACTCACGTTGTCAATTAAGCTATCTACTTTTGAAACTCAATATAAGTTGTTTGAATCATTCAAGAATCATTGACATCTCGGGTGGCTATGGAAAATGGAATTTAAGTTGGTAATAGCTCAGAAGTTAAGATTTTGTTCAGCGGAATTCAGGTTGGTATTGTGAATAAACAGTGATCTATAGTCCTATTATGTGTGAATCTATGCACTGACCGACGATAATTTGAATTTTGTACTGCTATTTATGTTCTAAATTTAATCGTACAAATTAGAAACATGAGTGTTTCAATTTTGAATGCTGATCAATATGCTCTGAATTCAAATATTTCTTCTTTTCAAATACTTGTATAGGTTATATTTGCATATTCTTGTTCTGTGATTGAAACTACAAAAATTATCGTAGTTAATTATATTTTGTGATCAGATATTGAGCTGCGTCTGGATTTTCAAGACCTACTGGGATGTCAATCATTCTTGAATGGACTATAGCTTTTGCAACTTTTACAACTTTTCTTGCAGATCAACCAAAAACTATAGAAATCGAAATATTTCGCAGAAAAAAGTATTCTGTAGAGGAAAGTATGTTCTGTTCTATTAGGTAGATACTAATATTCTCCAGTAACTCAAGTGACAAGTAGTGGATCAAAAAAAGAAACCAAAATATTGTCAATCAAGTTCATAATATAACAGGGGAAATGATGTACGGCTTTCTGTCCGAAGTTTTATCCCTACTCACAAGTCGCCGCTGGCATATGTCATAAGCTTTTAAGTGATACGTCAATTTGTTCCCTTATCGATTGATACCTTTGAATAGATCGAGAGCCCGTTTCTTATGGTAGGATAACTTCGAGCATTGGCTTATCCTATCAGAATATCCCCAATTTATTTGTAGACACCATGATTGTCTCTTTACAAAGAAATGAGGCGCTCCATTTGCAAACAGAGAAATCAATACTACATCTTATTTAGCCTAAATTCTCCCAGTTCGCAAAAATTGAACATGTTTTTACTATTTTTCACCCGAAATATACAGGGTGAATGCTGTTGAACTGTACATACTTCACACAAAGGTAGAGGGTACTTAGTCGGTTCCAAAAATACCCCATATGCCAGGTCTTAAGCCACTCGTTTGGATTGTACAGGGCGATTTCCAGTTTTGGGTCATATTTTGAAAATGCTCTAGTGGATGAAAGAGTGATCACAAACCCATCAAATCAAATTTGGTACGTGGAAGGACTACACTAATCCCCAAACAGCATATGTAACAGTTCATCAGTTTCCAGAACCGGACTCTATTTTTTTCATATTATCGGAAATCATATAGAAAATCACTCTGTAGATAAAAAAGTTTATAAACCTGTTATGGTAATTCAAACTACATTAAATAATTAAATAATGCTTGGAAAATGAAATATTTGAATAGTGAGTGGATATAACCTTATAATATTCAACTTCTTATAAATGTAGGTATAATTTTTCCATAAAACTTTGACCGCTTAAAAAAATTAAGTAATGAAAAACCCAATCTGAAATGGGAGTCCGTCCCTGAATATTGCAATACTTGCACATCCAATGGATCTAAACTGATAATATTCTTCTGTGTCCTCTTTTTGATTAATCTCGGTATGGTTTTTCCATGGAAATCAAGCCGCCCAAAAAATTTATCTCCGAGTACTCATTTTCAATATTTTTTTTCTCTTAATATGTAGTTGTGCCACGAGATTTTATGAATCTTATTTAGAATGTATTTAGTGTAGTTTGAATTGCCATAACGGGTTTATAAACTTTTCCATCTACAGGATGATTTTCTATATGATTTCCGATTATTTCCGATAATATGAAAAAAATAGAGCCCGGTTCTGGAAACTGATGAACTGTTACATCTGCTGTATAAGGATTAGTGTAGTCCTCCCACTCACCAAATTTTATGGGTTTGTGAGCATTCGTTCGTACACTCGAGCATTTTCAAAATATGACCCAAAACAGGAAATCGCCCTGTACAATCCAAACGAGTGGCTTAAGACTTGACATGTGGGGTATTTTTGGAACCGGCTAAGAACCCTCTAACTTTGTGTGAAGTATGTACAGTTAAACAGGATTTACCCTGTATATTCCTTCAAATTTGAAAAAATAATTTCTGTGAATGCTGAGGATTTTCTTGAAAACATCATTGATTTGAAGGTGTAGTTTCGTAAGGATATGATGTTATCGACATTTGTTTTTCTGAGCGAATTGAATGATATAATGAACTATCTGGAGGTTCGCCTAATCATAACTCAACAGAAAAAAAGCAATTTGAAAACCACGAAATTAAAAACAATTCTAGTTTTTCTACTAATCTTAAGGACAAATTCCATCATCTTCGCCCCCAAACTATTCCTTCGAATCAAAATTCATGAGAAAAGTTGTATTCTACTTATATTCTAACAAGTCATTATATTGTTTTATTGCTGAAACTTTTCGGATAAAGTTTGAAAACTCTACGACATCTGATTCAAGAAAGACTGATGATCAGTCTGCTGCCATTGCAAATATCGCACCATCAAATCAAGAAACAGAAACTTTTCATTCATTTCCACAAACAATCGTAGGAAAGAAACTGTGCTTTCCTTTTAACTCAAACCTGGACATAAACTTAGGACACCATTCTTTGATGGAGAGTGTTGGAATTAAAAAGTCATTATGTTCAATTTACAGTTTGTTGTGTTTATGGCAGATTTCACTTAAGTTGGCAGTATACTAGATCGGGTGAACTGTAATTGAAGAAATCTTCTGTACATGGAAATCTCAGTATCATCTCTTGGTGATTTCTTCAATTTAAGAACCTCATCCCTGATGAATTGTCCACTTTGAATAATATTAATGCTTGAAAGGGATAGGCTGTAACGCAGTAGGTACAAATTCGAAATCACTCCATCAAATTACAAAGCCATGACCATATGGTGAGGTAATCTCTCAAAGTTATCTCAATCGAGTTAAATAACATCATCGTGGACCACTTGATGCATCGCCGACCAGATTTCTGAATAAATAATGAAGTCCAGTCTGTCCTATTTGATGAATGAGCCCATAGGATCTATTATTAACAATTTAAGAACACATTTACGGACGGTGTTATTAACATTTTGAACTTTCTTCATATTCGTTGTAATTAACACGTATGAGCCATGTTATCTACGTGTCAATAAATAAAGGCTAGCTTGTATGAGGTGTACGAAAAATTTATGTTATTCTCTCGTTGGTACGATAATTTCATATTCAATCAATTAGGTATCATGAGTTCAATAGCATTTACTTTGCTTATTGGACTCATTATGGTAATATTATAAGAAGTGAACCTTTCAACAATTCACTAGAATTGAATTAACTATTCAAATCATTTTGAGAACCTTTTTTCCTAGGAGCGCAGCGTTGTGAATTCGCTTAGATACTCGCTATTTTCCAATTTCATCCAAAAATTCGAATCTGTCTCACCGGCCGTAGACACAGTAACTTTCAAAGGAACCTAAGGCACTAAATTTACAGGAGGCATCTGATGTTACTTTCAGTATTGAAAAATTTAATTAAATGAAGACTTAGTAAGTAGTTGCAAAGAACCCATACGAAGGTTAGTGTAAAATTTCTCTGGAAAATAGAAAAAAATCTGTATCTCACAACTACTTCACTTCCTTGAAGGTTTCCCAATTACTGGGGTTCATAAGAACGCATTAATGTATGGCTATAACTAAAAGGCAAGGCGAGCTCTATAATAATATGTAGATTGTAGATTTAAGAAGGATTTAAGGTTCATTTCCAAACAGCTTTCGATTGCACCCCTTCATAACTTACAAGTATCCACCAGATAATAAGGCTCGAATTTCACACCAACTTAACATTCGTTATTTTATATCCAAGCAGGTTACAGATTTCAATTCGGACGGATTTCTGTATTCAGAAATATTGTCTTTTGTTCTCTTCGAGAAGCCATGAAGCCAAGCAGCATTGGTCACGTTCAGTATCTGGATGGTTGATCGCTCCTGTATGAATTTGAACAAGAGGGCAAAAGTTCCTAATCAAGAGTCAAAACATACATAATTTCTATTCTTAATATTTCATCACAATCTGACGAAAAACCGTAAAAATATCTTGTAGACAGTTTTTTTTCAGTGATTATCGAGGAGTGGAGGCTCTTCCTGATGAATTTCTCTTTCAGTTATAAACAAAAAGAATTCACCACAGAGAAATATGCGAACCAAAAATATTACTCTTTTCTTGTTATAATAATTCATCCATTCGTGTTTGAATATACTGAAATGAAATATATAGAGCCTAAGTTTTTGACCTTTTTTATCAGTTCTTACGATTCGGCGTAGATAAAAGAATGCAACTATTTTGAGTTTTCATAAAGAGCTATAACACCCCTGGAAACCTAAGATGAAAATTTTCTGTGCATTAAGTATACCTAACCCTGTAACCTTCGAAATGAGCCATTAAAAAAAAAAACAAGCATACACTCAGTTTTTCCATTTCATTTGGTCAGTATTTATCTCGGTATTTATAATAAAATAAATGAGTTATAGCAGTTTCGTGATTTGTATTTTATTTTCGATAAGTATAACCAATTCAGCTCGCATGCAACCACTCATATTAGCTCAGTATTCTCAGTTTCCATACTCCAACATGTAATCATTTATTATCGTTGTTTATTTCATTTTGTACAAAAATTACCAGATTCAAATATAGCCCGTTCAACCCTTCCATTATCTCTGAACCTTCTAACTTCAAACGTTCTTCGACAGGTTAGTTAACAAACACAAAACACTCCATGTCATAAATCATAAGTTCTTTTATGCACGCCAATGCAGTTGCAAAAATTGCAATGAAAAAATACCATTTTCTCGAGAAAAACTGAATTTCATAAAATGGCGATATATCTATAGCAACGCATTGTAACCGAGAAGTGGCAAAGACATAACGAAGTGTCTACCTAACAATGCACCCAGCATGAAAAAAATTGTTAGGCTCTCTACTATTCCCAAATTCTTCGCGAAAATTTTTGGCTATCTTTCATTCACATCCTATACAACAAGAAGAGATTGTCAGATATACCAGTAGCATATAGGCTAAGGATAAGGAATCAAAGAGTTTGGAAGAATAAAATAGAGCATCCACTATTGAGAGCGATATATTTTAGTTTTGACACTCTGTTTAGTGATGAACAAACTCAATGAACATTAAATATTTCCATAAAACTGGGATCCTTTCATCCACCTCGTTCAGCCGCAAATGAACTCTCGAAAAGTTGTTCACTATTCATCAATTTATCTTGAAATGCTTTGAGATAATTGCGTTCGTCCCATGCAAAGTCTGCATAGAAGGAGATCTCGACATTTCTAGGGGTTTTAATTTGGGATGTTGAGTAACATTTCGCTGGAATGCATCTTTCGTAACATTGAATATCCATTTATGGAAATTTAAATTGCCGACCCGTCGAATGCTCATAGAGTTTCAATGAGTCAAGTTAATATTCCCGACAAAGTTGAACTCTGAACCCATTTCAGACAATACGAAGAGACTTCAATGTGTATATTCGGAATAAATTGAATGCAGTTGTGCCCTGTTGATCGGTCTCGTTCATTCGGTGCGTCATACTACCCATACTTAGGCAACTAACTAATGAAAAAGTTTCACGAGGCGCAAATTATTAATCTTTTATAAAATCTATAAGAATAAGTATATGATTCAAAAGTTTCATAGAAAAATGAGATTCATAGGCTAAATTTTTTCAGAAAGGATAAAATTGCACGTTGCAGTTTCATTAATTTCACATTTTTCATTTTTGCCAGAGAATTTTGGGTTTGCATTGACTATTTTTGGAGGATAAACTAGTATCCTTGAAAAAAAATTATTTTCGAAATTTTCGTTCAGTTCTTTTTTTATTTTGACCAACGCACAGCACTGTGCTTTAATTTTTTACATTAGAGTCAAAACGCTTCAGAACTGTTATGAAGAAAAATTTGTTCCTTTCTGCAGGCTATAAAGTTCGCTAAATATATCAAATGCTAATTGAGAAAAAAAGTTGATTTCGCTTCAAGAAAAGTGAATGAAAACTGTATTGGTAATTTAATCAACCTGTTAGTCAAAAGAAAAGAAGTTCATGAAACTGTCTATAAAAAATTTTTTCTCAAAATTGTTCCCTCAAATATAACCATGCTGCTAGCTGACTGCTCATATTGCAGTAACGATATGGAGTTGAACATTTGAATGACGAAAATATCGACCTCTGCATTAGAAATGGGATACGCAGGTGGGCTGAAAAGCTAAAAAAAACAGATTGATTCTATTAGAAAGTTGAGATTGTTATTTTTGGCTTGTTGAGATAAGATTTGGCAATGGCACCGAAAGTTATAATAGTTTTTTCAGTTGTGTAAAGAAAATTGGAATTTTCCATTGCCGAACTAGAATTGAAATATTGAAATGTACTATTTTACGTTTTCAAGAGGTGTATCATGTAGGTAGTCGATTTGCTGCAACATCACTTGATAACCATTCTGTGAATGAATAGTTCCAAAAAAATTTAAGGGGTGCTTTCATATAATTTTTTTTTGAGCAGCCCTTGCTTAAATACAGCTCTCTAGAGATGGCATAGAAAAAGCAATTTTTAATTTTTTCTGAGAAAACTGACAGAACTAAAATTGAGCAAACATTCTATAGTTTTTCTATAACGCCAACAAGGTATGTATCTGCCTACTAGATGAATTTAAGTTCGAAGATAATTCCAACTTATACATCATACGTACCTAATAATTTTTTCTCAAATACCATTAATTTTTTAGTGAGATAATTATTCAAATCTAATTCATTTCGTCTAAAAAATCCTGAAAATGCATGAATCTCTTATTAATTTTATTTCTCTGAACATTTTTAAATCATCTTGTGAAAGAGGAAATGTACAAATCTGAAACAGCTTCAGGAATGAGAAAAATAGTATGGGTACCAAATGAGAACCCTGGGGTACCCCAGATTAACGACGAACAGATTGACACTCACCAGCTGCTTTCGTTCATAAAGATTGGAAGAGAACAATTTAAGGATCTCCATTCATACCTACCCCAACAAGCTTGGACAAAAGTAAATTGTGATCAACTCTATCAAAAGCCTCACTGAAATCGGTGTGTGTAAAGTATTAAATTCGTTTCAATACCACGACCCATAAAAAAGCCATGCTGATAATCCAGTATCGATGATTTAAGAGAGTGAAACAATACAGCAAAAACAAGATTCTCAATCAATTTTGCAAAGATGGACAATTTGCTAACACAACGATAATTTTCAACAGCACTTTTACTACCAGAGTTCTTATACAGGGTGTTTCCTAATTGAATGTCAAAATTCATAGGGGTGATTTTTGGGCCCATTTCTAGAAAAAACTTCATATGACGATATGTCCTAAACGTCTTACTTTTTGAGATACAGAGTGGTAATTTTTTCAAAAATAAATCATTTATTATTATTATCTACAATACCACTTCAGATATTTCAATGAAATTTGTCATAGATCCAGTATAAATCAAGAGGCATTTTTTAATGTATCACTTTTTTTTTTAATTTCACCAGTGGCGTTCGTACGTAATATGATCTACCTATTTTGGCAGACATTGATGGTACGCCACAGATTTTTTCTGAAATAAAAATTATTTTTGAAATTCCCAATCATTTCTTACCAAAGTTGATTACTTGATTTTTTCAATCCGATGCATGGTTTTCGCTTATAAAAATGAAAAACGTTTCTCTGCATTGAAATAAATTATATTATGTATGTAAGTAAGAAAGAATTGTCACTTATCGTAGTGGGCTGTGGCCAAAAATTTGGTATTTCTGTGGTCAAGGCGGTTGCCATTATTTCGCGTAATAGTACATCAGTCTTTAAATTCAGTTCTTCGCGTCTTATTCATTTTTGAAAACTTTACCACCCTGTATCTCAAAAGGTAAGACGTTTAGGACATATTTTCATATGAAGTTATTTTCCTAAAATGGGCCCAAAATCACCCCCATAAATATTGAAATTCAATTAGGAAACGCCCTGTATATAGGAATAAGAACAGAAGTCCTCCAAGAATGAGAAAATGTACCAGAATGCACCGATTTATTGAAAATGATCGGATAATACAAGCAGTTATTCAAAAAGTATGAAGGATATCCATCAAAGCCAGCTCCTTTATTGGCATCCAGAAAAACTGTCTTCTTCAAAACCATTTTTGGCGTGAATTCAACCGAGTTTAATAGATTATTTATCAATACTGATATCATTATGATATTGATGTTTCGGAGAATATGGTTCACAAACCTTTTGAAAAATGGAGCAAATAAATCACATATTTCTTCACCTCTCTTACCATAATGCATTCTGTTTGGTACTCCGCCTTTATCTTCACAATTCCTCACATATTTCCAAAAAATTTTTGGATAAACTTTTATATCATTCTGACAATCCTTAATACAGTTCTGGTAGTTTCTAAAAATATAGTTCTTAGTTTTTATTCTCATTTTTCTTAATTTCATTGAGATCATAATCACCTTTTTTGAAGTTATAAAAACGTCAAATACATCAGGATGGATAGTAATTAAATGGATATTCATCCCTAGAACTTCACATTAAGCAAGTGGTTTCAATTAAACATTTTGTCAGAACCCGACAACTACAAAGACTCCAACACAAAGACCAGAACTTGAGTCGTGGAAACTCCAGTTTCCTCAGCTGTGAATTTGAATGTTTGCTGAAACGAACCGCGATGGCTTTTCTGTTGCCGCAAACTACGTTGGACAAATGTTCCCATTTCCTTATTAAAAACGTTTAATTCAAACAGGACACTAGGAGGCCCACTCGGATAGCAATAGAATTCCTCGCATAGTAATCCACATGTGTGCAGACGAACGAATTTACGTTTCAGTCCACTGTAGATTCATTAATTTTACTTATTAAAATCCCTGCGCAGAGATTTGTGGAATTATTCGTTGATAAACATCAGTGGAATATTTTCCACGTCCAGTTATTTTATGTTGGATTTAAATAATTAGATGAGTTGATTGGGATTCAACAAAAAACACTTGTGGTTTTAAGACATTCTCAAAACATCTGTAATAAGGAGGCAGAAAATGCCCCACATCTCCCTACGCGATTGTTACGAGATTTTAATTGCTAGGAGTGTCTCCAATACCAGTAAAAAATTGCTTCACGGTTTTATTCAAACAATGACCTTCCTCAATCCCTCTACTACTCTAGCTCCTTACTCAAAATTTAAAAAGAAAATAGGGCTTTTTATGGGAGATTGAAAGAGGATCTTGGGGACTCTGGGCGGAACCCAAACTACGGCTGAAAATTTTATACAAGAAAACAAAATACATAGTAATTTTCATTTATTCGTTCACCAGTAAAACTCATCTTCAAGGTAGATACAGTAATATTTTATAAGTAAATGATGCTTACTCTTGATATATACACTCTCTTCATTCGACGTATCTGGAAATGAGAGTTTTTACTCGAATTTGTGAATCGTAACGAATAACCAGTATAATCATTCAACATTGAAAATTTGATCTCGGAGTCGAGCGAAATTTTGTTAGGTATTTGAAATGAGGCACCATCTACATCGAGACACATTTTATAGACGTTTTGCCCCATAGAAAAAAATTAGTATCTGATACTCTGAAATTTTTTTTTTATCAATATTCATTTCAAGAAGTTTCTGCTTCCAGCTGTTGGCGTGCTGAAGTATGCATGCTCTAATGTTATTGAATTTTGTCGATTACAAGCTTCGTTATCGAATGAATTTGGCCTGCCTATTTAAACCCCCTACTTCTTGAACCCTACTTGTCAACCCTAAATAACATTCCGCTACAATTTTTGGGATCCTGACAGGATTTCTGAATACAATTATGTATACAGATGTAATAGGAAGTAATCAGTACACAATATAAAAAATATTTACTTATTTAATGCATTCCGACGAACAAGATAAAAGAATATATAGTGTGGTCCAACGAAAACTTAACAAGTCGATTTTTCGGCTCTCAAATGAAAATGCGGAAAATTTCTTGCACCTGTCAATTTATGATAGAAGGAAAACAATTTTTACGCTCTTTGCATTTCCGAAACTGCAACCTCCTAAAGGGGGTGAGCACAACCTCTTGATTTTGAATTGGGATGAGTAGATCTTATCGAGTACTATCTGATCCTGAAATTTCTCTTCGAAATTTGCATCGATATCTAAGAGAAGTGAAAGATTACTTATTTTTTGATTACTTTATTAAATGATGGAAATGGGCAACATTCACTGCCACGCAGTAATATAAGTTTTGCTGAAAACGTTCACCTACATCACTAGATACTTCTGGTGTGATTTGACTGCATTCATTAATTATACAAGTTCGCAAATCAACCAGTGACTTGGGCTGTATAGCGTAAATCTTGTATTTCAGGTAATCATAGACAAAAGTCCAGTGCAGCCAGATCGGGTGTTCTGGCTGCAGTGAGGTGGTGCGCTTTTTTGTTGGGAAATGGTCGTTTTACGGTCTTCTGCAGTCTCCAATATTTGCACGAAGGTTGGAAAAATATAGCGTTCTCCCATGCTGGTTTAAAATGCCGTTGAGGTGAATTGAACACTCGTCCGAAAAACATATGTCGAACATGTAGTTTCACTGACCACTTCACAGAACTGGAATCATCGATAGAGATCATCCTCATTCAATTCCTGAACCAATCGTATCTTATAAGGATCAAAGCTTATAGAGTAGAAATATAGGAAACACACTCATTTCTCTAGTACTAAAAACCGACTACATTTTGGTCAGTGAAAACACGCTTGACAATGAGATGGCGCTGAAAACTTACTGTCAATACGGAAAAACTTTTTAATAACAGTTTTCTGTTTTTTAATTGAGGGGCAAGAAATTCGAATTGTTTTTCAATATCGACTTTCTTTCGATCAGAATACAAACATCCTGAGCGACAAATGAAAAGTATGGTTTTGTTTTGTGACCAGGAAGTTAGTTTTCATCTAAATATTGTCATCTATTGATATTAATGAAAGACGCTGTTAGATGTGCTATATTTTCATTTGCAATTTATAAAAAATTCACAAAAATTGAAATAATGGCCAATAAATGAAGGTTTGACTAGGACGATGAAGTATATGGTGATCTGCTATACGTCGAAGCTGTTATTTCTGTACAATAGGTTGTTTAGAATTGATAAACTCAGTTGAATTTGTAGAATATACATATATCAGAAATAAATATCAACCAATATTCAATACACCATCACAGCAAACACATTCCAGTTACTTACAGGTATTATTTATAAAATTGTCAAAACTACACTTAAAAAAAAACCTTACAGAGATATACAAGACCTGTATGTCAGTATAGTTTCTGCTTTTTTTATGATTTCCTCATGATTTAGTCTCTTTATGACACAATATACAAATTGATTAATGAATGAACAAAACACTCACAGCAGGTTTCATAAAACTTTGACTTTCCCAACAACAATTTCACAGTCACTCGGTTCCCAAATGGAAATCAATAAAACCTCTACATTTCTGAGTATATTGAAAGAGTAGCAATTGAGAATCATTGAATGGACCTATAAAGATCATAATTTCCTCTTAATAGGCCGTTTATGCAACAGATGCTTTCTGCATATAACAATTTACGTGGATGAACAGTTCTCAATTGACCTGCAGTGAAATGTTCACTGCACATGCTGTAGTCAGTAGTGTTTGCTGAAGTCATTGTGTTCACGCCCTGAGAACTTTATCCACTTCGGAGCACTGAAAATTAGAATCAATTCACATGTCACGAGTTTTAATACTTACACGCTTCCATTTTCCTTAGTTGAAAAAGTTAATCTCAGAAAATCCATTTTATTAGCTATTTGATCCACACTTCTTCACCATTCAATTAAGTTCGAACAATATGGTTCACCAAGAAATAAGACAAAAAATTCAATAATCAGCAACTAGAACGAGCTAGATAAACAAAAAGCGGTACGAGAATCGAAACATTCAAAACCTCTTTGAACAAAATGGACATCTGACAAAATTTCATATGTTTCTGCGAAAGGCCTTCACATTAATATTATAACCAGTCCTAGCGTCTTAAAAATACGCTCGACTCACAGATGGCACTCAAATCGCTTTAGAAGCCTCGTTTCCCATTTTTCTACTCTATATAATCTTTAATACGGATGTTGAAGGATTTTCATGATTGTTGTGCGTGCAACACCAGATACATCAGACAAATTCCTAATACTAAAAGTTGGATCCATTGCTACATGATCTTAGACAGCCACGTCCATCGCTTCGTCTCTTTCATGCACTCTCTTTTTGTTTCCAACTGAACTAGTATCGTCCACGTTAGCAACCAGTTGGACAACGTAAGCGATGGATTTGACACACTTTAAATGTTTTTAAATCACGATAGACCAAGGTAAATCAAAAACATGATCCGTCTACACCATTTTCATCAGCCTACTATGGAAGAACTCCTCTCGCTTCAGGTGGATTATTCAATCTACCGCCTTATAAAAATTCAAGAAGTGACCACAGATTTGATATTTGATGCTGTTGGAAATGATTTCGGTAACCGATGGTTGAGTAGAAAAAAAAATTGCTCATATGTGATTGTTTATCCATAATTTTTTGTGCTTCATTCCTTCAATGATGAAAATTTTTTACACAAATTCATACAAGGCATACAGTAAACATATAACTACTTTTTCTTGTATACGAATCCGAAAAACTTTTATCGTCAAACAAGAATGCATATCTCTGTATTCGTCAGACCGCTTCTACTGACAAAAGTCTTCAGACCAGCATTCACCCGTGCTGAAATGTGTTTTTTCTTTCACGACAGGAGAATCGAAAAGAAGAGGGCGTCCCGCTTTACTCTATTCTGATGGATTGCGACATCAAAATATATTCAAAGCTCCTATTTGTTATGATAACGGTGCTGAATCCCTCAGTATTCCAGACAATAGTTCGGCAACCACGTTTTTGATTCAATTTATGTATGGACTGCTTAAAAAAATCCACGTTTCATCCTTATTCGACGGTTTATTTTTCCGGGTGTTTTTTCTCAGCGGAATGGGAATACAATCAACCGTTCGGTTCGAGAATAGAATAAAAGATACCTTTTCCGAAGAAAGCTCACTCGATGAATTTAGATGGGGGCAATATCGAGCGAAGATATTATTGTTATATTTCCCCCGGAGATACCTTCCTTTCATAGCACAAAACGTTGCAAATTTTATTGGAAGTTTCATTTGTTTGGAAATGATAATAATATGCCTGCTCTATGAGAAGCGAAGCTACGGATTTCACCGATAAATTTAGTCATACGTATATTGGCGACGCGAAGTTTCAGGCTTCGATGCTGAAAATAAAGAAATTCTTTCATTTTATATAGATACATAAGAGTATAAGATGTTTTTATGATTTTGTACTAAACTTCGAAGGGACACTAACAGGTCTCAATCATTCATTAAGACCCTTTACTATATTAAGTGAATTGGAAATGTCGAGCAATATTTTTAGGGATGATAGAGCATCAAAAACTAAATGGTCTTGGTCGACTAACTAACTTCTCTCTGGAATCGCTTATCGAGTGTGATACATTACTCGGTAAAGGCATAACGATAATCTGTTTTTCCTATACTTCCGAAATAAGTGCTTATATCATAATATACTCAAATATACTAGTATACCAAGACACTTCATTTCTATAGGGGGCCCCAGTTGAGCTGTAACATATCTCCTATGTTTTTTTTGGGAGAACTCATATAGGGAACTTTGTTTTATATTATTTTTCATTACAAGTCTGATAAGAAATTTGGGATTTCCACATTTTGTAACTTGAATATTTCAGCTCCATGATATCCACGTAACATATTTGAAACTGTGTTCTATATTTGTGATGTATCATTTAAAGATCATGAGAATATGATTCTATTTAAGGATAATAAATCATAATATTGTCTGTAATACTTGGACTATATTAACGTTTTTAACTACCGCTGGTGGCCCCGCAAGACGTTGAAAAATAAATATTCATATATTATAATTTATTTCAGAAAAATATGCATAGGTATATTATTATTATTATTGCCGCAGCGAATATAAAAGAATCAATTTTCCAAACACTTTATTATGTATGCCAAAAGCTTAATGAACTGTTGAAGTAGCATTCAATAGATATATAGATAGATTGATCAAATTTATTAATCCTTTTAGACATAACAATGTAAAGGACAAGTCATATAAAGAACACAACTAATTCATATACCTATATTCTAAATTCAGAGGAAAATATTCCTGTACACTATTTCAGATATGTTGCCGAGGATAATAAAAAGTATAAAGTCTATACATAGGTTTGGAAAAGATGTTGAAAGATTTATAAAGTCTAAGAGCAGATCCTTTTTACGCTCACTTGTGGACATAAAAATAGTTTCATCAAGAGATTCTTTTGATTTTGCGTTTCTGTTTTTTTATATTTTTTGCTGGAATTGGGATGCTTTCATTTACTGTTTAAATAAGTGTTTACCCCTCGTGCGAGTATCAATGAGGGAAGAATTGTAACACAGTAATATTTTATTGAGGTACATTTGGTCCTATCGCCATATTTTGGTCCAAACAATCTGCCCTTAGCCTATGTCCCAATAGTTATGAATCATCCTGTATATCTCCTATAACACTTAACCTAAATAAATAAATAAATAATATCATAGCATAATATTTACCAGTTCTAGTAGGTAGTCAGTGTTGTTTTATCTTACTGAAATTATTTCATTAAGGCCCGGTACTTTCACGTGCGAATAAATAAATTTATTCGCATTTATTAAGTCTTATTCGTAAGATTAGTAAAAATGCAGTCTTTTCACTTTCAGATAGTGTTATTCATCGAATAAATCTGTCATTGAAACTTAATTAGAAAAGTTTATTTGTCATAGATCGAATGTCGGTACGTCATTATTCGTTGAATAAAATTTATTTGAAGGTGAAAGTACCGGGCCTAAAAGACGAACATATCCATCTCCAGGCTTATTATGCGAAAACAGTTGTATTTTGTATGATACATGCGTAGAAATGGGAAAAATCAGTAAGACTTAACGTTAAGCCTGCCTTAATTGAGTCACTGCAAAGGACTCTACAGGAGTACCTTTTCTCAAGCAAGAACTGCAAATATTTCAATTTTGAAATTTATAATGTTGAAAACTTGCAAAATAAAAGTAGATCTAGAAAAGACAAACTGGCTCCTTGAAACTTGTTCTTAGGGTCAGTGCCAGTTTATTATTATTTATCGTTAAAAGCTATTGGACAGTTCAATAACAGTTCAGAAATATAAACTCTTCTGTATATCTTCAGAAGCTAGCAAAACGATGAATGGTTATGAATATAATCAAAATAGTCACAGCTGCTCATTAAATTTCGTGGACAAAAGTTAACAAACACTATCAGGCCATCTCGTTATATTGTAGTAATATCAGAAGCCTGAAGACTCGGCAATTTTTAGAACTTGACCTATATAGGTCTGTACTAAAAATCCTAATGGTGAAAAATTGATGTCCCATTTTCTGTTAGGGTAATAGTAAAGGTTTATTCTGCCATATCGCGATCTATGCAATCTCCTCCGCAATTCATGACGGAAAAGAAAATTGAAAAAACCATCGATAAAACGAGTCCGAGTGTCATTACACCCATCAGCGTCAAAACATGAAGTTATAAGATAAAGTTTATGCGGCAATTACAAAACCCATCAACGGAGACCCCCATAAATCCAATCGACGTCATTGATATATCAAAATGTCCGGATTTGTTCGACTGTCCAGCGCGGAATAGACTCGCTAAATCACCCCCGTAAATCAATCATAAGCTAACGTTAGCCGAATGTGCGTCTCTTTCCGATAGAATTGTGTAACAAGCCAGCGGCAGATAATGTATTTACGAGGACTAGGATATGAAGATAATTGAAATTTTTGACAATGTTTATTTCATCTGTATTTGTTTGAAAACATGCGAAAACTCTTTAGTCATTGGCGAGGGGCTGTTCTACGAAGGGCAAGGAATTATTTTTTTTCAATCCCGAGTCATATAAGTCACGATCTCGTGATCCTGACCTATAAGTCCGGATTTTGGCCATCAACTGCGAATTGAACGTCATTTCTTCGAGATTATGAACACAACAAAACACTAGAAAAGTTAAAAATGTCATATTTTCGATTAAAAAAAGAATCCTCAGGTATTTTGTTGTCGAAAGGCATTCTGACAATTGATGAGAATTGTAGAGGGAGTCCGGAAGACTTGCTCAGGTAGGAGACTTGAACCACCTCAAATATTGAAAATTCAAATTTCGCGCTACCGGTATCGTAAATAGCTTGCGACATACTCGCACAGCCAGTGGCGGCTCCATTTTTACCGACTTCAGAACAGTTCGGGAGTGAGAGGGTTGAAAGTGATTTTGTTGTTAGGAAGTAAGAAATTGAATAATTTTTGTTTGTTACACTGTCTGAAAAGTTTGACAGGTGAGTGGTGTTATTCAGTTTTATTGCTTTCATTGATTGATATTTACAAACGTTTCACCAACGATGAGCCTCTTTAATAACAGCTGTAAAAGTTTCAAGAAAACATCTGTTGAATAGACCAAAAGGCAGTGCGGGAGACTTGACCATGCTATGTTTCCCGCACTTAGCTTAGATAATAGTTTGCTTCAAAGAAAGAAAATTGAATAATAGAAATAAAAATAAACCATATAGGTACAAAGGTTCGAAAAAGTAACAAAACATCCCGGAAACAAGTGAAAGTGAGACTGAAATAAAAAATATGTGTATTTCATACGCTGATACATCTGATGATGAAGACATAGAAAATCATTGGTCATTAGAAATTGTTTTCTTTCAATGTTTGTCCTGATAAACAAACTTATGGTCAAGTCTCTCTCACCCCATTTTCAACTCTCCCATGGGTTAGGAAGACATGAGCCAATTTTCGATTCCTAAAAAAAGAATTGCTGTACTCAAAATTTTCATCACACTATCACTCTACTATTATCTATATATCTTTACCTATTTGGGCATGATATCTTGACGCGTAAAGATGAGTTGCTACCATTTACAGATACAACTTAAGTCGCTTCAGAGTGAAAAGGGGTTCAACTCTACCGGACTCGCCATGCTAAATATGTTTGAAATAATTTCATTGAAAAAAAAAATTATGATGATCACATATTCAGAAAATTGAAAAAAATTTGATTTTTGTTCCCAATAAAACCAAGCTCTTCATTGAGGTTTACAATCTACTTCTATGAAGTATAGCAACGTGATGAAAGTTAGAGACATGTTGAAGATATTAACCTATCAATATTCTTCTTTATTATATTTACAATTAAAGTCAACTGGCCAAGTTCTCTTCAATCTTCTTATGTTGAACGGCTTTTCAATAAGTTGATTCATGAGGTTGTTTTCGTGACCTTGCAGGTCCTGCTGATATCGGTTGAAACGGTTTCTGATTTCTTCTGTAATGAATGGTAAAATTTATCATGTTCACAATCAAAAAAATTAAATCTGCGTTTTTAAATCACATGTTCAGATCGTCCCCCATTGTCTTCTCTACAATAATACAACCTTGTGTGATATTTTTAAGTTTTTAAAAAGGTCTTAGTAAAAATGGGCTTGTACTTTGTGAAAATAACCAAAATATTCAAGGTGGCTCATTTGAGATGAAAAATTGATTTTTGGCGAAAACGGTTCATCGAAATTACGTTTTTCATATACCGTTGTGAAGAGGTTTCCAAAACCTTTCGAATGAAGTATCACTCAACCCCAATCCCCTTTTCAATTTTGAGGGGTTGAAGCGCCCCTTCTTAGGGCGTTGCTCGTTCAAGACTCAAATATACGTCAAAAAATGTCCCCTAAATGAAATCATTCGACGTGTTTCGGAAATTTATTCCGAACACTATGAGATAAGAAATATATGGGGTGGCTCGTCTGAGATGGATCACCCTGTATTTACATTGTTATTTATCCGTCTTTTTTCAAATCCATCTCAAGAAATCTTCTATTCCTTTGAATCAATGGTGTGAGGATTATCGCTAATTAAGATTATAATAATATATATTTTTGCGTTTTTTTTTCCATTCTACAATCAACCACAAGTACACATTATGAGAAATTCGATGAATATTATAATATCTTCCGTGCAACATCGAAAATCACTAACACTTCATTTTGTCCTTACCCTTTTCCGAATATTTCAAAGGATAATAGTATTCTATCCTCATCTTCTAACCGCTGTAAAGAGAAACTTTGCCCATGCAATAATTCTATGCGTTCCGGATAATGGCATCTCGATGTAAACATCCATTATCATTGAGAAACATGGAAGTTAGGGCCCATTGTTTATGGCCTTTCTGCTTTTATTACTAACGCGAAACCGCATACTACCCTACGAAGTCTAGTGTACGCAGTTCAGAGCGAAACTACATGAATATTCAGTTAGCATCATCATTGTTTTTCCTGATTCTTAGATGTAAACATTATGATATTCCATTATACTTACAATATTTTGAGTTGTATTTTCCATTGTGAAATTTACATATGGTTTTATAAAAACTTGAAAATAACATACACCTAAATCCTGCTTAAGTTTGACCTCGCTATTCCTACCACTCGTCGTCGCATGTTTTAGGCGTATATCAGTTCAGATTCAGAATCAGTGTCGAATGTTCTCATGAGCGCAAAAAGCGCGCGCTTTTGGGACCCAAAACAACAAGGTTGTCCCGAAAAATCATAGTTTTCGTCCAACAAGAAAAAATATCAAACTATTTGCCCCATAGGAATTGTTCCACACAAATGTACCCTATTATTATATATTCATTTAAATAATTCCCTGGTTTCTGCGACATTCCCTTGCTTTGTTTGACAGCTTTCTGCATTAAATCATGACTATGTGCAGAGTGGTTTTAATCTCATTGTCATACTCTGTATTCTGTACGAGCAGACATTAGAATTTTTCTTTGACAATTACTATGTGATGAACTTCTTTGAATACCTACATGATGCGGCAGAGCCGATTGAAGAGTTTCGAAGGCTATAAAAGAAATGTTATAGGTTGGAGGAAGACGGTTTAATTCAATCGAATCAGTAGAAAATATGGTTTCTGTAAACGATATCGATTAGATGGCGGCCGTTACCAGCGATACACTGCTGAAGTTTTATTTTGGATGTTTTCGGTCGCCTTATCCTACTGAAACCAAGTATCACCTAGATCGTGTTCTTCAGCTATTTTTTTCCAATTTAGGCTGTAAGAAGGTCGGCAACATCGAAACGTAACAATAGAAAGTTACAATGTTGATGAACTATACTCGTTCCTTCCAGAAATTTCAAATGGAGACCTGCTTCACCAATTTTTGCGGAAATAATCATGGACACACTTATATCATTTGTGTTTTCCAAGATAGATTTTCTTGTCCCCTTCATGTACATCTACGTGGATGACATTATCACTGCCCTACCCAAAGATAAGATCTAAGATCCAAATTATGTTAGATTTGTTCAATTCTTTTCATGACGACTTGGAATTCACACACGAATTGGAGACCAATGGTACCATTCCTTTTTTAGATTTATTACTCATAAAAAAGGATAATAAAATAATTTTCGATATGTACCAAAAACCAACAGCTTCTGGAAGATTACTGAATTTCAAATCATTTCATGAGTTCAAACACAAAATATCAATAATAAAAAACATCAAAAAGAAAATCCTAACGCTCAGTCATCCCAGTTTCCACGGCAAAAATTTCGATTATTTCGCGAAAATGTTACAAGAGAACGGTTACCCCAAACAATTGGTGAATAATATATTTTACTCCTCATCTTCTAACAATCCCAGTATTACTCCAGTCGATAACAATGATACTACACCATCGGTGAAAATTTTTAAAGTTGTTTTCGTTCCGATTCTTACAAAACAACTCGTCAATGCTTTACCAAATAACAGCACACGTATTGTCTGTTATTACAAAAAGACAATAAAGTCCTTATTTTCTAGATTGAAAGATCAAATTCCCAAATTGTTACAATCCAATTCAATATATAAAGTTAATTGTAATGATTGTCAGTCATCTTACGTGGGTCAAACCAAACAATACCTTAAAAATAGAATGAAACAACACGAAAACGATTGTAAAAGTGGTAACTTTTCTACTGGTCTATCTTTTCACCATAGGGATACGGGTCACACTTTCAATTTCGGTGAACCAGAAATTTTATCAAGAGAATCTAGTTTTGAAAAGAGAATTTTTAAAGAAATGGTGTACATCAAGAGAACAAGGGACAATGTTAATGTTCAAGCTGATACTTCCACCCTAAATGATATTTATATAAATCTAATTAACAGATAGTTATGATATACCTCTTCATTGTTTCTTTTTTTCTGTTCCCGGTTTTTGTGTTGATGTTTCATATGTTGCGGCGTTGGCGTTCATTCATTCCCTTTGTCCATCAGTAAAATGGAGATTTCAATGTGCGGTGTATCGAAACCAAGAAAGTCTATCAAGTACTCCAAAGTTGAGCCCTCCAAGCATTTTTTGTTCATCATTTCGAGTTTTATTTAACGACTTCGTCACTGACAAGTTCTTCTTTTGAGGAATATGAGATTTTAAAGGTGAGATGCTGGGGGTTGATATTTTATACAAATAATATACAGTCTAGTCAGTCTCCAAACAGAGAATTGTGTTGTAGCGTGATTTGTTGATCTGTCAGATCTCTTTTTGTATTGTTTTACTGAAGTTTCAGATTATGCCACTATGTTCACATTTACTTAATTATCGTTATTAATTTCTTTGTAGCCTGAGGAAGGCGAAATATAACGCCGAAACGTCGCTCTGAAATCACATTGTTTTATTCAGTTCCTTAAACCGAGATTGGTCTCCATTTGAAATAGAAAGTTACTATGACGGTAAAATTTTACTCCTCGAAAAATAAAGTACCTATTGAGAATTGAGACACAGCACACCAAACTAGGTGGGTTGAATGGTCTTTCATGGAGAGGATTAACTACAGCCCACTACCGGAAATTTTGCTTATTCACTCTCTGGAAAAATTACTTTTGGAGGTGCGCTGAACTCCCTACAGGTCGGTCTGATATTGACAAAGCTATCCGTATGTCTTCACGCATAGCGTCTTGTTGATTGCTCGATTGTTACCCTTGCACATTTTCAAATGTTCTTGGTTGTTCATATTCTCGTCGTGTAGGACTTCCTGTTTTCTCAAGTTAGTGAGCCCATATTTTGTATGTATTTGCTGAAGGGACAGAAACGTTGACAGGGATGTCGAAATGGCGGCGACCGCTGGGTCGTGATCTAAAGTTGTTCAAATGAGAAGTCACTTGAAGTCAGACTTAGACACTGAGTAAGTTCAAAAAATCCTCTATTCATACAACGTTTACATTGACAGAGCAATCAATGCTCCTCTTTATTCCATCAGAAAAACAGACAGTTACAATAATGAATTTTATTGGGAAGGCTGATTTGTGATAATGATGCAAGCCAAGGAGTGAAAATTAAAATGTCAAAGTCTGAACATCAATGAGATCAATATAAAAAAAAATACGTTTTTCCTGAAGATTGCAAAATTCATCAATGAATACAATATGTACAGAGGAGGCCTGCTTACAATTAAGCACGATTAGAACGTTCATCAGGAAAATAGGATATACAAATGATAAATTCCGAGAGTTACAAAATGTGAGTTCTAATGAGGGAAACCACTAATCGTTGGTTTCGAGAAGAGCAGAAGGCTTGAGAACTAATCTGTATATCGAGCAGGATAAATGAATATGAGAATATATCTATGAGAATATAAAGTATAATGAGCAGATCATACCAATTGAGATAGTACACGATTACCAGAGCAGACCTTCCAGGGTGGAACCAGGAACCATTATCTTGGCTTACTACTGACCGTTGAACCAGATTGAATATGTTTTTTCACATCGTGTTCTGAAGGAAATCAAACAGGGTCCAACCTGGAGAACATGAGGATTGAGTCATCTGAAACTTGATAACAGCAGTTAGTCATATGTAAGTGGTATTACATACCCATTTCCATGGGAGAATCTATAGACAGGTCTGAGGTTATGTTAATTATAAAATACTAATAAATATACAGGGTGTTCCTAAATTGAACGTACAAACGAAAAGGGGAGATTCCTTAAGTGAGTTTAAGAAAAAAAGTCCCATAAACCTGGGGTCGCAAACGTTTCGTTTTCGAGATACAGGGTGTTGAAGTTTGAATTCTTTTCAAGTTTTTTTCTCATAGTATCTACACTTCACAAGATATTCAACTGAAATTTGGCATAGATATTAAATTTTAGAGTTCTCACCACGTGACATGGCAATTTTGATACAAGATCTACAGGGTGATATTTTTTCTGGAACACTACCACCTGTTCTTCTGCTGAACTTTTTTTTGGTGAGCAACTGTTAATTTGAAAAAATGTAAAAAAAACTTTGTTCTTATACTAAACTTTTCGGTCTCTTGTAGTTTTGTCGTATCTACCAACGATTTCGAGAAAAAAAAATTTTGAACGATTCTCTCGAAATCCTCGTGAAAATCCAAATTATGATGGGAAGGCCACTTTATAAGCTGTGGTGAATGAATTCGGTGTCAGTTTTTATGGAAATTTTCCTGATCTGTAGTTGAATATCTTGTGAAGTGTAGATACTATGAGAAAAAAACTTGAAAAGAATTCAAACTTCAACACCCTGTATCTCGAAAACGAAACGTTTGCGACCCCATGTTTATAGGACTTTTTTTTCTTAAACTCACTTAAGGAATCTCCCCGTTTCGTTTGTACGTTCAATTTAAGAACTCCCTGTATATTCCTGAGGTAGCACATAAATGAGCGATTATTTCAATTGAGCAGTACTATTAAGAATTAAAAATATGTTTGAAGATTCTTGGTAATCACACGTGGGCTCATTTCATGCATAATGAAATCGTTTAGAACATGAAAGGAGATAAATTAATAATTTTGTGGAGACTACCTTCTGCGTAGAACAAGTTAGCTCCAGAATTGAATCAGAAGACTTGAAAGAGAATTACTGAGGTGAACAGTTAGAGAAGTTTTACGAAAAAACACAATGAGAAGTTAACGTGAACAAAGAGTATGTTAGAAGAGAATCATGAGATTTCTGCTTCGGAAAATACTGAGAGGTCTTGCTGCGTTGTTCAATCAGCTGTTTTCGAATACTATAGAATTTGCGTATAGTAATGAGTTGAAGTGTGGAACTAGTCTGTAGCGTAGACAAGAGCAAGGTTAGAGGGGAACGCTTAATTTTCAACACACAATCTAGATAAGGATTATACTAAAAACTAGGAGACAATTTGTTGTTGTTTTTTCTCGGGGCCTCCAGTTAAGTTGATCCGCCACTGGTCTGAATTTAATCACTCATGTAGGTGCCAATGATAATATGTACCCACAAACACAATGTCATTCAATAATAGTTCAGTATCTTAAATGAAAGTGGAAGTTATCGATTATCATACCTGATCCTTATATGGTTAATTCCATAAAAACATGAGCCGACAGTTTTATTTTTCTTTTGAGCAGAAATGGATCAATGCTCTCGATTGAAATACGTGACCTGCCGGCCCACAAGTCTGCGCCTCCGGCTGTTTCGCTAGCCTTTTGAGGCAAACGATAGACTGAGTTACATGCAATGCTAGGACGGCATCAGAACCTGTTGTTGCATTCACGAGACTGCTCGTCTAGGAAAGACACTCTCCAATCATAAAATTGATTCAAGATTTTTATCCAAAATCTTGTGTTTCATGAAAAAATTCGAAAACACAAGAATATTGTTCCGTTGAATGGGCTTTCTAATGGTTTAACAATAATTAAGAAACTGAAATACGTGGTTGACGGTAAGTGGTTCCAAAGACATTGAGGCAAAGTGAAAAGTGTCTTAAGGAGCCCATCAAGACATAATCACAGCTAAAATGAACGTGGTTTACCTTAATGATTTTAGGTTCGAAAAAGTTAAGATGACGTTCATTTCCATCTCGTTGACAGAATTTCTTCATGTCCAAAACTAGTCAATTTATCGCGTTCAGAAATAACATATGTATTTATATGTCTTCCTAATAATAAGCACCAACTGTTATAATTCAAAATAGAAAACTGTTTGATAGGTACAAGGAAGTGGTGCTTAAGTATTCGTAAGAGAGGAGTCCATTAATTGTGAAAATTCCTAACTCAAGAAAATTTCATTCCTCCAGTATTCAGAATTTGATTATGAAACGGATGAAAATAATTGATTTCACAAAAAGGTAGAAATTCCTCATGGAAATAAATTTATGAGATATATTTTGAGGGGAAATCATATTTCATTTTGACAGCACACTGGATGGATGGAAACTAAGGCTAAAGCGAAATGAAAATTGTTCGAATGAAGCACGTACGTTTTTCACTTTATTAAACACCGGATTGTAAATTCTGCAGGATGTCGGCTGGAGATAATCAGAATTCTGAACAAATATTCAGACCTCGTGCAAACTTCTCGGTTTCTCCAAACAAATCTATTAATCTTTCCTGGTTTCAGCCACGATAAAGACATTTCCAAGTGTATCCAAAGGGATGAAATGAAAGGATCTTTTCCAGGAAACTCGTCTCGAAGTACTTCACTATCCCACGTTCGGTGAAATCTCACTGAAAAACGAACAATAAAAATTTCAATTCATTTGTTATGTTATCTCAGTATAATTGCTGTTCATTGAGTGTTATGATGTAATGCAGTTGTACACAAAAACATTATGAATTTTTATCGAAATTTTCATTTGAATGGATGGGTCCGTGACTCTATTTATTTTATCACAGTGGGAGTTGTGCTGCTCTGACGAGGTGTAATAAGACCGAAAACGTGGTCAGCATCTATTCATCCCGTGCGCGTCCTGACTAAGTTGGCTAGTTCGATTCAGGCCTCAACATTTGTTGATAGTTATATTACGGCCGTTTTCAATAAATCTATCTATCCATCGTTTTACTTACTGACGATTAGTAACCATTGGTAACCATTCTAAAATATATCTACAGATAGATCATAGAAACGAAATCACATGCATTTTCTATCTTCAGTAACTGAAACAATGGATAGATAGGATTATTGAAAACGGCCGTCAGTGATATTAGACATTAGGGAGGCTAAGCCTCCTCATACAGCTGATCAGCAATCAACAGCATTGTGTGTTGCACATAAGGGGAGGCAATCATAGAAATCATATTAATTATTATTACTCTAGAATGCTAATCCAGTAGTAAGAAATGCGGCGAAAAATTAACAGTGGTCGTTAAAACAAATGCGCATCATTAGTTTATTTTTTAGTAGAACGTTGCCGAGTTTCTGAATATTCTGTCGATCGAATCTTATGAAGAGGGGGCAATTCATGTAACGAAGGTATGTCGGACAACAACGCGTTTTCTTTCAGTCATTTGATTTTTCACTGTTGCACGATCTGCTCAGAGGTAAGAAGTTTTAAGTCATATTTTCTGAAATGTACTTGTGTACTTGTCTATCATATTAAAAATAATAAATGCAAAAAAAAATTCAAAACTTGAATGAATTATCGAGTTCCACTGATTGCGAATTCCATTGATGGTATATAGTAGTATTGCACTAGATCAGGATATTTCAAAAATAAGTTTTTTCACCATTTCTCATTTATACCAAATAAACAATTCGACTGACATAAGGTAGGAAAGTCTTGACAACGTTCGAGTTGAAATAAACTAATGTCGCGCATTCGCTTTAACGACAACTGTAAATTTTTCGCCGCATTTTTTACTACTGGATTAGTTTTCATCAGCTTGCCGACTGACTGGCAATATCCGAGGTTTCAATGAGGCAAAGGAGGCTGAGCTCCGTTGGCTTTTTACGGGTTCATTTCAATTTAACGGCTTCGTGGTGAACTCGAATTTTGGAATTTTGTGTGATTTTGCTGTCAGTGGTTAATACTGGATCGGAAATATAATGTATGGAATATAGGAAATTAAACATTGCGTAACTATTGTACATTAGATTTCGGGAAATAATTTCAGTCAGCTGGAATATCCTGGCAATAAATAAATATCATCTCCACGCTGGACAATTCGTTCTCGATGGACGACAAAATTTATTCTGGAAACCATTTCCAAGGAAAAATTAATTTAAGAAGACATATCACTTTTTACAAACCTTTTAGGGCTTTCACTCCCAATCTCTGAAACAAAATCAATTAAAAATGAAATCAACGATTTGCTCCTGCGTGAATTCTTGCACTAATTTGTCAGGAGCAAATTAACTAGAAAAAATTGTTGCCTGACAATGAACTCAAAATAAATAACGTTGAAACTATAATTCTTCGTAACGTTTCGGAGTCTATATCAGACTCCTTCATCAGACGAAAAAATCTACTTTTGAAAATCTTCTGGAATTGTCGCTTTTTGTCTGACATTAATTGTCAACACACAGAAACAGAGACTGCACAGAAACGTTGATTCATTTAATTTTGAAATTACCGGATGACAGTTCCTTCTTTAATAAATTGATCCAAATATGATCTATTCCTACCGAACAATTTGCCAAATTATTATCCTGATCTAATAGAATACACGTAGACTCTTTAATTTTTCGTTTATAATGGTCTGGTTCTGTCATTAAAATTTTTGTGTTGTCCCAATCCATCATGTGGTCTCCCGTATTAGAACAAATGTGATCTGCGATTTGCGATCGATTAATTTCTCTATTTTTAATTGATTTTGTTTCAGAGATTGGGAGTGAAAGCCCTAAAAGGTTTGTGAAGAGATGCAAAATCCTCCCAAAATAAATTTCAATCGATATATCACTTTTTATTATATCGAAAAAATATAATTGATCTATTGCTAATACTCGAATTCATTTCTCATAAAAATTTTTGCCTCCTAGGTTCAAATGACGACGAGCCGCCACTGCACTATCAGTAGACCATAGGGCATCATGAAATATTGTTTAAAGAGTCCTGCAGAATGAGGAAGTATGATTTCGTTGCGCTGAACTCATGATTCAATAATGATTGTGCGAAGGCAACTTTAGCTATGATTGAAGAGTTCTGATTAAACTTTTAATTCTGAAATACATAGATATGATTATTACTATATACTGTTAAACATTGATTTATTTTCACCTCAAGTAGAATGGTCTACTTAATAACATTTTGTATGCAAGAGAGCATCAGCATCTAATTTTTTCAATTTAACTTTTTTTTATTTTAATTTATTAATTGATTCTCACCTAGTGATCTTACAGTTTAACTCAGTCGAAATCCTTTACAGCAGACCGCAATCAAGCACTTCAGCATTGTACCGGCGAATGGTATCAACGAACTACTGCATAATACACTAACCAAATTAATTATAAACATAATGTGCATCTGGAACGTTCACAAGGAGCAAATTCAGTTGCATGTGAGAGGGCCTTTCGAATGGAATCCTAATGAAAGCTGTCGAGGTCTTCTGCCGTCAGACAAAGTGAACATCCAACACACACAAATGATTGTTTTATCTGAGCGTGGAGCAACGCTGTTTCTAAAACTAATTGAATTGATGCTTTCGCCACTGCATAACTGAACAAGACCTGTTCAAGCTTGTTACATCAAAGGAATTCCGCCGAGATCGCAGGGAAACGAAGACAGTCAGTGAGGATAATCGTATACAGATTGGTTTTATTTGGGACGAACCTTGAAATTGTTAGATGTAGAATTCGCAGGAAAAAGACGAACCATTTAGCATTCCTCTGAAGCGCCGTCATTCTTTCTGAGTCAGAAGGAGCTAATTTCGGATTCAGACTTTCATTCATTTAGCCGTTCCTGAATTTTTCAATTATTTACTTCCTTATTGAACGGATATACAATGTGTATTTTATTTCATCTGGCCATTTGAATCGATCTCTGATATTAATACTATGGTAGATCCAGTTATAATAATTTTCTCAATTTTATAGTTTACAACCATTATCCTTAGGTTTTAATAAACCCTAAATATATAAAGAATCTGTTACTCTTACTCTAGCTACATGGTTTCACATATCATCTTAGAGATGGAGCCAAAAAAACAAAATAAATAACCATATCAGAAGGAATGAAGAATTAACATCACCTCATTAGGCAGCTATATAGCCCAACAATGTGAAATTTCAATATATTATACCCATTTCAACCAACTCTACACACTTCTGCTTGCGAATGAACAAGTGATTATTGCAGCAAATCTGGAATTAGGCTCCTACAGATAAACGCAGAAAGAGAAATGCCAAGACGAAAGTGAAAGTATGGAGTTGAAGAGGCGTTGGAGAGCTGAAAATTTTTTTAATTCATTGGCAATTCATTAAAATACTTATATGCATAATATCTATAGCTTCTTTGACCTATTTATAGGAATTTTTTTGGAAAGGATATATTTTTAAACCTAGTTTAATTTGTATAATTTAAAAAACAATTTTTTAATTCATTATACATGAAAACAATGGATCTCAACACAAAATAGTTTCTCAGGTCAAGTGGTCTGTTGAAATCCGTATCGTCAATTCTAGTGACTTGTAATATCTTATTTTGTAGTCTATTCAATGAGTTGTATGATACATTATAGAATCCACCCCTGCCGATTATACCATACACAGCTATAATATTGAAAAGACCATAATAAGTTTATTTTACAATAAACTTGTAAAAGTTGATTTTCGGAAAGAATATTCTTTAATCTATAAAACACATAAACTAGATATTTTGTTTTCTTGACTATGCTTTCAACATGGTTATTTCATCTCATATTACAGTCATAATCAATTCCCAGATATTTAGTAGTTGTACGAACAAGATCAACCCCATTAACCGAAGTTCGGAAGACATCAGGAACTGAGTCACTATAGATCCCAAAAGTAACAACACAACACTTGTTGACATTGAGAACACGGTTATTATAATACAACCATGCATAAATAGAATCCAATCTTTCTGATAATTGAAAAGCAAGATCATTCCAGTCAGGACCACTCATAGGAACAGCAGTATCATCTGCATAAGCAAGCAAATCACCTTGAAAAACCAATAGATCATTAATATTTAACACGAATAGTAGTGGCCCTAGAATGGAACCTTGCGGAACTCCAACATTAATAGCGACATTTATTTTAACAACTTGAACTCTATCTTTGAGATAACTCTCAATGAGCTCCAATTCCCCCTCACGCCCATATTACACAGCTTTGATACTAAATTTTCGTGATTGATCGTATCAAAAGCTTTAGAATAATCTGAGAGGGCTACTGCGGCTGGTTTACTGCAATTAAGATTTTCATAGATGAAATCACTTAATACTGCTATTGCATCATCTGTGCCCCTATTTTTCAGAAAACCAAATTGTCTTGCACTAATTAATTCGTATTTTATTGCAAACTTGAATAATATAGAATGTACTATTTTTTCAAAAACCTTAGCTAAGTTAGATATTAGTGCAATTGGACGATAGTTATTGACCACGTTCCTTGATCCACTCTTATACACTGGATATATCTCAGCAGCTTTGAAATGTGAGGGACATTTACCATTTAGCATAGCTTCATTTGTTATATACGCTAACGGATGAGCAATAAATGGTGCAGCAAGTTTCAAGGTATACGCATGATTACCTCCAGCTTTATTTTTCAAACCAATTAATGTCTGTAATACCTCGGCATCAGTAGAAGTTTCGAGAAACAGAGTATGAGAATTGAAAGGAACATGCAGAATTTCAATATGTCGTTTAGGCGGAACAGCATTAGCATTAACATTTGAAACAACAGTTTTTTCATTGAAATGGTTGGCTATTTCCAAATTATCCCTGCTAATGTGATCACTTATCTGAATTTCATCTATTGCATGTTTTTTATTTTTATTGTCTAATTTAGTATGAACATAATTCCACATTTTTTTTGAATCAGCATTCTGTAATTGTCTGGCCTCATGCGTATTTTTAGCTGTTCTTAGTAGAGATTTAAGAATTTTTTCATAGCTTAAATACTGCTCTTTTTTCAGAATATTATTTCGATCATTTTTCCAGATTTCAAACAATTTGTCTTTCGTGTTTATAGAGTTTATCATCAGTAATCATTTTCATTTTTTTTTCAACTTCGTCATTCCGAAAGTTCTGTATAAGTGATTTTACATGAAACGCTCGATTTTGACCAGTTCTACTTTCTGTTGAAAAAAAGCCTCATCTTCAAATACAGGCTGCATATGTAATAGTTATTTAATCAACCATGTTATTAATCGAAGCGATTAATGATTGAGATATTTTAACGTGCTCGCTTCGCTCGCACGTTAATGTTCCAGATCATTAATCGCTCAATTAATAAACGAGTTGATTATAAGATTTTTTTGTCGACCACATTTTGAATGTGAATTCTTGATTGCAAAAATTTTCTATCGATACCTAATCAAATTTGACACCTTATAAATTTTCTATGTTCATATCGGAATGTTGATATTTATGCGGCCGATCGAACGATTCGAAAAGTCCATAGAGGGCATATTCGAGTTGTGACATTTTGAGTAAATCATATTGATATCGTTCCCTACAATATTTGTTAAAGAATGTGTGGAGCTGGTAGAAGCTGGAGTTGTAGTAAAATATATTGATAACTCTCTAACCATTATTATTTTTCTGCAACCTCCACAATTCATCTCTTCTCAATTCATACGCTAGGTACTACGAAAATCAATACGACATACAAATAAAATAATTATTTGGGAAGCTGCTGAATACTTCTATGTTCGATAACCCATGACAACAATACATTAATAGGAAATTAACCAATAAAAGGATTCATTAACATCTAATTTCGTGGACGTTAAACAGTGCTATTATCAAGAGGTCGGCGGAAAAGGTTTTTTATGATTCAATAAATAGTAGATGAAAAATTTCGTTGACATGATATCAGGTAATTATTCAACCATATGCAACATATATTCAGTTTGAATATCCTGAGATAAATTTTCAATTGAACTACTAGAAATGAATATAAATTTACTGTTATATTATGATACACAAATTGTGAATTGATTGAACATTTAGAACTATATCGCACATTTTACATGAAAAATTTTGCCAGAAAAAGCGTCAATTGAAATGTGAAAAAGTAGTCACAAATTCTCTGTATATAATTGAATTTCCAAGACTAGTAACATATTTAAAATAACATCTTTGTTCGAAAATGGTAATATTTTTGCATGTTCATTCATTTTTCGATAGCGTATTGAGGCGACAGCACATGAACAATTTTAATGTTGTTCTCGATAACGAAGTCCCAAAAACCAGTGACCCGCTTACGTGAAACACATTTTAAATATTTCAGCAACACAACAATGACAGAAAATAAAGCGAAGGCGTTGAAAAAAAAATAGTTTTGGCATTATGAATAAACACCACAATTCACTTTAAACCTAATACAAATGAATGAAATCCTCGATTCATTCTCGAAATTTGTTAAGAACCGACTGTTTCAACTTCGGAATCTCACATCTTGAAAAGTTCGATCTGGAATACATTCTAGACACTCTCTCTTCATTAAGTGAAGATTGTAAGGAACAATGTAAAAAAAATAGATGAACTGTTAACTTTTCCAAATATTTATGTGACAGGAGTAGTTCGCGAAAACACAAGAGAAAATTATTTCACCCCGGCTCAGGGCTCGGAAACTTATAATGGAAGTAAATAGGTTGAAAAGTTCATTTCGCGCTTGAAAGAGCAAGTTAGATATTTTTCTTTTAGAGCATCATGTCTTACTTGGATCGGCGCTAAGGGCTGCACTCGTTTAGGAGAGGACAGGAGAAAAATAGGATGAATCCAGTTAATTAGTTCATTTTATCCGTACCCCGAGTGTCTCTACTGTTTCAATACAGAAAAAATGAAACGATATTTCAACGGAATATAATCAAATATTGTCCCTACCCTACAGAGGATATCGATTAATAAGAGAATAATTTTGTTTCAGATAAATTTTCTCTTCTATAGATCGTTCATTAAATAAAAACTCTTGCTATTACCTACCATCACGAAAAAATCTCTTACATAAAAGAAGGTTTTTCGAAATCAGGCTAAAATTATCGTATAAGAATAGAATATGTCTTGCTTTTGTTATCTTCAGAAGTTTCGACAGGGACAGGAAACATACTGAGTACCCATTGTCTATTTAGACACCCAAAAAATCTTTCGATATAATTTCTCACCATAAATTTGTGGAGAGGTTGAAAAATCTTTTTGTTGCTGAATAACTGGTAGATAACTTCGAGTATGTTTAGGATCTGTCATAAGATAACAGAGATTTCTTTTACTATACTTTCACTCAACACACTTCCAATATAAGATTTCAGGGGTTTTAGGGGTTCAGTTCACAGGTTTGATAAAAATTGATTGGAACCAACTTTATAAAATGTCCCCTGTGAACCAATGTTGACCTCTTTTTGCATTTATTCCGATTTGGCAGATGGGCCGCCACATTAAAGGTGGTACCTTTTCAAATTGACACACCTCTCTGAAGCCGAGTCACAAGTCACCTTAAAAAAATAATAGTTGGTCGAATATAGATTAAATAATATCCGGAAAGACTTGGTTTTCGAACTAGAGGCTGCTGAAGTAAATTCTCTGGGGAAAATTTACTGTTACAAGTTTGTGGAAAAACCTGATCAAATTTCCACCTGATGGAAGGAAGTGGGTAGAAATATGATCAGGTTTTGGGGCGCCCATGGAATGAAGTATAACAATTGTCACAGGACAAGACAGAAACGGATGATTTCGGGATAGGAGTTAACAGATTGCACCATAATTTTTTCTGATGGGAGATTTGTGGTACCGTCAAACGGGCTGAAGTGGATCAAAAATCGCGGTTTTTAAGCAATAAGATTCAAAGTATCAGTGCGAACGGGCTGGCGTTCATAATATATAGATTCTATCATCCTTTTGCTATCGATTGGCCTATTTACCAAAATTTTTGGCTGCACAGTTTCTGAAATTTTTTTGGTTCAAGTGTGATCACATTTTAAAAATCAATGGATATTCACTTTAACTATACGAAGGTGGAAGTGGTACAGATGAAATGAAAAAAAATCTATTTTGAGCCCTAAGACCTACAGGTGCTGTGAAATCAGAACTAGAACCATTGAAAAAATAAAAAAATCTTTATTCTTTCTGTGTAAAACTAAACATGTTTTGTTTCGAAACAAAATACAATAAACAACGAAAATGAATTTCTAATTAACATAAAAACAGTCTTTTGAATGAAGGCACTGGCGCAGCTAGGGGAGTGGGCAACTCCCCCCCAAAGATACCAAAAATTCAAATTTTTTAGTACAAACTTTGCACGATCGATCGGTGTAAATCTCTCCTCCCCAAACAAAATATTGGCTGCGGCACTGAATGAAGGTATATGAATGTACTCTATACTCTAGTCAGTCTTCATATAGGTAGAGATTCAATTCTCTCTTCTAAGGCTTCCAGAGTAAGGATGTGCCGGCCACTTGTAACTTGCTTCAGGTGAATTTTGCGAATTATTTGGTGCCTTCTCACAAGAGCTATATCCTCTGCATGCGGATATACTAAAAGAGTATTTTTGCGACATGGGCCTATACCCAACATGGTCAAACATGACTAAATCATTGGTGATCGACTTCACCCCTCACTTTTGAGTTTTTTTCCTAAAGAACTGTGGTGGTTTATTTGATTTCAAAATGGGGAACATCATTTCAACTAAATTAAGGTGAGAATAACGATCGTAGTTATTGCCAAATATATAATTGAAGTTGAACAATTGAAAAACTGTTTATTCGAGAGAGAACGAAATTTTTTTTTGTGAGAAAACTAACCATCCAGAATTGTATACAAGGCACGATTTAGCAATCCCAGGAGGTAACAGTAGACACAAAGTTTTTTTTGCTGCAATTTAGGGTCTTGTCTATGAGTTACACGATAAAATGTGCGGGAAAACACGGTTGATACACTTCAACCCGCTATATCCACTTCATCCCGTTTGACGGTACATCATGAAAACTCCAAAAGTTTTACAACTTAATCGAGGATAATCTGTGTATATTAGGTGCTGGGTAATCTTGATGATCTATAGAGGTGAATAATTCCTTTTCTCCCTCAAAATATATTATTTATATTCACATACCTCATAATGATTTTTGTTGATATTAAAACACTCCCAACTTATATAACTTGTTAAACTCTGAAGAGAATTTTACTACATGAAGGGTTTAATATCGGTTGATATAATGCTGGCCTCATAACTGGTATAGGTGTAGATATTCATTCACCAATATCGAGTTTGTCAGCATTGTTGAAATACTCATTGTAGTTTACAGCCTTCAGTAAAATCATTAATCGAGAAAATTCGACAGGAGGCTGGTGAGTTTAATTTAATATCTATTCATTGTCACTTAATTGCCTTATTGGTGTGTAGTGCTAAAATTTGTGGTGGTCAAAACAGATTCGATGTTGATTCTGCTTTTAATCCCCTTTTAACTGATCAGTCCGTCCACCTCACTATATTCATATGAGTTATTCCATAATATACCGGCTGAAAATATTCTTCATGATATATTTTCTAATTTTAACATATACAGTGAAACTTTTCAAAACTCAGTGACGTTTTGAAACGTTTAACTTTTCGTAACCAGTTACGAAAAGTAAAATATTTCGCAACTAATGATGAAACGATACTTGCTTCCATAGCAACGGAGTGAAAAATTGAATAATTCATCCCGTCACTAAACGATTTTGAAGGAATCTCCGAGTCAAATTTCTATAGAAGTTTCTGGTACTTTTAATTTGAATGCATAGCCAAATTCTATTCCAACTTAGAAAACATATTGTGAAACACGTTGGTAAACACTATTTTTCGTATTTCGCGTTCTCTTGCAATTAAACTATTGACGATAGGTTCGCTGGGAATTACTGGAAGAACTATACCCCTGTTCCTTAATGTTTATGATACGGAGGCTAATGGTACTAATTTGGGGATATTTCGAAATTAATTGTACGAATATCTAGATTTTGAAATAACAACCCCATTTTGAGCTAGCATTCTCTTATACTGTAGTTGTTGAGGCAGATTTGATGTAATACATTTCCACATATAAAATCTATATGATTCATCTTTACAACGTTTACATAATGTGCGGTAGATTGGTAACATAATCTATTTTTTTCGAGAAAAAAATTACAACTACAAGCTTAAATGCAAACACGTGATAGGGAAGCATTCACTCTATAGAAAAAATACCAAAGAAAACATGTTCTTTTTGAATTCCCAAAGAGTTATCAAGTCCAGGAAAATATTCTTATATTTATTCACACTTTTTTATTTTATTTTGTACAAATTAGGTGAATCAGAGCTCTCATAAGAAAAGTGTACTCAAATTCCTGAATAAGATGTTGCTTCCCTGTAAAAAATCTTTTTTTCGCAATATTTTTCGTGTTTTTCTCCCTAATAGGCCATGTGTTCATTTTACATATTTCTTCGTCATACGTTGATAATGTTTTATTAGTTTTTTACGAGCTGTTCATGAATTGATCTTATTATACATATAATATGTCATTTCAGCTTTTAAGCACTGAAAAAACGGGAAATTCATTCAGGATGTGAGAAAATTAAAAAAATCTCAAGACCCAAATATCAAGCAAATAATGAATCACTGAATTTTGATACAATCATAAAAATAATCTTCATCAGAACTCATCGATCCAATGCTGAGTGGCACCGTCAACATTTCCTTCCTACAGATTCACATTAGAATAATAGTTTCTAGTGAATTATACATGTTTTTAGTCTTATCTTGATATCCCCAACTGCAAAGTCTTTTTTGTATAATATATGCATTTTATAATTCACTCCTTTCTGTGAGTACATTATAATTTGCCTTTGAATTGAGTTCTAGACGGAATATTCCAGAAGAAAATCGATTATAAATAAATTACTCCTCATTGCAGCAATTTCACAAAACCTTCCCTGAGTATCTATAATGCAAGTCATGATATTGCCCGAACTGTATACCCAGTTCATTGTAGTTTGCCTGAGTTCAATTTAGAATTCAAAGGGAATTTGGATTGGATGTACATGAGCTCGGTAAATGTAACCCAAAACGGTTTTCAATCTGAACCCGTAACGTATTCACTTTAAACTGACCATTATATCAACATATTTCCTGCGGTACCATTTTTGGTTGTTAGTATATAGCTATTAAATTACGCCAGTAGAGAGAAAAAAAGAAGAAATAGACCTAAACTAAGAATCGCCTTAGAGCACCATATAATATAAAGAATTCGTAGGTTCCAATTTTCCGAAGAAAGATAACTATACACAGTGAAGCACATTGTTAAGTCAGGAGTGTATCAATAAATAATTTATTTTCGTTACTTGTAGTATGGTGTGTGACGAATTTAACAAATGCAATTGTGTTGGGCAAGCAATAGTTCGTGGTTTTATCTTTAATTTTGTAGAGGACCATCTTATTCCTGGTTGATTTGAGGCTTTCTAATCTTTCAGTGTGAACCTTGAACGTGATATAAGATTGCTTTCAGGGCGCCAAATTATTAAACAATTCTTCATGACTTCTATGTGATTAGTGTGAAGAAAAATTTACCTAATTTCGAAAAAACTCAGTAAGTCCAGGCGAACTGCTGCACATAAAAAAATTTTTTGGCGCACCTATGACAGCAATATCTGAGCTAAGAACTTTCTGAAGTGTCTAATGTATAAGAATTCATTCGAAATGAGCCTCTAAAATACTACATTCATTATATTAATTTACTGAAATATCCCTTCATGGTGCATTTTTTCGACCTGCATTCAGAAGTTTTCAAGAGACTACCTTTCATAAAGAGCAAAAAGTGTGATGAAAAGCATATATCTATCTCGACTATCATATAGAACACTGTTATTTCAAAGACAGTAATCCCGACCACAAGGGCTTGGATTGAATGGAAACGAAGATAGCTCTTGCTTTTGTGAAATTCTGAAATGAATAAAAGTAGTTGGAAGTCCCTTTTACTGTATAGAACCATTCGCGAATGATTTGCATGAAAATCCACCTGACGCAATTTTCTTTCTTTCCATACTGTTGCAAGGAAAAACTGCGTCTCTTTCATGTGGAAAAGCCAGAGTTATCTAGAGGTTTCCACACAGTTACAGCACAAAATTGCCTCTTGCCGATTCTGTATTCTTGAGGAAAAATGGACAGGTGTAGACGAAACAAGAAATCTGAAAGGGGCGCCTCTTGATTAGTGAGCATAAGGGATGCATAAAGAGAAAGGAAATTATTTCTTTTGTAGAGTAGTCCGAGGGTAATGTCTATCCGAGTTTGGTAAAGATTGTGTTTTCATATTCTGAAAACAACAACAACCATATAGTTCGATATAGCCCACATGCAAAATTTGTTTGAACTCTTCCGCCAATCACCGTAACGTTCAAATTCTTGAATGAAAAAATTCAATTTTATGTCAACAGGTCTTATGGTTTCTCATGAAATGCACAAACTTTCTTTAAGGTACTCATTCCGTATACGGAGTGTGTGAAAGTAACAAGCTTCCTGTGGTGTTTACTATTATTTTCTCGTTTGAATTTCAAAGAATTATACTGTTCAGAGAGAATAAGAAAACAAATGTCATCTTCATTTTTACGGTTGAGACCAAAATACGAATTTTGTTCAGAAAATGTAAACTGATTACGTGAAAAAACATGCCTGATCGTGATAATCTTAGCCATGATATTTTTGTTTTTCGTTATTCTAGAAAACAGTATCGATCCCACTCGATGAATGATTATAACTTCGCCAACAAAGCCAACTGCGATGTTCAATAATTTATAAAGACCCCGAATTTCTACATTTCATTTCAATCATACAAATGAACGAATTGGATTGCTTAACTTCTCGTGCATGGGAGAAGGTTCACTTCAGAAGAGAGAACTTGTAACCGTTCGATCTCAAGTGGCAGGCGCAGATACATTACGAGCGTTGTCTTCAAAATAGAATCTCGCAGTTGCGCAATCGTTTTGTTCTTGTCAGGACTACCGTCGACATGCAGTTTTGATTTGCAGAAATGAGGGCCAACCTGCAACTGAAAAGTTGGGCCATAACTATTGAGGTCAACCTGATCGTTGACTAAGTCCGGCTATAACTTATTCTTCATTATTCTTCAGGTATTCACCTGATTTAGTTTCCGTTTTAATAACTAAATTGATTTCTTCTGATTTCAAAAAAATTTATACTTTTTCGGTACCTTTTCCTAAATAAGATATCACATATTCATGGTTAGATTTTTGTGAAAATAGTGAAATTCTTATTGTCGTTGTGATAGTTATTTATGAACTAAGGAATAAAAATTGTCAATTGCAATTGAGCCTGCAAATTGAATAATCAGGCGACACAATACATATAGACAGTTTTTTGCCGAGTTGCATATTACATTTTTTCGTTGACCTCACATACTATTATTATGAAAGAAAGTACTTACTTGTTTGCTGTAAATCCAACCTGGCTGTAGCAAATTCCCTCATCTCTGGACATGTGTAATTCATATTCACATTGTTATCGCTATCAATTCTTGATTATAACGAATACTTATATTCGTTCTTAACTCACTCGTAAAGATATCTTGAAGAACTAATTTGACAATAGCAAGTGACACTGACAGCTATTGTCAGAGGCACTTATGTTTTTATCAAATCGTGGCTCTCTAAATATCGCCATTGTATTTGTTTGTATGCGACGAAAAGGGCGGACGAAAAGTGTTTACGGACAACAGATATCTGATGCGAACGAAAAATACGTGGCATCAAAAATAGTCGACTTTTTGTTCGGGATGTACGTAAAATGACATTTTATGTTGATGTCGACAAAAAATAACTTCTTCGTCTACTAATTCCGATTTAAGACAGTTATTCATCGTAATATGTTTTATTCTGTTAAATTCCCTAGTAAAATCCTTTTTTGTCGATATACATGTGTTGAATTCCTATAGATTATTATATCCACATACGAAGGTCCACAGGTCCAAAAAAAAGTGAAAAGTCGTGTTAATGGGTATCTGGGAAATTTATTTTGTTATTTGATTCTTCATATTTCCATTGTGAATTGAATGCAAGGATGTACTGATTCTTACTGATGAAATGATAAATCTTCCAAAAACTAAAACAAATGTGTCACTTGACCATAATCTTCAAGTTGAAGACGCTGAGTACAAATGAAAAAAACGAAAATAATATATTGGACTCAATTCTAAAAAACTAGCAGAGCTCTTTATCTACCCGATAGCCCACATAGAAATGTCCAGCTGAATGTTTCTGTAAATGTAAATATTGATTTTGCAAATTCGGGAGTTGTGCGATAATTCCCTCAGTCGAGGTGGCAACCCCTTCAACAATCTTAAACGGCAATTACGATCTAGCTATACCTACATCATTTTGTAGGTGGATCAGTTTTACTTCTCGTTCGAGTTGATCAGTATCAGCGGATATATTAGGCTGGACTTTTTCATGTGAGCTACTCTGTATAATCAAATTACCGCAATTCACTCACTCGATATTACTATGATCGCAAATGTAGCAGCGGAAGACATTAGCGAAGACGTTCTAAATTAATATCAAGGTCCAGAAACATTGCCTTCAACTGAAGTAATCAGCCTTGGGAATGCGACATCAGGTAATTGCACTCTATCCTAAAAAAATAGTATACAAATCTAAATTATATTGTGAAGATCGGTATATTAATATTTTATGCCTCTGAAAGCAAAGAAAAACGTTTGTTATTGAAGAACGTCGTTAGGTTGAGATCAAGTTCTTTTTATTGTAGAAAACAAACATCATCAATATAATTCTGATGAAAAGAGTCTGTCATTCCCTCCATTTTTATTGCAGATGGACATTTAATGTCTCCCGCAGTCACCTAAATGCGAACCATCTCTCGTTTTTCCGGAGAGTTTTTATTTCTGCCGTGAAAGACAGATAAGTTTAATGGTGAGGTTTTTCTTGGATTCCAATCGTGGAATCGGGGAATGAATTGTTCTGCGACACAATAATGGAATGTAAAAAATGTCTTCTTCAATTTCCTTTCCTACAGACATTTCTTTGGACTTTCATCGTTGATAGATGATTATACCGCCATCAGAGAGCAATAGGATCAGATAAAGGTTTATAAATTTATAAGAAGGGGAAGTACTCTTGAAACTCAAATCAGAGTGATGCATAATTTGTCGTTCAGTGTTATTTTAATAGACACATATTTCACTGTATGTGAATATACACTTTCCAGGAGAAATTTTTTTCAAAGGAATATACCTATCCATAAACTAGGGAGCAAATTTGAGAGATAAAACTAATTCTCTTCTTGTAAAAATATATATGATGTCAAATCTCAAACTAAGAACAACGCTGTATAACACTTTCTTACATCCAAGAGAGCGCAATTCAAAATTATGACATGCCTGGCATACTAACAGACAGGAAACGTAATTGATTTAGGTACTGGAAATATTCCAAGTCTTACAAAAAGGTTTGATGAAAAGCAGAATCAATGACCAAATCATTATCAGTAACAAAAGTTTTCATTTATCGTACAAAAAATTTGGGTTGGGATTTAAAAAAACTACTCTCTACCCTTCGTTAACGGTTCAACAGAAACTCGTTAATTATACAAAAAGTGTTGGGTAATTTAAAATAAAAATCTACCGGTTCCAACATTTTTTTACAAAATAGTGAACGCCAAAGTAATTAATTTTATGGCTTACCTTCAATCACCCTGTGTAGAGTTTGTTATTCCGGAAATCGGTGAATGAGAATGAATGTATACCTCATGCAGGTGCACTCGTGTAAAATGGCCTTAGTAAATTGCAGAGTTCTGGAGACTGTACAAGTCAATGACCTTAAAAGGTTTGGAATTATAGATGGCAAGACTGTAGGTCTGCAAGGAGACTGTTTAGTTATTTATATTTCCGAGGAATCTGGGTAACACGCAATCGTATCGTAGCCATATTTCATCTTTTTGTAATAGAATTTTCAATTCTTTCGGTACTTCATCATTTAATCACTTTGTATGGCCTGGCTGACAACTACGTCTTGAGAACTTGAGCAAAACTTCGGCCGAAATATATCGTTTCTGCATAAATTTGCAATTTCTACGAGGGATCCATCATAAAATGAGAACTCATTTCATTGTCGGTTTTAGTCCAAATTAAAAATAAGGTTTTATTCATTATTGGACGCAGCTACCTAATTTTTTTAAAGAAATTATAAATTTTGGTCAATATATACTAGCGTTTCTGAAGTATTACTTTCCACACAGCAGAGGTTTTTTTCCGCACGCAAATATTGAAGAGCTGCATCAACCATAAAATTTTGGCAATTCTCTATGCTCCAATCATAAAATTCAAACGATTCTCTATGCGACTGATCGCACAAAAATATAATATCTTTTTATCTATGATCTTCACGTCAGTTTCAAAACGATAAGTCTACCGCCGAATTCTTTCATTATAAAAAGCAAAGAAAATGAATTCAGATAAATCATCAAAAGAATAACCAAAGTATGTTAGACAGAACTGGCTACTTAAGATTTATTGCCGCAAAAATCTAGTTTGAGGTATGAAAGGGAAGAGACGGATTTCTCGAAATGGTGCTTACAAAATGTGATGAGAAAAGAGGTTTTCCTTGCCTATTTCGGAGATCTCAGTAAGAATTGCAAGTCCAAATCATTTGTGATCGAAATATTCGATGTTCAAGAGTGCGATGAAAATAAAAAACGGCCTGGATATCAGTAAGTTCCTAAAATTAACTCAATAATATGTAGGCCAAAGATTATACGGGTGGCCCACCCCAGACGCAGTACTCATTTTGAGGGAGTGAAATTCTGCTTTTGAAGACCCTACACACACCACAAAAAAATGATTTTCAAAATATCTTTATTTTCTCCCTCAAAATGAGCGCTGCGTCTGGGGTGGGCCACCCGGTAGAATAGAAAGAGGGGAAACAAGGCGACTAGAGAGATTTGAGCGCCATCTGTGTGTCAAGCGTGTTTTTCAGATGCTAGGACTAGTGAAAATATTAATTTGAGTGCCATTTGCAGAACCACATGAAATTTTATAAGATTTTGATCAAAGAGGTTTTGAATGTTTTGATTCTCGTACCGCTTTTTGTTTATCTGGCTCCTTCTAGTTGCTGATTATTGAATTTTTTTGTCTTATTTCTTGGTGAAAACACCAAAATATTGTTCGAAAATTATTCAATGTTGAAGAACTGTGGATCAAATAATAAAATGGATTTCCCGAGATTAGGTTTTTCAGTTCACTAAGGAAAATGGAACCGTAATTATTAAAACTTGTAACATGTGAATCGGTCATTCATTGATTATAATTTTCAGTCGATAAAATTCTCAGGGCGTTAAGACATTGACTTCAGCAAACACTACTGACTAAATCATGTGCAATGTGAACATTTTACTGCAGATCAATTGAGAACTCTTCATCCATGTAAATTGTTGTCTGCAGAAAGCATCCCTTGCATCCTTTCAATGATCCTCAATTGCTACTCTTTCAATATATTCAGAAATCAAAAAGAAATCTTTTAGTGGGAACAAGGACAAACACCGAAAAACGAAAATTACAGAATCAAGGGTTACAGAAAATATTATTAACCTTAAAGAGGCCCAGTCATGAATTGTCATCTACCAACCACGGAACACCAATTCTTTATATTACAACCACAACGATTAACTCATCTCAAATTCGTGTATTTAGTCAGGATGGAATTGTACAATTGAGATGAGTTAATCGTTGTGGTTGTAATATAAAGAATTGGTGTTTCAATTCAACAACATTTTTCATAGATATCAATTGATTCCAAACAATGTTCAGATGAAAACTAACATCCTGATTACAAAACAAAACCATATTTTTGTTTTGTCGCTTAGGATGCGAATAGGTACAAGGCATTGAATTCGAATTTCGCACCCCTCAATTAAAAAACAGGAAACTGTTATTAAAAAGTTTTTCTGTTTTGACAGTACGTTTTCAGCGCCATCTCATTGGCAAGCATGTTTTCATTGGCCAAAATGTAATCTACTGTATAATCCTCGCTATAATCTTTTATGTAGGCGTTGATTTTCTAGTCCCTAAGCCATATTTTGGCGATTAAGCGTCTTAATCGATGTTTTAAAGCGTCTTTAAGCGTGACGTCATTAATTTTGTTGTCGCAAAAATAGAATATCGCTGATGGTTGAGTCATCTGTCGTTGTCATTAGACAGCGAATCGAATTGTGAATTTTTCAATTTCTGTTCTTTGGCTATTATTTGAAAAATATTTATTTATTCTTAATGCATTATTGGCAATAAAAGCACTCTTCCCTAGTAGGAATTCAAATCAAATTCGATATAAACAACATATTCTCCCTTCTTCTTTATATTACCTCTTTCCGCTTAAGACGTTCTGTGCTTAAGACGACACAGGCCAGAGCATATATCTATTATATTCTATATCGATAATGGGACATCGAAAATTGAAGTCAGCCCGTGGCCGGAATCGACTTCTGCGCATGTGCAGAAATATTAAGAATAAAAATACCCGATTAGCTCTGTCTCTTTCTGATACATCGATTTATGAACTGACAGGAATGAAATGATTTTACTTCACAACCATTCGAATATTTTCGACCTTAACCTTACAATATATTGATAATAATATGAATAAGGTTCAAACTCGGGTTTGCATTACGTAGTAATTTGTATTTCATCGTTGATTTCTAATAATTAGAAGTGAAAATTCATGAAACTTCATCATTTTGCAGCACTAGACGCTCGGATTCATAACAATAGTGAAATATTATGTGTTTTCCACTGAAATGCGGAGTGCCGAGGTTAACAAAAATTATGTTCAACAAAATTGTAGGAATGTGAATACATTTTTCTAGGTTGTTCACTGTTGTATATTATCTGCATTGTATCTAGATAAGTCTGTTATTGTCTTGAAATTCAGTTGGGAGTTGAGGTAATAATTCTAGTTCAATTTATGATTGTTTTTTTCGGCACTGAAATAGTGAAACATCTAAATCGACATCTATATCTATAAAGCTCAACTGTAGTTACTAATATCTACCAGTCTCTCATCTTCTAAATATTCTTATTGCCAAATTGATTATTGTATGGATTCTATTGAAGCATGGCTCTTTTAATGAGCACTCTGTACTTTTATATATAATATAACTACATATTACATTAAATGTTGACCCAAAAATATTTTTTATTGAGTATTGAGTAGATTTACAAGAGGGGAAATTCAGGAGGTGAGATAAGTATGATGTTTACACGTACACGTAATAATTGATACTGGTATGAAACAGTAATATAGAACGCACTTGTTATGATGTCATTCTTGAGTTTACTGAGTATGGACAATACTATTCTTTTTCGGCACTTAATTATTATTTCACAAATCATAATAATATTGGTTGAATAGTTTTTATGCACTTATTTGGTTTGATCTCTTTTCGTTGATTCATCTGAAAGTTGAAAAAAACGGATACATACTCGATGAATTTAATATTCATTAACTTTCGCCTCACATAAAATTCTTCTCAAAATTTGTACAACAATTTGAAATAAATCATCATTCGAATTCATTCAATCATTCAACGTCAAATATGAAAACAACCTAACCAATACTTTGATTGTCATTTTCGAACTTCTAATTCGCGCATGCGTACAAGTGGATTCCTCCCAACGATTTGGAGTCATTTTTTGTCGTAGTCTAGAACGCGTGTTATCAATATTGGTATAATAGATATATGGGCCAGAGACAAGATGACTCTATGACACAGGCGCTCTCCACAGACCGCCAGGTTCCGCGTCTTAAAGACTGACGTCATGACTTATTCGCTCGAATAGCACCGCTTAAAGACGCTTCACGCGTCTTAATCCCGAAAATATGGCTCTAGTAGGAACATACAATTCTGTGATGTCTCTATGCTCCGAACTACTGGAATTGTTAATGTCGATATCAAGACGAAAACTCTAAATGAAAGTTTTGGATTTACGCTAGTAGGAATAATATTTTTCCTTACTCATGTGGAAAGTGTCTTTTCCGCAATCGACTGCTTGACCTAACTTCGCTCAGCGTCGTTCCTTCAACTGTAGTCTCTTGCGGAAAAGTATCACTCTCCACACTTGTTCGGAAAATAACTATTTCAATATGTATATTATACATGTAGGTTTTTATAATTTTCTATGGTTAATTATATACTTCTAAGTGGTTTGAACTCTTTAATCAGGAACACACAACTTGATACAACTCTTACATCTCAATATCTCAATTCTTCGTAACTCCTTTTAATGTCTGAATATCGGTCGCATCTTGACTATCGTTATCTTTTAATTCTTCTTGACAATTCTTCGAAAACTTGAATTTCAACGTCTTCCTCAATCTCCGTCTTAATGGACAACCTTCCTATAGCCTACGTATTTTTAACTAAATCACAATTCAAACAATATGAACAACAATTACAACTATAACAATGATGAAAAAGATAACAATGTTACACAATAACAATCATAACAGACGATAACACAAAGAACACTCTCTAGATGGCTGACATCCTGTATTGCATAAATATATTCCTCGAATTTCATTCTGAGAAATTGACTAATACTGGGTATTCCTTTTTCTATGCCTTGTCTATTTTTCATCAATATTTATTCAATCAGCATTGTATGAAGCATTTATCTAATTTTTTCAGTTCCTGAATTTTAATTTTTCCTGATTCTCTGAAAACCGCATTATTTCAGAATTGACGTAACTACTTCCACAATAATTAAAGGAAAACACGCAAGTTTCCTTGACATTTTCGTTTCAGCACTATGAACTTATGTTATAACTTCACCGAAACGAAGATATATTTCCCAAACTTACCCGAAGATGTCTCTGGGGCTCAGTCATACACGCACCACATATCCGCGAACTCCAAATAAACGTGATATTACACCCCATATGACAAACAAAGGCGAACTAGTATTCCCCGTTATACCTGGAGTCCTATTGTTCGAAATCCTTTTGCGGTATCACCCTCTTTTGTAGTAATACACTACACACTGATAAAATTATATACAGAATTAATTGGACTTGGAGTAGTAGGTATTAATATCAGGTATGAAATTAATCATTGTGATAGATTAACCCATCTTATTCTAAACCCTCGTGATATGGGTCGGTCCACTATTTGTCGATAAACATCCGTGTCCTAACCGTTGAAATCCGCTTAATCTTCCCTCGTACTCAAAGTGGTTTCAGACATTGGCGTTTAATATTTGATATTGTAAACACTGTGTGTCCTAATTCAGTATCAGACATATACCTGCAACTTATATGGCTAACAAAAGTTTTTCTATTCATCACGAGGAATACTATTAAGTTTTTATTGATAACTTTCTCGAACATTCCAGTAAAAACACAAAATAGCTTTATTTAAGTATTAATAATTTGAAGAGAGTGCAAACAAAATATATCATCATGATACCAGCAAACAATAAGAGATTCAAAATACTCAACATTATACACAACATCGTAATGACTGTTAATTTTTTGAATTTCATGATTTTTAGTTCAATCAAAACTCTTCAGTAGACAGCAGCACACAATAATTCAAAGCCAACTACGATGTTTCATTCATGAAGACACCGTATAGGAAGTAAATAAATAATCCGTCTTCCACTTATTTTCATGAACTGGACAATGAATTCATAATAGCAAACTTGGATATACAGGGTGAGTCTTTGACTCGTACAAATATTTCAATAGTACATTCTTGAGGTCAAAAGGAACACTTTTTTTCTTACCATTTTTTTCGAATCGGCACGGTTTAAAAGATTCAGGCTGTTGGAAAACCTTAAAAAAATGTTATTTCTAGTTCTATATCACAAACTGATTTATCGAATGAAATGTATTGAGGAATACAGTTTTTCATTTATTTGATTAATCTTTTTCGAACACAAGATATCACCCACGTCTTCCAATTTTCTCCTTATGACCATTACGAACCATAAAAATACCAAAAATTCAAAAAATCCAACGCTGAAACCAAGTTGAACGATCTCTTAGGAATATTTGAAAGTGTTGTATAATAAAAGTACCTACATATGCTTGATGATTTCTCGTATAATGCGCAGTTTCGGAGTAATTTGATGTTCAAAAATAAAAAATATCTATGAAATTGGAGAAATTAGGTACCTACTTTGACCGAACGCAACTCTTTTTAAAAGATCCACTGATGTGTAGGTAGTGCCACAGATTTAGCTAGTTATTCTGAAGGTAATTTTGTTTTTCCAGAGATGGCACAGCTCAAACTTAAAATTGCTATACCTTTTTATCAGCGCCGAATCGGAAAAATGGTATAAAAAAAGTGTTTCTTTGGACCTCAAGAATCTAATATCAAAATATTTGTATGAGTCAAAGATTCACTCTGTATCACACAGTCACAATCAAATAAAATCCGGACAAAAATACTATACCTATTTTGTATTTTATGTTCTGAATACAAAATTAAAAAAAAAAATGGTCTAAATGAAATGCAGTATATGTATTTTACACAGCTTTGCTTATTCAGAAGAAATTCAGGATATTGTTCTCTGATTAGTTATTTGGAGTCGGAAAGGTCCTCTATGCCATTGTCCTCATTTGTCGAATATTGTCGATATTTTCGAAACGATGGAACGAGATTTGGAAAAAACGGATACCTGATTATTTTGATTATTTCACATTAAATACCTCGTCTTCAGCAATTACAGTGGCGTGCATACTGGCATTAACTTCTATATTTTTAAAGAAAAAATAATGCGCCAGAGTCTTTTTCCAGAATTCTCAATCAATTTAGAACAGATAGAGTTACTACGGTTTTTCTCTGGGATACAACGCTTTAAAACAGTCTATTATTCAAAAAATACTCGAATCGAACAATTAATTTTTTACATCAAAAAGATTTTCAAATTGAAAAAAATTGTTCAAAATGGCCTCCTCCATCTAGGATTCAAGAGTCCAGTCTTCTCCTCATGGATTGCCGATCTTTCCTATTGTGTTGCACCCTGTATCTGGAAGACAAAGCTTTTCCGGATAAAAGCATACAGGAACTTTCCGCCTCCAAATAACTCAGAGATTATTATCCTGAATTTGTTCGCAGTGCTTATGAAGTACCCTGTATTTCGCGAGTTTCACTCATGAAAGCATGTTTTGAATTTCCGTGTAATGCATTTCTGAATTGGAGAAAGTTTTCTGCAAGGAATATCTCTCACAGGTTCGAAAACAAAAATCTAATTCATTTTGCACGCAGATAGCGATATTTCACATGAAAGCTTGTCAATTCCTTCAAGTTTATCCGTACTGAGAAACAAACTGATCGATGACACCATCAGCTATGTCCACATCAACGATAACTACGAAAGGAAACAACCCGAGATACCTACCCGATCGACCTATCATGTCATGGTTCCGTGAAACACAAGACTTGTCATAACATGAAATATTTACCAGTCTCTCACGAAATAACAGACACGTACGTTCTCTGATTCATTTTATTTCCATCGTATAGGAAAAATGCGAGCCTTGCGATTTTAGTGTCGCACGGCAGGTATTTCTCGGAATCATGACTTTCATCGATATGTTCGACAATGAACTTTTGCTAGATAATCTCCGTGACCAAGAAAAAAAAAATTTCGCTCAGTTTTCACGTATCCATTTGGATGTGTTGATTTCAATATGAGTCATACTAAATCGCAATCAATTATTTGAAGTAGGTATACACTTATACACTGTACAGGGTGGGCAAAATTGGTGATACCTGAATTACAACTTTTTCAACCCAACGAGATAGAGGAAAATGCATGGCACATAACGGTCCTCTTTTTTCGAGAAACGATCTCACTCTATCACCATCACTCTATCTTCTTTTGTTTTCGAGTTATAGGTCAAAATTCAAATTTGAACTTTGGTCATTATCTTCGTTTCTGTTTGAGCTAGGATGTTTAAATGAAGACATTATACAGACACTTTTTTGGTAGCAATCAGGTGGCGTACTATGATTTTTTCCAACAGGTATATTTGATGAGCTATAACATAGAGATGTATTTTTTCTTATGAAAACAGTAGTTTAAAATGACTTAGAAAGGCTGAGGGCGATGTATGATATATTTCTGAAACGGTAAAAACATGGCGATTCTTTTAAGTCATTTTAAACTACTGTTTTCATAAGAAAAAACACAACTTTATGTTATAGCTCAGCAAATAAACCTGTAGGAAAAAATCATAGTACGCCACTGGATTGCTACCAAAAAAGTGTCTGTATAATGTCTGCATTTCAACATCCTAGCGCAAAAAACTCAAAAACAAAAAAAGATAGAGGAATGAGGTTGATGGAATTATCAATTTCTAAAAAAAGACGACATGAATCGTACATTCATTTTCCTCTATCTCGTTGGGTTAAAAATTTGTAGTTCAGGTATCACCAATTTTGCCCACCCTGTACACTACCTGCGTTTGACGAAATTTCTCGGGTAGGAAACTAATTTCGTAATAACCGATTTGGAGACGCAAAAAAGAAAAAACAGCTGATTTAGACTATTTTATAGAAAGATAGAAATGATCGTCGGGCCATTACCTGTCTCTTTTGTGTTCACATAGAGGTGAGTGCGGATCAACCAAAATTCTAGAAAAAGACAACTAGTATGCCCGACGTTCAGTTTCTCTCTGTCACTTTCTTTGACCGTGTTTCATGCATAGATAGAAAGGGAAGGCACAGTCCATGTCTCTATGTCTATGGCCAAAATAACCAAAACCTCGAATTTCTTAACTGGTTGCGAAGACTAAAACGTTTCGAAACGTCGAATGTCAAGGAGTGTTAAAGTGACGTCACTTTAGATGTCAAAATTGGAAGAAAACGTTTGTGAGATATTACTTCAATTTTTTCATGGATTTTCAACACTTCGTATCTCTTCAACCGAGCCGAATTGAATAGAATTGGCCATACTACTCTGTGAACAAAAAATTATGTATTATGAAGAAGAAAAGCCACATTCATCCCTTGCTGCATGGTGAAGAATAACAATACTACATACAATAAAGTGTAAAATTTCAGAATACCTCTATTCAATTCAGTAGGTATTTGAACTTGTGATGTTACAGGAATTGTCAAAAAATCAGTAATTGTGTCACATCTGAATTTGAAAATGAAAGAGGAAATGAAATAAGATATACTTCGTAAATATACTAATTGTCAAAATGAACGCTACTTCTTTTGTGCAATTGTATTTTCTTGATGAATCAATATTTTTTAGAATGCAAGTTCCATATTATTCAGCATACGTTAATTCTCTCAAAGAATCCCAAAATCCTAGCCAATCAGGGCAAAGCTATCTCGTTTGTCGTTTTCCCTACGCAATGCACCCGACGTTTGTGAATCGAAAAACGAATGTTGTGTTATGAATTGACAGCTTTCAGCTGATAGCTTAACCTACCAAGAAAGATCTTTGCTACAAAGCACCGCTTGGGCTCGACTTCGATTTATGCCCCACCTCAGATTTTGATGATTATTTTTTTATAGATAGAATTTTTCATGAGGAATCGAATGGTAGTAATCTCAATCTGCGGAAATTTATAGTTCATTAGCTATGATTTTTTGAAATGTTCGTTAAATGCACTCAATTATGACATTTGAATGTTTGTTCACTGTAATTCTCGATCAATTCGAATGTTTTTCTCAACAGAACTTAACCAATTGGGCTTTTGAGGTAATTCATTGGAAGAAATGTGAATAATTGATCAATTTTGGCTAAAAATTGAACTCAATTATTTTGAGGTTAGGTTAGGTTGTTAGGTTGGGTTAGGACAGTGAAAAAACAATTTCATACATGAAAATATCATTTTTGGCGATTTAAATTTAAGTTTAAAGGACCGAAAAGTGAAAATATAATTTTTCATGATAATATAATGATATAGCACGTATTTTGATGAAATTTTCGAAAAATCATTTCTCTCAAATTAAAAGTTTTCTGGGATTGATAGTTATACGAATAGATTTTGTATCTTCTCCTGCATCCAGGAAAAAATCGGCAAAAAAATCTGACGTAGGCACTTTGTGGAATTCGAGAAAAAGCACTTTACAAAAATTTCACAAAATCATAACTGCCGAACTATAAGTTTCCGCAGATTGAGACTAATACCATTCGATTCCTTGTAAAAAATTCTATCTATAAAAAAATAATCATTGAAATCCGAGGTGGGGCATAAATCGAAGTTTCACCTATTATTCAAACATGGATTAAAAATAATAATATTGGAAGTATAGTATTGTACAAATTTCTCCGTTAGTTCCTCATGTGGATGAATATGAATATTCTTTGATTGTTAAGGTGGTGCGAAACTTTACACTTTGTTTAAATATGATATAAAATTTGGTTAATATTAAAATGTAATAAAAATACGGAATTGGCAGTGGACGGTAAACTTCATAATTACCTAAATTTATTATGCCATTTTAGTTAATATTAAAAAGATATTGAAAATTGTATCCACTTCAAGGAAGCTGTTTGCTTTGAATACTAAAACAAAACTATAAATTTAAGTCATATTCAAAATTGATTAGAAAAAAATAACTAATGTTATCAGACAATTTGATGTCTATTCAAAATAAGGATTAACTTTCTAGGGATATTTTTCTACAGAACTCGTAGGCAATATGACTTCATAATTGCTTCTTAAATTTTTTTTTATCAAAAACTTTGAAGAATTGGCTTACAAAAAGAGATACACAAATTTTCTCACTCAAATCTTTTCAAAGATGCTCTTGAAAATGAAATTGGCAGGATATAGGGAATAACGGAAACATCCAGGTTAAAAAGTTATCATTCTTTATTTTCTACAATGATCAATAGAATATCCAAGAAGTACGAGTCAATTACATTTACTTGTTTCACAAAACAGAAATCTGCATAACTCATGGGAAGCAACAGTGCATGTACTATAGCATTATTCTCCAAGGTTGCATTCACAAACTTACTACAAGAGTAGTTATAACTGTGAATAATATTCCATCACCAACATTCATAATATTCTACTTTCTGTTAGGATAATATAATTGCTTTTCTATTTTCCTTTTTTCTACTCTTTGGGTTTTTTTGGCTTGAGAACTATTATAAGTTTTATTGATAATCTCTACCATCATCATCCAATGATTTTAATTTCAGGAATGTATCTTTCAATACAGTCTACAAAAATTTTAATGCACAGGATATTCCCATCACCAATTTTTTACCCAACTTACCTCACGCTTGGTACTAGGATCAATGGAAACAGTATTTTGAGATTCTGTGTTTTCATCTTGACTGTTCAATTCTTCCACTTTTAAGGCTGTTGCTGTCATATCATCTGCATGTCGCTGTTTGTTTATATTGAATTTTCGAATGATATATGAGAGATCTCCTCTTGTTAAAATATTCATTCTTTATAATTTTCCTTCATTGATGAACCTTGCATCTTCAAGAACGCTTTCCTTAGTTACTCCGGCAACAAGTTTGTTTGCGAGCATTTCCTGCTGAGTATTGGAGAGACGTTTAGATCGAAGTTCATCATTATGACCAATATGTGTCTCGATATATTTAACCGCTACTCCTGAAAAAAAATTAATGAACGAATGTGATGTGATACTATAAAAATGTTACCAGAACTGTTAATTTTAACAGAAATTCTTGATGGACATAATCCAGATATTTTAATGCTGCCTCCCTTCTTCATATTTCGTTGGCTACACTGACTCACATATTCTAAAAATAATATATTTAAATTTCATGATTGTCATTTGGCTCTTCGAACACTAACCTATAGTATTACTACGATTGCAGTTATAATAAATATATTCTTCAGCAGAATTAGTTTTAACTGCTCGTTCTAAAATATAATCTACATTCCTGTTGGAAAGAGATCTCCAAGCCTCAAAATCTTCCTTGTTTTCAAAATGATGGCTAGACTGTTAGATTACCAAAGAATGCATCTGCTCCAAATGATCTATCAAATGTTCGTGGGATCCAAATGATATTTTATCCTCGTCAGAGCAAAGTGGGCATTTAACATGCTTTGTTTTTTTTCCTCCAAGTGCTTGGTTATGCATTTTTTTCAGGTGCCGATTTTTGTTCGACACACTGGAAAATTGTTTTCCACATAGGTGACAAACGAGGTGTTCACTTAAAACATAAAAACAAATAGAACATAAGCAACAAAAAAAAATATATAATTTCGAACTTACTTTTGCTGGTCCATGTTTGATGTTGTTCACTTGAAATTCAGCAATCAAAATTGCTTGTCCAGACGATTGGTAACTAAATGTCACAATTTGTGTTTTTGCGAATTACAATAATTATCTCAACGTTATTCAATAACCACTCTGAATTCAGAAGAATAGCAGAGAATCAGAATCAGTCTCTGAGAATAATACATAGACTTAATAAAGCATAATATATTATTATGTCTATGGAATAATACGAAAATAATCACAAGAGCGCCGAGAGAGCAGGAAAATATTTGTTGACATAGAAAGAGACAACTGTCTTCTGTTCTTTCAATCTGTTAGCTTTGCTCTGATTGGCCGGGAGTTTGGGATTCTTTGAGAGAATTAACGTATGCTATATTATTCTATGACATGACTCGTTCTTTCCATCATGGTCCTTAGAATTCGAATTCTCTTTTTTATCAGGGGCCATTGAAATTGAAAAACATATTGATTGAAACATACTAATTGAAAACACCTGATTTTGCAGATCGAGAAATTCTGTCACCGAAACGGTCACAATTAATAATAATGAATCAGTTTAACGACAAATACAAAGTAGTATCATTACTAATTTTTCTATTTCTTCAGATGAATATTGACTATTTCCATAATACTTTGTTCTTACAGGGTGGGCGAACAATATGTAGGACACTATTCTAACAGCAAATGATGGTAAGTTACTTGATCATTATTTTATAATTTTCATATATGCCTCTTTTTTCAATAATACTGCTCAACAACAATCATAATTTGGTGAATCTAATATATAAATTAATGGATGATTCTACCGGATTCATAGAAAGCATTTTTTGTACAACCTACGCGAAGTAGGTACCTACTTCGCAGGCGTTATAGAGTCCGCGAATTGCAATTTCGCATCCGCTGCCCTTAGTAACGGCCGCGACAATGAAAGTCAGTTTCTTTCTATACAAATGTTAGTATACCGAAGTGCCCAAGATATTTCCAGAATCAAAACTGCTTCACATACTAAATAATTATGATAAGTAGCTTTCATCGGGAAAACCATTCGATCACTTATCAAAATTTTGAATTTTTTTGCCAGAGATAACCAAAAATCGGTAGTAACTTCGAGTAGTTTTTAACATCGACTACATCTCGTAAATTGAGCATGCATTTCAACAAAGAATAGATGCTTCATTGATCCATTAGGTACATTTGACATTTTCTCAATATTTGATTCAAATATGCCAACAAATATACTTATTTGGAGATCTTGATGATTATCACACCATTTCTTGAAATCTTTCTAAATTCTCTATTAGGTTTTTCAGGTATAAAACTAACTATTTTCATAGTTCCTACATAATTTTTCCTAAATCCTTAGTTTCGTGAATACATCCGATTGTAGTTGAGTATTCAGCCATGTGAATTCATGAAATATATTATATCCGATTATGCATAATATGGAGGACATAACAAATTATTTCTGCAATATTTGTTTCATATGAACCAGTTTTCTCAATTTCAGCAAATGTTGACATATCAATGAATTATGTATTATTATTTATGATATTCGCATTCAAAATGGTGTTATCTATTCGGAACAAATAGTTTGAATGGAGATGTCAATACAAGGATATTCTTATGTGGCATTGGCATCAAATTTTTAACTCTGATCATTGCGACAACATCTTTGGACACAATATCATCGTCCATTGTATAGTTGAAAATTTTCAGTTCAGCAGCAAATGAAGTGGGACAGCTGAAAGCTGAAAGTTTGACTGATTATTTCGACATTACTTTGACGATGTTGGTGTTGGATTTTCCTCCCAAGAAGCCAATCATTTTCCTTCTGAGCGATACTTCGGTACCTAAGGAGAATCAAGATAATATGATATGGCATATTTATGATAATACAGGGTGTTTTCTATTTGAATGTCAATATCTATGGGGGTCATTTTTGGGTCCATTTAAAAAAAAAAACTTCATATGAACATATGTCCTAAACGTCTTACCTTTTGAGATACAGGGTGTTAAAGTTTTCCAAAATAAATCAATTATTACTAATATCTACAATACCACTTCAGATATTTCAATGAAATTTGTCATACATGTATACTATGAATCAAGAGGCATTTTTTAATGTATCACTTTTTTCTTAATTTCCACCTGTGGCACCTATTTTGGCAGACATTGATGGTACACCACAAATTTTTAATGAAATAAAAATGATTTTTGAAATTCCCAATCATTTATTACCAAAATTGATCACTTGACTTTTCTTAATCCGATTCACGGTTTCCGTTTAAAAAAAATAAAAACCGTTTCTCTGCATGATCATAACAATATCCTTAATACATATACAAATGACAATATCACCATGCAGAGACATATGTAAATTTTATCTTTTAGGTGAAACTCGTGAGTCGGACTAAAAAAATTCAAGAGATCAAATTTGCTCATGTCAGTGGCGTGCCACTGACGGTCTAAATAATACCATCCTGTATCTCGAAAGGTAAGACGTTTAGGACATATGTTCATATAAAGTTTTCTCCTTAAAATGGGCCCAAAAATCACCCCCACAAATATTGACATTCAATTAGGAAACACCCTGTATATGCCACTGACACGGAATTTTTTATTCAATATCTTTTTGTTGTGCAGTTTGTGAATGCAAGGCAGCTAAAAATTTCCAATTTTTAGCCAACAGGGAGTATGGAGAGGGCCTTACAATTTTTTTTTTATACTGGGTGGATAGTTAGGCCATTAATTATTATTTTCTCGTTACATTGCGTTGAAATGAAAACACGGCTATTTCATGAAATTCCGTTTTTTTCGTGAAATTCGTCTACCTTCGAAGAACATAATAGCAGAGATCAAGTGTCAACTGCATGAAGGAATACTTGAGAGGCATTCAAATTGGAGTGTAATGAAAATAGCAGGCTCCCTTCATTTGTAAGATTTCATCTGACAGTTTCTTCAGGAAAAACTCCAATTTCATCAAATAGTCTTGATGTCACTGGACCTAGAAGGAAATTTACTACGATTATATGAATCTACTCATGAGAATACTGGTGCACATATTATGCTCTATAACACATCGCAACATCACCCACAAAAAAAAATTCGCACTCTATGTTACCTTCGAAGCTCTATCTTTGAGAAGAAAACTATGAAAAAGTTTACTTCGAATTCAGTTTAATTCTTTTGATTCATGTGTTATTTTATGAACGTCAATGCAGTTGATCATTTCAAGTATAAGTAATATCCTTGATGTAGTTTAGACGGTGCCTGCTACTGTCATATGGGAAAAAAAATTTCATGCAATTGCGGTTTTCTTACAAACATAACGGAATATATCAGTATAATGACAAATATGTCCCGTAGAAATGACATAAACATCCACCCTACATAAAAAAAAAATGAGAAGGCCTCGCTGAACTTCTGAATTTCCAGCAAAGAAAACTGAAATTTTTCGTTTCTGTATTTTCACACCTCGGATAATAAGAAGAGCTTGAAAAAAGATACCCTGCGCCAGTTACGTGAAGATTAAGACGATTAATCGATTAATGACGAAAAATTCATCATCATCGGAGGAATAGCTAGAAATTGATGAAAAATCTATTTCATAAAAGAGCGTCTTTCCATGGCACTGCATTGTGATAATCTAAATAATTTTGTGTGGCCCTTTTCTATTCCCAGATTCTTCGCCAAAACACGGAAATTTATTGCTGTCCTGCATAACAACTCTGGCCAACAAGAAGCGATGGAAAAAAACCTTGTATCAGTGGCGTACAGACAAAGGACCACACTCGAGGTGAAAAGCCAGCATCAACAAAGTAATGACGAATTCAAACTAAGACAATTTGTTGAGCTCTCCCATTACATTTGCTGCCTAGTTCAAATCATTATTCTTTCATTTAATCGAAAAAATGAATGAAAATATCATAAAATCTCAGTCTACTCGAAGGATAGAGAGCAAGTGAAAAACTTGACGATATCTATGATGATCTTATTGAAGTTCGGCAATTAATCATGAGAAAGTGGAGAGAGAAATTCGAACTTGATTATCGAAGCTCCCTCTTCCAAGGTCTGTGACGTAGCTAAGAAACGAAACATTGATCTTCACAATGAAAAAATTCATCATAAGTTTCCTCAACGACGCGGTATTAAAATTCACTCTTCGTCTCTCGTGATCGATGCTTGAGAAAGCAGATTTTCAAATGGGGTTTAACTGAAATTCCATGTATCGCTTTTTGTGTTGATAGTAAATATTGACAGGGCCAAGATATATGATTTGTCATTCGCTCAAAGGGGCGCACCACGACATTTTCCGATACTTATATCACGAGCCGTCAACCGTATGTCAAAAATTTCCACATCCATTTATCAGATGATGTACAAACATTTCCGTTTTATTCATCCCCAGAGTTTACCTCGAGAAAAGGAATAATATGTTGAATTTTAAGTGAAAAATGAGCTTCGAATGGTGTATTGTAGGGGTTGTAGGGCTACTTCCTCCATCAATTCGATGGTAATAATTTGCAGAGTACTCAATCTTCAGGGCAGTTCCCATCTACGTAATTTTGAATGGAAAATTGATTTTCTTGTTTATTTTTTATTGCTACATAAAGTATGGTGAATTATTTTCAAATTGCTTCCCTGTTTTCCTGAATTCAGATTATTTTCCCAATACCAGTCCCTTAGAATATTCCAAATTATAATGTTGTGCCAAATTCCATTTAAATTCATTTTTGGTCAAACATTGTGAAGTGCGTGTCACTGAAGCTGGTCACTGGAATTTCCGACATATTTTTTGTACAGAATTCAAAAGTGAACTATCGAAATCATAGTATTTCCTCGGTATATTAATAAGCTCTCAGAAAAGTATTCATTAGACGTTTGTGTAGAAGAGAAGTTCTTGATCGTCTCATTCATGTAAAGCTGCTGGTCGAATGAAACTACTATTTAACTCATGATGAACAGAACGAAGGGAAGTTCCATACTCTTACTTTATTATTGAGCAGCACTGACGTACATACTTTTGACTAAACCATTATTGAGGACAACCCAGAATTCTATCTTCTTGAGTTCTCCTCCTTTATATTTTCAGTAAATCAGGGGTTTGGTGATTTGAGATGTCGATGAATTTTTCTGCAAAAAATTAGACTGAAGTAGTTCCTAAGCAACAGTGCATATTTGCTTTGAAATAAATTCATGTTTCGGGCAGGATAAATCAAACCGATGAAACGTGGGGTTAAATATTTTCCAGAATATTGTATTCTACTAGGCTGTTGGCTGTTTATAGTGTCATCATAAAATGATCGAAAGAATATTCTGAAATACATAATTTTGTTGGACAAGTATAATTCCATGATTTTAAGTGATGCGGTGCCAACGAATTATTCAAAAAAAATTTGGTATGGGTACTTTATATCGCGTTACTTATAATTGATCGTAATTTTTCATAATATTGGCAAAAAAAACTTTTATCACTCCTGAATGGAAGGGAATGGAGTTGAATTCAAAAAAAGTGTAGTTCTTCAATATTTTCTGCACTGATATTATTATTATTTGAACTGGGGTCGTTGTGGCACTAGTAGCATTTCGGGAACAGCGACCATGTAGATCTTTCTCTACCCTACTCCTTCATAGGAACCCAAGGAGGTCGTCAATGGTGTTGACAAAATTGACAACATCCTTAGGGGCCTTAGCCGTTACCTCATGAGTATCCAGGACCGGTTTCCCCATATGAGTGGTTCTTAAGTCCGCCAGCTCTGGACACTTGCATACCATGTGTTCAGCTGTTTCTGCTTCTGATCCACAGAGCCTACAAAACTCATCTGTTGACTTACCCATACGCTGCGAATGATATTTGTACCGACAGTGCCCTGTCAGCAGTCCCACCATGAACCGAAGCTCAGCTCTTGACAGCTTTAGTAGTTTTCTGGTGTGAGTCGGTGAAATCATCACAAATTTCTTGGACTCAGTAAGTCCAGGAGTGTTTCTCCAGAGGGTCAATCTGTTGTTCAACTCCCATTGTTGGACCGCTGCCTTGTATTGGTACTTTCGAAGCCCACAGAAAGGCTCAGGTCCAGCAGGTATTAACCTTGATGCTCTTTTCGCAAGTTCATCGGCTTTCTCGATTCCTTCAACACCACAGTGCCCTGGTACACATAGTAGAGTCACTTTGTTGTCTCTGAACAGTTGCTTTATGGTATTACGGCACTCCCATGTCAGCAGAGATCTCTGGCAGTGTGATTCCAGGGACCTTAGCGTGGCCTGGCTGTCTGTGGTGATAAAGATGTGCGCACCTTTGAGGTTCATTTTAAGACTTTCCTGAGCGCATACGTAAACAGCCAGTGTCTCGATCTATTAAATAGAGGGTTCACTTCCCAGGACTTTGGAAATCCTCAGTTTAGGTTCATATACGCCAATGCCAGTGTTTCCGGGTAGGAGATTTCCGTTAAGGGATATTCGTATTACTTCTAGCAGGCTACATTTCCTCACATGTAAGTGTAGGTGAGCAGATCAAGTATGGCCTCAAGCGCTGCTGTAAGAGCTGTGTGTACAACTCCCGTAACACCAACACAGGCCAGCCTTTGCAGTTTCTGCAGGCGGCTGCGTATGGTGACCTCTTCGGTTTTTGTCCACCATGCTAGAGACGCATACGTGGCAATAGGGCGTACCACCGCTGGGTATAGCCACAGTACAATTTTCGAAATGAATTGATAACTGTGCAGATTGGCGCCAATAATGTTTCATATGAAAATAATCTACATTGAGTTGCAAACAAAAATGGTTCTATACATAATGACGATTGGGTAAACGGTTCTAGAGTTATAGGGGATGTAAAAGTAGTAATTTTTTTATTTTAAGTCTACTATTTGTAGAAACAATTATTATTAAGGAAACTTTTCGTTTCGTTGTATTTTGTAGTGTGAATTACGATTTCAGCCGCTGGTGATATGTTAGTGATAAGCCCATGAACGAACGACAAGCTCACCACCGCATCACTCGAGGGGTGCTACTTTTTAAGCGAAAAGAGGCTTTCAGTAGCCGAGGCCATATGAACCTGTGGTTCGCAGAAACCCACTTTTTAAATTCTTCACTTTAGATAATGCCACAATGAGAAGTTAAAAAACTTATGCATTACTTCTGTACCTCTAGAACAGTTCACTCTATCGAGATTATGTGAGGGCCCATTTCTATTCCCTATTCAATGTCGAATATTTTGAATGCAACTTCACCTTCGATGGGACACATCTTTATCTTGATATTTAATAAGGAATAAGAAATTATACAACAAGTTTTCTTCATTCAATTGTCTCCACTACGAAGTATCACTTGTTCCCACTCTGCACAACAATATCTTAATTACTTGAGAAAAATAATCACCACTATCAAGCTTCCACTGCCTTCATCATCGTAACGCTTAAATGCATAATTTCAGAGTTAATCCAAAGCAATAAACGCCGTTGGAAGTTTCAAGTTCCCATTGCTGAATTCTATTTTTCATTTTAATCGAGATACCACAGAACCGTATGAATAACTTGCTTAAGGGATGCAATAAACTCGAAACTCAAGTACGTGGATTGTTTGGAGTAAGACCAAGTTAGGGGGAAAACAACGAGAAAGTCAAATAAGAAGACCTTCTGGAAACTTCACCGGCTGTTAATTCGGTAGGTTATGACTACGATAATATGACAATAATGCTTCGGATTGGATATATGAAAGAGGAAATCTTTGAATTTGTGGGTCAAAACGGAGCGAAGGTACGTAGTTTTGGCGGTTTGTGCTGGGCTGAGTTCACGCCATTTGAAGAATGGCGTGCTCTTGGTGTGATTGTTTCGTCCCACTGCTAGGGTCGGACTCATCAGGTAGGTTAATGAACCCTAGCAGCTACCTACGACAATCGCCGAAGCAGCGTAGTTTGTGCCTGCTATAAACATAGTATTTTTTTGCGCTTTTGTTCGAAGTATAGAACATACGAGTACGATGTTCACTTGAATTTATCTTGACTTGTTACATTTCTCCGAAATGGCTGCCAATTTCAAATTATGAGCTGAAAATGGTCCATAAATATTTTTTCTACAAGCGTGCGCTGAATTCCTTCGATGAATTTTTCATAGTTTATAATGGATATTCAATTCGTTTCTGTTAAATATTTGGATAATTTTAAAGAAATTGTAGCATTCAGTTTGGAAGCATTTATTAGAATGATCTTTGTACAAGGAATTAATTCAATATGAAATATAACATATGTAGCATACGTCGATAACATAGGTAGATAAATAAGTATCACATTTTCAGGATGCGTATAACTATATAACAGTTTCATTGAATATTCTGGTCCCGAAATATGATGAATTAATCAGTAAGCGCCTTCTCAATTCTCATCTAAGTCATTAATTGTGACTGGAAAAATAAGAGTTGGTCGAAATGGGAAATGTCATAGCGAAACGAACCGAAAGGAAACAGATACTAAGGACTCGAATAAATCCTATAATTCAATTGTACTAAATACGATCGGAAATATCCCTTCCTGGAGGACTAAATTGCAAGGCGATTCGATAGAAAAAGAGGACCAATAAGTTTTATTCACACAAGAGATTAATCCAGTTATCGGGAATCGCTCTGTAACGTCGTCCACAGTGTCTATTGATCGTTGAATAAAAAAAACCTCGAGTGGAACTGGATTAGCTATTCTCTGTATCAGCCGCTCTGATAAATTATAATTCAATTGATTCTTTTTCGATTCTATGTTCCAACTGAATATTTCACGATCTCTCCTCATTTGGAATTCGGCTCCCTTTACGGGGATTTGGTTGGATGGCAGCGAAAACAAGATGGAACAGGAAGCAGCGATGGAATAACGAAGCTGTTAATGCTTTCAATGGTTTCTTGATGACATAAATACATTAACGTGACTTGGTTACAGCAAATTCAACGGTTGATAAATATCTGGAAAATAACAATAGGTAAGGTGTTATTATTAAGTTCGAAGAATGGACATGAACTTCCTTCTTTGAAATATTCCTTGCTGATTGAGCCTCATCATGAAATGATGTTGTGATTGAGAGGTTTTGTTGAAATAGATTCTTCTTCAACGAAAAATTAATATAAATTACATCAACAAAACTCGCTTGTATAAAACATTCAATATGATAAAATTATCATTCCTCCAAATGCAATGCGAATGAATACAATTTTAAAGTACAGTACAGCTGTCAATAGGTCCTTTCGTTTGCATGAAAAGTGTAGCTCGATTTAATTTACAACAGTGTAGAGGAAGTGTCGAAGTGTAGTTTATCTACACATAGTCAAAAGGAGATGTAGATAAACTACACCTCCTCTGCACTGGTGTAAATTAAATCAGCAAACTAATACTAAAATCGACCAAAACTCGACCAAACTCTAGATGTGTATTATACACGTGAAAATAGTTTCAAAAAACCCATATGTTCTCATACGATTCTCATTTATTTTCGAAATATAGCGTAGTACGCTAAATAAATATGTTTATTATTATAAGCAAACAAAATTTCCTACATTAACATGACTTTAATCATAGCGCTGTTTCAACAAATGTTCAAAAATACCGCCATTATACTCTAAACACATTCTACTTCGTCTGCGAAGGGCTCTTGTTGCTTTTTTAAATTATTGGTGCTGATAATATATTTGCATTCTGATGTTTAGAGGAACTTCCTCTAATAATGCTTTCAATTCATTTCGCAAGAAAAATAAGTATTTCTCTCCTGTAAGACAATTTTCTAAAATATGCTGGTCAATTAAATAACCATCGACCGTACCACACCACACGTTAACCTAAAACTTGTGCTGGAAATTAGTTTCGACTGTTGCTGTGGATTTTCGTCTGACCATACATGAGAGTTGTTATTGCGTCAAATACACTGACACTAACAAATGTTAGAACAACAAAACGGACCAAACAATCGATAACTACAGCATTCGTGATAAGAAGGGGTAAACTATTTAAAACATTTTAATATATTTTGAAAACAAATGAGAATCCTATAAGAACATATGGGTTTTTTGAAATTATTTTTACGTGTAAAATACACACCTGGAGTTAGGTACGTTCCTCCCGACTCACCCTGTAGAAATACGATTAGCAAGTAATTAGGTAAGTCCAAAATCGAAAACATACAATTCAATTCAATTCAATTCAACTTTATTTCCCTCAAAAAATTACAGGGTGCGTCATAAGATTCTATAACAATCATAACAAACTCATAAATAATATATATATTACCCGTATAAGGCGAACATCAACAACATAATTAAATAAGAAAATTATATACAATACAATCTCACATATCTGTACAAGATCATGACTACTTGTTCAAACTGGCCACAAATTCATCCATGGAGTAAAAAGCATTTTCCAATAGTAATGCCTTAATATGTACTTGGAAAGCTCGGATGCTCAGGGACGCGATTGACTGAGGTAGTTCGTTGTAAATTTTCACACCGTTGAATATATGTGTGTTCTGGGACTTTGTTAACCTATGTCTGGGAGTCACAAATTTATCTTTGGATCTGGTAAGATAATGATGGACATCGGAATTCTTTGTGAGGTGCTCTTTATTTTTATGGATGTATACTCCAGGTCAACCAAACATCTCCTGGATTGACCAGACCCAGTAATATCAAAATGCGCACGAATGATACAGAACTTGACGGTTGTCAGTGACAACCGTTCTTCTGCCCCTTGGTACATATTCTATTGGTCAGACTTTGTACACACAAGACAGAATTGTTCTGTCTTCGATAAGACTAGCACATGAAAAGTTCAACCGTGTGTGGTAATCACACTCTCCCCATTTTGTATAATATTTTCAAACAACAAACAAACGATGACATGTTGACGATTGAAATCTATAGTGTGCCAAGCAAAACACATATCACACCTCTGGGAGGAACACAAACCGCTAATACTTTTGAAATGTAGTTTTCCTTGCCCCAAACGCAACGGGAAATATTAAGGAGCATAAATTGTTCTTTTTTAATTGTTATTTATTTATATTATTTATTTATTTAGTTGTTATTTTTAATAGGGTCTTTATAAGCGACTGGTTAATCATATTATGCGTTAATTTTCAAAAAGCTTTAGTGATAAGCAGCACTGAAATTTACTCAAGGGCTCAAATCCTTAATCTTCCAAAAAAAATCAGTAATATGGTGAAAAATGAAATGTACAGTTTGAAATAACTTTAGAAGTACCTAATGAACTATTGTGTGAAATTTGCACCGTTTTTCCATATACGAATTATAACAACGATTCTGCCCATGATGGCTGGACGCATACCCGAAGTTCTGTGGCAGAACACACATCCTGAATCTGAATGGCAGATTCGACCCTTTCCCTTTAGATTTATGATGAAAATTCCGCGTTCAACAGAGCGCGTTGGAGGTCGAAATTCGTACATAATAGAATCGACGAAATGAATGTACTTCGGAATAGTACGGTCTCAGTGTCCGTTGAATATGCAGGGGCACGTGTATTTTATTCTCTCATTTAATCAGGGCCTCTGGGGTAGTGTCAGCTCCTGATCATTACTGTAGAATTTCTGAACTGACTGGACAATGTTCGATCTGTTTTCGATATGTTCCATAGAATATTAAATATTTGAATGGCGAGGAATGCTTGTGACTGTGAGCTTTGAGCAGATATATTTGGGAAGTCGTCGAAAATGAAATTTCACTGCTTTCCATCTCCGGTGAGTGTCGAAAGTCATATCTACGTTTTAGTAGAACCTATTATATTTAACGATTATTGTGTTTTATCTCAGAACTACATATTCACACAATTTCCGAAGCAGTCGTTGGGACGCTCATATCATTGCATCGGAAGGAAGGGTCCCCATCGAGGACTCTACAAACGAGTGCGCCATCTGTCGGCCGGTAGGTGGATGACCCGTGGGAACTTTGTAGAACCCTGTCATGTAGACATAGACGCAAGTCGAATGTTGATAATATTATCTTTCTAGTTACTGAGATCCTCAGTGCTTTGTAACATGTATTTATGATAAACGCCCAGTTCTGGAAAAACAAAACCCATTTCCTTCTGAAGGTGCTTGGAGTAAGAAGATTATTGAAAATTTTTTTATTCACATTCATTAATCAGAGATTTGAACTTTCAGAACCATAGTTTGCATTTACTAAGATCACTGCATGACATTCATAAACGATCAAAACTTTTGACAAGAATTTGTACGCATTGAAAACGTTTCATCTTATGAGTACAATCTTCGTTAGCGACTAAAAACTTGTATATCATCTAAAAGAACAGATAAGAGTCGTAAAGATTTCCATTATTTTATTCGGACTTTTTGTGGAATAATCGCAACAAACGTGTGACGATCAGTTTACTTCGACTTTTAGTGATCATTCTCCAAAACTGCTTTTAACAATGGTTCAGTTCGATAAATCTTTGTTAAAGTCCACTGTAGTGAACTGGATGACTTTTTCGGAATAGGTATATGTCAAGTGGAGTACCTCAAGGTTCCGTCTTGGGTCCAGTTATTTTTCATTTCTCTATTTCGAACTTTTCACCTTCAGTAAAATTAGCTCGTTGATGATAATTGAATCTTCATTCCAATCGGAAGGCGAAGAAACTATGAATTTTGGCCAGGAAAACAATCACATTTTTGGCAGCTCAAATATAATCAACAAGTTAGTAGAAAACAGAAATTGCCCTGACATCTTGTACGAGAGAAAAATGACTGTAGTAGAGGTATATTTTTCTATGAATATTTTCAAATATAAGGTTGAAAGGATTCCAGGAATTGTTCCTACTTACATATTTCTATGATTATTTAAATGCTTAGATTTCGCTTCAGCCACCTTATTAGGTCAGAAATATTTTACTTGTAATAACGAAGAGGAAATTTCAATATAAAGATATCTTTGCTATTCTATCAGGTAAGCCCTCGATTTTATATCATTAGCGTACACAGCTAATTAGAGAAGCTTGTGAGTAGGTACACTGAAATTCTTTTTCTAACCATCTTCGCTTTCGCTCGGTCTTATTGGGATTGTTATTTTCGTATCATTCAAACTTCAGGGGAATCCTCTTTCTCAGTTCAATTTTAATGATGCACGTAAAATGAGTAGTCCAAAACAGGCCTCTAAGATGAACATCGAAAAAGGAAATCTTATGAAATTACAAAGTGAAAGTGATGGAGTTTTTCACGAGCTTCTCATCATTAACCAGAGCATTTTTCTTAAATATTTGCGGAAAAGGCACTAGGTGGATCTAAGGAGTATGATAATAATTATGGATCAGCTCAATCTGACTGTTAGGATAGGTGATTTTTCCTCCTTATCTTTGAGTATATGCATAGTGCCACACATAGTTTTGTTATGATTCCCCGTTTACGTCCTTTCTTATGACAACTTCAGATCCCTCGGGTTTTCAGGGAACTGCGTACTCATAAGAGTACTGTTTGAGACCTTGTGTCGATAACATACGCCGGATAAGTAACTCAGAAGAGAAGAGGTCCCAACACTGAACGCTGTGGAACTCCAAGGCCAGTGTGATAGCTCTCAGAATAACACTCGTTGTAGTTACTGTTACTTTACATATATAACTATAATTTTCAGTTCAAGGACATATTAGAAGGTGATATATCCAAAATAAAACTTGGAAAAGTGTCATGCGTCACCACGGTTCACTCGATCAAGATTTTCTAGAAATAGAATAACCAAATTTCACAATTTAGCTAATGAATTTGCTCGAGATCAAATTATACCACAACGCCTCCTATAAGACATTTCAGTTAGGAGATAAACAGCCATCAACTTGTCGTTAAGAATTCGTCGAATGAAGCAGTCAACAGTATCAAAATTGAGATGAAATTAAGTAAATGAGTTGCAAGATAATTAAACGGTTGTTATACAAGACGTTAGATTAATTTCTTGGTCGACGTCGTTGGACCGCTCCTCATAATTTACTTATTTTTAGAACTAGGGATTTCGTTTCGTGAAAGCTTATAAATTGGAGAGACAGAAGTAAAAAAAAAAGATTTCTCACTGCCTGATAAGGTAGGTAGGAGAAATTACTATATCATTTTGTTCAATCTCGAAAACTGGATGAAAAAAATTATAGGAGACCCCTCGGGAAAGCCACTATTTACATATAAGTGAGATTTTTCGATATCACCTGACAATCTTCATGTTATTTTTATTTGAAACTTGGTTAATGAAATCTCAAATAATATCTTGATTTCGATTTTTCAGTCAGAATAGTATACAGAGTACTATATAGTCATAAGCAGTACTAATAAGTATTCACCAACTGCTGCAACTGCTGTATTAAAAATGCTTATTTAGTTGTATTGAGCACCTACATTCGGGTGGAAGATTTCTATGAAATAAATGAATCTTTCGATTTATAATATTAATTTTTATAATCAAACAATAATAATAGTATGTATATGAGATACAGTTTTAGCAGAGGTTAGCTTAACGGGGTATCATACAGTTTGGCGTATGATACAAGAGCTTAGGAAAAAACCCCAGTGAAAAAACCCTGTCTCTCCGTGAGTGTAGTGGATTGTATTGGAACGTTTACAAAATAATATGAAATATTTGATATCGAGTTTAATATTGAAGGGCATCTCGCACCTCAAAAATGGATCCTTTTCTCTGAGAAAGAGCAAGTAACGGAAAATTTTATCTGAAATAGAAAAAAGAACAGAAGTAGAACAATGTTAAATACATTTAAGGTATTGCTTATTGTTTAATATGGAATTCTGAGATAAGAAATGTTTATCTAGCTCTGGGAACTCATATTGCCGATCGAAATTTTATAGAATTGAAAATATTGCATAGTATTTTTCTTCCTAAAATATTATATCGAATATAATAATTTCGTTAAAATATACAGGGTGAGTCAAAAATATGTACCGAGCTTTATGGGGGTGATAGTACATTGGAAAATAAATATAGTTTGATAAATAAACTCATGGCCCAAAATGTATATTGAATGAGATATATCCTTCCAAAGTTGATAAAAAATTTCTCCGCGTAACTTCTAACCGTTGCATGCCACCAGATTGAAATTTCGTTCATAAATGTATATTATTAAAATAAGTTTTTCTATTACATTTCTGACATTGTTATGAAGGATGTTTTTAGAGGATGAGTCATGATTTTTTTGGGACAACTTCTCTTGTTGTATTCGTTTTGGTGAAAAAAATGAAAGCATTCGATGAAACGAAGAAAATTTCATGTAAAAGGTATTTGAGTTCTTGTAGTCATATAATGTCATCGCGAGATTCAGCGATAACTATATTTTAGAAGGCCATGAACAATTCTGTTCTTAATCTTGTCGATGATATAATCTTCCTATGCCCCAACAAGATTGGAGCAAATGAATCTCCCGATGAATATATCTGCTGACATCATGTGACTACAAAAACTCAAATATCTCGAAAACTATTCAATTTTTAGATTTTGGTTGAGAATTTTCATGTAATCTTGGCTCCATCGAAAGCTTCTATTTTTTTTTAAACAAAACAAATACGACGAAAGAAGTTTTGTACAAAAAATCAAGACTCGCCCTCTAAAAACAACATTTATAAGAATATCAGAAGTGTCATGAAAAAATGCATTTTAGCAACATACATTTATGCATGAAATTTCAATGTGGTGGCATTCACAGCTTACAAGTTATGCGGAGAAATTTGTTAACTTTGGAGGGATATATCTCCATTGATATGTATTTTGGGCCATAAGTTTATTTATCAAACTCTACTTATTTTTAAATGTACTGTCGCCCCAGAAAGCTGTACACATTTTTGACTCACCCTGTATATTCTCTTTCAAACTAAATATCTATATATGGACATATGCATATTTTTGTCATGTTTTTTTTCAGATTATGAGATGAGAGAACCCTCAGCTGCATCTAAAATGGTAAATTTATTTGATAATAATTTCATGCAGATGCATAACACTCGTCGACATAAATATCAACTAATATTACGATCCAAATCGAATGAGGCAACCACCCCAACTCAGGGTGCCGAAAGAAAGACCTTATGGAAGGAGAATATAATATATGTGTACCACGGTTTCGATCTTATTTGATCTCGTCAGAGCAACCTTACTCACAATGAGAATTGATACGGAATTTCCCTGCCATATACAGGGTGTGGCGTAATGAATGGATAATATGGAGCCTGTAGGTAGAGGACTCTATGGCGGTTCAGAAAAATATATTTTACGTTTTGTAAAAGTGCCTTGGTTTTCGAGATATTCGAGATTTTCGAAAATTCAAGAAAATCACACCCTTCGCCACTTTTTTTGCAGGCAAGACTCCAAATGAAAGAATTTTTTCAAACTGTTTTTTGGATAGTATTCCTGGATAGATGCGCTATCGAATGTAAATTATTATTTTTGAGGCGCATGAATAGTTTTTCATAAATAAAAGAATTAACTCAAATTTTCCGTTTTGCTTATTTTTTTCAACCCAGCGTGTTGTGAAAAATAATATGGTTACTTGAGTGCCAAAGCAAGAGAAAACATGCCTGTTTCACTGAGATTCTGAAATGGTATAACTCACTCTATTTTCAGCATTAAATACAAAATAAATTTCTATTACAATGAGTCAAGACAGAGTTTGACGTAAGCCTTTTTCTTCAATTTTTAGCAACTGAAATAGGACTTACAAGCAGAATAAAGCAATTATTCATAAGAAGTTGTAGAGCATCTAGTACAGCTCCTGATGCACACTTTGAACACTTTTTGTAAAACTCGATTCAATTAAACAATATTTTAAAATTGGTTTTTTTCCCTCGTATTCTTTCATTATTAAGCCCTATAGTTATAAAGTTAATAGTTGTTAAGCGAATCGCAAGTAAAGAAGTGAATTTTAGCACTTTTGTAATTAAGAAAAAAAGCTGAAAATAAGGTAATTTTTATTACATTGAGTCAAGACCCTTGTTACAAAAATGCTGAAATTTAATGCATAACTTGAAAATATTGATTTCACAACGTTGGGGTTCAATAATAAAAGAAAACGAAAAAAAAAAACAATTTTAAAATATCGTTTCATTGAATAAAGTTTCACAAATCACAAATGATGCTTAAATTGGCCACCATCAGTTCTGATACATGCTCTATAGTCTACACTTTCTAATGAATCATAGCTTTATTGCATAAATATCAACAATTTTAAAATGAGTATAGTTTCATTGAATAAAATATCACAAAAGATTCTCTAAGAAGCCACCATGAGCTTCAGTAAATGCTCAAAACCTTTTTATAGACGATTGCTTCATTCTGCTTGCATTTCTCATTTTAGCTAATAAAAATTTTAGAAACACTGTTTACATTAAACTAGGCCTCAACTGATTGCAATAGGAATATATTTTGTATTAAATGCTGAAAATACAGAGAGTTATACCATTTCGGAATCTCAATGAAACTGGCATGTTTTTTCTTGCATTGGCTCTCAGGTAACCATATTATTTTTCACACCGCGCTAGGTTGAACTTATGAAAACAAATTAGCAAAACGGAAAAGTTGAGTTAGATCTTTCTTTCATGAAGAACTATTCATGCACCTCAAAAGTAATGAATTACATTCGATAGATCATCTATCCAGGAATACTATCCAAAAAACAGTTTGAAAAAATTCCTTCATATGGAGTCTTGCCAGCAAAACGAGTGGCGAAGGGTGTAATTCTCTTGAATTTTCGAAAACATCCAATATCTCGAAAACCAAGGCACTTTTACTAAACGTAAAATATATTTTTCTGAACCGCCATAGAGTCTTCTACCCCCAGGCTCAATATTATCCATTCATTACGCCACACCCTGTATATGATGCATTCATCCAGGAATACTTCGTTTTCCAAATTTAAATTTCATCGAATACTTTATTGTAGAAATTACATCAAATATCAGGGGCGTAAACAATACCAGGCAGATATCATTTCGTTTTCCTGGAATATTTTTAATTTTGGCTTCGGATGTTGTTCATTGCTGATTTCATCAAATAATCCAATTCTTATTTAATTAGTGTTTATTTCATTATTTCTAGCATATTGATTTTTCCTTCGAGAAATAAGCTTTCTTTTCGGCAATCAAATAAAATTATGAATAATTGAAATAGAGGAGCCATCACGGTTCCCTGTTGTAAAGTTAATTTTTATGAGTATGAAGTAAGGGGATCTACGGCTTAGCCTTGTAAGTGATAAAAAATTCCGACCCTTCAAATGAATAACATAAAATTACGCTTTAAAAATAGATAGTCACATAATGAAGATTGAGTTGACCCAATTAGCAATTAATCGAGTTATCCTAGATGTATTTTCAACGAATCTAACTTGAATTCACAGCGGGACATTTATTACGGCATGCATTCGAAATGATGAAAGGTTTCCTTCGTTGGCAAAACTGGAACCGAATGCGTCGGCATTACCTCATTTCGGAATAATTCGATTCATATCGTAGAAGGTGAATTCGAAATGAGCTACGAATATCCCTTAAAGATTTCAACTATTTATTAAGGGAAGCTGTTGAATGCAGATCGTTTATTCATGAAATTGCTGTTTCCACACTATGAATTTTGAAAGCTTATTTTGGTCTAAGGATTTCAAAAGTGCTCTTTCGAAACTTCTACAGGTTGATTCATAACTATTGGGACATAGGCTAAGGGCAGATTGTTCGGACCAAAATATGGAGATAGGACCAAATATACCTCAATAAAATATTGCTGTGGAAAAAGATAGAGGACGTTAAAGTTGAATTTTTTTTTTCAATTTTTGCTAATAATTTCACTATATATTTTTCATCCGTTTTTAAGAAAAACACGATTGAACATTTCAGAACATCGGAAGGGGATTTGAAGTAACGATTTATTTATTTCATTTTTTTATTTCGATTACAAAGCATAATTAAAAACAATGTTACATAAAAAGAATAAACTTAAATTAAATATTCTACGTGGCCCCCTCCGACTTCTATGCCTTTTTTAATTCTTTAAATAAAGGACTTTCGAACTTCGAGGAAAATATTATTGAAATAAAAAATTACCAGTATTTCAAGATCCTGAACATTTTAGATTATGCAATCATTTACTCCCATTTGTGTTCACACTTTACTGAATTCTGGACACGAAGAAGAAGCTCAATTTTTTTCATGACGAAGATAATCGAGTTGTGGATAGAATAGTTGTGGTCGTTTGCACCGTTTTATTAATTATAGGAAATCAATCACCACTACAGATATTGGAACATCCTGGAGTCCTAGAGTTATAACTTCTTTTATGATTTCAAAAAGAACAAAATTCTTGATTCACTCTACAAGTACCTATCAGACGAAGGAAACAAAAAACAACTGATCATTCCTTGAGTAACGTTTTGGTAGTTTTTTTTTTACTTTCTTCTATTTCGGGAATGATCATAATTCAGTTTGTGTTATAACATGCTCTGAAAGAAGATAATTCACCTTATTGAACCAGATTTATTCAACAATTAAAACCTCAATATCATATGGGAGATGTTAACAACAAGCGGCACACTATATGAATATAACAAATCAAGAAAGAAGAAATTCTTGATGTTTATATTCATGACGAAATTTGAACTGGTAACATAAGTCAACCGAAGGATGTTGTTTTTATATAATTCGAATATTTCCTTTTAGAGAGTATATATTCAGAGGTATCAACACAAATGAATAAGCCGCTATAGTGAAGTAATAAATTCAAAACGGATGGTTTACTACAGTTTGGTGGTAGTTGACACTGTGTCTCTAATTTTTTTATCGAAATTTTTAAGACTGTTGGTTGGTAAAAAATGGTCCTTATCTCTGGTCACCACGAGCACCTGATCTAACGTCTTTGGATAGTTAATCGATTAGAAACATGTTTAGGGTAATTTTAGGAGTCGATATCACAAGGATTGAGAGTAATAAGCTGAGGAATTGGACCTTTGTATAAAATTTGCAACGTTTCACATTGTTGATTGTGGTTTAACTTGCGAACTCTGGCGATTGGTACTTCGAGAACGTTGAGCAAGATCATTTGAATGAGCGAAAACCGGGTATATTTCCGGTGCAGTGAATAGGTAGACGTAGGCGAGCCAGTTTGTCGAAAGTACTAACAAATAATGGAACCCGCTGCAATAACACGTTTGCATGAATGATTTTCACGTTCAGACATCGACTCAATGGGGATTCATCGTCTGTTCAGAAACGAGTATTACGCACTTCATTGAGTGGGAAGTGGTAAAAAAAGGTTGAGCTCGCTGATGACCTTATCGAAACTATTTGGTGAGCAAACAAGTATGTTGTCGGAGAAATTCACAAACCAATAGGAAAGACATAAAACATTACATACGCGAAGGTTGGTACTTTGGGAATGGAAAGTTCTAATCATTTGGAGCTTATGGACTCTGATGGAAATTGAACACAATTATCTAGCAAGGATCACGAATTTCGCTGAAAAGCGATTCAAGACAGCAGAAATAAAAAGAATTGAAATACCTACAGGATATCCTACCTCTCCTTAAGAAAGCGAAAATCTTACAGACGTTCGACGAACTTCGAGATCTTTATGTCATGGATCATTGAAGGCATTCAAAAAGTCTTTACTACCCAGAATCTAATTTTTGGAATGCACCAGAAAGAATTCTAGACACCAAACGTCCTCGACAATGAAAATTTCCAGACATTCAGCTGGTCAATCTTGAACATTGCTAGCGCGCATTATAGTAGAGAAACTGAAATTGAATCAGCTTTCTCTGGGACCTGCTGTCAGAAAATATTATACTTAACTTCAAGAGGTTGAAATGTATTATCAGATTACTTATCGCTTGTTTGTTGAGAATGTGCCATGCAATATTTAGCACCATCGTTTGATGCAGATAGATTAATAGATATTTGTTGGATATATGTTGTATCCTTTCATGTTAACAAGCACAGGTAGGCATCCTCTTGTTCATTGACGGGTATCAAAATAATAGCTTTATGTTAGTGAATATAATCTTGCGGGTGATGAAATTAAAATTTCATGTGAAAAATACATCGAGTAGAGTTTCATTTCCATTGCGTGTAATAAGTGACTCCTCCCAGATGAACCGTTGTCTCCAGAAAAATTTGAGTGATAGCATTGCCTAATAACTAGAAAATGAAACGATAATTTCGAAAAACTGCATGGAACGTCCTTTATGTAATTGAGGGCTTTTTTGTTATTCCACCAAACTATTGGCCCTCTATAACGGTAAAGGTATCTTCAGAAGAATGATTATAACCCTTCAGAGGACGAGTCTACAGGATATTTATCTAATATCCCCACTGCCACGGTATCGTAGCTGGCGATCATTGTTGCATCCTCCTACCTTATTAGGATATATTGAAAAATTCTCAGCCTGCTATAAAACCAAACAAAATTTCAATGGTAAAATATTTTATTACTCAACATATTCTCCTCTAAAGCCCGTTTGCAACAGCCGAGAATTCTCTACAAAATTCTCGCAAGAAAACGGCAGAGATTATTTTGTATCCAACTGGACAGAGAATTCTACCGAAAGTGCGTATGTAACGGTAAATAATTCACGGCGCATGAATTTTCGAGTAAATTCTCTAGAGAATTCTCGGCTGTTGCAAACGGGCTTTAATTGGATACATTTATTACAGCGAACCTGCAACGTCTCTAGACTTTTCAAAAAAAAAAGTTTCTTCTTGATCTGCAAACCAGACCTCCTAAGCTTTTATTACCTCCTAGTTGAAAGAAAATTCACGACCTTTTAAACTTTTTTCAGTTGAGGAAAGAGATGAGCCAAATCGGATGAATAAAGGGAGTGTTCTAGTAATTCAAACCCTAAATCACGAATTTTTTGCGTGACAACAAGAGAATTGTGTGCAGGGGCGTTGTCCTGCAAAAACAAGACAGCTTTGGATAGCTTTTCGCGCTTTTCTCTTTAATTTTTTAGCGTAGAGTGGTCAGTAATGTCGTATAGTATTCTCCGGTTATTGTTCTACCCTTATCCAAAAAATCCATCATGATTACTCCATGGCAATTCCAAAAAACTGAAGTAAGAACTTTTTCAGCAGATTTTTGGACACGAAACTTCTTAGGTCTTGGAGTACCAGAGTGTGGCTATTCCATCGATTGTTGCTTTGTTGCTGGATCGTAGAAATGTACTCTCCATACTCTCATCCATAGTAACAATTCGGTTTAAGAAGTCTACATCGTTTTCAAATCGAGCACAGATCGAACGCAATGCTTCTACCCTTCCACGCTTTTGGTCAATATTCAAACATTTAGGGATCCATTTTGCATTTTGCATTTAGCATTTTTTTTTCATGTCCAAATTGACGAGAACTATATGATGAACGCGTTTGTATGAGATATTCAGTGCTTCAGATATCCGTTTTAGCCTAATTCGACGTTCTGATAAAATAATGTCATGATCTGCAGCGATATTTTCGGGGAATGACACAGAAACTGGCCTTCCCGATCGGTCATCATCTTCAATGGAAAATTTACCTCTTTCGAAGCTTGCAGTCCAGGTACTTGATGATGGCTGGATAATCCAATTTTTCGATTTTCACAATTTCGATGGACATCTTTCTTTTAATTTATCGCGTAACTCTGGTTTACCTTTTTGACCTCAAACTTCACACTGACACTTCTAATGAGATATTGTTCTTTGCTATGGTAACGCAGTATTTTTTTATGCATGTAACTGGTCTAGGATAACTAGATATCAATACTTCCAAGAAAAATTTGGTGTACACTAAATCGACTGAGGACTGGCCATGGTCGGTGTAATAGCATGCTCTTTAGGTGGAATGCTGTTGATAGTCCAAGATGTGAGTGTGGTGCAGAAGAAGAAACTATAGACCACTTGGTAAAGAGTTGTAGAATATACCGTTTTCAGGGTGGTTTCGAAGGTATTCATTCGGTTACCGATTCTTTTTTGAGTTGGGTTACTAATTTCAAAATTATTTAATGAGTAATATAAAATTCAATACACCCCTCTCGTTTTTTTCTTTCTTTTTTGTTTTCAGATTATTCTTCGTCAACCATTATAGTAGAAAGAATGGGAAGAAGTTTTTGGATTTTGTCATATGAAGAAGATGTCCTTCAATTTCAATTATTTTCAGCTTATTCTTTACACAAATACATCATCATTACACTTATACGGGCAAACAGAGAGTTTTTTCTGAGGTTTTTATCTCTGTTTTTTTCATGTATCATACGAAGATATGTATGGTACCCCGTTGACATTTTTCCTCTGCTTACACTGAGATCTGGAACGAGGAACAGGTTTTTAGGATCTGTCTCTTGTTCCCTTTCTTTACACCCGCTTCATTGTTATTTTCAGATTGTAAAAGTTTGTAACACTCTTTTTCAAAAGAATATATATAATACTTCCTCGTACAACACATTGGTTTTATATTCATCGTATTGATGACTGGCAGCCAAATGCTATGTTCTACAGACAGATTCTCTTTCCAAGTATATAGCGCTTGTATACCAGCCAATGATAAGAAGAATATAATATAAACCAGTGCCAAGTAAAGGGGATTTCTCTTCTACCGATTATTTGGGAAAATATTAAGGGCTGTGGTACTTTGCTGGATGAAAGATTCTATATCATTCTTATCTTATTTATTCATCTAATCTTTGATGTAAACGAATTCCTATAGACCACATGATAGGTAAACCTCCTGCAATCATCATTCAAGTTCTCGATTGAATCAAGTTAGGAATTTCCTTATGAATCAAACTGAGTTTTCGCAACCATCCCCATCATAAATAATAAGGAGAAGCAAACAAACATAATCGATTAATTGTCAATATTTGCAGAACAACGTCCAATCCTTAGGCACCATTTCTGTACAAACGACATCACTAGTGAATTTGTAGCAACGATGTTGAACATTCTAGACAAACTGTATATGTGCGTAACGTTGGTTAAAGCCTGCAAACACATTAAGGTATTTCGTGTCTAATGATACGCAACGTGTTCCAATATACTTGAGAGCACATTGGGGCACGTATCAAGTAAAGATGAAATTCAATGAACACCATCGGATTACATCTTGTCTCCCCACTAATTCTCACGTGTATAGATACCATTGGAGGGCTCTGTTTTCGATGTATACTCAGTGACACGGAAATTGAAACAGTAACGATATTTAAACCATGGTGGGCAAATTTCGATGTTTTAGCACTACAGTTTTTAAACCAGAGGAGATACACTAAATCTGATACCCCATTCTCGTTCTCTTTTTCTGAGAAACTAACAATAGTAGTAGTCATTTTTGGCCACTTTCTCTTGTTTTCGAGTTATAATCAAAAATTGGAAAAATGGCGATATTGAAATATATTTGTATCTCCACTAATACTGATGATAGAGCTCTGAAATTGAGACATTATACAAGCACTTTTTTGCGTGGAATCCAGTGGCGTGCTAGCCTTTTTAGCAGGATTTTTAATTACGAAGCTATGAACCAATGTTTTTTAAATGGGAACACTAGTTTTCTGTGTAATTTTTTGAAAGCTTAATTTTTACTGATTTCAAAAATATATAACATCATATAGTTTGTATTACTATAAATAATAGAAAATGGTCAAAAACCTTTTTTCTCAATATTTCTATGGTTTCAACATTTGATGAGCATAAAAAAATATAGCATCGTATGATTATCACTGTCTCCTTCTATAAGTCCTTTCATTATTATGAAAATTTATGAAGTATATCTTGATTCAAATTTTGTGAAAATTGGTAAAAAGCCTATAAAGAATGACATTGCCGGAAGGAGACTGCTTTTCTTATAGGAAACTCTATTTTTCTGTGCTCGTCAAAAGTTGAAACCATAGAAATATTGAGAAAAAGTGTTTTGACCATTTTCCATTATTTATGTTGATACAAACCATATGATGTTATATATTTTTGAAATCGGTAAAGATTAAGCCGAGGATTAAGCTTTCCAAAAATTGCACAGAAATCTAATGTTCCCATTTAAAGAAACATAACTTTGGGTCATAGCTTCGTAACTGAAAATCCTGCTAAAAAGGCGATCACTCCACTGGATTCTACGTAAAAAAGTGCCTGTATATTGTTTCAATTTCAGAGCTCTATCATCAGTATTAGCGGAGATATAAATTTATTTCGATATCGCCATTTTTCCAATTTTCGCTTATAACTGCTAAACAAAAGAAGGTGGCCAAAAATGACTACTACTCTTGTTAATTTCTCAGAAAAGAGAACGAGAATGGGGTATCAGATTTTGTCTATCTCCTCTGGTTTAAAAGCTGTAGTGCTAAAACATCGAAATTTGCCCACCCTGTACATAGTTTAAATATCGTTACTGTTTCGTTCTCTTTTTCTGAGAAACTTACAATAGTAGTAGTGATTTTTGGCCACTTTCTTTTGTTTTCGAGTTATAAGCAAAAATTAGAAAAATGGCGATATCGAAATAAATTTATATCTCCGCTAATACTGATGATAGAGCTCTGAAATTGAAACATTATACAGGCACTTTTTTACGTAGAATCCAGTGGCGTGCTCGCCTTTTTAGCAGGATTTTCAATTACGAAGCTATGACCCAAAGTTATGTTTCTTTGAATGGGAACATTAGATTTCTGTGCAATTTTTTGAAAGCTTATTTACTGATTTCAAAAATATATAACATCATATGGTTTGTTTCAACATAAATAATGGAAAATGGTCAAAAACACTTTTTCTCAATATTTCTATGGTTTCAACTTTCGACGAGTACAGAAAAATAGAGTTTTCTATAAGAAAAGCAGTCTTCTTCCGGCAATGTCATTCTTTATATGCTTTCTACAAATTTTCACAAAATTTGAATCAAGATATACTTCATAAATTTTCATAATAATGAAAGGACTTATAGAAGGAGACAGTGATAATCATACGATGCTATATTTTTTTATGCTCATCAAAAGTTGAAACCATAGAAATATTGAGAAAAAAGGTTTTTGACCATTTTCTATTATTTATAGTGATACAAACCATATGATGTTATATATTTTTGAAATCAGTAAAAATTAAGCTTTCAAAAAATTACACAGAAAACTAGTGTTCCCATTTAAAAAACGTAACTTTGGGTCATAGCTGCGTAATTAAAAATCCTGCTGAAAATTCGAGCACGCCACTGAATTCTACGTAAAAAAGTGCCTGTATAATGTTTCAATTTCAGAACTCTATCATCAGTATTGGCGGAGATATAAATTTATTTCGATATCGTCATTTTTCCAATTTTTGCTTATAACTCGAAAACAAAAGAAAGTGGCCAAAAATTACTACTACTATTGTTAGTTTCTCAGAAAAAGAGAACAAGAATATGGGGTATCAGATTTTGTGTATCTCCTCTGGTTTAAAAACCGTAGTGCTAAAACATCGAAATTTGCCCACCCTGTACATGGTGTTACTGAAAAAATACGACTACCGTCAGGGGTGATTCTGCAAATGACAGTTTGCAGAATAACTTTTGTCTGCAGATACTTCGTTTTTTCCAAATTCAGGATGTTGAATATTTTTTTACTTTCCATTTATCACTCTGCAATCATTCGTGATTTACAAATGAAATGGTGTTTTTTCCGTATGGGACGCCATTATTTATATGTAAAAAATAAAAGATATTCATATATGCTCCTCTATTTAATTCTACATCCTTCTACACGAACTGTGGAAATAACTTATTGCGAACAAGAGTTTCTTTATAAAGTTCAATTTCATCGAATTATTTCTCAAAACAACTCATTTCAGCCAAAAAAATTTTTATCGGGAATAAGAACATTAAAATTTTATTTATCGACGACAGACTTGATGTGAATGTATTACATTTCAGGTACACTCAGGAAATTTATTCAAATGAAATGCGAGATAATGATTTTCCACCCCTCGCTTGCTTATCTACATCCTTGAAGTGCCTAGTAAAGCACGTTGCTATACCAAGCCTGTTTGGAATATTTTTACATTAGCTTGATTAGTTCATTAAGGTCTGCAATTTTTAGAGATAAGTACACCTGGGGCTTATCTTGTTCGTTATTTCTCTAAGCTTGATCGAGGTGTATGGGTTTGGTTCTAGGCATGAGGAAATAGTTATTTGTGCAACCAGTTGGGAAAAGCATAATTTTTCGTAATGAGTATATTTCTGCGCAACGAGGGAAGCGAAATACGAAAAATAGTGTTTCCCAACTTGTTTCACACAATATTTTTTTTAATTTTGAATATAATGTTGCTATAAATTCAAATTAAAAGTACCAAAAACGTCTTCAAAAGCTTCTCTGGGAGATACCTTCAAAATCGTCCAGTGACGGGTCCGTGAAGTTAGCGAAAAGTTGAAAGCACTAATTCTGAAACTATGTTGAATATTTAGTGCTTAATTAGTGCCTATTAGTGTCGTATAAATCTTCGACAGCACCATTGTAGTTTTTGAGAAATTGATAATTCAAGTTCTTGGTGCTGACTTTACGTTTAGCACCAACATTTTCAAATTACCATGAAATTATTATACTAATATTTAGTGCTTGATTAGTGCCTATTAGTGCTTTTGGAACCAATGGAAAAAAATGAACGGTTTTCATAATATCACAGGTTATTTCCTTTGGTGCTGACTTCACGCCCAGCACCAACATATTGGAATTTCGTAAAAACTTTTGTTGCAATAATTAGTGCATATTAGTGCTTTTAAAACGGATGCGATATCATTTTTAGTTTTACAGTAATTGCCTGATGCTTTTCGAACAAGTGTGAAGTTAACGAAAAATTGGAAGCACTAATTCTGAAATTATGTCAAATATTTAGTGCCTCATTAGTGCAAATTAGTGCCGTATAAATCTTTGACAGCACCATTGTAGTTTTCCAGTTACACGAAAATATTTGTTTTGATACCGCGTAGCCATCTATGGAGAGGTATGCGAGTCATTCTCTGCAATAGATTCGTCGTCAGTGCGTCATTTTATTATCACCTAAAGCGGCTCGCACATATACGACTTGGGGCGGCAATCTTGATATCAAAATAATTGTACTATTGATTTAAGGGGGCACAAAACTATTATCTGAATTATTCAGAGAATGTTTATATGAAGTAAAGGTTTTTTTTCTCAGATACTGCCTAAACTCTTTTTCCTTTTGTAATAATAATAATACTTTTTGGGTCATCGAGATAAAAAAAGAATAGAGAGTGTATTATATGCTTAAAAAGAATATCAGAAGAACTGTATTATTTTTCAATATGGAAGTACGAAAATTCTAACAGAAAAATGTATAGTGCTATGAAAATAGACATATTATCCCCTATAATGGGGATAATAGTAAAATATATTGTTATGTATATCTAACCAGACATATGAAAATAAAAATGTCTTAATACGTAGGTACATAACGAAACATAATAGCAATATTTTGACAAAAAAATTCTCAAACATAAACGATGCAACAACAAACTCGAAAAAACGCAAAATTTTCAATATGTAATACAACAAAAAATTGATGACGAGAAGGCAGAATCATATATCCATTTGAAAAGCAGTTTAAAAAAAATTCAGCTTCATTCAAATGATGAATGTGTGTAATTTCATGCTACATATCAATCTTATAATAGGTTTACCTATATATATTCTTCCCATTGACCATTGACCCTAATATTTTCTCTAAAATTAGCTGTCTCGTAAAATATGAGTTTCATTATGGAATGATTAAGATAATTTCGATTCCATAAAAATGAATAGCTATCTTTATATCACAGTCGATAAATGAAGAGTATGTATATTTTTGGAGTTTCGATTAGTGTTCATTAATATGATCAAGTGTCCTTGAATATTGAAGGTTAAAGATCACGCAAATCAGTTTGTTTTTTCTACTTTTCCGTACCTATTTCGAACACTTCTCTGCAGTTGATATTGATATTGAAGTAATATATCATTACCAACGGAAGAACAAGAAAATGAAGAAAATATTGAATTTCCGGAAAGACTATCTATTTCACCTCTCACCATCCCTTATATTCGGAAGTGAGTAAAATGTTGCGTACTGATCTTAAAATGAGAATATGAAACAGAAACTCCTGTTAATGCTTAGGTATGGTTTTTTCGCATGGTCGCATATGTAGATAAAACTTTTCACAAAGCTTATTATTTTAACGTTTGTAGATCGACATTGTTCGATATAAGATTACAGAACCCAAGAAAATCCAGATTGACCTGGTGGTCATAATATAATACGATCTTAGACAGACTAGACAAATTCGATACGAATATTTTGTTAAGTCTGTGGAAGACTAGATTCAATAGATTGGCATTTGCGTCAGATATCGGCTCTACAACGAAAAAGGGCAACTACAAAGAAAAAGGGACGAGTAAGAGTTTTTTCGTTGGTTTCAGCTATTTTTAGATTTTTCGTATATCTTCTCCACCCAACATCTTTACCTGAGGTCACCTCAGACCTCCCTTAGGCGTCCCCCCTCCCAAAAAATGTTTATTTTCGTCTATGTATGGATCTGGAAAACCTTAATTCTAAAGAATTAAATAATGTGCTTTACTACCCTGACCTTTCTCAGATAATATGTTCCCTTTTTTATATGTTTTATTCAAGACATTGAAATTCATGAAAAAATTATTCTTTTACCGATTTCCAAATCTACCGATTTTGCGCAGTCGTTTCTACCGAGTTCGGAAGTTTGACAACGCTGTTCCCAACATTACGATTGGGTAGAGCCGAGATTCGACGCAAATGCCAATCTATTGAATCTAGTCTTCCACAGACTTAACAAAATATTCGTATCGAATTTGTCTAGTCTGTCTAAGATCGTATTATATTATGACCACCAGGTCAATCTGGATTTTCTTGAGTTCTGTAATCTTATATCGAACAATGTCGATCTACAAACGTTAAAATAATAAACCTTGTGAAAATTTTTATCTGCCCATGCGACCATGCGAAAAAACCATACCTAAGCATTAACAGGAGTTTCTGTTTGATATTCTCATTTTAAGATCAGTACGCAACATTTTACTCACTTCCGAATATAAGACATGGTGAGAGGTGAAATAGATAGTCTTTCCGGGAATTCAATATTATCTTCATTTTCTTGTTCTTCCGTTGGTAATGTTATATTACTTCAATATCAATATCAACTGTAGAGAAGTGTTCGAGATAGGTACGGAAAAGTACAAAAAACAAACTGATTTGCGTGATCTTTAACCTTCAATATTCAAGGACACTTGATCATATTAAGCAAACGAGAAAATGAAGAGGAAACTCAGCTCACGATTATCACATTAATCGAAACTCCAAAAATATACATACTCTTCATTTATCGACTGTGATATAAAGAGAGCTATTTATCTTTATGGAATCGAAATTATTTTAATCATTCATAATGAAACTCATATTTTACGAGACAGCTAATTTTAGAGAAAATATTAGGGTCAATGGTCAATGGGAAGAATATATACAGGGTTGGGATAAAGTTTGGCACCAAATTAATATATTTAAAACGGAACGGACGGTAATTTTGAAGATTTTCATAAAAAATACGTCATGAAAAGCAGAAAGAGTTATCTAATACAAAGTATTTCGTCTTATTTCTCACTATTGATACAAATAACAACGATTTATTTATTTGAATGGATTTTTTCTCAAATGTACAAAAAGACTGAATTTCTTCTTTTTACAGATAATTTTTACATGGAACCCGATATGGACAGATCCGAAACAAGGTGCACTTTCAGAATCTGCAGAAATATACAGGGTGTCCCATTTAAATAAAAAAAAGTTTCGTCATTTCCGGTTGAACCGGTAAATGACATTAATGAAAATATGCTCATAAGATGCATTGTGGTCCATTACACTCAGCTGCCAAATTTCAAAAATATCGCCCGTTTTGTTTTAAAGATATTAATTTGGTGCCAAACTTTATCCCAACCCTGTATAGGTATACCTATTAAAAAATTGATATGTAGCATGAAATTACACACATTCATTATTTGAATGAAGCTGAAATTTTTGTAAACTGCTTTTCAAATGGATATATGATTCTGCCTTCTCGTCATCATTTTTTTGTTGTATTACATATTAAAAATTTTGCGTTTTTTCGAGTTTGTTGTTGCATCGTTTATGTTTGAGAATTTTTTTGTCAAAATATTGCTATTATCTTTCGTTATGTACCTACGTATTAAGACATTTTCGTTTTCATATGTCTGGTTAGATATACATAAAAATATATTTTACTATTATCCCCATTATAGGGGATAATATGTCTATTTTCATAGCACTATACATTTTTCTGTTAGAATTTTCGTACTTTCACATTGAAAAATAATACAGTTCTTCTGATATTCTTTTTAAGCATATAATACACTCTATATTCTTTTTTCATCTTGATGACCCAAAAAGTATTATTATTATTGAAAAAGGAAAAAGAGTTTAGGCAATATCTGAGAAAAAGAACCTTCACTTCATATAAACATTACCTGAATAATTCAGAAAATAGTTTTGTGCCCCCTTAAATCAATAGTACAATTATTCTTCGATATCAAGATTGGCGCCCCAAGTCGTATATGTGTGAGCCGCTTTAGGTGATAATAAAATGACGCATTGACGACGAATCTATTGCAGAGAATGACTCGCATACCTCTCCATAGATGGCTACGCGGTATCAAAACAGATATTTTCGTGTAATTCTAAAGCTACAAAGGTGCTGTCAAATATTTATACCGCACTAATTTGCACTAATGAGGCACTAAATATTTGACATAATTTGCTTCCAACTTTTCGCTAACTTCACACTTGTTCGAAAAGCATCAGGCAATTACTGTAAAACTAAAAATGATATCGCATCCGTTTTAAAAGCACTTATATGCACTAATTAAGCACTAATTATTGCAACAAAAATTTTTACGAAATTCCAATATGTTGGTGCTGGGCGTGAAGTCAGCACCAAAGGAAATAATCTGTGATATTATGAAAACCGTTCATTTTTTTCCATTGGTTCCAAAAGCACTAATAGGCACTAATTAAGCACTAAATATTAGTATAATAATTTCATGGTAATTTGAAAATGTTGGTGCTAAGCGTGAAGTCAGCACCAAGAATTTGAATTATCAATTTCTCAAAAACTACAATGGTGCTGTCGAAGATTTATACGACACTAATAGGCACTAATTAAGCACTGAATATTTAACATAGTTTCAGAATTAGTGCTTTCAACTTTTCGCTAACTTCACGGACCCTCCAGTGACTGATATTATTAAATTTTTCACTCGGTTATTATGAAAGCAAGTATCATTTCATCATCAGTTGCGAAATATTTTACTTTGCGTAACTGGTTTCGAAAAGTAAAACTTTTCAAAACGTCAATGAGTTTTAAAAAGAGTCACTTAATATATCAGAATTAGAAAAATGTTTAGCCATATTTCATTTCACATTTGGGTGGTAATTTGGAGTTTCGGATAGCAATTGGTAATTTGAAAAAATAATTCAAAATCCAGAGCTTTTTCAATCCAGCTTAATGGAAATATGAGTAAGTGACAAAATATTGAACCCTATAAATACTCTTGAGTGGAGCGAATAAGTTAATCCAATTTAAAAATATTCAATTATTGATATTGTTTCAAAACTGAAATTTGCTTGAACTAGCAAAATGAAAGTTACATTTGACAAAGGTGTATCCTTTATACTAAACTTGTCGAATTACTGAATTAATTGAATCGATGAACTATGCATTTCGCTAGATGAATTGAGTTTTGTTTGGAGAGAGAAATATATAAATTCATTATATTTAGAAAAAAGTAACAAAACGAATTTTTCATCAATAAATCCTGTTTTCCATGTAGGTACGTGAAAAACATAACCATCCATCTAGTTTAGTCGACTAAAAATAATAGTTATTTATCAGTACTATAATACAAATTATTGAAATGAATATTGAGTGTTCATTCATGAGAAAAAAATTCAATCCACTAGCGCGAAGGGAGAGTAGGTTTATTTCCTCCAATTAATACTCATTTATAACTCACCTTTTGAATATAAAGTTTTATTACATATTGATTAATTCAAACGATAACTTTTTCCAGAAAATTATCCTATTCATTAAATCCCATGAAAGATGAATCCACTCGTGCACATTTTATATTATTTCACTTGTGAATTAAACAAATTTAATTTCACTGAAGGGATAAATGTCAATTTACCCTAGTTGATATGGGTTGAATACTATCGTCTTTGAACGTCTACTTCTACAATATTTTCGAAGATCTGTAAAAACAGACAGTGTTTAATCTTCCAATCATGACATCAACAATTTATGTTAGAATTACGAAAACGACAGACAATTATCTTGTAATATTTGTCCTCGTCATCGCTGTTATTATGATTGCCAATATTAGAAAAGTAAAGGAGAAGCAATAAGTCGTCAAACTCTATTTTCAGTATACATGAGACTCTCGTGCGTTGGGATGATTTTTGTCGAACGATCTGATACTGTTTGGTTCTTCAAATGTTTTTTTAATGAAACGCCCTTTCGACGTCCTTCAGTCCGAGAGCCAGGGATAAAATCCAACCGAGCTCAATTAGGTTGTATTTACACACAATTCCGAAAAACGCTCTAGGGATATCAATCCAATAAAACGTTCTTCGCGTGCATTTTATTGACAACATTCGCACACAAATTTCGGAACACGGGCTCTCTTGCCTGAAATAATTATTGTCGATATGTTTTATCATCGGCAAGGTAAACCCATGAGGATTTTCCCTCAATAGCGCCAGGGGCAGCCTCACCTCGTCCGAAAGGAGTTACTTTTTTTGGCCAGATCATGCTCCCTGGGGAGATTTTACGTTTAGCTCGTATTTCGTATAGTCGGCCAGATGATCGTGATGTTGCTAGATCACAATTCTTTTATTTATTTATATTTTTAAGTTAAAACATAAAGCAACAATATGAAATTGTTATTTCCAATGGTATACTATTTTACAAATTTTTGTCATACGAGGGCAACTTTCATTGTTTTCAGATATTCCATTATTTCTGACAAAATGCAATCGTGAACAATTTCGTGATCTCCATTTCGGGCTACCGTAATTCGAAGGTTTTCCGAATTAAATCCTGGTCGTACCTAGATACAGGACTAATTCACGAATTTCATGAAAGTATACCTTCTCTGTAAGAAATCATTGATTCTGTGCGTAAACTGATGTTGCATGATCGTCATGTGACACACCGATAGATTGAGTCATACTTGGGCATTATAGTTGGGGAGCCCAAGAGGGAAATTCGGGATTTACTCGAGCGTGCAGATTAATATTGAGGGAAATACCTTGGACCCTGTAGAGTACCTCTACCAAAAATTAGTACCTCTACAATAGGTACAATATAGATCTGCATATAGGGGGAATTGTCTAGGATAGCCTGTCAGTAAAAAAAACGATCATTGTAATACTCGAGCGTATCAGATTAAGAAATATGTGCTTAATTACATGTTTAAAAGTATATATTCTCTTAATCTGACAATGTAAGCGTGACAAAAATGTGTGGGAGGGCGCCAAACTTTCAAAAAAAGAGCCACTTGTACATTATCGACCACGGTGGCTTTTTTTCTTATATTGCAGCTAATGATTCAAGAATAACGGAAAGAATATAATCTGACAGTTTCAGCAAGCCGAAACAATAAAAATTGGCCATAATGGTCACAAAAATTAATTTTTTTGAATTATCTTCCCTTGTTATCTTCAAATTGTTTTCGCATTCTGCATAATAGTTGCAGAGCATAAAATTTCCTACAAATTTCGACCGAAGCAATTTTTTCTACGTTCAAACGTTCTTGAGATATATGGCGATGAATGTACATTAGCCTGGGTTTCTACATCGACCTTGGGCTTTCGCATATGTGGCTAACCTCCTCACCCTTATCGCCATCTAACTCGAATACGGTTAGGAGTAGTCAAAATTGCTTCGACAAAAGTTGTATAGAATTTTATTGTCTACGACTTTCATGATGAATACAGAAACAATTAGAGGTACAAAGAGGGAGATATTTAAAATAAATGCTTTTTTAACATCTTCAAATTGTCAGATTAAGATTCGGTTTCATAACTTGGACCACCACCGATTCAGTAGCCCTACAGAGAAAAATGAGAACAATGCTGATGAGGAAACATCAAAAATATCACCATAAAAGATCAATAAAACGAGCAGAGCTACCACAACATCTTGGGTTCGAGGATTTATTGATTCGTCCAACCGTATGTCTCAGGAAATTCGAAGGACCTCGCGAAGATTTCCTGAACAAGGCTGCTTCATCAGAACTTAATCAAGCAGTATGTCATGTCGATAATTCAACTCCGTTAAATATGGAGAGTAGAGAGAAGGAGAACGATCGCTGCTTTGAGACCACAGATTTTTTGTCCCCTAAAATATGTACCAATAGTAGTAGTTCATGTTTTTGCCAACAGTCGCGCTGGCCATCACGAGAGTGCGAAATTTTGTTTACACAAATCAAATTGTAGTTGGCTAACGAGCCAACGGGCTGAGTGAACTGTTTCCCTGGTGACAGATGATAGGAATATTATTATTGTCGATTTTTGATAAGAGAACAACATATGACCATGGTGAAATGTTGAAGCGTGCGCTAGTATAAGAGTGTTTTGGCATCGGAAAGAAAAGGAGAAGAGATAAAATTTCCGAGAGCATTTTTGAGAGAAAATTGGAAAAAACCTTATCTCAAGAATCAACTCCCAATCAATTTGTGTGTCAAGAGCACTTTTGCGATGAAGATATCAAAAAGATGATGGATTCATTATAAACGAAATCGAAATTGTCATCCCTCGTGAGGAGTTGACTCTTCTGAATAAGAATATTTAACCAATAAAACTACATGGTTCAGAAGTAAATATTCTTGAAGAATTTTGTTGGCATAACATAATATATGGTTTATATCGGTTCTCAGCTGAGTATTGGCAAAAGAATCTACTCTAATACCTAAGTGATAAATCTGAGACTGCTACCTTTTGTTGTCTTGATGTGTACTGCTCCTCACTACGGATTTATATAATTTTGAAGATTAGTAAACCAACTAACATAGCTGCTTTCAATAAACAATGATAAACAAAAGTAGGTACAATTTTTTTGATCAGTGATTTCTTTTGAATTTCATTGATTTCGACTTGCATTTTATTGCATATAATTCAGAGAACTCATATTCAATATAGATTTGAAGAAAGGTATTTGAAAAATCATCAGAAAAACCACGATGACACATAACCTTAAATAAAATGAAGGCTGTTCATTTCAAATTGACGCTTGAATCCCCACTCCTTATCGATACCCGCTGTAATCGCAGCGACACCTATTTTCCCCGTTTTTGGAGACACATTTTTAGTACGGCGATCGTTCTCCTTCTCTCTACTCTCCATACCGTTAAAGTTGCAACAGGATTACATAGAAATCGTCGAATACTATGCAGAAAGCAAAATGCAGAAACTGATTGGCAAACCTTAACATGGGAGACACCAGAATGATCATGTCGACATATTTGCGTCAAACTACCAGTTGACATCTGGAAAGTTGTTTCCCGAGACAGAGGGATTCATCATTGCCATCCAAGATCAAGTGATTCCGACAAAGAACTATATGAAATATATCGCCAAGGACACCTCAGTGGCGGACGATTTTACACCAAGAATGAGCTATAAATACCAACTCCTAAGGTCACAAAAGGTTCCTCATTACAATTACCATCCATATTCTGTATTGGAGATCATCACAAGCTCTACTGGGATCGCACGGTTCTTACAGACAGGATAATTGCGCACAATAGACCTGACCTCATACTACTGAATGAATATTAGACTATAGCACTGTTCATCCACGTTGCTACTCCAAATACCAACAACCTACTAGAAAAGCAGATTGAAAAAATTTCAAAATACAGAGACCTCGAGAACTCCACTTCGACAAGAGATGCGAGGAGATCAAGGTCCCAACGAACACCATTATCCCTGGATTTTTCCTATCAACATTTCGAATTTTAGCTAAATTCAAAAATTTATAAAAAAAGAATTGTAGATGTGACAACTTTGAGTGGTACCACGTTGTGAAGCTTACTGTAGGTTCTTTCTAAAAGAACAAGACAATTGTTCGAAATTCGAAATAAACAGTAATATTTTTACCTTGAGCACATCGAATGAGGAATAATGAGTCCAGCTCTGGAATATTGCATTAATTGATATCTCTCTGACTTGATATCAACATGTGTCAATAACCTTCCAAGTCTCAATGAAATCCCACGATAAGTTTGGCTTTGATGATGGTCTCAGTATTTCCGTTCATTTCGAAAATCAACCGGTAGCTTCCTTAGGAGAGCTAGAAATTAATTTTTTACAGTCATTCTGTACTCATCTAGTCTTACTCTATCTCTGATAAGAGTATGTACAGTTACTTCCGGGACACCCTGTATATTCTGGTTTTTTACCGCGTAGTAGGCCTTCTGGTTCACAATCGCCACGCCAGTCTATCCTGAGATGAATTTCTCTCTGACTTTCATTATCCCCTGTATCCACGTGGTAGCAGGTTTTCGTGATTTTTTTCTTTCTTGTGATGTCCATTCTAAGATCTTTCTTGGTAGTCTGATGCTGTGTGATGTATGATGTGTGCCGACTCTATACTTTAGAAATTGTAAATTTGTGTGTATTGCCATTAGGAGAAATAATATGAATAGTTAGTTGAAGGTCGCTCCTATCTTATTATATTTTCATTTCTAATTGAAGCTTTTTTCTATTAGGTACAAAAAAAAAGGTACTTGATATATACTCAATATATTTTCCCATGAAGTAACAAAGGGGGTTATCAGCCACATCCCAGGTGTAATTCATGTATGGCATGGGATAATAACACCTCATTTGAGCGTCGTCAATGTTGTCTATGTCCACTAATTCCTGAATGGTTACATCCCAAATTCAATCTAACCATGTAATGCTCTTGTAATCGACGTAATCACGCTGTGCGGTTGGTAAACAACGCACACAATAATTATGTTGATGGTTTTGCTGTTTCCCAATTCGTATTATATTATAAAGATACTTTCTGGATAGCCAACTGATTTATGTACTACAAGTTCATTGAAAAAACATTGAGTGACGTAGAATTTGGAAGGATTTAAATATAAGTGAAATAGGCCTAATAGGGGTCCCCAAGTTTTTGAAACTTTCAAGATCTTATCTTGATTTGAAGACAAGATCAGGACAAGAAGTAATTTCAGCATTTAAAGACAAGACAAGGAATTTTATGTCAATATCAGGGTTTCTTGTCAAAAAAAAGAAAGCTTGAAATATCTGGTCTAACAATGAATTCGCTCAAACGTGTTTATTTGTGAAAAAGTTAATATATTTTAATATCACGCTTATTTATTGCACAAATTTTTTTCAGAAAATTTTATATTAAAAATAAATTATGATAATCTTATTGAAACTCCAATTATTGGAATCTAGATTTGCTTTTTCTGTTGATATTCATTTTCATGATATATTTGTGGCTTATTTATTATTTTCGCTGTTGGTAATTGTGTCCACCTGAATTTCGGAAGAATAACAGTATTGCCAGTATCTACACCTCCATATTGGCGAATGCTGCTGAATTTTCCTTTTACTGCCGCTTCAGCAGCTACGATTTCAGATTCAGATTTATTATCATTTTCACTCGCATAAGTTTCACTGATCATTTTGATTTTTTAATAAAACTTACGTTCCTCTCTATATTTTGGAAACAGAAGGTTCACGAAATTTTTATAAGCACAATTTCAAAATGCCACGCTATTTTTCAGAAAGGAACGAAGGAGAATAATTCTAAGCGATGTTATAAACATTTCTAAAGACCATGTAGTTTCGGCAAGTAACTATACAAAATAAAAAATAGGGAGTAGTTCACCCCTTTGCATTCCCTGCGTTGATTCAGTTGGAACAACAAAATCCTAATTGTCGTCAACCACAAAAGAGTTCATTATTACTAACAAGAAGTGGAAAAATACTGGCTAACTCCTAAAGTGCCACGAGTCTATTCTTCAGCAATACTACCTAATTGGAGGGGTTCCTCCCTCGGTTTTGATTCGAGTTGACGTGTGTCTGTGTATGGAAATCCCCTAATTATATATCCAGATGTTTATTCCTTTATCGGTGGTGCTCCCGTGAATTGCAGTTCAACAGCAATTTGAGTATTGCTGTGGAAAATGATGGTCATTAGTGATCGTGCTTTTTCGTCAATTTGAATGGCTTAGTTTGCGTTACCCCAGCTTAGGGTTGCAAAAGAGCTCTGAATATTGAAAGAACGTCCTGAATAAATCAAACCAGTTCCATGAAATTTCAGATTCAGGAAGAATGAAACTGATTTCAATACTAACTAATTGTTATAACGAATGGCTGATAAACAAATGGTTCTTCACACAAGTGCAGCAGGCATCATGTATTCTTTCCTAAGCCAACTGACTGTTTTTATAATGAATTGAATGGACTATAGGTTGTTTTTCTGATTTTTGAATAAGCGTAAGGAACTCGCTGTAATAAATACTGAAGGAGTGAAGCAGGCGTTCTTATTGAAAATTTTCTCCTTCAGATTAAGATAGAGTTTGTACCAGTGAGAAACCTAGCACCATTGAGTTCTTTTCCATTTCTTGTGTAAAAAGTGTTGGTTGGTGGTTAAATGAAAAAAGCCGGGAAATCGCTATGAATATTAAATTCTGGAACAAGGTCAAGGGTCAAATTGCATGTGTTGCAGCAGGTCATACGCGGGAAGAACTCGATGTAGAGCCACTGAATGCGCCACATGAAAAATTAAAAAAACCCTGCTGCAGCGAACGTCAGAAAAGCCATTCATTATTTCGATGTTACAGTTTCATTTGTTGTTGTTACGTTACGTTGTACTGCTTCGTATTCTGGCAATTATTTGCTTAATGGTGTTTTATAGGTTAAAAGTTTTGGAAACTACTAATGTTTGTTCTGTTGACGAAGTGCTCGTTATGCTTTTTCGTGGTTCTCACACATAGAGAATTAAGCATAGAACTATGAACGAGGAAAATTGGTACAGTTATATTTAGATGTTTACCTACTTGTACTTATTTGTAAAAGTGAGTAACTTTTGAGTTCTTAGCAGGATAAATGCAATGAAAATTATTTCAATTTATATACAGGCTGAGTCTTTGACTTGTATACATATATTTCAATTGAAGATTCCTGAGGTCGAAAGAAATATTTTTTTCCTTCACCATTTCTTGAGTTCGGCTGGGTTAATGAGATACAGGCTTTTGAAAACTTGCAAAAAAAGTCACCTGTACATTCTTGAGCGCAGTGGCTTTTTGTCTTAATTTGAAGCTTATGATTCAAGAATAAAGAATAACGGAAATATATAATCTGACACTTTCAGCAAGTCGAAACAATACGAATTGGCCATGGTTTTTTTGAATTATCTCCTCTCCTGGGCTTCAAATTGTTTTCGCATTCATTATAAAAGTTGTAGAGCATAACATATTGTACAAATGTGACCGAAATAATTTTTTCTACGTTTGAACGTTTTTAGATACCTGGCGATTAATGTACATTATAGAATGGGTTTTTACATTGACCTTGTCCTTTCCAATGTGTAGTCAAGCTCCTCGCCCTCTAACTCGAAAGTAGGTTAGAAAAGTATATAAAATTGCTCCAGACAAAAGTTCTATACAATTTTATTATTACCACTTCCATAATGAATACAGAAACGATCAGAGGTAGAGGACGGGAAATATATTGAAAAAATGCCTTGTTATCATCTTCAAACTGTCAGATTTAAAAAACCCCCTCTGACTAGTGTCAGATTAATATGTCATTACGTCTGCAACACTGAGATTAACCATTTTTATGAAAATCTGACACGCTTGAGTATGTACAAGTAACGATTTTTATTGCATTTTCAAAGGACCGCTGTGACTTTGTGTCACGTCCGAATTGTCGGTCCCTTGAAAAGTAGCTTCCTTTGGGTCCAATTAACATATCCTTTAGAAATCTGACACGCTGGAAAAATTTTTTGTTATCATTTTCAACTCTTCTATACGGCCAGGCCCAAAACGCAAACTATCAGATTAACATGAATTTATTATCAGAGACATATAGGGCATAATACAGTATCTTTCTGACACGCTCGAGTATGTACACTTGACGATAATTTTCACATCTTTGAAAACTTGCAGACGCTTTCCCCACCACTGGAAGTGCATGCATCATAGTACCTTTTTTCTTTCAACCATCTAATCTTCAAAATCCACTAGGTCTCCACGACGCTCGAGTAAATCCCAATTTAGGATCGTCGGCTCCCCAACTACTCGAGATCCCTGGAGTAAAAACCGTATTTTGCCCACCCTGAATATATTTAAGTGTAGTACCAAATTGTAATCCTTTTTCACTAGCCACGGAGGTATTTATTATTTAGGTGGTGCTATTTACATCTGTATCTTATCCAAGAAAAAGTAAAATATTCTTGAATAAACTAAGTTTAAGCGAATAAGTACCATCGTTTTGAGTGCTTTTTCAAGTTCGAGTCTGTAAAAGATAATTCCGTCTTCCACAAATCAATTGAGTATTATGTATGAAATTAAAAGTGATAAAATGTTGCATCTGTATTGCCTCTGGTGAATGCACTCCCATTCTGTCTATTATTATTCGTGATATTACCTGTTATAAGACTTATGTTAATGACATGTCTGATATATTTCAAATTTTCATTGTTATGTTTAAGTATTCTTGCAATGAACAGGGTTATGCGTCTGTGGCGCCAGCAGACTATTTCCTTATTGCTTGTACATATCCTGAAAACGGCAGCAGATTTGAATGAGGCATAGAACGTGTTTTAATTTGTTTTTGCATACTGCCATTGAATGAATTAATATTGAAGTCGATCAGTTGTTTTGAATAGCTTCATTGAACGCACTTATTGATGCGTTTTTCCGTGTTCGGAATAAGGTCCTGCATAACTCTTTGAATGGCATACTTTTAATGGCTCAATTGTTATATGAAATAATGATGAAGTCGCGTTTGTACCCCTAATGATGAATGAATAATTATTACAAGTTATACAGTTTCAAATGCTCATCCATAATCACAGCTTGATCTCTTTGCCATTACCGTTTGTATATTACTGGTGAAAGTGGAAGGAGTTGAACTGAAGATGGCAAATGAAACGATTCCTAGAATTTTTTTATTGAAAATTGATTTTTTTTTCCCAAAAAATTTTTTGAAAAAAATTGTGAAAAGTATCCTAATTAAATGAATAATACTCAATTAACATGGAATAATCGTGTATGTGAATAATATAAGCTCGATAACAGAACTGTTTCCATTGTTACCATTTTCACAAACATGAGTTAAAACCACGACACGTATTCTTCAGGGGTTGGAAGTGTTTTGGAAACGCATTTTGGTGGAAATCCAAGTTCAATTATGGCTTTTCATCAAGTATCGGCCACCTCAATCCAATATTGCTTAATATTCTATGACAAAAACTTTTATTTCATAGAATGAGAAAAAAAAGTATAATGCATTTCAATATTGAAAGAACAGAAAACGATGTATGTATATGCATTTCTGAATTACATTTTAGACAGCACCCATTGAATATCCTGATATTAAGGATGACTGGGCTGGTAACTTCTCAACACCAACCTCACAAAGAGGACGTCTTTGAAAATATTTCAAGTTAATCCTATCCCCACCATTTTATTGCCCCCCTCCTTTGTTAACATTTATAAAAGCTTGTGTTGTATGCATTAAAATTAGTACTAGTTCCGTTACTTCTAATCATTTATCACGAATTTATGTTTTCAGTTCATAGGATAACGAGTTTTACAGTTGAAAGAAATATTTCGTGAAAGTGATCATCCAGAAAGTTCGAGGTTTGAAGCAAATAGTGATTTTGGATTGGCACTGCTCATCATTGACAGTGAGTGTCCTTTCAATTTATATATGATACTTCGGATTCTGAAATATACAAAAACTGAGGAACAGATAGAGGCTGATCAAATTATAGTTGATTGGGTTTTATTGATGTTTGTCATTTTTTATTATCCCTCCACTTCATATCAATTCCATTTGGCAAAATCAAATAAATATAACTCACTCGAATAAACTAAAAATTGCTGATTTGATATCGAAATCATTTTTACGAAAAAGTAAAAATGAATTATGACTATTATGAAAGATTAGAATTAAAAATAATATCCAAGAGGCAATCGTGATCGTAAAATATATTTTAGGGTAGGGGTCATTCAGAAGTATGTAGAAAATTTAATTTCAACCCTTCGAGGAACAGACTCATTTGTTCATTGAATACTACATTGTTGCACAATCAAAAATCAAAAATTATCAGGCTTATTGTATCTATTTGAGAATGACAATAGGGGACTGGATTTATTAGAATTGCTATATGGACACATCTAAAACACTTTCTATAGGTGAGTCTAGTACTGAGCAGATTGCAAATTGAGAAGGAACAGTGAATCTTCAGTTTTTCCATTATTATGAAGAAGAGATTTTCAGAATATGTACCTAAACTCAAGATAAGTTTTATTATCACGTATATATTACTTTTTATATGAGTCAAAACTCATCTACTCTACTTAATACGTAGTCTGATTTTCATTGCATTTTCTCTCTAAAAGCTTCAGTCTCCGTCAGTGTAACTGCTACCAGCATTTTGCCGTCAAAGTGATTAACAAATATTAAATCGGTAATTAGAATCTCTGACTAGCGGGTATTAGCATATTGAAATCACAGGAAAGTAAATATAATCATTGAGTATTAAGTTCAATTAGCATTGATATTTCGTACAGATATTCTAAATCGAAACTGTATACTGAATATCAAAGGTGTTCCATTTGAACACTAGGCTATTCAACATCATTGAAAGATAGAGATAGAAAGAGTTATTTCAAGGAGGCTAACAGAAGAAACTGAACATCTTAATCTCTCATCATAACAGCAATTGGAATTCAGAACCAACAGTCAACAGAGCAGCAATAACTAAGACTCGCAGAACAAATAACAGAAGCAATCTAGGATAAACAAGCAACAGGACTGGTTCTGAAGATTTCGCCAGAGTATTTGACAGGGTGTTGGACTGATAAAATGAGATTTGCTAGATATTCGATAAAACTAAGAAGCTGATTGGGATTTATTTGAGGAACAGAAGATTCTACGTGAAAGTGAAAGGAGAAAGAACGACAACCAGATAATATCCCAATAAACACAAGGACATCCGATGGATGTCCAATGGATATCCAAATCATGCAATGCGGATATCCATCCGTCCTTTGACGGACAAAGGATGTCCATTGGATATCCCATGGATATCCGTTGTCAGCAATTTTGATGTCCAATGTATGTCCAATATGAACGCATTTTGGACATGAATTGTACTAAAATGGACAAACAAGGGACATTCGATGGATGTGGCCTGGACAGCTGATGGATATTAACTGGACCTTTTGAGATGTAAACTGAGCTAGTTATGAACCTCATATCGACGCTGAATCAGTTGAATGAACTTATATATTGGTTCATTTGAAGTCGATATGACGTCCATAACTAGATCAGCTTACATCCATTAAGAGGTTCAGTAAATCTCCATCAGCTGTCCAGACAACGTCCACCAAATATCCAATATTCGTCTAGGTCTAAAAAAAATCGTCCAATTCCCATACAGACACTTTGAATGAACCAATATATGAAATAAAAATCGATTCATATGAAAAAACATATAATATGAACCAAGTATATACAATTGAAAACTCAGACAAAAATATCACACTCTTCCGTTACCAAAAGTATATTCTAAAGAGTCATTTTTTTTTCTCGTGGTTACTTCTTTCCTTGGCTCTTCCAAGCCCCTTTTTTACCCAGTGATTGCAACACAACAACACACTAAACAAGGAATTCTAAAGCGCCTTGATGAATGAATAAAAACTTAATACGTTACTCTCTGTAAGTCTTCAACAATAATGAATGACAATTGACATACTGCCAAATTCCTGCATCCGCCGACCGCCAGTAATGCCAACCACAGATCTACCAAAGCTATTCATTGTAGATATATTCATATTTATGATCATTGAGTAGGATGGTTTGATATTCAATGAAAAATAGAATGAAATTTCGACTATATGGAAATATCAGTTCCACGTCATGGATAAAGACAACAATACATACTGCAGAATATATGCAAGAATACGAAATATTCTCGAAATTGAGTATTTTATGTTCGTTCAACACATACCTAAGATTTTTATAAAAATCAGTAGATATACATATATTATTATAAATTTCTTGAGTTCAATGACCGAAGCAGATAAGCTTCGATTTCGGTGATAATTGATATTCGGCAAAATATGGATATGTATTTCAGCTAACAAAATACTTCAATAATTAGGAAGAGATCATTATATCCCTAGTACGTCCATGAATGAGTGTACAATGGATGTCGATTATTGGTTATCCAAAGTACGTCCATGAATGGATGTACAATGGATGTCCAAAGAATGTCCACGTCCAAGCGTACAAATTATGGACCTCTTATGGATGTCCAATAGATGTCCTGTGTTTACTGGGATGGAAGCAGAGGTGCCTCAAGTGTCAGTACCTGGGCCTCTATTGTACTATATATATTCACGATGTACCAAAATGTCCAAGTACTATGCTGACACCACAAGCCAACGACACTGGAATCGCAATTTAACATCGCAAGCCAGAAGTCATAGAAGAAAAATTACAAGAAGCTGTGGATGAAATGAATAACTGGTGTATAATGTTGAAAATCAACAAGCAGAAAAGCCAACCTGGAGGTTGATGGAGAAGAAATCGTGTGGAAAAATGAAACGAGGTACCTATTAAGATATTTCAGATATTTGGGTATCTGCAATATATTTCACTCAATAATGCAAAATTTCATGGAAATCGAATCAATACGAAATAACTATAAATCTTTGGAAAAGTATTTCAGAACCTTTTCGCCCGATGGCACTGAAATTAAACTAGAACTACAATTTGAGACTGCCAGTTGTTTTATCGATTCAATTTTTATTCCTGGAAAAACTGGAAACTTTTGTTTTGTTTAGAGGGGCCATGCAGCCATGAACTAATTCATTACCTGGATGGGTAACCGCTTTGATGATCGAACATGCAAAGGTTACTGACACTAATGGGCATATGAAGGCTTTTTTTGTTCCGCATTTTCGGTGATTGTTTTGAACGGCAATAATTCTGTCTGTGCATCCAGTTTGATAAGAAAACACTTTATTTGTTGGTAGAGGAATAAATATATTTGAAAAATATAATTTTTTCTACATAGAACACATATAAATATTCTTCTCTTTCTTGTGGATAACTAATAGCATGAAATGTAGGATTGACCAGTGAAAAGTATGTTTTAAGTGACAGTGGTTAATGAAAACAATGCCGCTTCAAAGTACACTTTGAAGATGCTTTCAGAAGCTGTTTCCAGATAGAGGAGACTTTTGACGTTGATTATGGAACTGGCTGTTAGTCTTAGGAATATGCGGTAGGTCATTACAAAGACCTTCCACAGACACCCTGTGTAATTGGATCTCAATACGGGCGTTATATTTGAGTTTTTGTCAAAGACAAAGAGGATCAGAGAAGGGGAGGATATTGTTTTAATCAGCACAAAGTGAAACTTTGCCAAACCATCCGTAATACAAAGAGATTGAAATCGCTGCTTGTCCTCAAATTTCTAACTGAATCAAACGGCATATATACGGTGTCTTATTGATTCTGGGATTTCTCATTCCAGCCGGAGAAATACGAACTTACATTTAGGTGCCGAAATAATATCGAGTGCGCTTTCAGTGATTACTCCGATGCCTTCCAAATTAAATTTCGCTGCTCTCATGAATCTGTATGTGTTCGACCGAAAACTGCTTTCAGCACGAAATTATTGGGAGTGGTTTCATCTAACTTCTCAAATAGAAGAGATTCTGGAATTTAATTTCTTTCAGCATTTGAGTGCACAGTTTATTTACATTATTCATCATCTCTCTGCGTTTCTATTTACAAGTTGAGAATAATAATATGAATTGTTGTAGGTATAATTCGAATACCTAGAGTTGATGAGAAAATTAGTTTGTGAGGAATGTTCTGCTGAATTTTGTAATAGAGCACAAAACTTATTATGTCTATTGAAATAAGGTTTCATATGAATGTGTAAAAAATTAAAAATGACGTGTTCTAGTGAATATGTGTGTTTGCCAGAACTGGCTGCACAAGTCGTCAGCGAAGTTAAGTGAACCAGTTGCTACCACAAACATATGGAAGGTAGAGATAAGGAGAACAAACTAGTATAACGAAAAGTATCCGCGAAAAACTTGAAATAGGCCAGGGGGCGCTGTTAGGCAATAAAAAACATAAGGATAGTAGATGTATTGACAGAGACAAATTGTATTGGAGCATTTTCCGAATAGAAGATATATGGAACATCTTTATGAATATTATTCATGTTCTATTGTTTAATTCATGGTGAATTTATTGTTTCAACTTCAGTAATTCTCAACAGAGATAAATTCGACGATTTTGGTGATCAATCTTCTGAAAAAAACTCAACAATAGTGAATTGTTGTTGATATTGCTAGTCTCCTTTTCAAAAGTTATAACACATTTATCGAATATCGAATAATATACAGGGTTAGAACAATTTAAAGGGGGGCTACAGGGATACCGAAAACCGTTAGAAATACAGGGTAGCTTAAATTACAAAACTGTTGCGTTATTCAAGGATAAGTGGGTGGGTGTAAACAGTTCACGAATATCTCTGATGGTTCCTGAGATATCTCGAAAGTACTGAAAATCAAGATTATCATTTTTTCTCCATAACTAATTTTATTTTTGGAGATAACTACACGAAATTCGGTGTGTAGTCATAATCCTATATAGCGATTATACTGGTGTACTACTATTTTGTAATTTAAGCCACCCTTTATTTTTAACGGTTTTCGATATTCCTATAGTCAGCCTCTAAATAGTTCTAACCCTGTATATTATGATAAAAATTAATTGAATGATTGGGCATAACGTTTCAAAGCGAGACACCTTTCGTCAGACAATGACGTGAATATCTTCTCCTGATTTGTAATTACATATAATATGTTAAATGCAGAAGTAATTTTAACAAAAATTTTCTGTTATACAAATCGTAGGTTGCATGATAAATACATGCTCTTCTCAAATTATCTCTCAATCTGTAATTGTCAGTGTTAGTTCTTATAACCAAATAAGTATGAAACAGTGCAAACTATAACAGTACCAAATATTCTTGAGTTGTGTAGTGTTTCTGTTCTCAACTCTGTTCCCAATACAATATGGGGAGAAAGAACATAAACAATGTATGTTTTCCAAGTTCTTAAACGTGCATCGTAATTCAAATTTGAAGAAAGAAAAATTGTTTAGGAAATCTCTGTGTTGAGTATTACTCATTGTTTTTCATCAATACAATCATTGAAGCTTGTGGATTTGTAATAGAAAGGGTTGTGTTTATAGGGAAGGGAGTGTAAAACTAAATTTTAAGAAATGAATATTTCATTTTCAACAGCAAAACATTCAATATCATGTCAGTTACTTTGCTTTCAATACTTTTCATTTAATTCCGGAAGACTCGATATGATCCATATCAAGGATTTGGTTGGCTTCTCTTTAACATATCAGTTCCAAAAGTTACTCCTTTACATTCAATGGATGAACTGAAAATGTTGTAATATTGAAAATTATGTTATTGAGAGCTTTCAATCAATTACCTTCATCTTTGAATTTAGGTGCCAATAAGCAACCTCATGCAATGCTCATCTATCTAGTCATCTGCGGTCATCTTTCTTATTGAGGTAGACACCTGTTTGTTTGATAAAATTTCTTATCCTCTTGTTCTGAGTTCTGCTGCACTTTTCATTTCTTGTAACATAATTTCTGGTTTTTGTTGTACCCTTTCAGGTTTCAATAAAATATCTCAAGATTTTACCAACTTTGTAGCCTGTCAGGGGTCTGCTGAGAAAGACGAAAAATTATTAAAAAAATTATTCATTGGTGATGAACTGAAACTGATTACAATATTAGAAATGTTGTATTCATATTCGGTTGAAGAAATTATAATATAATTTTCCCGTTGTTTCATAATTGCTTACACAAACCTCTCAGATACTGAAAACAAAAAAGTTCGAGCAAGCAAGCATGAAAGAACATTGAACTTCCCAGCCCTTCCACAAAAAAATCCTGGCTATGCCAATGTTCTTAAATTTGAAAAACCTTGATAAAAATTAGATTTTGGAAATAACATACAGCTAGTACCTCTGTTTAATAAATAAAATAAATAGAATGGTTTTATATCAAAAATGGAGACAATTCAAGGAATTGTCGTTCCATTAATGTGAGGTAGTCATGAATCATCACAGGAATTCCCAGAGAGGCTGAAATATCTAATGATAAACTGCAGACCGATTTCGGCATTATTGTCCCTCATTAGCACAGTGCAGTGATAAACATTTCAACCGGAGGATGGTCTTTAATCGAAAACGGGGCCAATGGTTTGATATAGAATCTGAGAAGTAAAGTAAACAGATGAGAGTTTGTTGGTGCATGTTAAGTATATTCATTGTGCTGTGTTCCAATTTAGTGGTTTGTTTGGGTCGCTTCAAATACGTCAAAATTAAAAAATCTAAAATTATCAAATTATTCTTGCCCAAATTCTGGATGATCTCAACTTGCGAAAAGCGTATATTAAATCTAGTCCATATAAATTCATTTTTACTTCATAAAGTATTCGCAGGGTTCGTAAATAAACATTTGTCTCCGATATCTGACATCCGTGGTTATATTAATTGAACATGCGCCCTTAATGATCTCTTGTTGCTAGCACAAAGAGTTACTTCAAAAGAAAAGATCATCGATTTTACAATTACACCGAATGGAGAGAAACCAAGCCGAACGAGACTACGCTGAGGATTAAATGTACAGGCCGCAGCCAAACTTCATCTTCCCAAATCCTACTTTAATGCCTCACGGGCGAAAAAACTAAGCCCTGCTTGATATATGACTTGCACATTTTCAGGGACTCCACACAGTAAACGTTCATTACCAGTTTAAGTATAAATCTGATTAAGACCACAATAAGAGGACATTATTTTCATCTGCGACGAAAGCAGGGATGGCTCAGAGGCGGTGTTCAGGGATTTGGCTTAATGGTGCCATTGAAATCACGAGAATGCCGTTAGGACGTCTTTCCTTATCAGATTATAATGAATTGATTTAGAATTCACGTAGACCATGCGTTTTATTGAATGTGTTGGCTTAGGATGACTTGGGGCTCGATGGATGTTGAATCGTACTACGTTCTTTGTTCTTACTTCCTTACAGGATTCCGGAGTTTTGACAAAAGGTAAATTGTAGTGGGTTCGTTGTGATGGTAGAGAGGTAATATCAGATTATCAGGCAATGCAGAAAAGTAGTGATCTCCTACCTAGAAGTAAATGACATGTGATATTTAGTTTCCTAATTTCTTCAGATTTTGTGAAGGATGCCGAAAATGTGAAGCTCACTTCATGTCTGTGAAGTTGGCCCAGGACATTTCGATTTTCGAAAAAAAAAATTTGTGCCGAATTGTGCAAAGTTTGTGCTGACTTGTCCCCTAAATATTTGCTCGAAAATTCGTCGAATTTTAAGGGGAAACACGAAATTGAAAAAAAGCTAGCCCAACACGTTCGTTTATTTTTATCGAAAACATATGGACATTTTTTTTCTATATATTCGATTTGCCGGAAATATGAGGTAATTTCGAAAAAATTTGAACGACACAACTCAGTACATGTATAGCACAATCTATTTCAGCCATAAGAACTAATTTTTTCTGAAAGTGCTAGGCTGGCCCATTCCATACATTTGTGTAGGTACTTGAGAACCGTATAGAATTCAAAAAAATGTCTACAGCACAAAGCAACACAAACCTAGCACAATTCAGCACAAAAAATTTTCTTTCGAAAATCGAAAATTGCTGGCCCAACTTCGCACACATGTTCACTTCTTATTTTAACTCACAAACAATTGATATCTGAATATGAATAATGTCAATGAGGGTAGGGCGACATATTATCCTTGAATTCTTGTTTTCTATTAATATATAAACCAACATTTTCGGACGATAAATGAGAAAAAATAAGGATTTGAGGAGAGTCCCTTGTGAAACCAGGAAAAAACCATTCGGTTGAAACTGCTCGTTTCATGTACGTGTCATCATAAATACTATATGTAAAGAATAATCATTTTTAATATCTTGTGTACAAAACTGAATCATCTTGAATACCGTGAATCAATGGCAGGATTTTGTACGCAATGAAAAATGAAACAAAATGTGTACCTACAAATGAAAATAGTGAACGGAATGTTTCATTTACGACAATGGATCGAAAATCCATGTAGCCTAGAAGGGGTTTCATGAAATGAAACGATCGTTGTGTTTGATATTTTTCTCGATTCTCGCATGAAGAGTTCTACCGTTTGTTTTATCGTGAATTCGAATAACTTTTATTTTATATCAGTCGACTATGATAGTTTTTCATCTGTGAGTGTTTACTGAGAGTTTTGATTGCTAAAAGATGTTTTTCAGAGCCAGAATCCCTTAATTGTATATTGAAATCATCAGCTCTGCATTCTTTAATTATGAATTTGGCTGACTTTGGAATTTTCGAGTAGAATTATAGAATAAGCGCATGAGACCATGATCGGATTGAATTAGATTGTACCAATCCTGCCATTCACTGAAAAATTATTTGGGCGTTTTCCAACATCCTTTGGCACGTCTGATGGTAACCCGTATAATGAAAATGTCGAAAAATATCTTTCACACTCTGGTTTCCCTATTCAAAACTGCAAGATATGCGCGGAAAAATAAAAGTGAACAGTGAAATAGATTCAACAGCCTACCAAAAGCTAATTCTGGTCATATCATCTGGGCTCATTGATGAAATCGTTGAAAAAGAGATGGATGTGGGGCCTCAACATCTTCAGTTAATATCAATGGGCTAATAACAGCATCAAAGTTATCGTCATTGAATGGTATGAATGTTCATATGGCCAGTGCAAACAGACCCGCCTATCATTTATAGATTTTGACTTATTAACAAAAATTTAGATTTTGACGATTTCGAAAACTTTTTATAACTTTTTTCCAATTCAAAAATTACAAATTCGATGAAAGTTTGCATCGAAAAATGCCTAATGATTCGGAATGAAATAATATTTTAAGCTTGTCAGTGCATTATACGTAAAAAAGTGCATATAGAAGGTTCGAGTGTAACTTCAAAGACGAAAAAGTTATGAGAACTTTTCGAAATCGTCAAAATCTCATTTTTTGCTAATAATTCAAAAACGGAGAATCGTAGGAGGCTACGGTATTCACAATTCATCATTTCTCAGAAAAAGAGCTCGGAAATGTGCATCCGTTTTCTTCTTGCTGCTATAGTTCTCGAGATCCCCTCAGTAGACAACGAATTTTGCCCATCCTTTACATTCAGAATTTGATTTCGGTTTCGCAATCCAGCCACCTACAAAAGAGTTTTTAGTTCATAACACAAGGATGGTGATTAAGGTTGTAATGTACATTAGTTTGAAAATGTATGACAGAGTACAATAATGTACCTATATCCACATTCAGATGTAGATCATTTGACATTTGAATAATCAATAATGAATCGAACTAGCCACTGGATTTCACCCAAGACGAGAATGCGTCGAAATGAAATTCTTGCGTCTGCGTTACTGGAGCGATTGGATATATGCAACCGTTTCGTTCTAGATGTTATCCGGGGTGAATACTGTTGATTGCTAGATGCTAGATGGCTCTGTATTATTGATACATTCAAGCCCCTACTAATATTCACGTCTGTGAATTCTGTGCCGTTCTCCATCACGCTGAGAATTGGTGATGGTAGAATAATTCAAGAGAGAAACTGAGCAGAAAATCAATAAATCTTATCATGAAAAATGAAAACGAAAAGAAATAATAATTGATCAATAATCAGCATCAATACATTAATAAGCCTGTAACGAAAACCCTCATCCTGGTCCAAATTCCAAATCGAAATGATCGTTCACTTTTTATAACCTCGCCTCGAAGTAGAAGTCAGGTTTCTTGCCTAAATTAGTATTTCTCTGACCTCTCATATCTCGCGAATCATCCTTTAGAAAACCATGCCGCAAAGAGTATTTTTCATGCCAGTGAAAAACCCCTCTTCAAATGAAACACTATTTTGGATTGATTTAAAAATGTTGAAATTGGTTATCGTGGTTTATACTTGGAAATTAGATGGATGCCTTTCCAATAGAACTTTTTGAGCTCTACAAAATTGTACGTGACATTTTCATTTATCTCTATGCAGTAATTATAAGAGAAAATTATATACTCAGCGTCGGTCATGAAAGCTTGAAATCATCAGCTACATGGACGACTTATGTAGAAAAATCGATATTTTTTTTCATCATCTAATCATTGTATAGGGATGAATGTCACACGAAAACCTAATCTGCTAAAGATAAATTCGATACAATAGAGTAAAAATCATACATCTGGTTCCAGAGTTGTGAGAATACAAACATACAAACAAACATACTATCTAACTAACAATTACACCAACACATTTATAATATAAGTAGGGATAAGGACAAGGATTGCAATGTCTGGAAAACAAAAATAAAATGTTTCCAATAAAAATATCACAAATAATTCCAAGTGGTATGAAAATTCTCTAGGTTCAGTGGCATCAAAGGCAGTGTGATGGAAAATAGAGATGAATGGTAGTTGTTTCCATGTTCATCCGCCTACATTCTCCCCGAAGTAACCTGAAAATATTCTCCGTCACTTATTCCACCTTCTGTCAATAAAAACGTAACTGATGGTCACCGGAAAGCCTTATTTGTTGTCTATGATTTTCCATCCCGTCGCACAAAGAGATATGTTCAATACCGTATGATGAATCGCTCCCTTTGTTGGGATTTACTCCCAAAGCTGCGCTGCCGATTCATCAGGGCTGGATGAAATATTTCAGGCATTTTCGGGTCCCGACATTCCGCATTGTATTCTTCCGGCATTGATGTAGTCTTATTCACCTCCTGGTTTCACATCAATTAATTTGAGTAATTAGAGTTCCTTAGGGAAGAATGTCGGTATAATGTGCTCTGCGGGGGATAATGTGACAATGCTGGAATACTTTTGAGCGGGTTCGAGTTTATCGCTCGAAGAGAAATCCATTCGTTCTGGCATTAAAAGAAGGTATTTATCATTGCGGCAGTCTCCGTTATCATGCCAGTTTTCACTAACTCAGTGTGTCCTCCTGAGGGGATGTTTAGTTCTATGCGTAGGCGTACGACGAATAATGTGAAAAGCGTTATTTGGACCAAGTTATGATGTCGATTCTGCCACGATCAAGTTTATTACTTGGGCATAATCTACTCTTTACTATGATAGGCGATGTTTGAATACAATAAATCAACTTTTAATATTTTCATTATCACGCTATTATCAGTTATGTCTTTATATACAGAGTGAGTAACGTACGGAATTCATTACACTTTTGGTATTCACTATTTTGTAGGAATTTATATTTCGAATTACGCATCATAATCATGGAGTCTGTAATGCAAACTTTACTAGAGGTGGAAGGAGCTTGAGTATTTTTAAATGGCAACCCTGACTTTTTGTGCCAGAAATGGATAGATCTCTTGTAGCTGATGATTTTTTTATTAAAGGGATGAAATATTTCAGCTTCGTGAATTAAAATTTTTAGAAATGATGGACTTGTGGTATGAGGATCATAAAACACTAAATTGATAGTAGGTCAGTTCGCCGACGTTTGGGGAAATATAATATCCTACATCCACAGGGCCCTACAAAAATTATGGAGAATCGTGATATGAAATATTGATATAAAGTTTGGGAAAGTATTCTCTCACAGGATGAGGATACGCTTAATGAAACAATCTTATAATGCAGTGGAAGAAATCATACGTTTGGTATAAGTGTGTGCAAAAAGAAAAAAAAATATCAGGTACACGAAAAGACTAGAAATAATTCACAGATGTGATAGTTGGCATAATTTAAATAAACAAGAGAAACTTATATGTACATATATACAAAGTGATAGCACAATATGAAAATATACAAAGTATTCACAGGTTAGACAAATGTATCTTCTCGAAATCTATTAAAAATAATTAAAATCAATTCTACAGTAATATAATATACCTACCAAAGACGATATCATAACAATCAAAAAGCGGAGACAAATAATGCAACCGATACACAGACAACACGTCGATTGGCGGAAATCAACGGAAAGATAGGTCGGAAAGAATTAGCGTAAGAAACGTAAACGTATGTCCTGTTGAAGATTGAACGAATAAAAGAAATATTTGATTACCTACTTATATACTATAATAAACGATATTAAAATCGTCTTAAAAGTTTATAGTTGAATATCAGATACAGAATTTATTGAGGGACAACGATTTGTAATACAGGGTGTCTGTAAACAGATGCGAAGGGAGATCATTCCTCGATGAATATAAGCAGGGTTTGTTGCCATAAATTCTTTTCGAAATCGACCTCCCTTCCAAGATACAGCCTTTGGAACTTGATGACGAATTGGCAGTTTTTAATTTTTTTACGGGTTCTAAAAAACACCCAGTCATATAACTATACATAATATGAAGCACTGAGTAGATGTTATCCACACAATTTCTTTAGATTTCATAACTTTATTATTAGGGGTTGAAAATAACAACCTCTTATGATATTCCTTCAAAAATTGTTTTCGTCGGATAGATTTTCGAAAAATAAAATTCTCTTATGGTTTTCCATTAAATTCTGGAGAAAAAAATCTCTTATTTCTCTCAATATTTCGACACAAGATACTTTCGTCGGAATAAATAAAAACTTCCTTCAACCCCTAATAATAAAGTTATGAGATCTAAAAACATGGTGTGAGTAACATCTACTTAGTGCTCCATATTATGTATAGCTTTATGACTCAGTGTTTTTCAGAACCCATAAAAAAAATTAAAACTGTAAACTCGTCATCGCCTTCCGAAGGCTGTATCTTGGAAGGGAGGTCAATTATTTTCATCGAGGAATCATCTCCCTAAGTCCTTTGCATTTGTTTACAGACACCCTGTATATATATATTTCAAACATATTACCTCAGTTTGGCTTTCTATTCCAAAGTTGTGCCATGTGTTCACAGAGTCAACGGTCAAGGCCGTTTTAGGGTTGGAGATTGGCAAATGAACATACCTAATGCGTTCCTGGACTCTGGATTCCAGATATCGACCTGTCTGTCCTATGTAAGCACAAGAATAATTGATTCTGACACTGAAAAAAGTTTTTCTCAAGGTGTTTGAACTCTTGAAGGACACCCTAATGTGTTCGAATGGTTCTGGAGAAATTTTTATATGTATTCTGAGGTGAATGACTTAGGTATGCTTGGAGTTCTTGTATTATATGAAATAGAAATCGCAATTACTAAAATAAATGAATGATAAATTGCCAAGGAGTTGAGGAAAAACGCATAGGTATACTCCGGATATCTTGAAACACTCACATATTCAAATAAATATGAACGAAATTTTTTTCGCTTTAAATATAACTTCACATGTCATACGAATGAATAGGTACTGAATATGGTAAATATCAATATCAATGTAAATGTAAATGTCAATTTAAATATTTTTGTTAAGAATATAATCTTCTATAATATAATCATCTATATTAATAAAAGAGGATCTATGGTTTACTTCAAAATGCTTTATTGTTCAAACGATCGCACCAAATTGGACAATTCTTTTTTTGTTGTGTTTATTATTGTTAGGGCAAGGTTTATATAACAAAATATTCCCAAAAAAAATTATACAGAACAGAAAAAAAGGCATTCCTTTTTCTTACGACCAATCGAGCAATCATAGAGTACTTATAGGTTTTCGACATTTGGACAAAAAGTTAAGTTATATCGAGTAAATCGAAAATTTAAAATGATGAGTTCGTTATTATTATCTACCCTAGAAATAATTTAAATGGCAAAACTAGGTTAGCCGGGTCAGCCAGTTTACTATATTATAGGATATCTTTATTTCAAACATTGAAATTGTTATCTCTTCATAAACTTTTTAGGGTTTATGAAGAGATGCAGAATCCTCCCAGAATAAATTTCAATCGATATTGAAATTGTTAATTGTTGATTGATCTTATTTGTTAACGATCTTACTTTGACTTTATTGCTTTGTGAGAACGATAATATGAAATTACAGAAACAAGGATAATGTATTCTTTTTTCTAAAACTTATTAATAAGGGAACATCTTTTGAAGGAGTAATTTGAAAAACTTACTTTTTCAAATATCTGCGTGATATACCATCTATTCCATCCTTATGAATACAGGGTTTTGGGAGATTATAACATTATATTGTTTTTATTTTCAACTATTCGCCATTTTTTGGTCCAAACAATCTGCCCTTAGCCTATGTCCCAATAGTTATGAATCACCCTGTATATTATTATTTTAATTTAATTTAGTGAGTAGCCAAACAAGATCTCGGAGTCTCACACTACCTAGAGTGCGGACCCTCTGGGCGCCCATAAAGGGTTTTCCCCTCACACGAAGGGAAAAAAAAAAAATAATAATAATAATAATAATAATAATAATAATAATAATAATAAACAAGAAATTACATGAAGTACATCGCCAAGGATGCCTCAGTGGCGGACGATAGCTGTCGTTGTGGCTGTGCGACACATGAAACTATCCAGCACATCACCGGGGGATGTCAGAAGTTCGCGGGCACGGAGTACAAAAATAGACATGATGCTGTTGCCAAGATTCTTCACCAAGAATTGGCACTAAAACACCAACTTCTAACTTCGAAAAAGGTTCCTTATTACAATTACCATCCGGATGCTGTGCTGGAAAACGAACATCACAAGCTCTACTGGGATCGCACGGTTCTCACAGACCGAAAAATAACCCACAATAGACCAGACCTCATATTGCTCAATAAGGATGAGGACAGAGCACTATTCATCGACGTGGCAATTCCAAATAATACCAAACTTCTAGATAGGCACACTGAAAAAATTTCAAAATACAGAGATCTCGAGGAACAGACCAGAAGACAGTGGAAGCTGAAAGATATCAAGACCATCCCTATTGTCATTTCATCTACAGGCCTGATACCGAAGAAACTACTAGAGAACTTGAGAAAACTTCAGTTGGACGAAAATATTTATAAAGTCATGCAGCAGGCGGTACTGCTCGGAACGGCGAGAACTGTACGCAAGTACATGGGGAATGCAGAGGAACACCGTCTGCTCCGACAGGAAGTGCGGGTGGAGCAGGAATCCAACCTACAGCAGGGAGGCGAGGAGCGACCCGGACCCGACCACCACCACAAGCCCGAAAACCTGGAAAGGGCTCCAACAGAGCTTAATCCTTTTGATATCTGAGATATCTGGGATAAGTGAATTTTCCTCTGGAGAGGAGTGTGAAAGCCGCAAGGCTGAAGTCATAATAATAATAATAATAATTTATTGATCCCTTAAGACATAACAGACATACTTTGATATAAATATGAAATTGATGCGAAGTCAAGGGACTCGTAAGTTTCTAGGAAGAAATTGTAGCTACTTACTTTCAAAAAACAGTATTTCAAATACCCATGTAGGACTTCTCTTCAAATCTCAAATTTCAATCGAAGTGTAAATATCAAAGAAAGCTTTAAAAAAAATCCCCAATTGATGATTTCTTATGAACCCATCTTGAAATGAGTTGGGTTCTCTAGTCGCTCTTCATTTATCCCAAGAATGAACGTAATTAATCTGATCCCATCCTGAATACATTCACGATGAGAGAATATTCAACTTTTCAGATAACTCACAGTGGGTAACATTTTAAACCTTTTAATTCCACAGAGCAAAACTCTGACATTAAATTATGCCTTCATGAAATTCCAAAAGGGATTATAATTGCCTGAATTTAAGCTATGTAATGAATTCTGCATCTCTGGGATGAAAAAATGTAAATATCTCTCCAACCAACCTATACCATGCTTGAATTATGGAATATGGTTGGAGGAAATATAACCAAATTTCTCTTTGCGAATGCGTTAACAATCCAATAGCTGAAAATGCTCAAAACAACTCCGTTTGTGTTGTATGTTCATTATACATTAATTACCGCGGCCAATTACCGTGGATTACAGAGTAATATAGAGGGATGCGGAAAATCTATTCGATTTAGTATATCGGATCATTAATTTCCAAAATTATGAACATCAGTTTCGCAGTTTCTGTTTACCGAAATAAAGGACAGGGCAAAAGAAAAATTTTGATTTTGTGGTATTTCTCTATAGTCTACACATTTATTACAGCGAACCTGCAACGTCTCTAATAGTCCGAGAGCTGGCAGCAAAAACAACTACCTCATAAGTTACCAAAGATTTGGTTTGGTACTTTGATTCAACTTTATAATATAAACTTGAAACCGTCCGTCTGCCGTGCGTGAGTGGTCGCCTTATTGGATAAAAAAAATTGAAAAGATGAGAAAAAATCGATTAGAACCTCCTCATCAGTTACCACTGTAATTTTTGTGTCAAATTTTCAATTAATATATCACAAATCGAAATTCAGAAAGAAAACATTGGCAGACGGTCGCATTCTCAAGACAGACGGCCTAAAAGTATAACTACCTGAGGTACGTAGTACAAGTAGATTCGCAAAATTTGTCGCGGTTTTGAACCAATTGTGATTTTTCCTGATGTGAATATTGTCTTTTGAAATAAGAGCTTACATGTATTTTAAAAAGCGCCATCAACTTCTTCACAAGGGTCATCAATTTCGATTGCCAGATCATTCATCATTGTAAGTTATGAGGACGAATAAAACATCTCACGGCATACGGTCGCATCCTAAGAAAAGATGGCAATTTAAAATTGATTTTATTTTGTGGATATTGTTTAGAAAAACAGGAGCAAAATACAACAAAAGATAAAACACACAATTGAAAATTCAAAAAAGTGTTAAATTGAAAATGCTAACTCGATGAGTCGATTATTTAATGGCCTTATCTCCATCACTGCTTGCAGTGCTTGCACCGTGAAATACTTCATCTTCATCTAAGAGGGATGTTTTCAAAGTTCTGAGAATTGTGCTGTAATTAAATATGCAGAACTTGTAGCCAATTTTAGTGGTACTAGACAAGTTTTAACATGTTTATGCAATTATCAAGTGCAATATTATTCAGTTGTATTATGATGATTTCTTTGGTTGTGAAGGATCGATTGAAACAAGTACACTCTTTGCTTCTTAGCTCACGTTTCGCTTTTATGTAAAAGCATATTTAGGGCTTCAGCACTTTTAAATAAAAGCAAAATGTCAATCGATCCTTCACACCCAGAGAAATCATCACAATACAACTGAATAATATTGCACTAATCACAATAGATATTTATTATGATTATTCAATATATTTTAATTATTCAGTTGTTTAACTAATAGGGGCGCGTTTTCATCACTGTTTTTGTAATCATGAAAGTGGCAGCAAAATCTCAAAGACAGATTTTATTTTTGTGAAAAGTAGATGTGGAAACATAAGAAACCATACAGCATCTGCAAGGAGTATTTGGTGAGTCTGCAGAATCGTAAAGTACTGTTTATCGGTGACTACTCAGAGGGAAATATATTTAAATTAGGCTGAGATTGTTTTGGCATTTTGGTTCAGTGATACATTGACTGGAGGTTTGTAGCTTATATTATTTCAACTCCTGACTTTGATATACTTTTGTAATCTCTTGACTTTTGATATTTTTAAAAAGTTGTGATGTTTTGTGGATTTTAATGCGTTGTAACTGAGAAGTACATTTGTTATGAAGGAACAGATTTACCGACTCACTAACATAAGAAAGATGAGATAAACTAATAATTTGATACAATAACCAAACTTTTTGATCGAACTTCGAAAAAAAGATTCATTACCAAGAGAAATATTATAACGAGCTGAGTGTCAGTTGTGTTCTTCTGGATGTATGATTTATGAATTCGTATCATTGCAGCCTTGAGAAAGTACAAATAGTGTCCGAAACGTTGGCCAAGTTATAAATGATTCAGGTAACATCACTATATACACTTTTTTAATCAGTCCAAATTCCCGTTATCATTTATTCAATATTGTATATGGATAAGATCACTCATCAGGTTGAGATGAATATATTCAGTTAAAAATAAAAATTATATCTTCTGAGATTTTTTAGTGTTTTCACTCTCAGTCTCTGAAACAAAATCGATTAAAAAATTATAATAGTCGATTTGCTCCTGCAAAGAGTTTCAGAAGATGGAGAGAGTCCTCCCAGATTGACATTCAATCGTATGCAAAATAAGATTATGTTGAAAATTCACACTGTGATATTGACAAGAATTAACAAAATTATAAAAATTACAGCTAAATTTCAGAACTTTGGCAACATTCCTCGTATGCCTGGAGTTTGGTCTTCACATATTTCTTGAAGTGCAGAAGGGGTTTGTGGTTCAATAAACCATTTCAGTTTTTATCTTCCCTCAACTAGAAGCCAGACTTGTTTTTCAATATCAAAAAATTCGAATAGGCTTCTGTGGCGTAATTCCAGATGCCGCAAATTTGATTCGCACTTTTTTTTCATTTATAAGCACCTTTTAACATGGTGACATCAAGCTCCCATAATTTTTTTTTTTCTTTTTTTTATGAATTACATGCCTGAGACACAGAACTACCATAGTTTCTTTTCAAGGAACAAATCCAGCCCTACTTTATTTATCAGCATAGCCATACATGCAGCATACAAATTCTTAAATGCCTTGAATTTGCTCTTTTAATGTTTCTTGAGAATGTCAAGAAGACGCAGAAATTTTGGCAATATTGGGATCTTTTTCAATAATACTAAAATGCTTATATAATTGTGTGCATCAGTAAATGATGCTGTATAATCACCGCCTATTAAAGCATGACAGGCAGATAAAGCTTCAGAAAGAAAAAAATTGTGATAGATGCTTAATGCCACCTCGTAAAAAAAATTAGAAATGAAATGGAAAGGGTTAATCAAGTTTGCGCCATCTGGAATTACGTCTGAAAAGTGCATCCGCTTTTTTTTTATTCTGGAAAACATGCCTGGCTTCTAGTTGATGGAAGATACAAACTGAAATGCGTTATTGGACCACGAACAGAGCCCTTCTACAATTCAAGAAATATGTGAAAACCAACTCCAGACATAGAAGAAGATAAGTATTCCACAGTGCGAGGAGTGATGAAGATTAATCGATGAATTAATAATTAACGTACTGAGTTAGAATTTAAATTTTAATACTTCTTATTAGATAACAATTATTTATTCATTTTTCTTTGTTAGCTATTCAGATTTTCAATGTGTGTTATCTTTGCAATTTTTTGTTGTATTTTGGCTCCTGTTTTTCTAAACAATATACACAAAATGAGATTAATTTTAAATTGCTCATTTTTTACATGAAATTTCTGCTTGACGACCTTAATGTATCCGTTGTTGTTGCGAATAATTACACAAGGCCTTTAACATATTCATAGAATTGAAGCCATCTGTTCGTAGGATGCGACCGTATGCCGATTTTTCTATTCGTCCTCATAACTTTCAATGATGAAAATGATCTGGCAATCGAAATTGATATCCCTTGTGAAGAAGTTGATGACGCTTTTTAAAATACATGTAAGCTCTTATTTCAAAAGACAATATTCACATCAGGAAAAATCACAATTGGTTCAAAACCGCGACAAATTTTGCGAATCTACTTGTACTACGTACCTCAGGTAGTTATACTTTTAGGCCGTCTGTCTTGAGAATGCGACCGTCTGCCAATGTTTTCTTTCTGAATTTCGATTAGTGATATATTAATTGAAAATTTGACACAAAAATTACAGTGGTAACTGATGAGGAGGTTCTAATCGATTTTTTCTCATCTTTTCAATTTTTTTTATCCAATAAGGCGACCACTCACGCACGGCAGACGGACGGTTTCAAGTTCACATTATAAAGTTGAATCAAAGTACCAAACCAAATCTTTGGTAACTTATGAGGTAGTTGTTTTTGCTGCCAGCTCTCGGACTATAAACCTTAAAAAAAAAATTTTTCTTCTTGCTTTACAAACCAGACTTCCACAGCTTGTTGGAAGAAAATTTACTACCTTTGAAACTTTTTTTCAGTTGAGGAAAGAGATGATAGTCGGGTGGAGCCAAATCTGGTGAAAAAGGAGGTGTTCTAGTAATTCAAACCCTAAATCACGAAATTTTTGCATGGCAACATGAGATGTGTGTGCAGGGGCGTTGTCCTGCAAAAACAAAAGAACTTTGTATATCTTTCCGCGTCTTTTCTCTTCAATTTTTTCCCGTAGAGTGGTCAGTAATATCGAATAGTAATCTCCGGTTATTTTTCTACCCTCATTCAAAAAATCAATCATGATTACTCCATGGCAATCCTAAGAAACTGAAGCAAGAACTTTGCCAGCAGATTTTTGGACACGAAACTTCTTAGATCTTGGACAAAAAGAGTGTCGCCATGCCATCGATTGTTCCTCTGTTTCTGGATCGTAGCAATGTACCCAAGTCTCACCCATAGTTAGAATTCGGTTTAATAAGTCTAATCGAGCGCAGATCGAACGCGATGCTTCTACCCTTGCACGCTTTTGGTCAACATTCAAACATTCGGGGATCCATTTCGCAGCATTTTTTCTCATGTCCAAATTGACGTTAATTATATAATGAACGTGTTCGTATGAAATATTCAGTGCTTCAGATATCCGTTTTAGCCCAATTCGACGGTCTGATAAAATCATGTCATGAACTGCATCGATATTATCGAGGACTGACACACAACCTGGCCTTCCCGATCGGTCATCATCTTCAATGGAAAATTTACCACTTTTGAAGCTTACAGTCAATTTTTCACGGTCGTATACGAAGGACATTGATCACCAAGAGTATTAAGCATATATTCGTAAATCTGCTCACCTCTTAACCCTTCTAAATACAGGTACTTGATGATGGCTCGATACTCCAATTTTTCGATTTTCACAATTTCGGCGGACATCTCTTTTCTATTAATTCATTGCGTAACTCTGGTTTACTTTTTTGACCTCAAACTTCACACTGACACTTCTAATGAGTTATTGTTGGTTGCTATGGTAACGCCATTTTTTTTTTCATGCATGGAACTGGTCTAGGCTAACTAGATATCGATACATCCTCGTATTCTATAGATTGAATAAAAAGTAGGATTTCTAAAAGATCTGAACGTTTACCTTTATCACCTTTATAATGTAGAATTTTCACATTATCAAAATCTATGAAGTGATTGAGAGTAATGCAATGATTAGAGAAACCAGTTGTTGATTTATTCTGCAGAATAGATCTTTTATGTTCCTCAAGTCTAACCCCGAGAGAACGGCCCAGTTTGACCTATGTAAAATGCATTTTACTCAGCATAATAAAAACTTTGTAAAGACTTCTTCTATTGACAAATTCTTCGAATGAAAATATTTGACTGCCTTATATTCACACCCTGTACAAAAAATAGATTTAAAAAAATCTCGTGCACCAGTGACAGATAGTCGAAGTATTTCCGTCGTTCATATATGAATCCTAGAGGGTACAACAATGTTGTTAGTCTTCTTGGCTGAGGTTGTTAACCTTCAATTTAATTATATACCTCATTCATCCTGGTTTTGGTAACTATGGATATATCAGACATCAATTACAGTTCTCATTCATACTTAGACAACACAAATTCATACCAAGCTAGGATTGGAAGCTAGGTCTCTGTCAGTCAGTTAGTTAGGTACACTGACTGCCTCTCCACCGAGCCAGTTACAAAACTTTTCTTGAACTGGAATAAAGAGGTGTTTGTATTCTTATTAATTTCCTGCAGAAGAATTAAATGAACTATAATTCATATATCATAATAATTCAGGTACTTTCTATGTTCTCACTTAATGTATTGAGAGTTAAATAACAACATTTGTGGTAGGCGAACATGAAATTAAACGTTGATGTAACGTTCCTTACATCCTATTGATTAAACGTTGAAAAGGCACTATAAGGACATGTCTTCTATTGGTGGCTAAAGTCACGGGTTGTTAAATATTTTCGTTGGAGGATTGGGTGGGTTTTTAGGTTAATATCAAAGCAGCAGCATTTTATTGCATATAAACTGAAACATAGCTGTAGATTCCTATCAAACTAGGGTCTCTCAAGATATAAAGCTAATGAAATATTCGTATCGCAAGAAATAACCTATACTCGGTGAGGGTGTAACACAACCTTAACTACCGATGAAGTTTTACCCATATAGATAAGGTTCAACATTTTTTGGGAGATACTCATGTAGTTTTCATAGTCGGGGGCATAAAATCCTGAACTATCATGACTTTGTAAGGGCATAAGTTTCTTGTAGCATATTTTCAATATAAGGGGTTGAGAAAAAAGGAAGTCCACAGATATAATCCACAATGAGTTACTCTGAGATCCGACACCCCCCCCTTCAACATTTTTTAGAATTTCTTATCTTACTCCTGTCTGAAGCCCTGTTTCTTCATGCAGGTGTGATTCATTGACACCGAGCTTCCCAGCCAACAATACTCTGATATCGATCTGATTGGATTCGGTGTTAGACTTTGGCTGAAACTTCATACGGAAACTCGCAAACAGTTCCGGTAATCCTCCTGTAACACAATATCGTCGACTTGATGGCGTGCTTGGAGAATCTTGAGGGATGGTAACTGAATACTCGGCCGCAAAAGTCGTTTCACATTGAGGTGCAGCTGAAAAGAACTGCGTGTTTTCCACGATTTCAGGTATCCACTTCAAAGAAACTCGCATGGGGAAGGGTCAGAGATATGCGGAGAGCTCGAAGAAATGGGAATATGTTATTTATTTTTTATTAGTATATTCCTCCTGAAGGTGTTTATGCCTTTATTCAGTTTTGTGTTTCATGACTCCATATTTAATTTTTGTCAAAATATTTTATTTCAATACTTGCTTCAGATAAACCATTGATTGTTAAGGAACAAAATGAATAGAAAGAATATCAGAGTCGCCATATTCTATGAATGATGAAGCTATTTATGATGGATTTCAGTCAACAACTAAACTTGTTCATCGAAATATTACTAGAATAAAGCTCAAACATTTCAACTATACCAGGCGACCGTAAAGAATTTCTAAATCTTGATACTTATTTTGAGTTTTCAATTGCACTCTAAGTAACAGAATAGCAAAATTTTAAGTTTCGGAGTATTAACATTTTGTGAAACTTTTACTCTATATTCCATCAATAGAATGATACCTACTGTAAATCATTTCATAGAATTCAGGAGTGTCTTAAAATGAACCTCAAAGGGGCGTATATCGTTATGACCACGGACAGCCACGCTGAGGTTCCTGCAATCACACTGCCAGGGATCTCTGCTGACATGGGATTTCCGTAATAACATAAAGCAACTGGCCGGAGATAACAAAGTGACTTTACTATGGGTACAAGGGCATTGTGTTGTTGAAGGAAATGAAAGAGCCGATGAACCAACAATCGGGGTTGAACAACAGAATAACCTCGAGAATAACTCTCTGGGACACTCCTGGACTTACTTAGTCAAAGAAATTCGTTATGATTTCACCGACCTATACCAGAACCGCCCTGCAGACTCTGCTTAGAGGAGGGCGAAACGATTGAACATATCCTCTGTGACTGCCCGGCGGCAGAATGGGTCAGACATGGAGTATTTGGCTCTCCGAAGATGGTCCTAGAGGAATTCAAGAATCACTCCCCCTCCGACATCATCTCCTTCTTGAGCAGGATGGGACTGGAGGGAGATCTAGCTCTACGAGCTTGCTTGTGTGCTACAATAGACCGCTTGGTCGCAGTGGCAGGTTTGGTTTGTCCGTCCAACACACCCAGCAATCAGTAATCAGTAAACCAGAAAGCTGCTGAAGATGTCACGAGCTGAGCTTCGGGTGATGGTGGGACTGCTGACAGGGCACTATCGGTACAAATATCATTTGTACTGTATGGAAAATATGAAATTTGCAGGTTCTGTGGATCCGAAGCAGAAACATCAGAACACATGGTATGCAAGTGACCAGAGCTAGCTGGCCTTAGAACCATTCATATGTAGAAACCGCTCCTAAATACTCACGAGGTAACGGCCAAGGCCCCTAACGATATTGTCGGTTAACTCAACACTGAGATCAACACCATTGACGACCTTCTTGGCCTCCTAGGAATGAGTAGAGTAGAGAACAAAAGATCTACATGGTCGCACTTCCCGAAAGGCTGATCGAGCCAGAAGGACTCCGGTTCAAATAATGATAAATTTAGCAGATGGCTTGCAGAGTAGAATCTGTTGACAAAAAAACACTGAGCTGAACTTGAGCAAATTGAAGAGATAAGAACCTACAGAAAAAACTCGTACGCTTAGGAACCACATTCACTGAACAGACGCGTTATGACTCACTGCATTTTCGCTTTTCATTTTTTATAGACTGTACGTCATCCATTGTCTTTATTCTTGCCATTATACATAAAATGTGTTTAGTGCATTATGTTCTTATTCTCTAGATATCCTTTTTAATTTAGTATTAAGGCAAAGTTTTACAGTTCAAGTTCAAGCCGAATTTGAATTTCGACAACTCCGTACAATTTTGACATGTTGAACCAGGTTCAATATTGAACTCGGATCGGATTCGAAGTGTACAACCGTGCAATAAAGTAAAATGTGTCATGTTATCTGCAATTACATAGAAACAACATTTAGAAAGATAAACGGTTGTTACGACCCTAATATTCTGCCTTTATAGTCCCTTTCAACTGAATGGGCTGAGCATGAACCTAAATAGGTTCAGAATCATAAGATATCATAAAGAAATAGCTTCGAAAACTCTACACGGTGTTGAAAGTTTCATATTTTTTAGATTTTTCATTATGGCTCTCACAGTTTTTACATATTTGGCCCAAATTTTAAACTTAAGCTTAAGGTGCTCGCACATATCAATTAATAATAAAAGTCGACAGGCTGTTATTTTTTAGGATTCGTTCCCTGTTTACCTCCTCCAAATATTTGATATTAGCTACTGGTAGCCCGGAAACTCAAAATACATTTTTATCGTGAATTATTTTCGGTGTTTTCAAGTCACACTTCTGGAGGAAGTACTTATGCGAAAGAAGGAGAGAACAATGGTTTCTCTGTCTGCCGAGAAAGAAATGGTTTGAATTTACCAATTCTCAATTTTATATTCTATTTCCGATAACTTTATGTGAATTCTAATACGTCAATAATCAACTCAACAATTTTTTCATTCACGATGCATTGTTGATGTTTAAAATTAGACATGAAACATTAATCTTCCCAAAGAAAATGAAGTACCTTCACGAGGTGAGTTAGAACTGGCTGGGAAGCAGCAAATGTTTCCCGACAAGATATAAATTCGGATGCTGAATTAACTATTAACTTCCAAGATCTTTATTACTCCATAAATCCGTTGTACTCTGTATGAGATTTAAGAGGAGAGCAAGATGGGGCTGCTGTGGTTTTAGGTAGCTTGAAGATTTTCAGGTTGAAATCACGTTATATTCAAAATGATTTCGAATATTTCCGACATCATGAGTATTTTAGATCTACTTATATTCGAAGTGTAGTCATCTCTCTTCAAATTAAAAAATTTCTTTATTTCTAAATTCTCTCTATTAATTATGTTCGGACAAATATACTTACCTAGTATGAAATTTTTCTAATTTGGGGAAATATTTTGATTGAATTGGTATATGATTGATAATCCTTCTGAGGGGGGTAGTAATTTCCAATAGCAATAGGGGTAACACATCATTTTCCGAATAATTATAATATGGTTATTACTACAAGTGATACTTTTGAAACTGCAATGAGTGAATGGAAGTAGATAACATGAGCGAAATGTAGTCTCCTGTTTCATTTTTGAAATAAAATTCCGACTAGCATATTTAAATTTCAACTTTCAACTAAGAATTATGACCTACATATCAGAATTCACTTCGAAGCTTTCGTACGAAATTAGTTCAAAAGTACCTTTAAATTTCATTCGGCATCCTCCATAACCCTACGTGCAAATCAATGTTGAGATGAATAAACAGAAATGAATATCTTGAAACTGAAAATTCAATTTTCATTCGTTCACTTATCTTCCCTCCAAGGAAACAGGAATACGTGAACTTTTCAGTGTAGGAAGACTTGACTGTAATCAGAAATACCGAGGTAGTATTGCTGCTTCTGATTGCTCATAAAATTCACTGCCAAATCTCGGATTCAGGATAAAATTGAAACAGGAATTGAAAAAGGGAAATGATACCTCAGAACACGGAGAATCGATGTTTTCCAGATCCAGTAAGTTTTCATGTGCTGCTGTCTTTCCGCTATATCTTCGACTAGAGATATGTATTAGGAAAAGTCTTCTTCTTGGCACGATAGGCTTGCATTATTCTTTCTTCCGTTGAAATATAAACATATGATACTAGTCATCTCACTTGAATTGATTTGCTACAGTCGTTATGTGAATATTTTTCATGAAGGGGTACGTATTTCTTCAGTTTGAATTTCCAGGAAAAAACAAGAAGGGGGATGAAGTAAAGAAAATGACACCTTGAACTGAATTCGTTCATTGGAAATACGGAAGTTCTCGAGTCACAATTTTATTACTTCGATCAATTTCCCAATAGTCTTCACATATGTTGTTTTGTGAAATAATCATAAATAGAAGTCGATGACAGATCCTTCTGGAACACCTTCGATACTGTCTGCCTTTCACTTAAATCGGGACAATAGGGACAATAGAATTTTCAATTAGTATTTAAAATTAAAAACCCAATGCTCTTCACCATAAACTGGATAAGTATATAAACCTAGTCATGTAGATGAGATCGAGAAAATCAATTCTCCCTTATGACATACAGAGTGATTCTTTGACATACACTTGAACACTTTTTTCGATTTGCCCTAGATAAAATTATATGGGCATTTCAATGTTTCCCAAGAAACAAGTAGTCGATTTCACCCGTGGAAATAAGCTACTATGCTAAAAAAAAATTATAAACTCACTTTATCCATTGCTTTCGATAAGCGAAGTCGTATTCATAAAAAAAGAATAAGCTCGTGAAGGGAAACTTTTTTTGTATATACAGGATGAGCTTTTTAAAACGAAACAGACGAGATAACGGGCGCAATAAGTTTACTTCGAAAAAATGCTCGGACACGTCGATTTTTGTTTCGAGGGGGAACACTTTTAAGGTCAAATTAACAACTATATCGCTTCAACCCTTAATGTTAGAACACCAACCCTTAAATTTTGAATAGGAAAGGTAGGGTGAGTGATACCTCATTTGAAAGGCCTTTTTATCCTGAATTCAGCGTATTAATTTTCTTCTCATTTAAAGCTTTCGTTTTCGGGATATTCAATTTTGAATTTCGTACAGTACCAGTCATTCCGCTAATATTCATTGTCAAAATATCAACTTTGTATTCACTTTGTTTTCTTTCACTGTTTCTAACATAAAATTCAAATCCGTAAACCTTTCTACCCTCACTGTTCATGAGACAAATGAACATTATTTTGATGTCTGGTGTATGGCAGTTATGGAGTGTCCTCAAATCTACAGAATAAATGAATAATAAATTCGCTTGATTCAGACACCTTGCATGACGACAATACAATCGTTTTTTCAAATACAATATGCAATAAGTGCATTTTGTTGGATTTCTCTTCAGTGAGCAAAAAAGTTATCGTTACACCACTGACTGAAGGTAAATAGAAAAAAATAATGAGAACGATTATATCAAGAGAATATTTCAAACCCAATCTTATCGGAGCACCCTTCTACAATATGTATGTACTTGAATAATCAGATTTCAGTAATTTCATAGGTATAGTGATGGATTTAACCGTATAAGGAATGATTACTCACCTTATCATACTACTACCCATATCGTAGGAAAAATTTCTTCCAGCAATAAAGTGTGCAAGCCCTATTAAGGTGAAATAATTCATATGTTGCAGAAAAATACCTACTCATAACGATGGACTGCACCACAATTTTAGACCTTATATTGAGTTGTGATAAGGTGAATTACATGCAAATATTTTGAAAGCTGGGGGTTCCATTAAAGTTGTCAAAATTTCCTTCAAACCATGTAATTGCCGCTATTATAGCTTCATTTTCATATAGAAAAGTTTTGATAAAAGGTAAAACTAGAAGGATAATTCGATAATTCCGATACTTCATAATTTACATTTTTCAATTTTCATGGTAATTGCAAATATACAGGGTGTTCCTAAATTGAACGTACAAACGAAAAGGGGAGATTCCTTAAGTGAGTTTAAGAAAAAAAAGTCCCATAAACATGGGGTCGCAAACGTTTCGTTTTCGAGATACAGAGTGTTGAAGTTTGAATTTTTTTCAAGTTTTTTTCTCATAGTATCTACACTTCACAAGATATTCAACCTCGTATTCAACTGAAATTTGGCATAGATATTACATTTTAGAGTTCTCACCACGTGACATGGCAATTTCGATAGAATATCACAGGGTGATATTTTTTCTGGAACACTGCCACCTGTTCTTCTGCAGAATTTTTTTTTGGTGATCAACTGTTAATTTGAAAAAATGTAAAAAGAAGCTTTGTTCTTATACTAAACTTTTTGGTCTCTTATAGTTTTGTCGTATCTAACAACGATTTCGAGAAAAAAACTTGAAAAAAATTCAAACTTCAACACTCTGTATCTCGAAAACGAAACGTTTGCGACCCCAAGTTTATGGGACTTTTTTTTCTTAAACTCACTTAAGGAATCTCCCCTTTTCGTTTGTACGTTCAATTTAGGAACGTCCCTGTATAGCCTAAAGGATAATATGGGTGTACATGTAAAACTGCCTAATAGAAAAAATTCCTTTTTCATGCGTTTTCTACAATTCCTCAGATTTTTATTCTATGTACACATCCATTAGATAAAATAAAAAATGAATGATACCTGTTATTATTGGTTTGACACTAAAGCTTATTCATATTTTATTGCATTCGGAACGTGAATATATTGCCATCATTGAAATTCACGTTTCGATCGTCTGTAATATTTCCCTAGCTCATATAAATTACCTTTTATTTTTATTGTACCCAATTGGGCACAAGTGTTACCAACCTGCTGACATTTATTACAGTTCCTCTAAGCCATTCATACTGGCAACGAACCAGAATGGTCTTTTGTTTCTCAATGCTTCCTCGGTAGGAAATGTTCTGCAGAAATGATACTATATAAGAACAGTTGAAAATAACTGCTGAAATAATGTACACTATTGGAGAATTTATGCCATATAATTCCATATATGTAATGAGATGGATTCCGAAAAACATTCGCATTATCAGATCCACGTTCAAGAAATAATTTGATTATCTTCGATATTAATTTTGTCTTGTAGCCGGATGTCATGCTGACATTATGAATCCACAACAACAATTTGCAATCTTTTTCGCTCACAAAGAATGTCTAAGAATAAAAATAGAGATTGCTTCTCAGGCGCCATGTTTAGGGGGTAAGGGCTACTCAAAAAACTAAATTATATGAAAGGGACACAATATTTTTTGACCACAAATCGCCCCTTAGTTTTCCTGCAACTATTCATTTACATCTTGTATAAATTATTAATACTGTTTCTACAGTATTAATAACATATACATAATATAATAATGATAATTATAATATAACTTTCTAGTTATAATAATTCAAAATCCACATGTTAAGATTAAGGAGAAACCTATGTGGTTGAGATGAACTCAACATGAAGTTGTGCTTCTAATGACCATTTCATATTCAACCATTTTGAAGCATATTTAACATATTTTCATGTTCAGACTATATCTAGGCTTTTTTCAGGTGGAAACAACTCTAGTGGATAGGCAATAAATTAGGAGGCGTTCGAAAACGAAGGAGGTGGTGAGTAATCATTTGAATATTATAAAATGAGCTTGAAGCAAAGACGTAAAAAGTGAAAAACAAATTATATGAATAATGTAAATTTAACTACTTTCAATGTTATATTATACCCATAACTCACTTTTCATTGCCCTGAGATTTGATTTTCCTGGACATTAACGAGCATAAAGTTATGAGGTATTTATAGCTTATCCATTTTATTGTCCAACTCCTATTATTCTTGAAATGGGCTTCTTCAGTAGAAACATTTGATTTTATTTAAGATCATTGGCTACCCTCTCTCTATCTCACTATTCAAATTGAATAAAATTGATTCGTACTCATACAGTGCTGAACATTTTGGTAAGATATTTTATGACATTCAGTATTTTTTATTTTGTTTATTATTATTTTCTAATAAGAAACAAATGAGATGTGAAATAGATACGTTGAATTTGTCCAGATAATCGCAAGCAAAATTCCTCATTCACAAGTTTGAAATCGTAAACTGAAAGCAGCTCTGATTTTTATTATTCTGTCCGACATCTGTCCATAATTTGGAAAAATTACCATTTTCAATTTTGAAACATAGCGCTTGATTCAGATTATTAATTGCCAGATGAATGAGAAGAATATTAGAAACAGAAGATATCTTCGCATCTATTCATTACATACGAGGATGTATTGATATCTAGTTAGCCTAGACCAGTTCCATGCATAAAAATAATATTGCGTTACCACAGCAACGACCAATAACTCTTAGAAAAGTGTAAGTGTGAAGTTTCAGGTCAAAAAAGTAAACCAGAGTTACGCAATAAATTGAACGAAAGAAGATGTCCACCGAAATTGTGCAAAGCGAAAAATTGGATTATCGAGTCATCATCAAGTACCCGTATTTAAAAGAGTTAAGAAGTAAGCAGATTTAGGAGGATATGCGTAATACAATCAATGATCAATGTCTTTCGTATGCGACAGTGAAAAATTGGACTGCAAGATCCAAAAGAGGTAAATTTTCCATTGAAGATGATGACCGATCGGGAAGGCCAGTCTCTGTGTCAGTCCCCGCCGAAAATATCGATGCAGTTCATGACATGATTTTATCAGACCGTCGAATTGGACTAAAACAGATATCTGAAGCACTGAATATTTCACAGGCGTTCATTATATAGTTCACGTCAATTTGGACATGAGAAAAATTGCTGCAAAATGGATCCACAAATGTTTGAAGGTTGACCAAAAGCGTGCAAGGGTAGAAGCATCGCGTTCGACTTCTGCTCGATTTGAAAACGATGTAGACTTCTTAAACCGAATTGTTACTATGAATGAGTATATTTCTAAGATCCAGAAACAAAGTAACAATCGATGGGATGGTGAAACTCTGGTTCTCCAAGACCTAAGAAGTTTCGTGTCCAAAAATCTGCTGGAAAAGTTCTTTCTTCAGTTGTTTGGGATTGCCATGAAGTAATCATGATTGATATTTTGGATAAGGGTAGAACAATAACCGGAGATTACTATTCGCATTACTGACCACTCTACAGTAAAAAATTAAAGAGAATGTTTTTGTTGCCATACAAAAAATTCGTGATTTATGGTTTGAATTACTAGAACACCTCCCTTATTCACCAGATTTGGCTTCATCCGACTATCATCTCTTTCCTCAACTGATAAAAAGTTTAAAAGCTCGTAAATTTCCTTCCAACGAGGTAATAAAAGCTGTGGAGGTCTGGCTTGCAGAGCAAGTAAAAGCATTTTGTTTTAAAGATCTAGAGACGTTGCGGGTTTGCTCTGATAAATGTATCCAATTGAGAGGAGCATATGTTGAGTATTAAAATATTTTGACATTGAAATTTTCTTTGGTTCTATAGTAGGCAAGAACTTTTCAATAAATCCTCGCATAATTCACAAATAATCCAATAAAAAAAAGAGTTCAGATGGAAATTTATCGCAATATTGACACATAATGCGTACATAATCACGTGAACGATTACTTAACATTTTAACCATAGAGTTGGAGTATCTGAATGTGGGTAAATTCTCTGATATTTCGATGTGCTCTTTTCGAAGATCAGATTCTATTCACGTCTCTGTCGTTGCTGAGGTTGTGGAAACGGTTAGGAAGAATCGAATCCCACAAATCATTCCGAATGATCTCGAATGGAAAGTTGAATGGATGTGTGGGTTTAGCCAATGGTCCTTTCAGATTGAACCACTTATTTATAACGCTGGATATTTGTACATCATCTCGAAGATATTCCTACTTTCACGAGATAAAGACGGCTCACTTGCCCGACAATGTGATTCATGCATATTTTGCATGTAAGAACTTGAGACGGTTCATCGTTCTTTATTGCCGTTTACTGCAGTATGAATTGCCCGACAAAAGCCTCGGTTTCATGGAGTAGGTATTCTTATATTGAAGTCTATCTCTGTTTTGACGTGAAATTTGTATATCAATATTTCCACATAAATTCAAAGTGGTTTTCAAATATTATGTACTTCAGAAAATGTGAATATCACTTTAGCAAAAGTACGAGGGCTTATACCTCATCAAGAAAGCAAAGAAATTTTAGCAAATAAAATCATATGTGATTAACAACAAAGCTTTATGAAATAATACAGACCCAGAAGATTATCGCGAAGGAGGTTCTACAGAGATCGGAGGTACGTCGCATTGGCGTAGCTGACATAAAATTAGTGGATGCCGTGCAATGAATTCAATTAATTTATTCTCCATCTACTAATCGGACTAGATCGTGAAATGATCTGCAGCACTTTCCATAACTTATTTATTAGATCGAAAACTTGAGGGTATTTCAAATTATCTTCCTGTACTTGTTATCTAGGCTACTCCACTGGCAATCGACCTAATTCTCTTCGTGAGCTGACAGTGTCAATTTCAATAAATAATATGCTCTTCATTGTCATTTTCAAATAAATGGAAATTATAGTACATACAGGCTGCTGCAAACATAGATAAAAGACCAATAACATGCAAGTTGTTGAAAATAAGTGAGAAAGAAAACAAAGTCATATATCGGGTGATTGGACTTTAATAAATAAACGCTTTTTAACAACGCCGAAATTTCGGAGCTCAAGTGTCTCGTTTCTCAAGGCTGAAATATACATGAATGAAATATTACATGAATGAAATATTACATGAATTTAAAGCTAATAATTTTTAATCATACAATGGTTTCCACATTTACCTAGTTAAAAACAATTAAGGTGGAATTATCCATATATAAATTACTACAATAAGTCGAATCTGATGTATTCATATCCGCTCAAACATGCACGACGATCAATTAAAATTTGTAGGTGAAATCAAAGAATATTATTCTACATGTTACATATAAGCAACAAATTTTTCTTTGTTCCTAATCTACAGTTCAATAGAATTCAATATAATATAATCTAATCATAATAAAAGTTACAAAAGAACAAAATTACTGTATGGTTATAGATAATGACAAACAATATATTATAACAATTGAAATCTCTTAATTGGCAAGTAAAAACAAACATATTATTCCAACTAACAACATCAAATCAATAAGCTATTGTACAATGAGTTGAGACCTTGCACATCTTCCCTATGGTTTACTATTTTATTTGTTTTTATATGTTTCATTTAACTTACATTACGGCTGTATTGCCGACATTCATTATCTAGAATGGACTCTCGCTCAAAGTTGAATTTATAACCTGTCTTAAAAGAATGATCAGCTAAAGCGGTTTAATTCTTATTATCAAAATTGTTAGCAGAGACCAACTCTTTGTCTCTGTTGTTATAGTCACATTTATGTTGTTAAATCTTTCTTTCAAGTACTGTTTCGTCTGGCCAATAGAGCCAGTTAGTGTTAGTTGGAATAATATGTTTGTTTATACTTCTCAATTAAGAGATTTTAATTGTTATAAGATTTGTTTGTGTCATGATCTATAGCCTTACAGTAATTTTGTTCTATAACTTTTATTATGATAAGATTATATTATATTGAATTCTATTGAACATTAGATAAGGAACAACAACAAATTTGTTGCTTCTATGTAACATGTAGAATAATTCTTTGATTTCACCCACAAATTTTAATTGATCGCCTTGCATGTTTGAGTGGATATGAATACATCAGTTTCGACTTATTGTAGTAGTCGTTTATAAATGGATAGTTCCACCTAAATTGTTTTCAACTAGGTGAATGTGGAAACCATTCTATGATTAAAAATTATCACCTGTAAATTCATGTATATTTCAGCCTTGAGAAAGGAGAAACTTGACCTCCGAAACGTCGGCGTTGTTAAAAAGCGTTTATTTTTTAAAGTCCAGTTGCCTGATATATGATATATGGAACGATTGATAAATCAGAAAGTTTTTGGGGAGTGATTCCTTGTAGAAAATTAAAGGGGATCTTTTATGTAAACTATAGCTCTTTCGGCCACTTTCATAATCAAACTTCCAAGGTTCCTTTAATGTAAGGGACTTCAAATTTGATTATAAAACTGGCCGCTAGGTCCTTCCTCGTGAAGGTACATACACGCTTTCAGAGAAAGATAAAATATTACTATTACTATATTACTGGAAGTGCTAGACCAGCTAGACAGTTGGAGACCATTAGTTCCCATGTTCTACCAATAAAAAGACTAGGACATATGAGTGTTTTTTTTTTTATTTCGTTCGGTTCTTTCAAATAGGCAGACCCTATTCCATTTTTACTAGAACTTTTTCATAGAACAAAATTACTCGATTTGAAAATATGTGTTTGAAAGAACGGTTCATTCCAATCTTTTTTGATTTTTAAATTTTTTCCTAGTTTCTTTATGAACAGATAAAATGCAACATTGTCGTGAAGGGACCTTCTATGAATGGAATCGAAGAAATCTACTACTTATTTGGCTGTCGAGTCGATTTGATATTTATTGAAACCTTAATATTGGTAGAGAACATGCCTACAAAATTTCATGTCTTCAACTCTCCAGCACTCTCGAGAAAAAAATAATAATAATTTTTTTTCTCATTTTCGACAGCGTGTATTTGTAGAATAAGCCCCAAATGAATTTTTGTTGGAAGGCTGACATAGGTCTTTATGTACAGAGTGGGTAAAATTCTTTGTCAACTGAGGGGATCTCTAGTACTATAAGAGATAGAAGAAAACGAATGACACATTCGGAGCTCTTTTTTGGAGGATCAAAAAATGATGAAAACCGTAGCTTCCTACGATTCTTCGTTTTCGAATTATTAGCAAAAAATAAGATTTTAACGATTTCGAAAAGTTCTCTTCTTTGAAATTACAGACCTGAAACTTGAACTTTCTACGGGCACTTTTTTACGTAGAATCTAGTGACGAGCTCAAAATATTTTTTCATTTCTAATTATTAGGCAAACGAATCGTTTTTTTAAAGGCAAACTTTTATTGAATTTGTTATTTTTGAATTGAAAAAAAAATGTTTGTCAGTAGATTCTACGTATAAAAGTGCCTACGAAGGTTCAGATCTGTAACTTCAAAGACAAAAAGACTTTTCGAAATCGTCAAAATCTCATTTTTTGCTAATAACTCAAAAACGAAGAATCGTAGGAGGCTAGGTTTTCATAATTCTTTGTTTCTCTGAAAACGAGCTTGGAAATGTGTCATCTGTGTTTTTCTGGATCTCATAGTTCTCGAGATCCCCTCAGTAGACAACAAATTTTGTCCACTCTGTAAGCACTACTACACTGTTTGAATGTCAAGGAGTTCCGTTTCAAATGGTGCGCCTTATGATAATAATATAATGAAATAACCAGCTCTTATTCCTGATACAGAGAGGAACTTCTTGTTTCATTGCTTTTCTTGGCAATATTTAGGTTGTCTATGTAAAGAGAAATTGATAATGATAATCACTATCGCATATTCCAGTTCGTCTTTTATTGGTGTTCTTGATATGTTCGATAATTTCCTTCTATATTTCAAATGCACCATTTTAACATAAGTTTGAATATGTGTTCTATTTGTGCCATCGTAAGCATTCTACAAATGTATCGCTATATTATATCACACAATAATTTTGGCACTGTAGCGAATAATTAAATTTTTGACATCTGGCATTTCTGAATGCCGATACGTCAATATATGCACTTGATATTGAGTCTCCGAGGTTATGCAAATCTACTAGGTATTCTGACTGCCTGCATTATAATGATTTTTAGCACTAGTTTTATTCATAAACCTCATAGAGAAAGTGGAGTTTTCGAGGAAGTTGCGCGTTTGAAGAAACTATACTTACATTTACGGGGAATCGTGTGCTGAACTCACCAACTTTACTATTTCGCTCCTGGTTCTGGAAATGATCGAAGAGTCAACGGTTGCTCCTTCAACTCCAAGAATATGATATCTTTCAGCAACAGATTGAGTCACGAACCGAGTCAGTTGTAAACTACAAATTACCACGCGAAAAGTTTGATACATAGCTGCATGAAAATTGAATATTCTGCAGGAACTCACGTTTGCCAGAAATATTTTTGTACATATCTATTACTGTGAAAGTTTTTGCATTGAATCTATACAAAATTGAATTGTCGATGTCACTGTGTCAAAAATTCAACTAAATTGGAAAAAAAATGTCGAGAATCAATTATGAAGTCCACTTTTTTAGTCACTAAAATCCAGCATATCTTCTTTATTGAAAAAAAATTGAATTGATGAAACAAAGCACAGTGACTTCAAGACGACCTCCAATTCTTCACCTGAAAAATCGTAAAAGTGAATAAAGGGTTGTGCAGTTTTTCAATGAGGATTCGGATTTTATTCCCCTGCTAATAAAAAGAGAAACCTTAGACCTTTGTGGAGGTTCATCATGGGCTTCAGAAAATCTTCGTGTAAAGTTTCAAAAAGTAGGGAGCATTGGGTTTTTTTCATTGGCCTTCTCGGAACTAACTGTGTACTGTCTGGATGTATTTTACCGTGAATCGGGAAGTGTATTCGGTTCACTGAGCCAACTTCAGCCGAGAAGTCGTCTTGAAGAGTTTATGAATTATTCCGCTTCCGGATATTCCTCCGACTAATTTATATTCTGATTAATGAACTGTTTGTTTTGAAAGAAACTTATTCGGTATTCTGACTGTAGTAGAATTATATTTAATCTTTGCAGTTCTTTCAGGATAAACAGAAAATTACTACTGAACTTGCTCTGCATAAGCAAAATACAGAAACATTGTTCCCTTGAAATGGCAGATGCAGGAAGCACATCAAAAATGATAAAAAGAAGCGGAAGTGAAATCTTGCGAGAAATTTGAATTCATGTTTTCATAATCGGGCGTAACATCCATGTAAAAGTTGCTTATATTCGTGTAATTAAATCTCTTGAAAAAATTGAGTCGGTTTATCAGTTCTCCAAATGGCCACCTCTTTCAAAAACATTTGAGGGATGTGGTTATTCATATGGTAAAAAGGAATTTTCTTGACGATTCTGACATTTCGGTCATCGTGTTTCTGCCCTCAAACTCTTCAATTTCATGAGGTTGAACAAATGGCCTCAGGCCTTCCTTTCAGCATGGCATTAGAAGAAACAGAATTATAATGTTTACGGGACTTGCTTTATATCCCTCGCGTTTTCATATTGTATGAAAAATATGGGGAAAGGAAAAATATAATCAATTTGCATGAATTTTCCACCTCTGCTGTTATAATTCAATATCCATCCCATCCTTTTAATCGCACATACACGTAAAACTGAACGAGGTTTGAGCATGTAATACATTTTATAATCTGATTTACCCTTCAGAGGAGCTGAATGAAAGCTAAATTTCCTGAATTAACAAAGGCCTGATTCGATAAATTAAATTTCTACCCGTAGAGTTTCGCAGATAAGCATCTAAAATTCTCATTCGAATGCATACCATTTGCATACATAAAGCCGCAGCAACCGCTCAATTCATTTCAAAATACAGTTTTGTAAGTAATCAATTACGTAAATAATCGAGATGGAGAGTTATTATCGCATAAACCGTTATTTGTACAATACTACTCGTTTGTTTAAAGCTAATGGTTTTTGGATTGATTTCCAGATGCGCGTACTTACTGGTAACTTGTTGAAAGCGGCTCATGCCATGAAGTATTATCGATTTTAATTTATTTTCTGGCATTTTGCGAGAAAATAAATGACTCATATGGGTATTTTATTCATCCCCAGAGGAGGCCATGTCATGTTCCATTGAAACACCGAAATCGGTTTTATAGGAGATGAGCAAATCCATTTGATATACTCCTTGTCATCAATTCAATATCAATTGAACACTCGTGGTATGAATATTCAAGAATATGCATTCAACGATAAAAATTTACTTATTGCGCAACTTTCCCAAACATTTTAGTGGAAAAATTAGGAATTCGATTCAATATGTTGAGCAAAAAATGTGAAGCCCAAAGATCCGTCGATTAATAAATCATTAGTTCTTGTACTTTGCTAAGTCTTCCTTGTTTAACGGCATATAAGAAAACTCACTTTTTCTTTAGTATCCTACACCTTTTTCAGGGTTTATTGAGAAATTGACAACTTATATACTCAAAAAATATGACTCATTTTTATTTCAGACCAGTCAAGTTTACTTCAGACAGCATTTAATAATTCGGATTAGTTAATAAAACTTCGGGAATGTTCATTTAAAATCTAGTTTAGTTATATTTATTTCTGAAACCACGATAATTGTAGTTTAATTTGATCACATTTATTTCTGAAAGCACCAATTTTGTAACGGAAAATATCAATTATAAGTCAGAAGGAAATCAATCGTTCTTCTTCTTCTATTCTCTTGAAGAACACTCCGCTCTACCAAAAAATCGTTACAAGAGTGCTGCATGAAAGTCGCTATTCAATAGTACCAAGTGTCTTTTTCACTATTCTATAGATTCCGAGGCCAATGTTCTTTTGAGCTCACCTTCGTTGATCGTTCTGTTACAAAAAAAGAATGAAGAGATAACAACAAAACACAAACCCCACTCGACTGAAACTATACAAAAAACTTTCATATCATTTGAAGGGAAATATTTTAGTGTTTCATAATTTCTTAAATTTCAAATGTATGATCAATCATAACTGAATTCTACAAGAAATGTTCGGAATGCCTTTTATTTCATTCCAGAAAGTTTTCAGGTATTTGTGTTTAGTCAATAGTTTTTGATTTAATGTCATGAACATTGGCTGTCATAAACTTTTCCTAATACCATTGTAAAGCATTTTTACAAGTCTTCAAACGAAGTTTAACTTCTCAAACAAGGTACAATTTGTATTTATTGTTAACAAGCTTAGTTAGCATCCACTTACAACCTGAAGTATGTTTGAGGGGACGTAGATTCAAAATCCATAAAAAAATGTTTCTGTCTCTCTGTGTGTATGATTAAGCCGAGATTTAAGTGGATCCTAGATTAATTTTGACAGTTACATTCAATTCGGTCACGTTGAACTGGGATAAACGCTTAATCCTGGACTGAAGTACTGGGCCTTAAGGTCGCAGTTTTGGAGCTAAATACTACTTTTTGGTATCATTATGCATCAGTAAGTGAAGCGGCCACACATGTGAATCTAATCTTAAATCATTATTTAATCAAATCACTGAAACAATACTAATCAATCAGGAACACAGAAACACACACAAACAGCAAGAAGTCGAACATTTTGTACGTTATACAAACTGCGTTAATTGTAAAGCTAAGATATCCTGACAAATCAGTTTTTGAACATCATATCAAGTTCAACAGTCACGCATTGAGTCCACAGAAGAATTATCCTGAGTACGGATAGCAGAAATTTAACAAGACTGGCCGTTTTGAAGAATATTCATATAGTAAACGAGATTATGAAAAATGACAAATACTTGAATATTCAAACAAACCTGAACCCGAATAAGTTCTACATCCCACTGTATAAGAGATTTTAAAAAACGTACGGAATGTTCTACTTTCTGATTTATCTGTTTGTGTGTGTTTCTGTGTTCCTCATTGATTAGTATTGTTTCATCTGCTTCAGTGATTTGATTAATTTCCTGTTAATCTGTGAAGTTAGATCAACATAATGCGCTGGCTATTTGGATTGTATGTTGCTGAAAGAAATCAAGAACTGCCATCTTGATGTTGATTTTTGAGTAGGTACTTTCGGAAGTTCTTTGTTGATTTGACATGTAAGTTTTGTGATGACCCAGATGTTTCTTGTGACTTCGTTTTTCTAATGTGTTTTAGTTTTAGTTTTACCAGAAGAAATACTCTCCTCCTCGCTTTTATCCACTACTTTTTATCCTGTTTTGGAGTAGCTATTGCGCAGGACCTTCATCGGGGTCATGATCGATATTCAAATTGGATTGAAGAGGTGGTCTCGGCGGAACATAATTGATTCATAAATGATTTCTGGAACATCATCTACAAAACGCGCTGCTGCCATAGTGGTTCGAGGAAAAATAGATATCGGCTCTGAGCTGCCATGATAATCAAAAGTTTTACATTCTTATAAGGGTTAATTTTTCTATGGGAACAGAAAATGATTCTTAAAACTTCAGAATTTTTGCAATTCCTCGTCATTCTATATAACGTATGTGAGTTCATTTCAAACGTTATAAATCATAACTCCCAAAAGAGATATAATTGGCTGCTGCTATCCAAGGATGTTTCGCCATAATTTAAATTGGGAGGCCGAAGCATCGGTGAACGTCTCGAGTTTATTACTCCTGGACACGGTATAGCACGCTACTTTTTGATTTTTTTTAATCGTGACTTCCTGTTGCGTCAAAAATTGCCGCTGATTTACAACCACCTAGACTGAGATCATTTTGCATAATACCAATAAGTGTCGGTAGCTCGGCGTATTTTATAACCTTTCGGCATGCAACCTTCGAACACGAATCCTTCAACACACCCAAAGGGATATGAGCGATAAAGTGAAGTCAGAAAAATACTTCAATGACAAACAACTTTCCAAATTTTTTTTGGAAAAGTTGGGATCATTAAAAAAATTTCTTTAGCCTGTGTGAACAACACTTATAGATCGCGTTTTTCAGTAAAACTTACAGCTGGATCACTCTAGAAAAAAATCAATTTCACTGAAAAGAACGCGAAGTTGAGATCATTTCAGATTTTTGAAATTTTTATAAATTTTTAAAAAATACACAACTACCTCTTGGAACGTCATATTATTACGGGGGAAGGGGGTCTTATTCCAGTTTGTTTGGACTCAATTTTAATGTGTCTACACGTTTCGGCCCATGGCCATCATCATATTATTGTCTCCCACTCAGGTACCTAACTCTAGATTGAATTATGCTACTGGAAATTGAGACTTTCATTTTGTTTACTACCTACTTATACTAGATATGTAAATGCGATTTATATAATGACCTCCCCGCTCTATAGTGGCTGCATTTATGGAGGGGATTGGTAATGTCAACCAATTATTAGAATGAGTTTTTTTTCATTGCTCTCAATATTTTATGTCTACTTTCCTGTAATTGGGTTGTTTGACCTGTTGGAAATAAAGTCTTATTATATATTATTATAGATTTGTTCGACCGCATACACAGGCCCAAAACGGTATACTCGACCGACTTTTCAGTCCAAAAGTGACGTTGTCAGACCCGGCTCCGGGTCTGGTAACGTTCGACCATAGAATCGTTATAAGGGGGGTTAGGGGATGCTAGGGGTGAATTTTCAGGTGGGTCTGAAAAGTCGGTTATACTCCTTATTATATACAGAAAACTTCAGGGTTTGGCCAGTGCGAGGGCGCTTCGAGCGACATGAACTTGATGTATATAATCCGCATAGTTGACCGACGCATCTAGTCCGAAAATTTGGCAACGCTGCAGTTGAAGAGCTTGAGAATTTATTTTGTCATCTTTTCGATTTATACACCTCAAATTTACTATAAGAAAACTTATACGATCCCGGTATGATGAACAGTCGTCATGAGAAATATTCAATGACAATATTTTGAATTGAATTGAAGTGGTGTTATTGGATTCTTTTCGTATACGAACTATAATAGCACACGTATGGAAACTTATACAAGCCCGATTAAGTGAAGTGAGTCGACCTAATTTCAGGAGCACTGGCACGTTTATGATCCTATGCACAAAAATTGTATTTTCACCACACCCTACTTGACCCTCTGTCGTGTTTACGAATTTAAGAATTTCCTGAACATCATTGTAGTTATATTTGGTTGACTTGACAGGAGCTCTTTTCCAGAAATTTTTCAGAAGATCAATATACAAAAGCAATGGAGATTTTTTACTCCTACCACAGTGATAAAGAGGTTTTTTTCAGTATGAAGTCCTTATATTCTTGAAAAACTATTCTTGAAAACTCTATCTTTGGTACAAGTATTCTCCAGCAACTTCATTTTTGTTTGAATCATAGAGATGAAATATTGGAAATTACTCGAGTATCCCGAACTAACAATTGAAAATTTTCAGTTCAGGAGGTGGAAGGGTATTCCTCAGTCAAACTTTCAATTTAATCATTTATAAAAATACACATAAAAATCATTATCAATTCAGAGGACTTTCAGTTACACGATTGGTTTTCGCCTATAGGTACAAGTTAATTTACAGAGTGATGTGATACCTAATATAAGTTTAATACAGATATTTCCATTAGCTTGAGCTGAAATGAACAGATGATATAATATACCAAAATAAATAAAAACACCTAAAAACTATCTCTCACCAATTTATTCTACAAGAACTACCGGTTTCGGGATGACTAATCGCATCCCATCTTCAGGTTCCAACACCAGAAACGCTGTTATGTGCCTCTGGACTTTAAAAACCTACTGGGATGTCAATAATTCTGGAAAAGACCATAGTGATTTTTCAAATTTTGACATTTAAATTGACATTTTCTGGAACTCATCTATGTCTTGAAATTTTTACTTCTCGTAACTAGTAAATTATTTCGCAACTGTTGCGATAAACTGAAATTAAATACCTTCAGTGACGACTGAGACGATTTAAAAGGAATCTGCGAGGAACGTTTGACTATTGACGGCAGAGGGTAGAGTAGGGTAAAGTTAAAATTAATTTTTTTTTTTGGCGAAGATCCTGACTTCATCGGACGTTTATAGTTTTGCAGACGTGTGATAATCTAGTTTGCATACGAAAAGAATTCAATAACACCACTCAGATTCTATTCAAAATATTGTGATAACTTTTTTTTTCAAGGTGTTCCACATATAAAAATCCAAAAGCGTAAGGTCGGGGCTTCTTGTTGGCCATCTTACCGGACTGAACCATCCAATCCATTGCACCCCAAAATATTGATTTATTTAGTGCCGTACATTCCGGCTATTATGAGCTGGACAGCCATTTATTTGAAACCAGACATTTTCTCCAATATGTCTGTCAAGATGCTTTGGATCAATCGGATCGGAAAATATTACTCGTCCGAAAAGTTCACCTCTCATGACTGCCAACCACACGTTGACACTCAACCCATGTATGGAAAAGAGAAAACTCCCATATGACCATGGATTCTCATTTTCAACATGAGTTGAGGGTCAACGTAAGATGGCCACAAAGAGGCTCCGACCTTACGCCTTTGGATTTTTATGCCTGGAATACCTTGAAAGTGAGGATATCCTATAACCTTCGAGTTAGGCTTGTCCTCTACTGGAAACAATTATGTAATAAATAAATATAATGGAAGAAGACTAGCAGCAAGAATAAAAGATTATATGTGATTCGGAAGCAATCTAAATGGGGTATTTTTTGTTGAAAAGAAAACATATCCATAATTAATTATTTTTCATTGATAAAACCATTGGAAAAATAGGCTTAATTTTGTTCACTTCAGAATCGTGATATTCATCCCTTACCAAGCCCGCAATAAGGAATTTTTTCGTACACACGAATTCTCATCATGTATCAGATTTATTGCTGTTTCCAGATATGTGGTCAAATTTAATTAGGCTACGAGATAACTGTAGTGTGATTGATACCATTAGAAAAACTTGGAATATTTCGTGAAATCAACAAAAGGTTATATTAAAGAATAAGTAACCGATAACATTTCGATTATGTGTTATATGACATTTTTCGTTCCAAATCACTTGTATGATCTCATCATGAAGTTTGGCCCTTTTAAAAGTGGACACGCTGTATAAACCAATAATCAATTAGATTTCAACCTTGACAGTCGAAACTTAATTTTTCAACAGTATTCAATTGCAAAGCGCAGTATACAAGAGTTTCCTCTCCACATGCAGTATGTAGAATGTTTAGAACTTGGAGATAATATTCAACCTTGAATTTTTCAAATTGTATGGCCAATCACAAACCTTTTTTGTATATGAGAATCTGCAGTGATGATGATGCTCAGTTCACTGAATATCATGCGTTTAATACTCCAGAGATCGAATAATATCATCGTGTGAAACCATAAGAAATACTACCGGGATATTCGAAAGAATACGAAGGTCTACGAGACAGAGAGTTGATGCATATATTTTAGCGAGAGGTACTCATTCTGAACATTTATTATAGTTTTGCTCTATTGTATCTGAAATAAAATGAAAAGTACTGTTGTCAATTATGCTTATTAATCGAAAGAAATTTTGATTTTTTAAATTAAAATATTACGGATATAATTTTCTTCCGGAAATTAGTAATTTAACCTTCAGAAAGATTCATAGAACATCTTTATCTCCCGTCATAGACATACAATATCTCAGAATATTCATTCTATGGAACACTTTTACGACGAAATGGAATGAACAATAATCAGAACTGATTGTAACTTTATATATCTTCCGAGAAAGTATCGACTGTATCGAAACTTTGCAGGCGATTTTTTTCTCCCGAATCGAATATAAATCCATAAGAGAATTTTGGTTTTTGAATATCTATCCCACGAAAACAATTTTTGAAGGAAAATCATGAAGGGTTGTTATGTTCAACCCTTAATAATGAAGTTATGAGATCTAAAAAATTGTGAGTTATAATATATACTTAGTGCTTCATATTTTGTATAGTTTATGACTCAGTGTTTTTTAGAACCCGTAAAAAAATCAAAAACTCTAAACTCGGCATCGCCTTCCAAAGGCTGTATCTTTGATGGAAGGTCCATTTCAAAAAAAAATTATAGGGACTACCCCTGCTTATTTTCATCGAGGAATTATTTCCCTTAGCCCTTCGCATTTGTATAATATTAACTTTCCACAAAATATTTCTCCTGGCATGCCACAGGGCATAAAAATCGGTGAAATACATTTTCAAAGTGCGGAATGGCCTGGACAATACCTATCCAATTTAATGAATTGATCCAGGAGGCCCAACTGGGAACCATGACCTTATAGATTACCAGATCTGAACCTTCTATACAATTCTTTGTGGGAAAAATTAAGGGAAGTTTATAAGGAGGATATCCAGACGACGAGAAACCAATTGAATGCATTCAATTGAATTATAAATTTTTGTGATCTATTAAGAAACAATGGCAAAATTGATCGATAGGCTTTATCTCATCGGAGAATTCAACGTGACAGATGTGTACAAACAAACGGTTCTCATTTCGCAAAACTTTCAAAATAATATTGACGGAATTTGAACGTCAGTAATCAATTTTTTCATTTTTGTTTGTGTTATTTCATTTCAGTGTTTCGCATTAATGAATGATTGTACCTATCGAAGAAAGCTATAACGATTATTCTGGTCGTTTTAAAGTTTGTTATGGAATATTTCACATCTCATACCTATTCATTGAAGCGATATTTATAGGAATTAATTAGATTTTTCTTCTTTTTTTTATTTCAATTTGGAAAATATATTAGAGGAGGAATTCTGGGCTTGGCATGGACTTCTTGGAAAGTGAAACAATTATTTTCAATTCAACATACAGGATGATATGATAAAACTGAACACATTGAATTAGGTGTGATGAGTCTAGCTCTGGAATATTAAAACAATTCATATTTCGCTTTCTAGATCTCAATTTTTGTCAACAGTGTTTCAATAAATTTTGTTGATTTTGGTCTCATTTTCATGATAGTTGGAGTACTTGCACGAATTTCAGGAACCCCCTTGTAGATTTCAAAAGGAAGCTAAAAATTAATTTTTCATATTTTATTACAATCATTTTATGTATACAGGCCGCTCAAGGTTATGTTATTAATGGATCAAAATTTGAGAAGAATCTGTTGAAAAGGAATTTGCTTCATGAGAATATTGAGAAAATACTTCTTTCTCAACAAACTCACACATATATGAATTTCTACCGTAACACCTACCTTTTCGCGTCATTTTATACATCGAAATTGTCGGCTCCAGTCCCGTCAAACTGGCAACAGCGCCGGGATCGTGAACGTTGGCCATATTTACCGCTGGAGTATATGTGGGATTGTAAAGTTGGTGCAATGTCTCGGGTTTGGAAAATATTATCGATTATGCTACTTTTTCAAATGAAGGAATTCTTTTCCCCTCTAAGTGTGCCTAAGGAGTTATAATTCTCATTAACGTTATTTCATCATATATACTCGAAGAAAACATTCGGATCATGTGGGTCTCAGGTCGCCTTAGAAACGTATCGGGACTGGAAACGTCTATTGGACAAATATATATATAGATATACTGATACTAGATTGAAAATGAGATTTATTATTCTTCAGTACGAATTCGTTGAAAAGCACTCTAATTAGCAATTTCAAAGCATCTACAGAGTGTTTAAAGAAAAAGACCCGGTCTCTAGGTAGAAAACTGAAAAATAATTGGGGTTTACCTCGGGGTTTACTCAGTAAAAAATTTTCGTAACGGCATCCGTTAAAGGGAATTGAATAAAATAAATTATATACATTTTTTACGATTTTTCCGAAACTACTGGCAACACTAATGAAATTTCACACGAGTGAGTTATGAAAGCTGATACATCCCATTAATTTGGTTTTATATCTGACTTTCATAGAGGGCGCTAGTTACACGGTTCGTACTAAGTAGTACAGAACATAATATTTTCGAGGTTAGATTTACTAATCAAAATTTCTAGTGAAGTCAAACAACATTCAATTTCACACCAGAAAGGTACTCTTGGTAAAACTCGATACTGTATACCGTTTTCGGAATAGTTGGATTTGAAAATTATAAAGTAATAACCGATGCTCGTAGAAAGTAACGATTAAGTTATTGATTATTATTATTATTATTAATGATTTAGAATGCATTATGTGAATTGAAAATTTTTTGTCGCCTAAATGAGAAGCAATCGATAAAAAATGTTGAAAAATTGGGATTCGGAGCTTTCTCTTCTGGTAATATTCTTTTCTTCAACGCCCTTTATCTTGAATACGGATGGCATTAGAAAAAATTTTTATTGAGTAAGTATTCAGTTTTCTACCTCTCATAGAGATGGGGTAAGCTTTTTTTTAGAATCAGCCCTTATACATTATTCTACCTGATGATATTTTTCTTGCTCATAAACTGGTGAATGTCTATTTTATCTCGATCTTGTTCATTTCCTTTTCTTTTGAGTGGAAAAACATATTTGTTTGTGTTTATCTTGTTGAACCTGTAGTAATTATCAATTGATAAAAAATTATAAATATTCCATTCTATCATTTTGGAATTAGTTGATGTGTGTTAATTATCTTTCAAACGACAAGGAATAAAATAATTGGTACGCATGTGTGCCTTGATATAAACTTTGAGAATAGTATCAATAAAATTAGGACTGGCATATAAAAAAAATGTGAATGACGCCATATCTCAACTTAGGGACGAGAAGACATCGAGAAGAGTGCAATTAAAAAATACTAATCGATCCTCGTCTTCGTGCATATTTACGAAAAAAAAATTCTCTTTGACTTCATGCGAAGTCGGAGACTATAGCTTTCTAGGTATATTTTCCCACCAAAGTTATGTTTCAACGAACAACCTGTAATTGAATGCTTTGTTTTAAAGTTTCCATATCACTTAATGAGTAGGGGAGGATATGTCTGTAATTGGTAAAGTTTTGAACTATACCTTCACGGTGAACAGATAATAGATCACCCTGATCCCGTGGGACTTCTTACACCACCTTTAGTTTGATGTTACGCTAATATACTTCAATTAATACTCACAGCGTCACATATTTAAGTCAAACTAAGAGAAACTGAATTAGTTACGTGAGATCGAGAAAGATACACAATGAAAAATAAATTACTTTTAAATTACACGAGGTATTCGATTATGGAACACAAAATTATTGATTTTTTCAGTCATTATCTCCACATCAAAGTATGATTTATGTATTACCAAATTCATTTTCACTAGAGTCTCCCGACTCATTATTTCTAATTAATGTCTACGAAAAATTAATTACATCTTTCGAAATACAGGGGTTTCATTTACGGATTATTTTCCACTGGTTTGGAAAGATATCGTGATACATGTCTGTGAAAGGCCCATAATCACTACGTTGGAAACATAAAAATGAAATATGCTACTGTAACACGGCTTACAGACAGCTCAACATGACGTAAATTATAACGAAGAATAGGAATTTTCCACCAGAAAACACGAATTTTTCATAATCCCATATATATATCACCATACGAGCCGACAAAATGAATGAAATGGAAATTTTGTGTACCTTTGGGAGCAACAAGGAATATAACCTTTTGTTGTTTCATTCGGAGATTTCATAAACTTCAGAAGTTTGTTTCACTCATTAAATAAGAATAATGGCTTATTATTTTTAGTCGATAAATATCCGATATTGATCCTTTTTGTATTATTCCCAATTGAGTTTTTCAGATATTTCAATAAACGATTAATTTTACATGGAAAACCTTCAATTTTAGACTCCATACCAATTAATTTTCTGAGGCGAAACGTTATACAGGGTATCTGTAAACAAATACGAAGGACTTAGGGAAATGATTCCTCGATGAAAATAAGCAGGGGTATCAATTGAAATTTATTCTGGGGGGATTCTGCAGGAGCAAATCATCGATTTCATTTTTAATTGATTTTGTTTCAGAGATTGGGAGTGAAAACCCTAAAAAGTTTATTAAGATAAGCAGGGGTAGTTCCTATAAATTTTTTTCGAAATCGACTTCCCTTCCAGGATATAGCCTTTGGAAGGCGATGACGAGTTGACAGTTTTTAATTTTTTACGGGTTCTATGAAACACTGAGTCATGAAACTATACATAATATGAAGCACTAAGTAGATGTTAGGTACTCACACAATTTTTTTAGATCTCACTCCTTTATTATTAGAAGTTTAGAATAACAACCCCTTATGATTTCCTTCAAAAATTGTTTTCGTGTAATAGATTTTCGAAAAATAAAATTCTCTTATGGTTTCCCATTCAATTCTGGAGAAAAAAAAGTTTCTTGCAAAATTTGGATACAGTAAATACTTTTCTCGGAATAATAAAAATTTACAAGCAGTTCTGATCACTGTTCATTCCATTTCATCATATAAGTGTTCCATAAAATGACTACCTCCCGCTAAAATACATGCATCAATTCTCTGCCTCGTAGACCTTCGTTGTTATTTTCAACCCCTAATAATAAAGTTATGATATCTAAAACAATTGTGTGAGTATCATCTAGTTAGTGCTTCATATTATGTTTAGTTTTATGACTCCGTGTTTTTTAGAACCCGTATAAAAAATTTAAAACTCGTCATCGCCTTCCAAAGGCTGTATCTTTGAAGGGATGTCGATTTCGGAAAAAATTAATAGGAACTACCCCTGCTTATTTTCATTGAGGAATCATCTCCCTAAGTCCTTCGCATTTGTTTACCGATAACCTGTATATTTGAAATCGTTTTGTAAATTGGGTAATCGGGTGACCGTTTTTTCGTGTGGTGGTTGGTGAATAGTTGAAGTCAACACCTTTATTCTGGCGTTTTTTGCAAAATTGTGTATCATTCAAACGTGAAAGAAACAAAAGATGCATGGTACAAAAACTGTTGTGCAAATTCTGCTATTGGCATTAATGATTTCGATATTGTCTGGATCCACAAAGATTGAATTTCTGACTTCCTAATATTATTTTTGTGGGCTACGCCTTTCCAACACCATCTCTTCATTTCCGAGATAATGTTTGACGTTTAATTCTTTTATACCACACTTTTTCATAAACCTAGTTTATACATGAAGGTGCCTTGTCGTTGAAAGACACCTCTGCGTTACATTGAGAGGCTGCGAGCTTAACCTTATCTCAAGAGGACCTTTCCTCCTTTTGTGGTATTATTTGTGAGACTTGTACGTAACGGTTATGTTGAGGACCTTCCACGCATTACGCATCCTGGGATGGTGAGTCCGAGGGGTAGGTTGAAAACGAGATAAGAAAGCCTTCGTGTATTCTGGGAGGTTTAATCATTTTGTTGGGCTTTTTATGTTCGATGAAGTGATAAGTCCCGGGACCCAAACGTTCTTTAGTATCGATAAATGAAAATGTGATGAATGAAAGCGGGGATATCCATTACCTTTTACGAGCTGATTAGAGGAAGACATCAAGGTGGTGGAGTCCGGATGCCCGAAACTCCTGTTATACGTCTACAGGGTGATATTTAGCAAGTAACATACTACGGACTGGAAGATGCCCAAGCATTCGTTTTCTTCAAAATTTATTTAGTTGTATGATATGTTCAGCAAAAAAAATTTGTACAAAAGTGGTATCATCAAGAAGTGAAGAAATTCTCTAATGGAGACATTTTATTCAGGTGAGATTTCCGGTGGTCCAGCACATTGTATGGTGATTGACGTAGACCGTCCACTAGAAGTTTTGGGAGAACAAGCATCACTTCGGAGGCTAAAAATTCGTACTTATTAGATTCTACTCGGTGCGACAGGAAAAAAATAGAATTTCGGGTATTGAAAACCCTGTCCCCTAGACAAGTTACCGCTCTGGTTATAAATCAGAAGAAAAGCTGAAAATCTCCTGAATTCACTTCATTGCATTCCTTATTTGTTCCCTTCAAAATGGACTTGAGCTTAGATGAAAATCCATAACTAAACTAAACTACATGTTCAATCATGACACATGTTTCGGTATCACCAGTAGCATCTTGAGATAGGTAAAGTTAAACAACCTTGGCCAATAGAATTTGAGGCTAGTGGATTGTTTCCTGTAGTATTTTTTCTGTTTATTTGTCATATTTGCACGTTTCGTATGAATTTTAATTTTTCGGTTTTTTGTTTATTAGTTGACTGAGCATTCCACCTTATATTAAAAGATTTTTTAAGAATAGAACAGGTCATCTGTACTAAAGGTTTCTTTGTTTTGTGTAGATAAATTCATGGTAATTATGGCGTTCTGAATTTCTTCATGAGAGTTCTCTTCAATTTCGAAATGTTATACAAAATAGTCTTTCTCTTCCATAAAATTTATGACTGTGATGCAATTTTCTATTGAACTGCATTAATTGAAAGTTAAACATGATGTCAGCAATCAGAAGCAAAACATCGTTTTCAGACTCCCCAACATTCTTGCATTTATTGCTGTCATTGATAAAACGAATTATCGTGTGAAACAGGAATTTTGATATGTTATTTCGAAAATGAACCGAATGATGATAAACATGTTACTTCTATTGATTGTTTTCAGTAGCATTCTTTTCTGAATGACTGGATTAGTCTACTTAATGAGCAACTATTTTTATATAGTAAGCGAATGTTGCAATTTTATTGATAACGTGACTGTTTTATCCAAATCTCCATCCAAACTGTTCGTCAAGTTTAAGGTCTTTGTAATTAGGAGACTGAATATAAACGACTTGTTTAATCCGAGTTTTATTTCTATTTCATTCTGTCATAATTTTAACTGGGATCGATAAACCTTATTATTACTCCTTAAACTGAGAACTTTCGTCAGCATCATCAACAGCAGGTTATGAGCAGATATGCAGGGTGTCCGAGCCATGGGGCAGCGGTCGTTTACTCTAATTCTATTAACTATATAAAAAAGAGTTTCAAATAAAACTTTCCTCTTTTTAAGTAGAGCATCTCCTAAAACTATTTAGAAATCTACAAAGTATTTCGTTTCTTCTGCACTGCTATCAACTTCTTTATTTTGAATGGAACACCGTATATATTTTTAGATTTTTGAATTCCTTGATAAATTGGAATATAAATTTGATAACACAACTATGTCTGAATTCTCATCGGTTTTCGAGAAATTTGAATTTTTATTAATATTTTGACAGTTTGAGGTACTTGATTGTAATTGATTCAAATTTGGATTGTGTCTAGTCAATAAATGAAACACTAAAAATTTTTTTTGTAAATAACCATCTACGAAAGCGTAGATCTATTATCAAAATAGAAATTCATCAAAATCTTATTTTTTTTAAATGGCAACCTATATTTTTTTTCTGTTCGTTATTCAAAACAACTAAAAGCGAACTAAAAATGTTCAAGTAATGAACAGAAAATAATATGGGTTGCCATTTAAAAAAATTAAGATTTTGATGAATTTCTGTTTTGATGATGGATCTACGTTTTACAGTATATAATATGGTTATTTACAAAGAAAATTTTTAGTTTTTCACTCATTGACTAGAAACAGTCCAAATTTGAATCAATCACATAGAATAGGGACGGAGCTATAGTCCTTTATGTAAGTTCGTACTTCGTACCTCAAACTGTCAAAATATTAATAAAAAGTCAAATTTCTCGAAATCCGTTGAGAACTCAGACCTAGTTGTGTTATCAAACATACAGGGTGTTCCTAAATTGAACGTACAAACGAAAAGGGGAGATTCCCCTTTTCGTTCGAGTTTAAGAAAAAAAAGTCCCATAAATATGGGGTCGCAAACGTTTCGTTTTCGAGATACAGAGGGTTGAAGTTTGAATTTTTTTCAAGTTTTTTTCTCATAGTATCTACACTTCACAAGATATTCAACTGAAATTTGGCATAGATATTACATTTTAGAGTTCTCACCACGTGACATGGCAATTTCGATAGAAGATCTACAGGGTGATATTTTTTCTGGAACACTGCCACCTGTTCTTCTGCAGAACTTTTTTTTGGTGAGCAACTGTTAATTTGAAAAAATGTAAAAAGAAGCTTTGTTCTTATACTAAACTTTTCGGACTCTTGTAGTTTTGTCGTATCTACCAACGATTTCGAGAAAAAAAATCTTGAACGATTCTCTCGAAATTCTCGTAACTATGATAGGAAGGCCAGTTTGTAATCTGTGGTGAATGAATTCAGTGCCAGTTTTGACACATCAAATTATTGAACGTGGTGAGAACTCTCAAATATAATATCTATGCCAAATTTCAGTTGAATATCTTGTGAAGTGTAGATACTATGAGAAAAAAACTTCAACACTCTGTATCTCGAAAACGAAACGTTTGCGACCCCATGTTTATTGGACTTTTTTTTCTTAAACTCACTTAAGGAATCTCCCCTTTTCGTTTGTACGTTCAATTTAGGAACACCCTGTATATTCAAATTTAACAAGGAATTAAAAAATGTAAAAATATATAGGATGTTCCATTTGAAATAAAGAGGTTGATAGCAGTGCAGAAGAAACGAAACACTTTGTATAGTTCTAAATATTTTTAGTAGATGCTCTACTTAAAAAGAGAAAAATTTCATTTGGAACTCTTTTTTGTATTGTCAATAGAATTAGAGTAATCGACCGCTGCCCCATGGCGCGGAAACCCTGTATATGCAGAAAAGTAAAAATCAACATTTTTCTACAGAAAAATATATTATACATATAAGAACAGAAGATACCGTTTCCGATGTCATTCAAATTGTGGACAAACTTTCAAAATATAATTTAACAGTCAAGTAGGTTTTTTTTAGATTCCTAAACTCACGTCATCGCTATCCTGGGTTCTTTCAATTCAATTATTGTGGACAAGAATTACTCTACAGATTTTCAGAGAATGTACAGAATAAAACTATGGAAATTTGAAACCAAGAATTTTCTCTTTGTTCCTGGGTGTAGACTTGGCTACGCTTAGCAGATTGTATCGATTTTAAATAACTTTCTGCAACCACAGCATATCTGCTCGAAAAGTAGTTATAGGAATCAAATGTACAAAAAGTGTAGCACTGCTACTCAAATAACAAATTGCATTTCACTGGCAACTTTCATCATCTGAAATTCACTCGCAGTCCAAAGTGGAGGTATTTTTACACAATGTACAAATCCTAATCCATTCGGAAGAACGAAGCCTCCTTCGTTTCTCCTTTGATTCATGATTCATTGAGAGAGGACGGCGCAAAAGATGAAGGGGAAACAAGATTGAATCCCTGTCTACTCGACAGAACGGGGATATTTCCTGGAATTATGTTATTCTTAGCGAAGTCCCGTCTACGGAAATCCTGCTGGCGTTGAATCGCAGCCATCTTCACACAATTGCCCATTAACTGCAGGCAGGTTAATGTAACTGACAATCAACGATCTCTGGTCTTCCTCTCTTCCGCTAAAAACCGTCGATTCCCGGGGGAAAAGGGTGATGTTTGTGGATGTGAAAAACTCCGGAACGTTTCCGCATTGTTCTGGAGCGGGGAAAAACAATGCGCCCGCCGAATTGAGGTTTACGTTCCACCTAAATCGGTGCTTCTGTTATTGGTTCCATTGATTACACCGACCAAATCCATTACGTCTCAATCGTCTTCAATATAGAGAGTTCAGCCTATTTTTCATACTCCAGTAACACAATAAAAACTATTGTCTTCCATTTGTCAGCCTCTCTACTGCCAAAGCCTCTGCAGGTGTTGAATTCACTGCATGGTTATGTCTGATAGAACATAACGATGCTGTGCCGAACCCTGAAAAAATTGTTTCAATTCATAAGGACTCATCTATTTTTGATACGCATTGAGAAATATAAGCTGTTATTGTGTAGAAATAAGGTATAAATATAAGTGATTTATTGAACAGAATTGCATGCCTATAAATGCTGTGTCGAGACAGGAAGAAAAATGCTACGAGTACTAAAGCTTCAAGTACCCCCGAGTTTCAAGCACCGATTTTTATAGAAGTCCCGCCATTACTAAGGTAGACTATGATTTGTAAATTAACCAGATGCAGGAAAACGGTTGACAGCCGATATATGTTATGTGTCGACAGATCTCGGTTATTTGAAAATAAATAAACTCCTCTCATATCGTTTTGTTGTCATGTCTACAAATTGGCATTTTACTGGCATTTCCCTTGGCAGTATAATCATACGGAAAAAATTCATAGTGTTTATTCATTAATTAAACTAAAGATAAGGTATTATCTCATTTAATATCTCTGCAATATTGGCAGCATGCAGCTATTTGAATGTGTATTCTGAAAAAATGAAGGATTTTCTTTTCAAAATAACAGTACCTACATACATACTACCTACTCGAATACGTATTTTGTATTGAAATGACATCCAGAGAAATGTGTTGACTTTCCTTGATTTCCAGAAGTGCATTCTCCATCCCTTATATGGGAAACACTCGTTTGTGATTTGGTAGAGATATGTATTTCACTTCAAGCTCAAATCAATCATGCTTTTCCTTGGACTGTTGATTTCTTCCTGAAACCATTAATTATTTCAATAGGTTGTCCCTGTTTCCTGGTTAGTTTTGACAAAAAAACTTTGTTCGTCGAGCTAAACATTTTACTACGTATTTCCGAATCGACTATTTTCGAAGCCAAGTACATTTCGTCCGCACACACATTTCGTCCGCAAACTCTTTTCAACTGGCTGTTCGTCACTTAGAAAGAAATACAGAGGGTTGTTGGAGTCAATTTTGTTAATATAGAGTTTGATTAAAACAGTATCCGTGGGAATTACTGTCATTTGCTGTTGTCATATTAGTTGAATCTGCTAAATTTCACGATTGAATTAGATACGTGGTTTGAATGTTAGTTTTCATCATAATGAAGAAGAATAGTGATAGTTATATAGATATCAGTAACACTACACCAGAACTGACGGAATTGGCAAACATGGCGACGTAGATGAGGCCAGTAATCGAGTAACTACTTACTTTCATAATATAACAGGTCGGCGAAAAAATGTAAATGCAATATCATCAGCAAATAATATCATCTCGCCTGCTTGCTAGCTTCGGCTGCGCCTCGACTATCCATTTACATGCTCGACTATAATTGATAGTTTTTCGTCCTTGGTACATAAATAATTACTTGCCCTTATCCCATAGTTCAAGGAGATTAATAGCAACTGAACAAACAGGCTAGTCGACCATTTTGATATCCTCCGTCTAGAAGGCATTTTTGGGACTTTGCTACTATGAAGTGGGTGTGGGTATTACCACACAAAAATTGATTAGCCTTTCCAAAAACTCTACATATTTTGCACGTTGAACTTTGGGTATTAAAGTAGTTCATTCCCTTACTATGTATGTACACGCCCCACATTAACTAAATCCTCTTTAAATTTAGGAATCGTTGGGACATCTTACATTTTGGCTTTACGTCCATTAATTTGTCATTCATCAGATGGTGGTTTGAAATTAAGAATTTTTTATGATATAACTTTGATGCCCCAAATATTAGCGGATTTTGTTTGTTTAGATAGCTCGGAAATTTTCAATTCACTTGCAATGATGGGTTGAATTCATTTCCAAATCATTTCAATGATACACTCATACAGGTCTTTTGTAAAATCATCCTTGAAATTCGGCTACTATATTGAATCAATTATTCTCTTCCCCTTCACATCTCAACCCAACCCAAGATACATTTATTCCAGATTATTTTTGAAATATTTCAAGGAACCTTTTCAGAACCTTCACTTCTTATCACAAAAATCAACACTACTTCGAATGATGTGAAAAAATGCGTCGTTTATATACAAAGCAGTTATTTAAATTCATAAAAACATTGTTTTCTACATATAATTTCGTTGTGTTCGTGGGTGTGTCTAAAATAATATATCATCTCAATTACTTTCTTCGATAAAATATCGATTCTTTCGATGCACTTCGTACATCCATCATCCTCCATAAATTTTAATGAGGATTACGAACAAAAACACTTCTATTACTTAAAAATGGGAGGTGACGATAAATGGATTACTTCGTTATTTCTACACATATGTATTTTCGGTTCCTGACTAAGAATGCTACTGACCTTTTCGGCGTGAACACGATGGCTGTTGAACTTCTCAGTCTAGGCTAATTTAGTCACGAAACTCGTCTATTAGAGACTCGGTTAATTAATGTCTATTAAAGATTACACGCCTGAGAACGGATACGCATTCGATGATAGACGTTACCTCCGTTTGGAGCAAAAAATAGAATTCTCTTCGGGTGGAAATCCCTCATAAAAGTAAGCGCACATATGACGGCATCAGACGGACGCTACGGATCGGAATAAAATACTTAATGGAACTAAATGGAACAACGCAAATATTATGTGGGAACGGCATCGCATTTTCAAAATCCGGTGGGAATTGAGGAACGAGAATTAAAATTTAACACCTCGATTTTCTGAATTTATGAAAATGATGAGAATTCTGATTCGAGGGGGAACAACTTTAACACTTTTTCATCCCCGTAACTTTAACACCCTAACGGGTGAGAGCACAAAGGGAGAAACCGGGTGCATGGAAGGGACGAAGCAATGGACATGGCTGTCTCAGGTCATGTAGCAATGAATCCGACCTTCAGTACTAGGAAATTGTCCGATGTATCTGGTGTGGTGCAGAACAATCATGAGAATCCTTTAACAACATAAATTCCACCCTTATGATACGATTGGTTAAGGAACAGAAGAAGGATGATCACAGACTCCAGTTGATTAACGGTAATGATTAACGATAATCAAACCTACATGCTCGATATCTGTTTTTCGGACGAGGGTTCATCTTACCTCAACGGCATTCTAAACCGTTGATATGAATTTTTGATAATATTTTGACCTCTAGAATCACCAATTTATAAGATATAGGGGAAAGGTGCCCAAGACGATCCCCTTCAGCAAGAATTTACGTAATTCCTTAGTTTCTTCGGGTAGCACAACAATGAAAATGTCTACTCCTCTTAGAAGTATCCATCTTCCTATTGTCCTACTCGAAATAGTCGGTCACAAAAGGTTTTTTGAAATATTTTCGATTTTCCAAAACGTTACAAAACGATCATCTTATACACCCTGGTGTTTGAGATGATCCCTGTGGTATGGTTAAGATGATCCCAGGGATCATCTTGACTCTATTCTCTCAATTAGCTCCCATATTTTCAAGAATGATAAGGTGTAATATCACAAAAATTTGAAACGAACATGTATTCTAAGTGGTGGTTTCAATGCACCACCGAAAAAAGCTAATTTGAAATCCATTGAAATATTCAAAATTTTCTGAAATAACAAAACAAAGTACGAAATTTCTTTTTTTATTGATCCATACATTTTCTAAGCTCCAAGTCCTCCATATTGTTCACGAGCTCGGTTTCTTGTTCATTAGTGGAAACACTTTTTCTCACTCCCAGATATGTTACTGCATCACGAGCTATTTTCTTAATTTCTTTAGTCCTTCGTTTCAATGAAATTAGCGACACTAAAAACTCCCTACTCGCTCTTTTAATTGCTTTTCCATTTTTAATAGCATCAATAGCACTTGACATTGATTCTTTGGACCATCCGCCTCGAATGATTTTTCTTTATTTATTTATTAATATTTATATTCGCGTATCATAATTCCTAACTGAAAAATCCTGTGAAAATTTATGGGTATACCCTTCTGACGATTATTAGACCCCAGAACCAGAACAGTATGTAAAAAAATTAAGGTGTAAGATGATCCCCAGGGATCATCTTGTACACAAGTTGGGGGATCATCTTGCCTCAAGTTCAACTTTTTCATTCAGTATTAGCTATTATAACCTATACGAACGTCATTGCCTTCAAGTCGAGAAAGGAAGCAACAAATATAAAAATCATTGTTATCAACCATTCACATCGAAAGTAGCATAATCTGAAAGTTAACCTAATCTTAGATTAAGCGGTCACAATTCATATTTTTCTCTGTGAATCTGTACGCTTGCACTGTACTAAAAAATTGACTGAGGTAGAAGTGTGGTAGAGGCTACGTTATAGCATAGAATTCAATCAGATGGCATTTTTCATGAGTCTGTCATCGAAAGGGATCATCTTACCCAAAGGTACACCTTTCCCCTAGTACATCTTTTATACGATAGGCAAATACCGAACAACATCATTAGGTTAACAGAGAACATAAACAAGAATAATGAAGTCCAACCAAAGATTAACAACTCTCTCACTGAACCAATAAAAGTAGAAAGAGGCATACGACAAGGAGACTCCCTGAGTCCCTGCTATTCAATATTATAATGGACGAGATTATCAGACAAGTTCGGAAGCTACGGGGATACAAAATGGGGAACAAAGAAATATACATCTTGTGCTCTGCTGATGATGCTGTACTAATAGCAGAAAATGAGGACTACCTGCAGAGACTCCTGTTCCTGTTTAATAAAGTTGCCAAGACACTAGGCATGACAATATCCGCAGTGAAAACAAAATGTATGACCACATCAAAGACACCTATAAGATGTGAACTGATGGTGGACGACATCATAATACATCAGGAGATTAAATTTACCTACCTGGGTGTACAGATATCAAGTTATGGTGACGTGGAATCAGAAGTACGACAACCAGAGCAGCCAGTCAATTGAATGATGCTATTTACCGAAATAAACACCTTAACATCGAAACAAAAGCCAGAATTTACAAAACAACAACACCAATTCTAACTTATGCAGCGGAAACCAAACCTGAATCCTCGAGAACACAGCAGATACTGGAAACAACCGAGATGAAAATACTTCGAAGAATAGCAGGAAAAACCTTGTGGGATAGAGAGAGGAGTGAAGACATCAGAAGAACCTGCAGAATAGACAACATCAATGAATGGGTTCTGGGAAGGAAGATAGAATGGAACGATCATATAACGGCCGTTTTCAATAACCTATCCAAGATAAGGGATAGATCACTATCTCCAGTTTGTCTGCCTATCTATCCTTGTAGTTATCTATCTATGGTTTGCATTTCACAATTATGGTTTGACGTTATCTATCTCAAGGCAAGGATAGATAGGAATCTATTCAGCTCAGACCACAGAACACTAATATAAGACCTCACATCATTATAATTCATTTCTAGCGTTTGAGATATTGGAGTGTGTTAGAAACTAGAAAGTAAAAATATTTGAAGATTATGTATAAAAGGTTAATCGTGCATGTGTGTATGACTACATACCCGTATGCACCGTTTCATAACGAGCTTAATTCCTTAATGCCTTTTTTTCCCATAGAGATTCTATGCTTGAACGTCGTTCAATGAAAGGTGCATACGGCAATAAATAGATCACAATAATTGTTGGTCGAGATTCTCAACCAACCACGCAATACTTGAAAATGAATTCCTCAACCGTAAGTACCTTCAAATAAATGCGCCGTTGTTATCGATATTCATTTTTCTGAAGGCAATGATTTTTTCAGCTTAAATCAAAACCAATGACTAAAAAAGAGGCCATGCGTTTGGTAGAATTTGTAGCAGCTGATGGGGTTATTACCAGCAGAGCTATTAATGCTACAACTTTAAATTGAAAGAGGAGAGTTGGAGAAGATTGACCGAATCCTTCGACTCTTCGGTTCAAATTTTCCCACATTGCGCCCTCAAATATGGATTAATTAAATCCAATAATTCACATCACAGCACCTTTGCTCAGTTGAATTCTACATGTGAACTCGTAATCATTCAAAATAATCATGTAATCTACTCGTGCTTTATAAACTTTTTGTATTATGGCTCTTCCGATTCACTTTCTTCATCGAACTCATCAATCATCTTCAATAATTCCATGTCGCTGTCATCGCTACTCAAATAATCCATTTTGCAAAGTTAATTACAATTCAATTGTCAAGAAAACAGCACTGAAATGCACCCTGATAACAATTTCCAACGCTTATCTCTACCCCTTACTGCTGGAACTCGACAGTTCAAAAAACTGAACTACCGGAGATACTTTTTACAATCGATGGTTTACTTCAAATTCCTTTGAAACGCAGGTAGGCGCATATATAATGAAAGTTCCTATCTCTGGTTGTCTATCTGACCTCATTTCAGAGGAAGGGATAGATCGCTGGGGCCAGTAAGAATCGCTACCTGCAGATAGAATATTGAAACGTAAACAAGCACAAAAGGACCGATTGTCTATCCCTAGTATCTATCTATCCACCGTTTTGATGGATAGATAGGTTATTGAAAACGGCCGTAAGTCGAATGAACCAAGATCGGATAGTAAGAATATCTAGGGATAAATCACCGTTTGGAAGAAGTGTTGGAAGACCCCGGAAGAGATGGAGTGTTAACTTGCCCAGATAACGGATGAAATGGTAAATTTTCGATGAGGAACAGGCATATGCCTATTTTGGAAGAGGGAAGAAGAAGAATCACCATATTGACCATATGAACGTTAAATCCTGTATGATACAGCTTCTTCAACAGTTATCAAAGCTACGATGGGGAATGAAAATGAACAGAAAACATATTTATGATGTTTATTTCGTATCAAAATTGGAAAAGCTCTTAGGCAACATCATCATTTACTAGATATTACACGAAATTCATTCAGGATATTCTGAAACAGAAACAATATTGAACACGAACATATGAATTCACTTACACCAGAATCATCAGCATAACTCAACTGGAATTTCGATGGATATCTACAGATAGAAATGGATAAACAATCTCCGTATACAATTCGAATACATCTGCATAAAGCTGAGTTTCATTCGAAAATTCACTCAGCAATAGGAAGATCTCTTTTGCTGCAGGATACGGCAATTTCATTTTATCATCGCCACTGTTGGGTTTCGTTCCTGATAACTCTGCAACAGATTTCCATCAGAATTGATTGCGATCATCCGTAGTAGTTGCAGCTTCCATCAGAAATATGTATCACGTGCGAAAATTGCTGTTCGCTGTCGTTACCTGTTCTGAATGGTGGCGTAATCTCAATAATTAATTCTTGGCAGGGCGAATACAGATCGTCCACAATGATGTTATTATACAGCGTGAACCCTTCCATACATCTGACCCTTGTTGTGTTGGTGGAGAATAGGGTGCCGCATGCATTAAAGCTGAGGGGTCTCATTATAGAGCGAATGATAAATTCTACTGATTTGTATGCAATTCATTCAATTTTTCCGGACAATTTGGGGAGGTGCAACTCAGCTGCACGGAGAAACAATAAGAGTATTGTCCCACAAGCCCATATTGTAGCATGGCTTATCGATAGTTTCGACGAGCGAAAAATTAATGATGATGTATAGTGCAGTATGGCTGGAATGAATACAGCTTTCTGCATATGTACAGCATCTGGCCAAATTTTGTTTTATTTTACTGGAGAATTAATAGTGTTCTATGAAATGGGATATTTACGAGAGGTGAAATAATTTGGGATCACATGGAGATCAATTATTGCGGGCTTTCAGTGAACGATTTGTTCATATCAGGAGTCAAGGCCTATAAACTGAAAGGAATCCATTGTCTAATACATAGAAGAGTTATAGTGTTCTGTAACATTTCCATTATCCTGATTTTGAACTTGATATTGAAATAGAAATCCAACCAGAATCCTTAACAATGGAACTAACGTTTTTCCAATGTTATCGAGAGAGATTCCTCTAGGAGCGTAAGGACCTGAGCTGGCAGATTTCAATGAACCTTTGAACCCCTTAGCATGGTTTCAGAAACGGTCGATCGACCAAATCAATTAGTTGCACTTAGCTTTGAATCCGCTTATAACTGCTTGACTATCGATCAGAATGCATCTAGCTGGAATATTTATGACATATCTTGCGTCCTCTCGATACGCTCTGTTCTCAATTTATCCTAAACAAGTGTTAGAATTTGGGTTTAATGCAAAGCATATGCAGAATATTGATTCAAGGACATTCAGCCCTACAGGCATCAATTATTATTGAATTTACTTAAATTTTTATCGGTTAGGTTAGGGACTACACAAAATTCTTTTTTTTAGGCTCATCCTGGTGATTTTTACTAAAAAACCCACGAGTTCAATTGCTGGCTCTACGCAGGGACTGCAGGGAGAGTCTTTGACTCGTACAAATATTTTAACAGTAGATTGTTGAGGTTAAAAGAAATACTCTTTTCCTACAAAGTTTTTTCCGATTCGACCCTGATAAAAACTATAGCCACTTAACTTTTCATAATGAGCTGTGCCACCCCTGATAAACAAAATTATCTTCAGAATAACTACCTAAATCTGTGACTCTACACATTTGTGGATCTTTTAAAAATTGTTGCATTCTGTCAAACAACCCAATTTTTCGAATTTTGAAAAGATTTTTTATTTTTGAACATCAAATTACTCGAAAACAGCGTATTATACAAGAAAACATGAAGAATACTTTTATGGTACAAAACGTTCAAATATTCATTTGATAACGTCCAACTTAGTTTCAAGAGTTAGGTTCTTTGAATTTTTGGTATTTTTGTGGTACGTTATGGTCATAATGAGAAAACTGGAAGACGTGGGTAATATCTTGTGTTCGAAAATGATCAGTCAAATAAATGAAGAACTATATTCCGAAGTTCATTTCATTCGATAAAACTGTTTGTGAGATAGAACTAAAAATAACATTTTCAGCCTGTATTTTTTAAACCGAACCGATTCGGAGAAAAGGGAAAAAAGTGTTTTTTACCTCAAGAATCTACTGTTGAAATATTTGTACTAGTCAAAGACTCACCCTGAAGAAGAATTCTAATTCTGTGCTGATTAAGAGATATAATGTGTTATCTGCAAATGGGTGAAATTTTAAATTGTAAATTCATAATTTGAAGAAGTGTAGGATAAGCAGCTCCTCAATCCCTAATTGTTACTTCGATAATAGATGAAAGTTCATAAACACCCAATGCCATTATTCCATATTCATCTTCCTTAATTCTCATAGTTTTTAATTCAATTCTTGTTCAATTGAGTTTATGAATCCCGCGATAAAACTATGAATATTCATGGTGTTCTTATTATTTGTTTTCTTCAAGATGGAACTTCATTGTTTGGAGTTGGTTAAAGCTATTCAGTAATTCAATAAACTATTCAAAGTGTGTAAGTTACCTCTGGCCAGAGTCATTCTGAAGGTAATTTGCAACGAAAAAGTTTCTAAGGAGTAACGTCCAATTTTCCATTCAAATTCAAGAATCCAATGAAGAAATAAATTGTTATTGCTGAAATATTTTATTCGGTTGAGAATTATTTTCCCGACTCCTTAAATTATTAGTTGGTAGCGAGAATTTGAATTGTATTTATTATCTATCCCATACAGATTTCGGCATTGTTAAATATCGATAACATAAAAAACATTATTATTATGACTAGCAGCTCCGGAGTATTATTCGGTATTCGAGCGCCATCTGTAGACATAAGCAACGAGATCCAAATCAACTGACACGCAGATTGGATCCACTACAGGATCTGGAAACTAAATCACCCATGACAGTGCAAATCATGAACATCAATTATTCACCAATCGACAAATTCTACGCAAATCGATTCCTAATATTCTGAATCTTTTCGATTTAACGTAATGGAAATACGGCATAATGAACACCTAGATGAATTTCTCGACGATTCAACAAACTACAATAAAACACAATGGAGTGTTTTAAGGGTCTGATACTGATTGAACACTTATAATAGTATCTAACTAACCAACATTCCGACTAATTTCGATAATTGGTGTTGGTTGTGGATTATTGTGATTATTTTCGTTTTTCAGAAACCCGACCAGTATTTCCGATAACTTATCTTTAACATGGTTGTTTTGTGTTCGTTAATTGGATCAAATTGAGTTCTCTTATGTTTCGAGCTCTGAAAAAGGATTTAAATGAATATTATTGATAAGGAATAATTCAATTAGCGATTACAGGAGTTTCGATTCCGGCTTGAGTGCTTCGATTGTAAGTGCAGGTAAAGAAGGAATTTGAAAAATAAATATTAGAACTGAGTAGCTACCCAGTAGCTTCGCTCTTATCTCGGCCTCAAAGAAGGAACGCATCCCCTTTCTGAAAAAATCATCAAGTTCAAAAATGGATCATGCATATAATTGTTCCATATGAGCTTTATCGCTGATAATTTTAAGTGATATAAAAATGATTAATCGCTTCGACAGAAATATGACAAATTATAGAAATCATTGTACCCAAACAATTTCTATATTATGGAACTCGAATTTTGGGTAATCAAATGGTGTGTTTTCATCTTAGACTTTTCTGACATTTTTATCGATTATTGATGGAGGGAATATTCCATATCTCACATTGATTTGGTGAGGTATCTGAAGGAAATGAATAGATAGATGATTTAATTAGATGAAGTATATGTTTCGATAAATTTCAGACTACAAGACTTATTCTACCCCTAAGGGTAGAAATAGTGCGCAAAGAAATGGCACTATAAAAACATGACGTCATGCCAACTGCTGAGTTAATAAGTGTTCTCCTAGAAAAGTGGAAGCGTACTTGCATACAGTTTGCTAAGCTTTTTGCAAAGGTAATAAAATGTTGAGTTGTGGCAAGAAAGAATATTACATACCTACATATATTTCTAAAAGAAAATATATAAATATAAGATTATTTATTTGTTTGTTTCAAAAAATTACATGCAGCATGTAAAGAATTAAAATATATCGTAATCTGCATAAAGCAGCTGGATTAAAATGAAATCACAGCTTATTGAATTAAACAGGAACAGCTTCTAAAACACAAGGAATGACTTATGGAACACCAGTTCCATATCTACACTACAAATAACTAACTCAACATTCAATATCTACAACAATTTCAAATATACACTATCGAACTGAAAAAATTTCTTTGAATCTAAACAATAAATGACAATAAATACATAAACACTGAACAAATCCACGAATGAATAGTAAGAAGATAGCAAAAGAGGAGCAATTCAGGAATTCGTTGGTAAGATAATGACGTAATTGGAGGCTAATGTCAAGCTGAATTGACAGATCTGGTATCGTTAGCAATGGCGTAATATAGACAATGGGTAAAGTTACAAAGAAGATAAGTTGAAATACCTTCAACTCTCGTGCGAATATGATGAATAAGTCACAGGAAGTGGTGCAGATACTTTCACAAGTTGTTAGAGGTAGTGGAGAAAAATAAAATCATTTCAATTTAATGCTCGACACCACCTTATTTCATAATATGATCTATGCCAATGCACGCGCTAGTGTGTCATAGATGGAGTAAACACCCTAGTATTTCCAATTCTCCATTGTATAGTTGTTTACAACTTGCAGGGCCCCCAACGGTTTTTAAGAATGCAAATAGAGTAATACTATCTCCGAGATCCAAAAATGATACATCACAAATATAGAACATATAGTTCCAGTTCCAGATATGTTACGTGGATATAAACGAGCGGGAGATGTGGAGGTAACTTTTAAGCAGCACGAGAAACATCCTAAATATCGTAGCAAACACATAAGGATTACAAAAATATAATACATAACAAAATTTCCTAATAGATCTCCCAAGAAAACATAGCAGATACGTTACTGGTCACCTGGCTACTTGACGACGAATTTCTTGAACGCAGGTTATATTTATAAATCTTCTAGTGAGTTCATTTTCGAAACGATAACTTTCCAATTTTAGGTTCCTATTTCTTAGCGATTTCTACTTTAAGTAATAGAGAAATCAATGGCAAAAAATTCAGTGCTACCAGCAGATTTTAAATCAAACTGAGGATGCGTCACTGTTGTATATTGTTCAATTCGTTCTTGTTTGTGAACCGATCTTTAGGTCTCTTATTTTCGTCACATAAAAATTCAGTTATTCGATATATGAATAAAAGTTACTGGATTTTTATTCAGAGCTCCAGATATCCTAGAATGTGAAGGTCATCAATTTCCTTTTTTTTTTCAGAATTTTCATCTCAGTTTTCTGTTGTGAAAGAAAAACCGAAACTGAGAATGATAACGGTTTAACCAAATAAAAAAAACTGACTGTACAAGGGCTGCTCATGTAGTCATTGAATAAATCATACCGAGGTGAAACCGAACACTGAGAAAATCACTGAAATACGCTCGGAAACTGCGGAAAAGTCGTGTGAGTCGAGAGAACGTGACCAGCATCCAGTATAACAACTTTATCCCCGCCTCATCTGATTACGTTTTATTTAATCCCGCCTGAAAATTAATTCGCCGGCAAAACAACGATGTCTCGTAAATTTAAAACGGCTAGATGTATAACACCCTCATAAAATATTGTGTTTGGTCCGCCAAGTTTGACTTTTCCGTCTCTGTCCCGAAGAATGGAATATTTCACACCGACCAGGACGTGTGGCACATACTTGATGACTTTATTCAGCAGCGAAAGACACAGGAGATTAAATTATCATTTTTCATACATTTCGCCCGGATCAGCCGCCCCCTTTTCATATCTCATTGCCCTTTCAAAGCTCAGAGCACGCACCGCGGTGGCCCGCGATCAAATAAATATTCATGGCCGATGATGTCGAAATCTTAGGTTGAAAGGATGAACAGCTGGTGTTCCGTATCAAACACCGCACTACAAGGGTTTCATATACAGGCACGGATCCACCGTGACATTGACAATACGTCCATGTTATGATTCAGAACTAGTATTCAACATCAGCTGATTTTCCCCTTTTGCCTCCTTCACTCAGTGCTTACGAAATTAGTATATTCCGACAAATGAGCTGCAGCTCACGGCTCTGCTCAACCGGTAAAACGGTACTACTTAAGGACATTCAGAGAAAGTTTTCAAAATATATTCCTCCATTTTTTACCTAAGAAAAGTCGGCAAGATCAACATAACTAAGCCAACAATCATATCAATCAATCATCAGTCATAGCTCTGTAAGCTTGTACGAGCTCGGAGAACCAGTTGTGTTCTGTTTAGGCTTTGTCACTGTATCATTATGCCACCTTAGGCACAGCACTGTTAATTTTAACCCAACAGTAAATGATGTCCCGTACACACGTATTGACTAGAATTTTTTTTTCTCTAGCCCGCGATCGAACTCAGTACCGTGCAGTATACTAAGCTGACGCTTTAACCACACGCTACTCACGCTTTTGACGAGATTGCGCAAACGAAAAAGTTCAAGTTCAAAATTTTCATAATAAATTATTTGACAGTTATCCAAGTAACCCCAGGCAATATCCCCATTTCTTATTGAACACCAATTCTATTTGCACTGTGAATAGAACACTTTAAAGGCCTCAGATTTACGAGTTTCTAAGAACCCAATTAACACAAGGACATCCGATGCATGGCCAATGGATATCCGAATCATACAATACAGATATCCATCGGATATCCAATGGATATCCGAATCATACAATACAGATATCCATCGGATATCCATTGCCTCTTATTTGGACATCCAATGGATCTCCATATTTGATCCAAGACAAATTCATTTTGGACATGAATTGACGTCTGCTGGATGTTGCCTGGATAGCTGATGGTTATCAACTAGATCTTCCAATAGATGAAAACTGGGCTACTTATGAACCTCATATCGACTGTCAAGAACTTATATATGTTTTCATTTAACGTTGATATGAGGTCCATGCATAACTCAGTTTACACCCATCAAGAGTTCCAGTTAATCTCCATCAGCTGTCCAGGCAAGGTCCACCAAATACTCCACTTTTGTCCAGGTCTCATATTGACCCTTTGAATGAACCCATTTATGGGAAAAAAGTCGATTCATATAGAAAAACATATATTGCAAACCAAGTAACATAAATTGAAAACATAAACTAAAATATCATACTCTTTTTTTCAAAAGTATATTATAAAAATTCCATTGGTGATTGCAACACAACAACACACTAAAAAGAAGAAATTAAAATAAAAAGAAATTTTCAATCGCCTTGATGAATGAATAAAAAACACAATACGTTCCTATTTGTCCTTCTTCAACAATAATGAATGACAATTGACAAATTCCTGTATCCATCGACCGCCAGCAATGCCAACCACAGATGTACCAAAGCTAGTCAGGGTAGGTAGGCATATCATCAATTCCACTACCTCTATGGAGTTTCCCGTGGTGGATAAAGACAACAATACATACTGCAGATCACACGAAAGAATACGAAATATTTTCGAACTCGAGTATTTTCTTTCGTTCAACACATATCATTTCTATGAAAATCAGATGATATACAAAAAAAATTTACTTATAAGGATAAGCTTTAATTTTGGTGATAATTAATATTCAGCAAGAAATGGATACGATACCTATCTATTTTCGCTAACCAAATACTTTGCATAATTTAGAAGAGATATTTATATCCCTATTACATCCACAAAAGGGTGGACAATGAATGTATATTCTTCGTTATCTATATTACGTCCATGGATGGATGTACAATGGATATCCATTATTGGTTATCTATATTACGTCTATGAATGGATGTACAAGAGATGTCCACTGGATGTCCATTTTTTGCCCATCTCTATATGTACCAATTATGGACCTTTTATGGATGTCCTGTGTTTACTGGGAACTAAGACCTAAAAAAGGAACAATCTCATTGGCAGATATCTTTCACGCCGACTGCCTTTTAAATTTAAAGAAATATACTCCCATAAGCTTTTTATGCTAAATATTCTTGATACTCTTGTCACAATCTCAGAACAACAGATTCACTCTGAAAGAACATTTATAAGTTCTACCTCATTTTGTAACGTTTATTATTTGGAGTTTGTGTTCACGTTATTCTCACATTATTTTAGTAAAAATTTTTCTGTGAAAATGACTTTCAGGTCAAATGCAAGAGTGAACTTCAATGAGCTATCAATTTCTCCAAATTTTCCATAAATTCAGCTGAAAATGGTCTCAAGGTTGAATGACTCTTTGATGATGATTTTATGGTCCATAAATAAATAAATAAAATTCAATTCTGTCTGTCCTTACCCTTCTCATTATTGCAAGGTTCAGATTTATTTCAATGGAGGACCACATCCTACCCATCTGTAAAAATGCTTTCATCCATTCTATATTTCTTTCAAGTCTCTCCATCGTTGCCAAAAATGCTCATCTTATGTCAGCATTGTTGAGATGGATTTTTTTGAGAAAAAACTCTCTTGATATTTTTATGTTCACAGAATAGTTATCGCTCTACTCCTCTGCTTTTTTACTAACTTGGCGATTATCGTATCTCTTTAATTTTAATATATTTCACACTCCGTCATAGAAAGCACATATTTCGGAAAATGGAGACCCTACTATTCAGTAGGAATCTTATCAATCATAAAAATTACCTGGTTACTGCGAATGCCATATTACCAGTTAGGAGATTTATAGTCAATGGTATTATTTACAGTTTGAAACCTATTCAAATGTCCGATGTGTAAAATGAAGTTTGCGTTCATTCCATTGATTTTATCAAATTGTATTCTCAATGGTAATACTAAAATTTCACACAAAAAGTCATAATTCAACGATAAGCGGCTACCGACCACTTGAAAAATGCTATACAAAACTATTGGTCGACAATGTACCTGAGTACCTGTTGTACCTGAAGTCAGTGGCGTAGCGTGCCCTAGCGGGGTCTCGTTTCAATGTTTGACATGGAACCTTATTCTTCGGTGAAACCCGAATCAGAGTGCAACAAAAATTTTATTTGAATTGATTATATTTATAATATTCATATTTATATCATTATTTAAATTATTTTAATTGTACTTTGTCCGAATGCAGATAGAAGGATGACAATATTAGAGAAGGACACAAAACATTTTTTTTCAGTTATTCATTCCGAGTGAAATTTAAAATACATTGTTTTCACATAAAACTAAATATTTACTACATTTTCGTATAACTTTTTTCCTACTAGACTGGGAATCCTGTTTTTTCGTACTTTAGTATTTTTTCGTCAATTTACTCATTTAATTGAAATTTGAGAACCCGGTTAGAGAGGATATTAATTTTTTTTGAAAAATGTTTCGCTTAATTGAGTAATAATATTTTGTAATCCACCGCAAACGGAATACGTAGAAACTGGAAACGTCTCCAACTTCTAACTGGCTCTATCGTGAAATTTCCCAAGAAAATTCCCGCGTTCTCTTTCGGAAAACTTCTTCAGGATCCAAGCTTATCAAATGTGTCACCTACTTTAATATAAGCAACGCAAATTAACGCTGGAATTGACGTTTGAAATAGAAAAAGTTAAAAATTTTTAGGTCGATCGTGGTTCGACAAACACGAAAGATTTGTCTTCTATTCCGTTATTTCTCAGACTCAATTTTTACGGTTTAGTTGGGAAGTAAAAAGGTATGGGACTAATTTGACGGTGGTAAATAAGTAATTTTCAGTACAAATCAGAAATATATAAATGCTATTTGTTAACTTTCCCAGTTTTCTCAAAATTTTGAGAGTATCGATGTGCAGAAATTAGAGATGATACGAAAATCAAAAGAAAATACTTTTTCTTCGATCTTAACGACAAATGACGTATGAATTTTCTAACGAAAAGTCTACTATTTTTGGTGGCATGTTCTTTTCGTCCGTATACACTATTCGTCCGCAAACTCTTTTCGTCTGGCTGTTCGTCACTAAGATACCAATACTTGATAGAGAGGCGATTGAATAAATTTTGGGAATACAGTATTGGATAGAAACATAAGTGCCTGTGAAAGTAAATGTCATTTGCTGATGCCAAATTAATTATTTACGAAATCGGCTATATTTTACGAGTGAATTAGATACGTGGTTTGAATTTTAGTGTTCATTATAATCAAGAATAGATAGTGATAACCATTTGGATATCAGTAACACTTCTCCAGAGCTCAGTGAATTGTCTATTGACAGTTTTTCGTCCTTTGTACATAAATAACTAAGTATATCAAAAGTTATTTTGTCGATTCAAAATAAAAATTAAATATTCTTTCCGGGTGAAAATTCCCATGATAATTTTACTAAGTATTCCTTTTCTACGCCAAGTAGATACATTCTCCTCATCTACTGTTACAAAACTATGGTAAATATGCTCTACTCTGGCTCATCGTGGTGCGTTTCTGGATTCTGGAAAAAAGTCGGTCTTTATACGGAACTCCTTGTATAATACCGCCATTTTCAATTGTAAAAGAAGTGAAAAGTAAATGTTTCCCTCTTACCTCTGGACCAGTGCATCTCTTGTTTGTATGTGTTACAACTATAGATACATAAACTTAAGATTAGCCGGCTAAACTTAGGTTTAGTATCTCGGCTAAAAATGTCAGAAATTCCAGTATACACTGTACAATTAATTATTTCTCGCAGATTTCCTACAGATGGGATCCTTGAGCTCATCTTGCGGAAACACGTGGCATATGAAACAGAATTTTTCAAAAAAGGATTGAACGTTCAATTCTGCTTGATACTAGGTTAAACAAAAATGTTAGTGCTAATGTATCGATTTCATGGTGATTAGATATCAATGCTATCAAATTTATCAAGCTGGATAACCTGGTGAAATCCCTGTGCTGGAATTACGCCCTCCAATCTGTAAACCATATACGTAAAAAAAAATTTAACATATCAGTTTTGTTGGGCACTAAGATCCATAAGGGTGTACACCCACGTGCGGCCAAAGATAATTATAGATGCTTTGATGTTCATCGAATTCTGCAACATAATTCTCTCGTCAACTTGTTCGCTTCAGTGCCCAACCTCTAAATGTTGCCACATAATTTCGTTCCTCGATGTTTCCCTTTGGACCATCCAACGAAATTGTGGCTTTCACTAATACGATGCTGTCGGAATCACACACGATTCATTTACGTACCACATCTAGCCATTTCTGATAGGGTATAGGTACTTGTCAGTTGTCACGTTCGCGATAATTTGAATTCAGAGGCACGACAGCTAGCTGCTCAGTTTATATAAGAATTATTGCGCCCCCGGATATGCAAAATCCTGATTAATTTCCACAGTACACCTGAAGATGCTATTGGGATAGCGAAACACGTGAATATAATGTTATCTATAAAACTTAAATACGAAGAATTTTGTGACAGCCTTCATATCACAAAACAAGATTTTTTCTACACGAAACTTATCCTCGAGACCTCAGGGACATATTTTCAAAATTTCAGCTCCCCAAAATTTGACATATCTTTTTAAGGCCTACTTCATTGGATCCATGTTTTTGGCAATTTTTTGTGGAAAAACGTTAAGAGAAGCGAAAAAAGTTACAATGATTGGAAATAACGAAGTTTGTAGTATTTTTGCGTATAAACGGCAATGTCAGAACATTGAAAATATTTCAGTAAAATTGATCAGAATCCTCAACCCTAGTACCCAAATTTTCAGAACAATTCTATAATCCATTCTTCGTAAACGTCTAATAGGCTACTCACCGTAGGATACCCTGTATGTTTTCATGAATTTCAATTTCATAAATGAGGCAGCAAATAAGTAGTTCAACTACATCTTGCGATGTGCCAACTATCAAGGTAATAACTATTCTTCACGCAAAAATAAAGGAAGAGTTTCCATATTGCAAGTATATAAAGCTAGGGAGAGTCCGGGAGACTCAGCTAAGAGACTTGAACCACCTCAAAAATTTCATTTCAAATTTTGCCCTACCGGTATCGAAAATAGCTTGCGACCATAGACATAGAGACATGGACTGAGCAATGTCAGCATGAAATTGGCTTTTTTATAGAATGTGCGAAATTCTCGTCGGGCATTTACCTGTCTCCTTTTTGTTCACTAGAGGTGAGTATGGACCAATCAAAATGCTAGAAAAAGACAATTGCATGCCCGATGTTAAGTTTCTCTCTGTCACTTTTTTGACTCTATTTCATGCATAGATAGAAAGGGAAGGCACAGTCCATGTCTATAAGTCTATGCTTGCGACATACTCGTAACAAGGTACAACTAGTGGCGCCTCCATTTTGTCCGCCATGAGAACAGTTCGGGAATGAGAGGATTTAACGTGGTTTTGTTGTTAGGAAGTAAGGAATTGAATAATTTTTGTTTATTGCACTATCCGAAAAGTTTATTAAGTGCGTGGTGTTATTCAGTTTTATTGCTTTCATTGAATAAATTGTCTTACAAACGATGAGCCTTTTTAATAATAGTTGTAAAAGTTTCAAGAAAACATCTGTTTAATAGACTAAAAAGTGCAGTGCGGGAGACTTGACCCATGCTATGGTCGGGAGACATAATCAGTGATCCAAGTTTCTTGCAGTGAACTAAGATAATAGTTTGTTTCAAAAATAAAAAATTGAATAATAGAAATAACTATAAAAAATATACAAAGGTTCAAAAAGTAAAGAACAGCTTGGAAATAAGTGAGAGTAACTCTGAAATAAAAAATTGAAAATTGTTTTCTTTCAATGTTTTTCTTGAAGAACAAACTTATGTTCAAGTATCTCTCGCCCCTTGTTCAACTCTCCCATGGGTTGGGGAGACATAAGCCAATTTTCGGTTCCTAAAAAAAGAATTGCTGTACTCAAAATGTTCATCTCACCATCACTCTACTATTATCTATCGTTAACTATTTGGTCATGATATCTTCACGCATAAAAATGAGTTGCTACCATTTACAGATACAACTTAAGTGGCTCCAGTGTGAAAAGGGGTTCAACTCTCCCGGACTTCCCATACCCCACAATTTTCGCGAAAAACGTGTAGTGGTTTGAAAATTTATTCTTGGGAAAATCATCAAGTTTCAGCCATATTCAATCAATACTTTCATTTCACATTTCAGCTGTTAAATTTGGTCTTGTAACTCATTAAATATTACTGCGAACTATTGTGTCTCGACAGACAATAGAGTTTAGACCTCTAATTGTAATAGCGTTCCTTCAATTTTCGTTCGAAATTGCCAATGCATAATCGAATTCTGGATCTTGATCGAATCATTATGCTCGTTTGGGTTTTCAATTTCCCCTTGTTGAGTGTCGAAGGAACAACGCCAAATTAAATTCCGTGATTGTTGCCGATTTCACAATTCATGATGGTAATTACTTCTAGAATTAGACACTGTCTGCAAATATTGTACAAACTGGATTATCTTTCGATGAATGAAAAAGGGAAAAATAGTTTCACTGTATCAGTTGCATCAATTTTCCGGAATTCCAATGATATTCACACAACTGTTTTTAGAATATTGACATTCTTCCATTCACTTCATTTATGGAGTGTTATTTTTCTTATTGAATTATTATAGAGCCTTGGAACAAATCTCCATCCATCATTTAAGAAATTTCCATTCATTATTGAAAGACAGAATATGGAGGAATCAAATTTTCTCATAAATCAGGGAAGATAATCTTTTCTCGAGAAAATCCAACTGAAAATGTTTCTGTAATAGATTCATTCGCTGAAAATGGCAAGGTTTATTTAGGGATTTATTTCTGCGAAATTGCAAACTGAGCTGCTAGATTTCCGGCTTACCAGACAGGCAGAATAACAGAGCCAATTTCATGGTGTTACACTCCAAATGCAGTTCGGATCCGCTCACTTGGCTGGTTTCAATATTTCTCCAGCAGTTGATAGAAAATGTTGATTTAAAAGACTTAAATGTGGACGAATTGAAATCGTCTGCGAGAACTCAGGTCGAAATTCATAAAACTCGACACTGAAGAAATTATTATTAATTAGGTACATTTATTTTTTGTTTTTTTAGTCGTTGAGGTTCAAAAGTGTTTCTACGTCGAATCGACTTTAAAATTAAAGGAAACAACTGCTTATTTTCATGTCCTAGAAAGAATTTCGAATAAAATATCTCATTGAACTCTTTTTGTGTATTTTTTCCGTAAATAATTTTGTTTGGAATTTTCATTGGGGTTTTCTTTGATTTCCTGGCCTTTTAGTCGGTACCTATGTATTAGTTTCGTCAGTACATGGTGGGAAAGACTAAGAGGATGACAAACGGATCTGGAGCGTTGGGAAAATGGTCTGTTAGCCCAAATCACTGCTTCTCGCCGGCCGCGAAATAAACCAAACTAAATTCAAATAATGGACCAATGATAGACGGCCGCTAAAAGCTTGAGAAAATTGAGATTTTTGAGGTTTTCTACAACCAAATGTAAACGAATCCACTATCACAGAATGAACTCCCGCCTGTCATTTTTACAGGTTAACGCCAGTGTACAAAAGTGAGGTTGTTGCCGATTAAAGATAAAATCAGCAATTGGTATGAATATTCATTCAAGTGAGGTATATAAATAGATTATATTTATCAACATTGTTGTTAGACTTTCAAAAATATCCGTTTATTGTCCAACTTAGGAATATTTCTCTCTAATTCTATGAGATATCAAGGTTGTCTTCGGAAGACGCCTCAGATAGAATATTGGTGGATCATTATTTATTCAGTTGTTTCTTCAAATTCTTATAGACTGAGTGTTCCATAATTATGTGGTGAAACAATGTCACTTCAATTAGTACGGTTTCTATCAGCCCTTTCGAATCGTACTTAAAGAACTTGCAAGCTTCTTGTTTCAAAAATCACAAAATAATGCAAGACGCAGATCAAGCATTGTTATACCTACCTACTTAACACCAATGTATGCATATAAACAGGAGTTGCCATTTGATACCATTATAATATCCTGCTGTTATGATTGTTTTTTGTTTTTGAGTTCAAAACCCTTATTCATAATTTCCATTACAAATGCGCTATATCAAATGCAAAAAAAAATTTTTCACCATTTTTTTGATGGAGATTGAAAAAAGTAAAGAACTCAATTAATTCTCAAATAAAATACAGAAGATGAGAATTGATAAAATTTTATACGGAACACAAACTGGAAGAAATTGTAGAAGAAGATGAACATCCTTTAAATTATGTGGATGACACCACATTATTCATGGGGGTGCCAAGGATGAAGACGAACTGATCCAGGTAGGAACTGAATTATTAGACATTGCACAAGAATGGATTAATAAGAACGATCTAATGCCGAATGTCGAGAACACAAACGTATTGATATTTAGCACCAATAAATGCAGAAAGAACAAACCGCAAACATTACTAGGAACGAAATACCAGTTGAAGGCAAGACGTGTAGAATACAATAAAAAAAGAAAAACTGACGCCATAAGAGTATTCAAAAAATATCGAAATCAGAAGGCAATCTCTATGTACTTTGATGAATTTGAATCAAAATTACTCTATGGTATAATTTTTTAGCAGACAGTTTTTAGAAGAAACTTTCATAAGCCAAAAGAGAATGTTTAGGCGTTCAGGGTTATTTTTGACAGTACAGCTCATTCAAAAAGAACGTTATTTTGACGGTATATGGATTATACATACATTATACATATGTGAAGTGTGTCATAACGAACGCTTATACATAGGCTGACTAACAGAGAACATCCGGAATATTGTATTGAAATTTTCAATCACCTACCAGAGAACATAAAAGGAATAAATAATGTGAATGTTTACATATAAGAGGCTATTATTACATTTTTATGTGTAAAATAAATGGTATGTGTTATTGGGAATAGTTTAGTGACATTATTTCACTCAGTTTTCTGTACATGTGAGTACACTGCAGAGAACTATCATAAATAAAGATATTTTTATTTGTATTTTAGGCCTTATAGTTGCGATGTTTATCTTTTAAAATAAAGGTAATGATGCCTTTGGACTATTTTCTTTATTTTAAAATTAAAACTGTTAATATGAAATTTTGGTAGCAATGAAAAGATAACGCGAATAAAAATTATTAGTATGGCAATGTGAATAATCAACGAAATAAAAAAATCAATAAATTTTAAATATTTCTATAAGAGGTCCAATTGATGTATCGATTATGAAAAAAAAAGTACGGTTCGTGAATTCTTAGTAGAACTGAAGCTGCAAAATGTTGAGACCTGAACAAATGATATTCTGAAAGAATAAAAATTGCCAGGATATAGAACTCCGAATTAGGATTTTCGCTTAGCTCAAAAACGTTCTTATATCCAAAGCATTCACGAAGGTAGGGTAATAAAGGAGATGAGGAAACAAAATTTCCGCTCTTATTTTCGGAGCTCAGCATTCATCACAGGTGTTTAGATTCGGCCAAATAGGATTCTACCGATGTTGCTGGCTTTTCCAGATATGCATACCGTGAATTTTCGAAGCGTGACGACGAAAAAAAAATAATGAAGCAGCGAGATCGAATGAGATTTCGTTGAAACTCTCAAATCCGACGACTTGAACGAACGACATGAAAACTTCACGGAAATGGGGAGAGACAACTGGAAAACTTTTCCATGTTCAATAATTTAGATGTGAAAATGTACCGCCCTTGGTGAAGGGATGGAAAGGTGGGTAATAAGTCGTGGTAATCTTCAGCATATAGTGTATGCTTATAGAGAGACGCTTCAATTTCTTGTCGCTTACGACAATAAATCCAAACGAAGTTTCTATGCATATTTTCTGTTTGCTAGGACTCTAGGCACTTGAATGTGCACTTAAAACAAGAAAAAATTTTTATATCTTCATGTATAATTTTTTTGAGCATTCAAAATATCTTCAATATCTATGATTATTTTATAATGTATAGTTGCTTTCAATAGGGTAGAATTGAAGTTGAGAAACATAGAGTTCATGAAAACCAATTCGAGATGTTTATATTGTAGAATTTTCCATTGGAAAATCCTCCCAAAGCTTTATATTACGTTTTCTCTATGCTTTCTCTCTCAACATCTCATCTCCTTAAATGAAATGTAAATTAAATCGTTGTTTACAGATAAAAGATCTGCCTTAAAGGTTAGGCAGCGAACAATTTTTTCAAATAATGTTGTATTACAAATATTATCGAAACGATATGAATTATTGAATAACTTTGAATAACGTGTCGACGCCTGTGCTTGACTTCTTCATTAGATAATGAACTGAAATCTCTGGAACTATTCGCTTGAATTGTCAGGCTACCGGGATCGAATATTCTTTTCAATTTGACATTTTTGGGAATCCTATAAACACAAATTAACTTAAGAGGATTTCTCTGTCTTCTTTCTTCCACATTTAGCCAAATATGTTAACCCATTTTGTCATCGAGCAGTTAGCTGAATTAGTTCTTCATTGAATAAAATTTAAATTTTTTAAAATATTAAGCTCTGTACAATATTTCAACGTAAATTTCGTATCTCTACATATTTTCCTGTATTTAGCTCCCACAGTATCATACAATTCATATTTCGGCTTTTTGCATAGTGTAACTTTTATTAAATGAATATTATATATTTTTTCATTGTTTAGTTTCTACTTCAGAAAACTTGTGAGAAATATTAACGTTATATTTTAACTGACAAGATAATCGAAAAGTTTTACTTCTCCTCCTCTCGAAGGAAAAGTGTTATCCAAAATACCGTAACTAGCCATATTTTTTATAATCAGTCAATCACTCAATCATAACGATTGCAAAAATAAATCTGACCCGAAGGTGGATAATACTGAATTTCAAAACGTTTGAAAAAATAACATATTTAGTTCGGGGAAGTTTAGTTAATTTGTTTGGATTTCGTTTATTGAAACCGATTAAACAACATTCATTTTATCAATATTCAATTTGTATATGTAAGATGAGGCTAGTTAATGCTTCAAATCTGTTATCCATCTTATTCGTTGGAGGTGTTTGATAATGGAAAGGAAATATTCATGTCTGCTCCAAATTTTTTTATTAAAAACGCGACATATGTTTCTAGTTTCGACCCTCACAAAAATAGGTTCATCTTCAGGCATCTGCGGACAAATAAAAATATATATGGAAACAGTCATCAAATAACAAAAGATTAGAACAGAACAATACACGGAAAATGAAATCACTAGTATGAAAACAAACCAGTAGATCAATACACAATAACAGTTGAATTGTAATAAGAAACAAAGGTCGCGTTTTTAATAAAGAAAATTCGGAGCAGACATGAAGATTTCTTTTCCACTGTTACATATTAGGTTTGGTTTAGTTAAGGGGAAGTAATACCTCACTAGTTCCTAATTCACGCTTTCAATTTCTTACGTGAAGCCTTGATGTTTTTTTAAATTGAAGTTGAAGGACGTCTTGATGTGACCTCGTCTCATTTTTTTCCAATTTAGTTGTTTCTTTATGAGAAAATAAAACTTGAACTTTAGTGTCAGTACAACTTGTTTTCACAATCATTTTTCGACGGTTTTTCGACATATTTCGATAAAAATAACGAAGGGGTGACATCGGCGTTTCAATTGTTTATATATTGTTAAGATTTTTATAGCTGTATATGAAAAATTACGCTGAAATTCAGGAATAACTGAAAATTATTCAATATTCCTAATATTACCTCTCACATGGTAATTTCTACCGACTCAGTACGTAATTCAGGCTATTGCTCAAAGAAGTGACACATTTTCGTATTTGGAGAAGCATCCGTGAAGAAACTAATGTCGATCGTCTTGATCTCGAATCGTATGTACTACTTACCCTTGTAAGTTTAGTCAAAACAGCTTAAAGACAATTAATTTTAACAACATTTGATCGATGAAGGAAGAAGGTTAGGTTAGTTGAAACTAATTTAATACAACTAATGTCATGTCAACAAAAATGCATCGCTTTCATTACATCTTCATTTTCATTCTACAGTTTCGACCAGTTAAGAATTTGAAAAAAAAATTTTTTTAGTGGTTATTTGATCTATTCAAGAACTTATGAAATATCGGGCTGCCGTAGAAAATAGAAAACATATCGGCAATTCAGTAATATTTTGAGTGGCAGCATTGTGGCTGATATTGGAAATGAACACAAAGCATATTATTACAATTACATGTAGGTAAGTCTTTGCATGGACTGAAGTTATTTTAAATTTTATGCAAGTTTCTGCTTCAAGCGAATAAAATCAGTACATCGTTGTATCCATAAACATGCAGATTCAGTTGCGCCCAATTCGAGTATTCCTTTAAGTCAAATCCGTCTGGACTTTCAAGGCCTGTTTTTATGACAATAATTCTAAAATAGAGACATTCCATATGAATTTGGAACTTGAAAAATATTTCATTTAATCTGAACCTACATATTATACCTCTCGATATACCCACATCATCAGTATCATTACAGATCTTGCTCTTTTAAAGAAAAGTCCCAATTCCGATTCAGTTTAATTGCGAGAGATGCGTAGGCGCCAAGTTGAATCACTGAATAAAAATATGAGTAAAGTATGACAGATTGAGGTATCTGAGTCGCGCCCGTGGAATAGAGGTGGGAGTTCTAGTTCACTCAGAGGATATAGTTCACTAGTTCTCGTTCACGATGGTGAATAGTTCACATGAATCGTTCACTAGTTCACAATCGTTCACTTCCATTATGAATCATGGAACGATTGACTCTTTAGTTCAATGGCTATGAATTAGTGATATGCAGTCGTTCTTTCATGTCTGGAACTGGACTAACGTTGAATTGAAACTGAACTCTGATACGGGTTAACGGGTTTCACGAGAAAACAAGTGGAAGTGTACATTATTTCAAGCCTTATGCTTTTTGCTGGGTTCTGGGATTTGTTTCTAGAATAAAAGAAAAAAGATCAATAAAACGAAATATATTTAGGTCAATAGTTATAAAATAAAAAATACAGTGAGATTCGATGAACTTTTTAGGGTGAGGGAGATACGAAAACGTTGCGAACTCATCGATCGTTTCTGTCATTCAGGGAACGAGTGAACTATACTTCGAACTATTCGTGAACTAGTTCCTTTCGTTCCTTACACGGAATAGTTCAATTGAACTAGTTCGTTCACGAACTACACACCTCTACCGTGGAATAGACCAGAAAAGAGACAGACTTCTATCGACAGCTGCACGTGAATGATCCTCGTTGTGCGCCACTGATAACCCAAACACAAGCAAGTAGCAAGAAAGAATCCACACGGTACCTGCTCTTGCCGAGAGTGAGAGGATATCGGACAAAACGCACTATTCGAGCGGTGTTCGAGTTCAACATTTAGTTGTGACATAGAAACTCAACAAGAACGAACTTATTGTACGGAATAATCAGAAGATAGCCGCTTTGATCAAGGTTATCAACTGGTGACACTTATGGTGGTATATCGTTCAGTATAACTGTGATATGAGTTCGTTGATTTGTTTGTGTTTGCGAGTACTTAACCTCAAAGTTTTAACGTGATGGCGGTCGTGTCGGTCTGATTGTTGGCCGTACATCTGTTGCTGAGTTTCTAAGTTGGTGCATGACAAAGACAAAGCGGATTCTTAGGTGTGTAAAGTGGAGGGTGTGATGAATTGAGTCATATTGGGTTTATTGGAAATTCGTGTGGTGATTGTATTATCTGTAAACGTGCTATGGATCTAGTCATAAATACCGGTGCTCGGAGATAGGAGATAAAGACTGGATATCTGTTGATTTTTAGGTACGTTGGTCTGGTAGTTGTGCTGCACTAACCTGACATTGAAGATTCTTCTTATCTCATGATGAAGAAACTACTAACAACTCCTGTTTCTGCTATTCGGTTCATTGTCTTCCGCCTGATTCTCGATTTCTCTTTAAGTCTTCAGCATTTTTCGCTCGCTGTGCATATCAAAGAATATCGTGGAAGTCTAATTCATACTGCACCTGTTGAGTCGATACATGTCCATCAATTCAGTGAACTTGACGTTCGGCTGAAGTCAGGTGGTGAGACGTCAGAAAAGATTGTTGGACAAAAATTATGTTGTCAACCATCATCTACGTTGAACAACAGTGCAGGTTGCTGAAAGAAAACAGAAATACGAAAACTGATCAGAAAAATTCTTACTGAATATTCCTATATGGAATCTTATCTCTAAGAGTAAGACAAACTCCACTTGTTATTATATTCGATTCAAAAAGAAAGAAGTTTCATAGCAATGACATCTCACTCTTGCTAATGGTGTGATTGTAGATATCAATAAATAAAAAACAGTTATTATTTTTCCAAGAACAGAAGTGGTCACTTGAGTTTGCAATTATTGTTGTAGGTGATGAATGCCACCTCAGAGAAAGCAATTTAAATGGAGATAATGACGATATTTTTCAAGTTTCTTGATAAATGGACCTGGAAAGTGACAAATTCAGTGTTAGAGATTTGTTATAGCGCACCATAAAATTTGTGAGATAACATGCCGCACTGGTACCTGCCCTAGGCTTTCTTCTCTACAATTAAAAGGGGACCGGAGAGAAACGAAGACTCATTTCTCAGCAAAATTCAACCTTCTCATCCTACAAACAATATGTTTTTAGGGAGAACTTCAGTCAACAATACCATTAATTTTATTTTACATTCATAACTCGCCTTCATAAAAGCACCCAAGAGAAGATTTAAATTATATATGTATGTTTGGCAACAATTATGAAACAAACGGACTTGAGCATCTCATTGTGTAGTTTTATAACCTGATATTATGCATAAAACAGAACAAAAATTGATGTAGCAGAATTTCAAATCCTCAATGAATGTCAAGGAATGAGTGAGCTTTTATTTCTGCAGATATTTCAAAAATTTGAAACTTCTTGGAAATGTCGATGAATTGTTTTAGTGAATTGATCCAGTTGTCTAAATATGAATTGCCAAATGCCAGGTGTTTTGAGGAAACATGTAACGAATGAAGTCTATAAGGATAATAATGCAGAATTGAGTTCAGGAAAATATCATTTCGGGATATGAATCATGGAACGATACAACGTAGGAACTCGTATTAAGATTATCAATTTTCATTCATCTTCACCATCAATGATGAATTTTAATTCAGATCAGTGCAAATATGGAATTTGCTCGGGAATTTGAAACCTGCACAGATGCAGTATTGGCCGCTTTTGAATGCTACAAAGAAATTTCAAGCATCGAATGACATATGACATGAAGATTCCCTTCAGTACTCAGTAGGATTTTCAAGCTATCAAAATTATTCGTCGTCAAGTAGGCTGTGGAATTAAATTGAATTGAAAATGTGATGACAGAATCTCCGCGAACCTTTGTTCGAGTTCTACCTTAAATAGGTGGAGTCTCCGTTGGCACATGACACACGATTTGGAAAAAGACTATCAATCCATAATATATTGACGTAATGTCAGAAAATTGTTGAAAAAGATGTTGAGTAATCTCGTAGGATGGCCTTTTGGCTTCTCAACCAATTCATTGATAAACAGGATCAAATTTTTCTTTGTGATGGTGCCTGGTCTCATCTTTGTAAACAAAACAACTCTCGAAATATGACGGAGGAATAAATTTCTCTATCGAAACACCACTTCATTCACCAAAAATTGGGATGCTATTAGTCAGAGGTGGATTGCGGCAGCTATTTTCTTTGATAAAACATCAAAATCAGAGCGTTATGAAAAAGGAAATATGATGCCTTTTATAGCCTAGTTGAATATTTGATGAATCGAGAGTGAATGGTCCTGAAGTTATTTCTAATAAGACGAAGAAAGGGCACACCCTCTAAAAACCTCAACTACTTTAATGCCCTGTTTCGCTCCATTTATAGGAAGTAAATCAATTTGATAAGCTTGGTGGAACAATAACTGATAATTTCAGTTACTGAAGCCTGCTCGGGAAGAAAAAATCCCAATAACCTTGGATTAAGTTAACCCGTCAACGATGGCCGATAGGGTACTATAGTTCTTGTTTACAAGCATTTAACCTCACTTTAGTAGATACAATACTAGTGTTTGGGATTATAAGTAGTGATGGAAGGATACTGAATAGATTAATCCCCCAGTTATCTGATTGTCAATTTTAAAACATCGGAAGTGATCACTTTCTGAAATCTGAGAAAGTCACACAAAATTAACGACAATTTATCCATTCGTTGTTGTTTTCGAGCTAATAGACAATGTGAAGAATGTTTTTCACGAGGTTTTTCAGTATCAGCTCCTAAGCCTCAACAGCCAGCGAATATTAACTTCCTCCATGATCATGTGTTTTCACACCATGTGATTTTGTCCTATGGTCGTTCGAAGAATTTTTTTTTTCAAATAACTATTTCTGATTTGGATCAACTGAAAACAAGAATCATGAATGAAAAGATTCATGAAATTATCGATGAGCATTTTGAATATATGAATAATTTCAATCTGCCATTGAGAAGTACTTGGAGTAAAGTGGAGGACTTTCCCAGTAACTTCTTTAATGAAGGGTAACTCTGCTACCTCAAACTCATTCTGATGAAAATTGTTTAATTCAATTCCTTCAGTTTAGTCACGAATTTTCATCAAGTATTGACCACTTCAATTCAATATTTATAGAGAAACCGACAGAGAAACAGACAAATTGAGATTGTTACTGTGAATAATTCATATAAATGAAAAAGGACAAAATGCAATTGGGAGTACAAAACACACCATACCTCGATTCATTCAGAATTAATGTCTTTGATGTATGATTATTATTAAAAACTTCGGTTGAAATTTCTACCAAGAATTCTTCTGATCGCTTCAGGTTGTTGGAGGAAATCATTATTGATAGATTCTAGTTTCTTTTTATAGAAAAGTGCTCGCCACAAAATTACAATAAATAAATTAATGCCAGAAATATTCACATCTCAATTTGGGAAAATGAAAATTCAACGATAGAATTGCAGGAGAGAGTCACAGAAACTTCAAATTCCATAGCCCATTTGACGACCAAATTTTTCGAAAGCACTTTATCAATTTATTCGATTGTTATTCCGAAAACTTGGGTGAAATCTTCGGGTGAAATCATCTTCGCTATTTAAAGAAAATGTCATTTTGTGGGCGTAGCAGTTTTTACATATTCAAGGTTTCATGGAGAATAGTAACAATAGGATGTGTGAGTTTTTGGGAGCAACAAAGTTATGCACGAATAGTTGCCATTCGGTCTACTGAATCATCTGTTCACATTGTTTTCGAATATTCAGGTAGAACTTCACGATGGCGAACGCGATTTTTGTGTTCTTATAACTGAACAGCTCTTGTGCAGGTGAGCACTAGTTTCAACAAGATTGCACACCCATAATCATTTATTAGCGCATCGATTTAGAAATCTGTCAGTGGATGATTTTTTGTCGGAACATTTATGGAGTTGCTAGATTATTCTGATGAACAACAATAAAAATAACATCAGCACCGACTTAGTCAAGGTATATAGGTCGAGGTATAGGCTTCCTCATTTCTCTGATTTCAATAGCAACCACTGAAACAGTATGACTCAACCTCGGACTCAACGTTAAGCCTACCTTGAAGAAGTCGATACAAATAGGCATAAGTGCGGCTTCTTGAAGAACTTGAAAATCGAGTTGAAAATCCATCAAGACAGGTGCCCACATCAGTTAAAGTGTACATAACTCCTACTGGCATATATCCCAAATAGAAATTGCTGATAATAAGGTGAACTTCATTGCTCAGAGGTTTGATCGAATCAAATGTTTGAAGACGATATTTGAGCTACCCTTTTTTCTATTTATTGTCTGCATAAAAGCTTCCCTAACTTCATTAGTTACTTCGACTAGACCTTGGCAAACCTTTCTTCAGGAAATAAGAAACCACACAGAAACACAATGAATTAGGTTTCAGTGTGCTGAAGATAGATTAGCTTCTGGAACAGGGGCAGCCCTGCAGCTTGATTGATTTTATTGGGAAATAAATTAGTTCCATCCGGAAGCAACCTTGACGTAACTACATCTGAAGTGGCCACTTCCAAGGTTTATTTGATAGGAAAAAACTGGAACTAGATTTTCATTCGCGATGAAATTGTGTTTCTCCTAGAGTAATTCATCTCGGAAGGGGGAGAATAATATTGGTGTGATGCCAAGGGAATAGTGATTGGATAGACATTGGAGAAAATTTTGTTGGAGGTAGTGATGAGAGATTTGTAATCCCAGATGGATGCTAATCTTGTTGTTATCTTCATATTTTGACCTCTTGAATCACCCTCTGATATATATGAACGTTAAATCCGAATACTCTGTATACTTTCTTGTGTTTTGAAGGCGTACACCCAGGTCTACACCCGAGTCTACACCTCTTTATGTTCTTTGGTAATAATAGTCGATGACCTAACTCGTAAAGAGTATTGTTATTATCCTCTGGATAATGTAAGGACATTATCCAGAGATAATTTAAGAAAAAAAGTCTTTATAAACTTGTCTGAAAGTGCTTCGTTTCGGAGATACAGGGTGTTAAAATTGAATATTTTATTCGGTTTTTAAAAATAACTTTTGCAAAAAATAAGTTTGGTATTTGCACGAAATTTTCGCACTGTTTTCTGTAATCATAATTATAGTAATAGCGATAGGTTGAGCTTGGCACCCCAATAGTAACACAACTGTGAAATACTCGAAGAAGCCTGCTTGCTACAAGCTATGGACATCTTCTGATAATGTTCATATGAATGCTCCAGCTCGTATGTATTCACAAGTGTCTCAATGATACCAGAATACATTTAGTTCTTAAGAACCTAAATCCTTCATTAAGAAAACCAGGAACGAATGCCTGGTTTTCTTGGGGAGTACGTCTATCTCACTCTAAACGGAAGATTGCGTGTGGAAAATCACCTCGTTAAAAAATTTATCTCCATCGATTCCAAGAGTATAGAAAGGCAAAATCTAGGTGCGCCAATAGATGGAATGACTGAAGTATGAAGTAGGTGTGCTTCAATAAAAGTCGAAAATTTTCATCTCCCAACTCTTATCTGCACGTCAAATCTATAAATAATGATAAGCACTAACCTAGTTCGACAGATAAGAAGGCGGTTACGAATTATATGAGACATGTATATGTTCACCAGGAAGGTGTGCTCCTGATGGAGAACATCTATTTATTCCCGAGGATTGACAAGGCTGTGTTATCTCAAAGATGATATATTATATGACCTAAAACCAACAATGACATCATTGATGTTCACTTGGGAATATTTACATGGAATGGTTGAGTAGGACTGATCTCAATTAGGATTGGACTATGATAACCATAATATTTTCTTCAGTTTGGAAGTCAACTCCCTCGTTTATTACAACACTCGTAGAATATCGTGAAAGGTTTCAGTTGGTCTTGAAAGGAATTTTTGTTCTGCTATCATTGCAATATACATTTCCAGTTGAGCAAATCTCTAATGGGCGCAGTTGTTTTGTTCAGAGTTATTTAGCATTTGAAAATCTAGTGATTTTTGTTGTGGAAATGTCTGTTATTTTTACGTTTAATTTGATAGTTTTCTAGAGTGGAATATTGATTTTTTTATTTTTGCAGAACTTTATTCAAGCAAATCTAGATAGAATTCTTTCTGATTTTTTAAAAATAGATGGTACTGCGCTCGGTACTGCGTTAAGTGTGCGCCAACAATTTCATTTTTCGTTAGAAGCTCGGTTAGAAGTGACTATGCAAAATGTGTATCAAGAACTCCAGAATTCTTTTAAATCCACCAAGAACAAAAAAAAAAGTGTTCACGAGAATGGTCAGCGCCAACTATATATAAATTTAAGGCATTTGAATACAGGGTGAGTCTCTGACTCATACAAATATGTCAACAGTAGATTCTTGAGGTCAAAAGGAACACTTTTTCTTTATACAATTTTTTTTTTCGATTCGGCCCTGATAGAAAGATAGAAGATATAGCCCGATAGCCATTTTAAGTTTTCAAAATTAGATGTGCTACCCCAGGAAAAACAAAAGTAACTTCAGAATATCTAGCTTAATCTTTGACAATACACATCTATGGTTCTTTTAAACAAAGTACCCAATTTTTCAAATTCCACAGATACCTACTTTTAAATTTTTGAACATCAAATTAAATTACCCGAACGACGCATTATACGAGAAAATATGGAGAATACTTTTATTTTATAAAACGTTCAAATATTCATTAAATAGCATCCAAATTATATTCAATAGATGGTTGCCACTGCGACCAAGCGGTCTATTGTAGCACACAGGCAAGCTCGTAGAGCTAGATCTCTCCCTCCAGTCCCATCCTACTCAAAAAGGAGATGATGTCGGAGTAGAGTAATTCTTGAGTTCCTCTAGAACCGTCTTCGGAGAACCAAGTACTCCAAGTCTTACCCTGTCTGCCGCCAAGCAGTCACAGAGGATATGCTCAATCGTTTCGTCCTCCTCTAAGCAGAGTCTGCAGAGCAGGTCATCGACGAAGTTGAGTTTTTTTAGATGGGCTCTGAGTCCAAAATGTTCTGTGAAAACCGCCACGATAGATCTCAGATTGGTTCTAGAAAATCCTAGCCAACGACTGGTGTATGGGTTAGGAGGTACTGCAATAGCCCTGTGCGAGTGAGGCAGTCCAGGACGGTTGCGCCAGTACTCCAGGACGTTTTGCCTTATCCAGCTGTTGTTTCGTTCCCTGATTAAGGAATTGGAAATTCCTGTACTTGGTTCCAGGCCAATAAGCGCTGATATTGCGCCTTCTCTGGCTAGAGCACCTAATACTTCGTTGCCTCTGAAGCCAGAGTGTTCAGGTACCCAAATCAGTTGCAGAGTTTAGATCTTCAAATACCTGTGCCGAATTGCATGGTACGTAATGGTCATAATGAGAAAACTGGGAGACGTGGGTGATATCTTTTGTTCGAAATAAGTTCAACAAATAAACGAAAGACTACATTCCAAAATGAATTTCATTCGATAAAACCATTTTTGAGGTAGAACTGAAAATAACCATTTTTTATGGTTTTTCAGGAGCCTGTATCTTTTAAACCGAGGCGACTCGGAAAAAATGGTAAAGGTAAAAAGTGTTTCCATTGACCTCAAGAATCTACTTTTAAAATATTTGTACTGATCAAAGCTTCACCCTATAATATGCATTTGTTATTCGATATTCTACGGTTTATGCTATTTGATCCGGAATTGGCGTAGCCTTCAGAGAATGTGTCCGGATATGCAAGTGATGTCAGAGTTATTTGTCGAAAAGGAATCGATTAACAGCAACAGCCAATCACCGTGATACCCGAATTAATGTATGATGTTCGAACAACTCCATCAGTTCCTCTTGTACCAGCTCCATTTCAATTAGCGTTGACACGAATTCGCCATGTGTCCACACGGCACGTCAATAGGTCGAAAATCAGGCGGATATTGCACGTCTGTCCGATCGAAAGTGATATTTATATGCACATAATTCTGAGATACGGCTTGCCTAATATGTTAATTGGAATACTGGTTGGTGTTGCAGTTCCTGAGCTACATATATGTGCCTCAGGCCTACAAACGTCTGCTGGGACCTTTCGATATGATACATGGCCTCCTACGTGAAAATCGGGCGTATCTACTTCTAATATTAATTTGGTGGGAGGCTGAATTAATTCGGAATTGGTTCCTTCGAAAAGGAAGTGACTTGAGAAGGCTTATCTGTGGAATTATATCTTTATGGTTCCTAAACAGTGCTCTTGGCAATATAATCGAGGTTAAACCTACGATGCACTGATATCGACAACTCACATCTAAATTGTTATCCACTGGTAATATAGTGAGTTTCTTACACTCTATTGTTCTTTCAATTGTATCTTTGAAGCATTGTGTTGGGATGCTGGAAGATCATGATATGTACACAATGTTCCTGAATTGGATGTAGAAATGAAATGGGAAGAATCCTTAGGTATTTTCACGACAAAAAATTCTAAAAAAAATGCCGTTGTCATTTTCGAAGTAAATATAGGGTGTTGAAGATGAAAAAATCTACACTTCACAAAATAATCAAGAGAAATTAAGCATAAATATTATAATTCAAAGTTTACGTCATGTGAAATGCCAATTTCGGCTGCAAACTCAAAGTGTTCTACAGATTGAATCTTTGACTCGTACGAATATTTTAACAGTAGATTCTTAAGGTCAAAAGGAACGCTTTTTTCCATTACCATTTTCTCCGAATCGGCTCGGTTTAAAAGATACAGGCTGTTGAAAAACCCTAAAAATGTTATTTTTAGTTCCATCGCACAAACGGTTATATCGTTATCGAAATAAATTTCGGAATATAGTCTTTCAATTATTTGATTAATTTTTCCAAACACAAGATATCACCCACGTCTTCCAGTTTCCACATTATGACCATTACGTACCATAAAAACACCAAAAAAATAATGAAACTAAGTTGGACGCTATATCTTATGAATATTTGAACATTTTGTAAAATAATAGTATTTCTCATATTTTCTCGAATAGTGCGCCGTTTCCGAGAAATTCGGTGTTCAAAAATTAAAAAATATCTGTGAAATCTGAAAAATTGGGTACTTTGGCAGAATACAAATCTGTTTAAAAGGTCCACAGGTGTGTAGACTCACAGATTTAGCAAGTTAATCTGAAGGTAATTTTGTTTGTAAAGGGGTGGTATAGCTCATTATAAAAACTCAAAATGGCTTCATCTTTTTAAAAGGGGCGAATCGGAAAAAAACGTATGGGAAAAAAGTGTTTCTTGTAACCTCAAGAATCTACTGTTGAAATATTTTCACGAGTCGAAACTCACGCTGTATTTTTTTTTGAAACAGTCCCTGTTCTTAAGACCAGAATGTTATTTTCTCGGTAATTTTAGTGGGCCACTGTTGGTTTGAAAAAAAATCAAAATAAGTCTTCGTTCTAGTACTGATCTCATACAATTTTGTCTTATCAGCTACAAATTTCGAATTTTCTCCTAATATTTCGGTTGAGTTCGTTCCTCTGAAATTGTTTCCTCTTAATATTCGAAAAAAGATTCAAGCAATGGAATAGAAACTCTATAACTAATTGTGAGGTATCGATACGAAGACTAGTGCAAAATTTAACTATTTTTTATTGTGACAAAAAGTTTCCATAGATATTGATTCTGTTGATGATGAATTTAAATAGCAGTATATATTTTTTTATTAGATACTCATTTCTAATAGCCGGTTTCTACGAATTGTTGAATTAATGAATTGACTGCAGTACCTTCCTATTATTCTACTAAATAATGAATGACGCAACGCTTAGGCTTACTGAAATGTGAATTGACCTTGGTGCAATTATATCATTCAATCTTCACACCGCTATATTTCATATGGCCATAGCTGAACTTCCGCAGTACGTTTTGTTTGTGTTTTTGTGTGCTTCACATTTGGGATATATATACAGAGGAATTAATTATAAATGCTCCCGCCCCTTTAAATTTTTTGTGCCACTGTGTGAAAAAAGTCTCTTAATGGCTGTTCGTTCTATTTAACTGAACAATGATTAAATTCTTGAATCTCGTTTTGTTCATAGAAATTTCATGAAATAATTGCGATTTAAAACTTCAATCATTGTCTACTGAAATGGTGCCAACGACCATTTATCGTCGAGTTATACTAAGGGAGATCGGCCACCGAATGCGAAGTTGAGCGAAGCTGAGAGTTTTCAATGCTAAATGATGAGCTACGTCACTCGATTCGTAGCTTGTCAATTATATTAGTACTGAAAATGCTCAGCTTCGCGCAACTTCGCATTCGGTGGCCGATCCGCCTTATTTCAGTGATTGCTATGGTAACTGCTATACATGTCCTTGACTTGTACATATGTTTCAGAAGAAACTATTTTTCCCTTCCTATTTTTCCAATTTATCTTGGTTGAAGAAACAAACTGTTGAAAATCCATGAAAGAATCAAATTTTGAGTTATATCTCACAAATGATCACAAATGTATAGTGTAGAAGGATTTCTGGAATATACTTAGTTTCTCATTCCGGAGGAATATTTGACTATCTTGAAAAATAATCTTCATATTCTCCCGTAAAGTGCGCCGTTTGGGATTAATTTTATATTCAAGAATAGAAAATATCTGTGAAATTCGAAAAATTGGGTACATTGTCTAAACCTCGATCTGAACAAAACCCCGTTTGAAAGATCCACAGATGTGCAGTAGTGTGATAGATTTAGTTTATTATTTTAGAGTAAATTATATTTTTTGAGGGGTGGCCTAACTCATTAAGAAAATTTAAAATAGCTATATATTTCTATTCAGTCCGAATGAGAAAATAAAGAGCCTACTGTTAAAATATGTACCCGAGTATGTACCAGTCAAAGATTCACCTTATATAATTGAGGGAAATAAAACTCTCAACGTTGAACCAGCCTTATAGGTCGGTTAAACAGGCATTAATATTTCAGTATTTTTTTCTGAACAGCGAAGATCCCTTTTTCAGAAATTGTGTCAATGTTTGGGAGCAAAAATATGTTCAACGGGAAGTTAACTTCCATGCTAGAATATATTTCCGAAACATTTACACAACCAGCGTCGTGAAACCGATATTTCTGCTCGGGAGAAAAGCTTCATTTCTTTTGTCCCACACGTTCCTCGTTTCTTCTGGGAGAAATTTATGGTTTTTCAATACGATTCCATAATTTTCCGGGCTCTCTATCATAAGTTCCAGAAAATACATCAGCTTGAGGCTGAAATAGAATGATATCTCTAATAAATTTCATCTTCGAATAGAATGGGTCGAGGGAACCAGTTCTTCGAACAAAAAGATCGTTGCTTTTCTTCTGAAGTTGCCTTGCATTGTTACCAACGAGAATTCTCAAGTAAAAGTAAAATGTTATAATTCGTTTCTTTCTTGAGAAACTGCATAATGACTGTGAACTGTTCGGTTGTTGTTATTCTTGAGCTCGTTGCGATGTATCTCCAAGTGAAATCCCACATATGTATTTATTGGAATGTTTCATCCCTTATAACGGATTAGGTCTAAATTCAATTTCTTGCTCTTCGTTGATTATTTGCAATGCCCCTCGGTTTAATCCTCCTTGAAGTTGTTTGAATAGTTAGGTACACGTTTTTTGAACATGCACTATTCAAAACACGATAAAAACTAATTCCATGCGGTGTCTCTTGTAACCGAGCTTGTAACTAACTCAATTCCTGTAGTGAAACCTAAAAAAATCGAACTTTCGAGAATTTTGCAGTCAAACTCTCGCAGCAAGTACCTAATGATTACAAGAATAGTTAGTAGTTTTTGAATAATTTATCCTTCACTAGTTTTTGTATCGCACTTTCACACTCTGGTCTCAAAGAGGCAATACAATAGAGTCAATCATGTTTAGATCAAAAATTGCCGAATAATTCCTGCATTACGTTTATTCTTTCAATAACTTCATTAGTGACCCCATATGACGATGGTTTTTCCCTTCAGGATAATATTTGGTGGTTACAAATGTGTTCACAATAGAAGTGGTTTTCTGAATAGATACCAGGAATATATACCAGAAAATGAAAATATCGACTAATCAGCCTTTTTTTTTTGGTCAACCCGTTTCCACAGCCACAGATGAACCAATTGTTATTAACACCCGGTAATTTTTTCTAATAATATGTATTAATGAATAACGACTGGACCATAAAATATACTACAGTGAAATACGAAGCGCTTTCATGGAAACTCTATAATGAATAGATAACCCAAAAATGCTATAATTGAATTTCCATCCGCTGATTCAGATACTCTGATGAAATTATCAGTTTCAACTGGAAATATGCTTGCAAAATCAATAAATCAAAAACTACCACTCAGCTTCATAATTTTCCGTTATTTTCAGGACCCACTGCATCACAGTATATAGTTCCCAGATTTTATTTCACGCTCCTCATATAAGAGATATAGGTATAGAAATGTGAATGTATTCCTTTTTTAACCATTTATAATAGTTCAAGGTTGTCAACTTTCAATTCACTTTCGAGATTTGAACTGTGAATAAATAATTACAAAGATTCTCACGTAGTGCTAGGACTGCACAACGTGCATATATGCTTAATCAAGCAATTCGAAGTAAGATTTAACAGGCCTCTTTCCGTTCAAGGCTACAAGAACAACGATGACACTCCAATACATTCAGACAGAGACAACGTTGAATATACTGAAAATGTATATTTTTAATTTTATTCACACAGTGAAAATCCGAATTGCAGACATAATAAATAAAACTACACACGTCAAAAACCGAAATAAAACGTGTAATCATTAGCCAGATGAACATTACTGAAATGCCAAGACAATAATGAAAATAAAGTATACAGTGCTAATCAAAAAACATAACCTATCACTAAATTTCTGCATTTCCCTTCTTCTCCTATATTTTTTTAATTTCTTTTTTACCTAACTTTTTCATCGATTTATCTGAAACTTGAGGTTCCGCATAACTGCAGTCAAATGTCATTTGATATGCAGGACCATATCACATAAATTTGGACAGTTTTCATAGTAGGCCCCCTTGATTTATTCCCACTTTGCGTTGACTTATTCCCACTTTGCGTTGACTTATTATGATAGATTGAAAGAATAATCAAATACTGATATTTATCACTTTTTCTATGACACTGGTGACCTCCTTCGGGAGGTGTGACTCGTAAAATATGAAAAAATGTATGTACACTTTACACGGTTCATTCTCTACCGTCACTGGCCAGTAACTCAAGTCACGATAATTTAATTTTTATTGCACGGTATTCAACTCCGAACCGGGTTGAAATCCGCGTCCACGAAGCTTTTACGACTTCGTGGAAATCAATTTCTGATATGTGGTTACTCGCCTTCAGTAATCTCATTCTGCTGCACCATATTTTCATAGTTATATTAACAACGATACGATACAGAATATATAGACGTAGCCTTTTTTTGTATCAGTATTTTCACAATTTACGGAGTTACACTTTCGATGCATTCAGAAGGAGAGTGGATTCTAATTTTCTAGAACTCCGCTTATTTCAGCTAGTCGCTATACCACTGGTTTACACAGCATCACACTATGGTTCAGAAATGCACACAAAACCAAACTTATAATGAATCCAACAGTATTCAGCCCGTTTTCGTGTAATCTTTTCAGCTCGCTTTTTAGGTAGACAATGTTATAACGATGTGTATAAAAATTTTGGCTATGCCTATGGTGAATGCACGATATAATAAATATTACAGAAAAAATGTTAGCACAAAGTATTTATAGCTTGGAATCAGGTCTCGACGATAACTTACAATATGTAACGAATTGGAAATTTAGAAAATACGTAGGTATTTCTTTTGTTTGTAAAGGGGTGGTACAGGTCATTATGAAAACTTATAACGGCTTTATATTTTAAAAAAAACTTACTTACTTACTTACTTCACTTTTTAAAAAGGTCGAATCGGAAAAAATGTTATAGGAAAAAGTAAAAATGTGTTTCTTTTGACCTCAAGGATCTACTGTTGAAATATGTATTTCAACGAGTCAAAGACTCGCTCTGTATTTCGTCCAAATTTCGATTTGCTTATAGACTTTCATCATTCTAAACAGAAGAATAATTTCATCCATTTACTGTTTATTTTAGCGGTGGTTTAAATGGTAACCTCCCATACGTAATGGATTTTCCTTAATCTGAAGGAAAACATTCTTCTTATCCACCTACTGTTTATTTTGTCCAAATTTCTAAGGCTAACCTCCCTTTGAAACCATCACTACTCGCAAGGTGCTAATTTACAGCTTCAAACTTCATTCTGCTAACCTTGGGGTGTATGGATTCCAAGAAAAACATCTTGAAATACTAGAAAGGGTTGACATATTTTTGAGCATTTTCACAATATCTTGGTAGGTGGTTGACCTTATGTCTCCGGTGAGAATAATGAAGAATATTATTATGTCAAAAATATTAACGATATATCTCTGCTATTTTTGGCATCCCATATCTCGAAAGTTTTCTTATGTTTATCATGATATGCCATCACGATATATTGAAAAATAGAGAATTTTTTTTGAATATTTCGATGTTGAAACTGTTGATTTCTTGCAATGTTTGATAACGAGAATAATAATGAGTATAACATCGCAGTTGACCTAGAATTATTCTGTAACGTTCCTTTGAAGGATTTATAGCAAATGTAAGAGAATGTCAAAATTGACGCTTTTAGCGAAGCTACAAAATTATTTATGAAGAGCCCTTTATTATTATGCTTATTTATTCGATTCTAAACCATTCTAGTTAAATGTATTCATCGTATTCTTGAAGGCCAGTTTATTCATTTCGTGACCACTTTCGACAAGTTTAAAATTTTATTTTCCAGTTCTAACAACATATCAACATTATTCGCCCATTAATTGGCTTTATATCATTTCGCTCACCCATTCAATGAACTCAAGAGTAATAGTATATTTCAATACCCTTTCAGAATAAATAATTTATGAAGGCCTTTGTTAATTGAATTGACATATTTTCGATCATAAATTTCATTTTGACAATGCATAATTGCGCTCATCTTTACTTATGACATCGGTTTTAGTTTTATTACTCGCTTAATTGCGATGACATATCATGGCTGCATTCTTTCAACTTGTGAGCATTCTTTGAACCATGTTCCACTGTAAATATATTCTTACAGTTTATTCCTTTAGTTTATCATGTAGAATCAAATGAGGTAGTACATGACGTATTTATATATTTTTTATTTTAAAACATCGATGACATTACTACACCACCATCATTGACATAGTTATTAAAAAATTTCAATCAGAACTTGGCCATGGAAAGAAGAAAATTGACTTGCTTATGGATTTTTCTGGAAACTGTACTTAAGAAAAGGAATATTTCAATCTTTACCTGCTCACTTTGTGTTTTTGGAAGATAGAGGTGACTGTAAAATTTCATGTTATCAAGCAAGAACTTGAAATATTTATTCAATAAAGAAGGTAATGAGCAAAGAAAGAAAAGAGAAACAGTTTACATTGAGATTGACCTCATATTTCAACTTAAACAATAAAACTTGAAATGATTATTACTACGAATTACTACGAAAGTGCCAACATTTTTTATTTTTTCTCTCTATTGATAAGAATTCAATATATAATAATGTTTGAATTTGCCACAGACAAAGTAGGAATAATTTCAGACGATGTAATCCTGTAGGTAGGTACATTAACAATCTAGTATTTCGTTAATGACTGAACCACAAATCAGCTGCTGATTCTGGCAGAGCTTTTTGCTGAGACTCTTATATTTTGAATATCCGACACTTTTTTGATACATAAAAACTCATTGAGTGTGAATTTCTACTTTGGCTTACTCTTTTTCATAATGTTCAGCCATAATGTGATAAAACTGATTATTCCTTTTGGCTCTGACATAAAACAGCATTCTCGCTGTTAGAACTACACAAAGTACAAGGTTACAGATTCGCCCATTTTAAAAAATCCGACATACCATTACTTGCTCAGAACTTCCAGTGTCGCCTTCCATATGGCTCCAAGGGATTTATTTGCAGGAAAGCTGGCTTTAACAAAGGCTCGAGATCAGGCAAATCATATTTTTCTATCCGCGTCAATACATTATGGAAATACACTTTCAGTATTCAGGCAGGCTTACACACGGTGATGCAATATGCAAAACATGTCAACTCCAGTTTATACGGATCGAAAGTTCGCAGGAGTATATGAATATTCATCATTTTTCTTTCCTCTTGCCTTTACTGATGACGTCGGATGTACTGCTTGCTGTTCACCGATAAAATGAACGTGTGGATACTTCTTGATACTTCTTTCGTCTTACTGTCAATGAGAAAAACGTTCGTTTGAGGTTATTTGAGTTCCAGGATTTTTACCCGATTCTTTTTAATCACCTATTTGAAAATTACAAGCTTTCAAGGCCCAATTGTGTTATAATTTCTAGTGATAATCTTATCGATGAAAAATGATCATACAGGATGTCCCCTTAACATGACCCTTTTTCAGCTGAATATAGTATACAAAGGCGATTCAGGAATGCTTTGATTTTCTTTCCTACCACCGACGCCTACCTGCGAAGATAGGCACTTTCAAATGGTACTTCCATAAATCAGTTCATTTTGTTATAACTTTCGAACGAAACTGATAATTTGAGTCAATACAAATATTAGTAATGATTTGTTTTTAACAACTACCACATAAGTCTTCAGGAACGCCATGATTGGACTGACCCTACCACTTTATGATCAGAAACTTATTTTTTGGTTGAAGATATCGGCAAAATTTCTCCATTTATGTATTTTATCATTAATTCTGCAAAAAAAGGTATGTGCTTCAACGAAAAATGCGCCGTTTTCCAGCTACAAGCATTCATGTGGCTTAATATCAAAGTATTTTTTCCTGATTATTGCAAGCTCTTTATTACTGCTATGGTTACTGAAACATTTTTTTTCTTGATTAAGTATCTGAAACTTTCATCGACAAAAAAAAAACAATGTATAACTTAATATGAATCCAATGTAGATACATTTTTGCGTTAAGTTTTTTCCTGCGCAGTTATAATGCATAACTATTTCGAGTGCCATTACTGCTCTGAATATTGGGATGAAATCTTCTTGAAATATAAATTAATCAATCTAAAACTCGACACTCGACCTAAAATAATCAAAAGCTTTATTAATTATTGAAAATAGAATTCAAGGTATGCATATGCAACCTCTCATAAATTGAATATCCGCTGGCAAAAAACACACTTCAATTTTAATTTTCAGAAAATAATAAAAATGTATCATGATGAAACATTCCGAATATGTGTTAGATTTTGTTTTTTTAAGATCCTGCCTTCTCTAAATAAGGTTAAGGTCCGTTTTCTTCATTTCAATGAATGTCTTTATATTAAATATTAATTCGATGAAAAAGAAGAGAGTCTACAACTTTTTTTTGCTTCAAACAGTCCCGAACAGGAGAATCCATACGTGTAAAGTGAAGCGACCATTGAATACAAGGTGTACCAAGTTCAAGGGCCTATTAGACGTTTCTGTAAAACTTTACTGGATAATGATATTGTTCGACATTATCTACTGAGCTAAAATCGATGCTAAAATATTCTTGAAGCCTAAGCACTTTCAGCGAGACTTTCAGTTATACAGGGAAGGAAAGTAAATTTTTCCAGAAAATTTTATTTTTACTTTTTCTTTTCTGATATGATTTGAACAGAAATATATTCGAAATTGAATACTCTATCATATCAGAAACGAAAAAAATAGAAAAAAACAATTTTGAAAAATTTATTTCCATTCCCTGTATAACTGAAAGTGCTCACGCTTCAAGAATATTTTAGCTCAGTAGATAATGTCGAACAATATCATAATCCCAATTTTCAGATTTCAAATAGGTCCAATTCTCCAGAAACGTCTAGTAGGCCTTCGAACTTGGTACACCCTGTAGAAGGCTGAGTAGTAAAATTTAACTTGAATGTTCCAATGAATTCGATTTCAGGAAGGTCTGGTTACAATATCATGCGTTAATTGATTCTCAGAAAAGAAAATTATTTATTATTTATTTATTTAGGTTAAGTTTGTCTCGACTACAAAGGTTGACAAGGTTACAGTTTCTTTTTTAACAATAGGCGTACAATGTAAAATTTCAAATCTGACTGTACAGTTGAATTTCCTCAAGGCAATTGATCAGATTTCCAAAGTTTGTGGAGTTGTGAAGAATTTCCTTTAGGTTCTACACTATTTTTTATTGATTATACATTTAAGCAACAATTGAATAATCTGAGTCCTTGTGTGCGTTTTTGGTAACCCAAAGTTCTGTTCAAACGGATTAATTACTCTCTGTATTACAGAAACGAAGAGCCTTATCTCATATTAAATTTTTGTTTTTTTTTGTCTCCTTTGGGTACTATCTTCATTCACAATGAAGCTATGCACATTTACTGGTGCATAAATCACCTCATCCAACATCGAATTTGAAATCCTATCAAATTTTTCTGCCGCAAAAGTTCGTCCTGACTGCCAGACTGTTATGGAAATACTCTTTCGATATTCGACAGTGCTGATGATGCAATATGGGAAACATGTCAAATCCAGTCTGTCCGTATCGAAAATTCGTACAGCCAAATGAATATTCATTATTCTTCCACGTGCTCATTGCGGCTGACGTTGGATATATTAGTTCAACAAGATAGTTGACCCAATCGTGGTGGTTAGGAAGAAATATTGGCAGCCCTCCCGTTCATTTATATTCAGTCTTCCTTGTGTTTGAATTCGATTCGGGATTAGGTAGTGAATTTCTGGTTGGGTCGCCATCGTCTACATAATAAAGCATCAATTAGTGGAACGGCGGTTATTGGTAAGATGGGCTTATAACGTCTTGAACTTGGGGTTTCTAATTAGCGTTGGACATGAGTTGGTGTTTCTGTTTGGTTAACATCAGACACTCAACTGAAGTATCGTGTGGAAGGGCAAGGATGGAGAAGCTTCAAGTATACGAAGCTTTTGCTGGTTAATTCGAATTCGGTGAATTGTAATTTCAATGGCAATCAAAACAAGAATCAACTATCAAACTTCTTCACTCGGATTATCTTCAGTCAGATCTTCGGTAAATCCATTTAGTTCCCATGAAATAGGACAAATAGGTATATTCTACGAAACTACCGATACTGAAAATAGTGTTGAAAATTTTAGGAGACTTTCTACTGATGAATTCCCATATTGTTGTTGTTTCGTATTGAGAAACATACGAGTAACAGTATTTGAATAAAATACTTGTAATTAATATAAGTAATTGAACCAAAAATAAAACTTGGTATTTGTAGTTGACTTACTTATTAAGAATGTAATCTCTTTTTAGTATTTCAAATACCTGACGCTGAGGTATATTGTAGTAAATTGTATATACAAGAAAATTTTTGCAGTTTTCGGGAACACAGTTGAAAAAATGAAAAAGGGTGGAAAATTGTATTCAACCCATTTGCTTTTGAAAACCACTCATACTGCAAAATTTATTTTTTTTTATATTTTTTTTCGAAATGACTATTCATGCTTTCGTTCGATAGTTTTTCCGATAGCACATTTAGATAGCCCTGAGGATAGCCCTTATTAATTCTGCTCAACGGAGACATCACATAATCCATAGACCTAAGGTTATAACCTTTTCCTAAAACGGAAAATTTATTAGGAACAAACACAAATTTTTCACTGCGATTAACGTGCATCCTTCAAATTTCATGTTCTAGTTTTTCATTCACACTAAGAAGCTTTTTCTCAAAAGACGTTTGACCAGGCAAACTTCGTAGTGAATAGATTATCTCTATAATATACAGCAAGAGCATAACCATGCCATATTTTGAATGCATCACTAAAACCTCTTGAAGCTGTTGTGGAGGAAATGTGAAAATTTGAATTTCAACAGTAATAATTGAGAAATATTCGGTATATAAAAATTTCGATGGAATATATTTAAAACTCAAGTTTTTTTCCTCTGACAGTCGTAAATGGACCATGAATAAAATTTTGTTATCTTCAATCTGCGATGAATAAGCGGCTGCAAAAATGGGATGAAAAAAAACTCATTAATTGAGACGCGGAGATAAAAAACGAAAGTTCGTTCAAATCGGGTGAGATCGAGGTGAGTATCCACATCTCGGCAATATTCCTAGCTGAAGATAAGGCTGGTTTATTAAACTTTGTGTCACGAGCGAGCTCTCCAAGTTTCAGAACTACCTCTGGAAATTTAAGACTTCTCGAGGACAATGGAGAATCGTGCATGTTTATCAAATGTCATCGGTGCTGAATTCGATAGACTGACGTCGAAAATATTTAACTCTATTTCAACTTTCACAAAAACCTGTAATGTATTTATGTTGGAGGAAACTGGAACTCAGCTCTTTATCGCTGTAGTACAGTTCTTGCGTCCGTATACATATTTGAGTAGTTTTCTTAAGGAAACAATGAATATAATGACGTATATTTTGCATTTTCAGTAATTTCTGGATATAGGTACTACACATTTCGTATTATGATATTGTATGTGGAATTTCCTACCATCAAGAGTGAACCTTAGAGGAGGTGTTAGTATCAGTCATTTGTAGTTTGAGCGATATTTATTGATAACCAAAAATCAACAGTTTTCGAGATATTTGAGTTCTTGTGTTTTTCAAAAACTTTCTTCATTTTTCGTCAATTTTTTCTACGTTGATCATAATTTTGGATTATTTTCATCAGAAAAAGATATGATACGTATGAAAAAAGCAAAACTATCCTATCGAGATCGGCAATGCTTGATTAAAATTCAAAACCATCAATCGACGGTAGTAGTATTTCACCTCGCATTTCACATCAATTGGACATTTAGAATATTATTTTCAAATTTCAAATCATGGGAATATACCTATTTATATTTATAATTTATAAATTTATATAAATGGCAGATATTGGTCAGCATTTTGTACCCTTGGTCTTTTCTGTCTTATTATTCCTGATAATTTGAAATGCGCTCCATACAAATTACATTTATTCCAAACATTCCTTTATCTGCAGTTTTTATAGAGAAAATGAAATAGAGAGAAAAGAGAGAAAAAGTTTATTTTAATGGCCATCGACCTGAGGTCCTTCAGCCCGAAAAAATTAAATAATCCATATAGTTCGAGTTCGAGGCTCGTTCGGGTCGAAAATTTTCCCCTTTCAGATTTGATATGAAGTATTTTCGACATTTCTTGAAAAATTCAAAGCGCTTTTATTTTCGGGTAATAAGAGAGTGGATATCCTATTACAGGTTATACAAAATAAGTCGGAAGAACAACGCTGCCGAGCATCGTATTCATATAATCACTTCTTACTATTTCTTCCCTTAAAAGTCTTCAAAATCATTAAAAAATCAATTATTTTCATCGAAAATTTCATCAGAATGATGGAGAGTCGAAATTCCTCTTCTACTGCAATAAACTTCCCAAGAAGAACTTCTATTGGTAAAAACAGAGACATCTAGTAAAAACTTTCAGGATATGTTCATACCCTATCCCTACGCACATTTGTGCGTTCACTCTGGAAAACTGAATAGATCGTAAAGTGATGCAGCTGGGGGTCTGTTTTGTAGTTAAACCTTTGTCGGCCTTCAATAAATTGGTATAATATTACGGTAGTGGTTATGGCATAAATGGGTGGGACTATTCTGTACTTGCTGACAGTTTCCATTTTTAGTTAGCGTGCAATGATAATATACAGGGAGATTCATACCCATTGATACGACCAAATGTGCCTTGAAAAGCTATCCATATATCCCAATAGTTATGAATCACGCCGGAATTTTTTAAAGTGTGTTTCTTTCACGCATCGATTTCGATTGATTCGAATAGTTTCTTCTAATCTCCAGTTCACACAAACAGTTTATAACCTGACCTAATTATGAATTAACTCGTATGAGTGATACGGTTTATGCAGATAACCCATCAAAATTCAGTTTGTGAAAAGATATAATAGTTATTCGATTTTGATATTCTAGAATTTTTTTTTTATATTATATAATAATAATCCCCTACTGATCATATTATAGGATAAGAAATCGAAAAAATACTCCTTTAGATTTTTGCTGATTCTAATACATTCTTCTTTCCAGGTGCAGCAGCGATGAGCTGAAATGATGCATAATTGCGCATTCGCCTTCCTGGTCTTGGTGTTTGCGTTCAGCCTCGTTGCATCCGAAGAAACATACCTCTCTGAACTGGAATTCGAATTCACTCAATCGACCTACAATGTCAGCATACCAGAGAACAGTGTCGCCAAAACGTACGCAACTCAAGCGCCGGGCTCCAATCGCATGGGAATTTTCGTACGGCCCCACACATTCGCGGACATTCGATATAAAATCGTGGAGGGTGATAAGGACAGATTCTTCAAGGCTGAAGATCGTCTAGTGGGTGACTTTTGTTTTTTGTTCATCCGTACTCGGACAGGTAACAACGACGTTCTTAATCGCGAGAGGAAAGACCGGTTTGTCTTGAAAGTGCGCGCGACTGCCACCATTAGAGATGGAAAACAGAAGGTGCAGTACGAATCTGACACGTCCGTCATTGTCACAGTCCTGGATACCAACGATCTCAACCCCTTGTTCTATCCAACCGAATACAACACCACCGTCTACGAGGATACACCCATACATCAGAGCATACTCAAAGTGGTGGCCGAAGACGCCGATCTTGGACGGAACGGCGAAATTTATTACAGCTTCCTCGAGGAAACGGACAAGTTTGCGATTCATCCGATGTCGGGCGTTATTTCCCTCAGCAGACCATTAAGATACAATGAAGGGACCTATTACGAACTAACAGTCTTGGCACAAGACAGAGGGGGATACCACCGACAAGGATCCATAGGGATGCTCAGCCGGGCAAAGATCAGGGTTCGAGTGAAAAAAGTGAATTTCCATTCACCGGAGATACGCATCAGAAGACACCCCGAGATCGTTGAGAATTCAAAAGCGGACATTTACGCCATCGTGAACGTGTCGGACAAAGACAGCGGAATTCACGGGGAAATCCGCAGCTTGGAGATAGTGGATGGCGACCCCGACGGGCACTTTCGCATCCGACCGACCAAACAGAAGGGCGAATTCAATATAGAAGTCTTGAAACTGTTGGACAGAGAAAGCACACCCCAAGGATATAAACTGCAGCTGCGTGCAGTGGATCGTGGAATACCGCCTAGACAGAGTTACAAATCTGTCCCGGTCCAATTAACGGATTTGAATGATAACGCTCCGGTGTTCAACAAGGAGATATACGACGTCAAAGTTCCAGAAACAGCGCCTATTAACACCGCCTTAATAAGGCTGAAAGTAACCGACGCTGACGAAGGAAAAAACGCCCAAGTATTTCTAGAGATCGTCGGCGGTAATGAAGGCGGAGAGTTCACGATCAACCCCGAAACAGGCATGCTGTACACGGCTGTGCTTTTAGACGCTGAAAGCAAGCAATTTTATAGCCTCACCGTCTCTGCGATAGATCAAGGCAACGCGGGAACGCGAAAACAATCATCGGCCAAGGTGAAGATTTACGTGGAAGACGCAAACGATAACGACCCCATTTTCGATAGATCAGAGCAAATCGTATGGATTGACGAAAATATGCCGGCTGGAACCTCTGTCACAACCGTTCACGCCAAAGATAAGGACCGCGGAGAGAACGCTTACATATCTTATCTTATTGCGAATTTGAACAAAGTTCCGTTCGAAATCGACCACTTCTCGGGGGTGATAAAGACGACGTCTCTCCTCGACTACGAGAGCATGCGGCGGAAATACGACCTCAGACTACGAGCCTCCGATTGGGGTATGCCGTACAGGCGGCAGACGGAGATGCAGCTAACAGTCAAAGTGAAAGATATCAACGACAATCGACCGCAATTCGAAAAAATCAACTGCGTCGGCCACGTCTCCAGATACGCCGCCATCGGCTCGGAGATGATAACGTTATCGGCCATCGATTTCGACGCCGGAAACATTATAAGTTACAGGATCGTGTCGGGTAACGAAGACGATTGTTTCAGGATAGACCCGACGTCCGGAACAATATCGGTGAGCTGCGATCTGAACGACGTTCGCGTCAACGAACGGGAAATAAATGTCACGGCAACTGACGGCACTCATTTCGCTGATATAACCAGCGTCAGGTTCAAGTTGGTTAATACGAAGAGAAACGCTCCAAACGGTGGCATACTGACAGATGACACAGGTGCTTTCGATTGCAAAGATACCGGAGTCGCGAGACGACTGACAGAAATAATAGCCGCCGCCGAAAACAATAATAACCAGCCTGATGAGGAGCAGTTTCCCATGATGCCTTCGCGGTACGGCCAAAATGTGCACACTCCGGAATTCACGCATTTTCCGGTGGAAATTAAAGTGAACGAATCCGTACCCTTAGGCACTGTTCTAGTTAAGCTGAAGGCACGGGACAAAGATTTGGGTTACAATGGAGAACTGATATACGGCATCTCTGGCGGAGACAAGTATTCCCAGTTCTGTTTGGACATGGATACGGCCGAGCTCAAGGTAATCGGGCATCTGGATCGAGAAAGGGAAAGCGTTTATTTCCTGAATGTAACGGTTTATGACTTGGGTAAGCCGCAGAAATCAACGTCCAGGATACTCCCGATAACGGTGTTAGATGTGAACGACAACGCTCCTAAATTCGAGAAATCCCTTGCAAGTTTTCGAGTGACTGAGAACGCCTTGAACGGAACTGCTATATTCAAAGCGAACGCGACTGATGCGGATTCCGGGGACAATGCCAGAGTGACTTATTCGTTAGCCACGGATACGAAGGACTTCACGGTAGATAAAATAACAGGGGTGCTCACGGTTTCCAATAATCTGGACAGGGAAAGGCAGGATCTTTACGAGCTCCGCATAAGAGCCACAGACGGGGGAGGAAAGGGCCCCGATAATCCCGCGTTGTATTCAGAGGCCCTTGTGCGAATATCCATAGATGATATCAACGATAACGCCCCGAAATTCAGCCTGTCCAGCTATAACGTTAAAATCCGGGAGGACGTGCCGAAAGGCAGCGTCGTGGCTGTCGTTACAGCCTCCGATCCAGACTTGGGCGCTGAAGGAGAAATAATTTACAGTCTGGAAGATACCGACAGCGACGGGACCTTCAAGATTGATAAGTTATCGGGCACCATTCGCACCACCAAACTCCTCGACTACGAAGAACGCCAAGTGCACAGCCTCGTCGTGTTCGCGAACGACAAGGGAAACCCTTCGTTGTCTTCGGAGACGAGCGTGACGATAAATGTGGTGGACGTTAACGAAAATATGCACACGCCTCAGTTCGGTGACGCGGTAATTGCGGGAAAAGTGAAAGAAAATCGTCCGATCGGCACGTTTGTGATGCAAGTGAACGCTTCGGATGCCGATGCTCCAGGTGGTGACAGCAACATCGAATATTCTATAAGAGGAGGCGACGGAATTGGGATATTTTCCATCGATAATCAAGGTGAGTAGTGTCTTTATTCTTTCGACAGATGAAATGAATTGATGGGGGATATCATTGGCAATATTTGATTCCTTGGCACGTTTCTGCCGAGAAAGTGAACGTTTCCACAACTTCGGCTCGCATGCATGTTGACCACGAAATGAAGTTCAACCGAATGATTGAGTTCATAATCAGAAGCCAATGGGAGGATGCTGAGTATGATCCTCGGTATGACCGTTACCTACTAGTTAATGCTGGGATATTGTTTTAACGAAGTATCAACAAGGGTTTTCCCTACGTCAATTTACAACGCGAGATCTGACTCATTTAGACCTCAGAGGAGATGCTACGCGCCAGAAATACTGCGGACACTGTTTACTACTATCTAGGAGATACACAAGGCATTTAAACGCAACCGAATAGCGCCGAGTTTGAATTTCAGGATAGTGTCGAATCCTACAACCGGAAATATATAACAAAGGAGGTGCAATTGCAGATCGGAATTGCATCTACGTCAGTCACATTAGCGCGCACAAATGAAATTCATCGAACATAGGCGTAGCTCACAGAAAATTATTCAAGAAATTCAAATAATTTCATTCTTCTCCACCAACTCTTCCGACTTGTTGAATTATCTGCAGAACTTCCTGTGACTCCTTCATCAGAAAAGCAACGTTTTCGCACAACTAACTTCACCCATTGTCTAAGTTGAGCCGCTGCTAACGATACCAGTTCTGTCAATTTGGCTTGACATTTGCCTGCATATACGTCATCACCTTTTCGACGAATTATTGAATTGCCCCTATTTTGCTATATCTTCTTGCTTGAAACTGTTCTAGAACGGTTTTTGCTCCAGCCTGAATGAGTTAAGGTGCCTACAGATTACTCTGATGTGACGTGGGACTACGTCATAATGCGCATGATTCAGAAATCTAACTTACGATTCTGCGCGGAAGCGTTCAAATTGTTCTGACGTGATGTGGGACGTGCATTCCCACGTCTCGACAGAGCAATCTGAACGAATCTGCGAAAAACCTTATGTAAAGGTACCTACAGATTACTCTGACGTGACGTGGGCTCCAGTCATATGATTCAAAAATCTAACATGGGATTTTGAGGGGGGAAGCGTTCAAACTGGTCTGACGTGACGTTGGACGTGCATTCCCACGTCACGTCAGAACAATTTGAACGCTTCCGAGTAAGATTAAAAGCGGGTTTCATGAAACTGAATATATTGAAGAAATAGTATGTAATTGAGAATAATTGAAAGGACGTATAAATATCATAATTTGCTGCAAAAATGATATTCTGCATGATCATGACTGAATTATCGATTGAAATCAAATTGACGTGTATTCGTCAATGAAGCGTTGATTGTCCGATCAAGCTTTATGAAATCCGGGGTATATGTTAGATTGTTGAATCATGCGCACTATGTCGTGGTCCCACGTCACCTCAGAGTAATCAGTAGGCAACTTTAAATTTTTCTATCATGTGCAATAAACCCACCACCCTGAGCTCCAGCCAACCCAATTCAAGAAATTCAAATGGCAACACCCTACTCATGTAACATACATAATTCGTGTATGGAACGCTTTACATGTGTGTTCGTCTGTTTTGCAGATTTTCCCCCTGCCACACAAAAAAAAATGAAATGCATCGTTTCTGACAATAAACCAAAATCTATTGACGAGAAACAAAAAAGGGACTCTATAATAACCACGGTAATAACCGAGATAATAACTATCTGAAGAATGATGACAAACATTCTGACGACTAATAAATTGATTACTGATCATTCATTTCAAATTTTACGAAATAACCAAAATTTAAAATATTTTCCTCATTTTTATTTTCCATCATTCGGATGGAGGTATTCTTTACGAGATCTAAAATGATGTACCCGAGGATGTACCACAAGTAGGGAACTCCTTAATAATTTCTTGTTAAGGCGTGGCTAGAGGCTAGAGCGCGGAATGTAAATGCTTAAAGGTGACATGACAATATTATTGTTTCCCCTTTATCAAACATTTCAAATGTTTTCACATACCTTTCATAACTTTGGAGAAAGTTTAGTAAAACGCAGTTTGCATATTTATGTATTTATACCAAGGAATTATCTCAGAGCTTCGATTCAAGATCCAATAGCTAAAATACAGAAAATATCGGTTGGATTCCCATAGGTATCCTCTCTATAACCATCCACTCTTGTTGTTAATTTCATACTGGATTTATAAGTGTTATCGTTACATGTCTAACGCCACACACCATTATGTTTCCAATTCTCCAAACTACGAACTATGTATTCAAGTTTATCGCATGAGTAAAAGCGATATTGCTCCAGTACATTGAACAACCTTCCTCTATTAATATGATATGTGCACGGTACACGTTACGTGAATAGAGCAGAGAGCAATTTATTTCCCCCAGAGGACTTCATACGCTTCGATATGGGACATGAATAAAGAATTTCCTGTCTCCATATTTGTTCAAACGTCACTCAGAGATGGCATATTCTGAAGGTCACCGATACCGGGGCAATATTCGGTTCGGAAATTCTGAAGAAAATGCTTCAGGTTTATTAGTTGTAAAAATAAAGATATGGAAAAAGTCAGTTCTTCACGATATGTTGATTCTCGAAAACGAACTGGAAATGCCCGGTTTATCTATAATGCTCAAGACGTGGGTGGATATGGGGCTTTTTCTCGTGCTTTTTACAGAAATCACATTACATGAAAATTGAACGTTATTAAGTAAGGATCGAGGACTTTTGATAAACTGGTTTGCAGCGAAGAATAATAAGAGTTGAATTAAGAAATGAAATTGGTTTACAAATATCAGTCTTGTTTTGACTCCTGCAATGAAGTTCCACACAAACGCAAAACGTTAAAACATCGGATATTTTTTTGCGATACGTCAAGTGGCAACGCTGTAAGAAAAACTTTCATTCATTGTCCTATCATTTTGCAAAACAATATGGAATGTTCCATCATTTCCATGTATTCATCAACTCATCACTAACTTGGGGCTCGAGGAAGGTAAAAATATAAATAGTATCTTCGTTCTGTTGTTGCACTTCGATTAGCAATGTGGGCCTTATAATAAGTCACTATGATGATAAATCAAGAAGGCAACACCAACGCTTAGAATTCTGATGTATATTATTATGCTCCCTGAAAAACATTATGATCAACAATGTAGCTACTATAGTCTGGGGAGTGTTATCTGAGGATAATACAAATTTCAAAGCTGTATCTATAGTCAGTAGGAACTAACAAGTCATTCAATCTTTAGGTCAACTTTGAAACAAATGAAACAATATCTCCAGGTCGAGTAGGAGGAAGTCCAAACTAATGGTAGTTGAAATTTCATAAAAAAATAAGAAAAAAATAAAAAATATGAGGTGCCCTATTTGAAATAACTAAGTTTTACTCAACGTCTGGTATAATCGGAAGTATCTCCGACTCTTAAATATGCAAGGTGAATGGACCCTGTCATTTATTGCGATCCACAAATTTTCAGACAAAGTCTCATTCGGTTTCCTAGAAAGGCCTAGTGACCAATTTGCGTGAAACAGCCTGTATATTTATGCGTTACATTCCCTATTTTGAGAGGTTAGCCTTACAAAATAAGAGAATAAAATTGGCAAAATGAAATCGTCACGTCCCACTATACACAAAGAAGAAGAATATATTGATGAAGTGCACAGGGTGTCCCGAATAAATTAAAAATTTTTCAGTTTCTTGAGATAAAAGAAGGACATCCGTATTTTTGATTTTCGACAGCTGGCCCCCTCATTCGGAGATACTACTCTCTTATTTTTTTTACCTCTGAATCCATACATCGTAAACAGTGAATTTGACGAACTGGAAATTTATGATATGCGAAATGCGAGGCGAAATGTAATAGCGCTACCTGTTTTGGGTCGGTTTTGGGAAAATATCGCGTTGAGGCACTCTTTACTGGACTACAATGTCTTCCATACCATTGAAGGCGTATTCGAATTCTTCAAAAATTTTTGAAGCTTTGGAAAAGCCATTCAATTGAAAAACTTTCTCTTCTCCTGCCACAGCAATCCTTTTATAAAACGCGAATCTTGAAAAGAATCTCCAAATGTCATTCCATGCGAATCTCAAAAGGCGTTCAATCGCATTTTTCAATTCAATGCAGTGGCGACTCGTGCTCATTTGAACCAAGGAGGCTAAGATTTTGATGAGAAATTAGCAGTCTATCAATGATATTTTTTCGATATAAAATAAAGTGATATTTTTTCTGAAATTAATTTTCTTTTGAAATGGTGAATATGAGATTTATTTTTTGCCAGGATATTCCAGCTGACTGAAATTATTCCCCAAAATCCAATGTACAATAATTTCGCAATATTCAATTTCTTCTATTCCATCCATTATATTTCCGATCCAGTATTAACCCCTTACAGCAAAATCACAAAGAATCCGGAATTACAGTTCACCACGAAACCGTTGAATTGAAATGAACCCGTAAATAGCTAACGGAGCTCAGCCTCCTTTGCTCTATTGAAATCTCGGATATTCCCGGTCAGTCGGCAAGCTGATGAGAACTTTGAGCGTACGCCGATGGCGTGCATTACGCTGTTGGCGGAGTCAAATTAGCGAGTTGCCTCCCCTGATTATGCAACACACATTGCAGGGTAGCGTCACGGCCACTAAATGTGATGCCGCCAAAATAGGTAGCACCATAAGATTTCGCATATCATTAAACTCTTGTTTACTGAATTGAGATAAAAAATCAAAAAAAGGGGTCCATTTATTTTGTTTCAAAGACCTGTGACCATAATTAACCAGCATTAATTTCGGCAGGGGTGTGCTTGTAACTGTCTCATTGACACATTCTCCAGAGAAACTGACTAAATGTAAAACTCTAGATATATTATCAGTAGAGTACCGCCAAGAGCTTTTCTTAAACATTAAGGCAGCCAATAAAACCTTCGTTTAGCGATCACGCTCAAAGTCCTCTGCAATCTTCACAATTTGACAAAACACGGCGTCTCGTTCTCTTCAAGGGAAGAGCAAAGAAATTGCGGTAATATCGGCCAGAATACCGGTGCAAATTGCGTCCCAGTTATCCGAAGACTGCCTTGAATGGCCTGATTAATCCTCCCGTTGGTCATAAAAGTATTAGACCTAATCCAGTATCGCCGCCAAGTCGGGCCAAATTCATTTGTCGCGGTCTGGTCCAATAATTCGGTGGAAGCGTTAACATCCTGGCAGCACGCCAATTCCTGCAACGGAGGCAGTCATTATCGGGATCCCTCCATATGAAGTCGGTATTTCCAGCTATGGCTTAATGCTCGTCATAAAAGTCGGGCAAGACTGGAAATACATAAGTATTGTTATTTATATTTTCCTAATGTTTCCGGGCGTTGAACGTGGATGATAAAGTGGATGCCGGGGGCACTAATGGAAAAGATCCCGGGGTGATATCAGCCACGGAACACAGATTCTTGCTGCCAGAATTAAATGAGTTGTGGACTGTACCGAAATTAATTCTGATCTACGGTGCGAAAATTAAATTTTCGCTGCTTGTTGCAACCTCGAAAGAATATGGGTTATATCGAAGGCCAGGATGTTCATAAATTCGCCTCCAACCGAGATTTCGCGAAGAAGCTTGAATTCTATATCGTCGTCTAGATCGCACCGAAAATGAATTATTTTTTTTAAATCTGCAATAACTTGATAACGTGAAATGGGGTGAATAGAAACACCTTCGGATAAACATATCAAACGGACGATGGGTCCTCGAGCGAAACCGGGGCGTCGCTGTGAGGAATATTTCCAATTCTCATTACGATACGCCACCTCTCTCACCAATACTGAACCAAGCCTCCCTTACTCTGTAGAATCCTACATCCATCCATGACTCCCAGACATAACCACTACCTGCAGTCAACGAAAGTACAATTATTCGTCAAGAAACTGCAAGAGGGTTTAAGAGTTGACCCCGTCGACAAGTGCCACGGGCACCACTGAAATATCAATCATTCCATTAATGCGAGGTATGCATGAATCACGGCAGGAATTCTCAGAAAGTTTGGAATATCTAACCGCAAACTGTAGACCGGTTTACGGATTATTGTCCCTCATCAGTACAGTGCAGTGATAAACATTTCAACCGGAGGATGGGGTCTTTAAAGCGAAATCGGGGCACCGCTGTGAGGTATATTTTCAATTATCATCACACCAAGACCAAGAAGAATCAAGAATAACACCTGTCGATTTTAAAATCTGCAAATTTTATGATATGTATCCAACTAGCTATCCACCTCGCTATCCACCATTACTGAGGGTGGCCAATGAAAGACCGTCGCATCAAGAAATAATATATGCTATCCATGTTTCATCCGTGATGAGAACTGTTACGGAATTTCCTGACTTTATTAAATGCTGGTAAGTTCTACCCAGTACCAACCGAGTACATATTCGAGCGCCATCCAGCAGCCAACAAGCCAAGATTGAATTCCCCACCTCCTGACCCCAAAGCAAAGATGGTAGCGTTCATCATTTCATTTCACGAACGTCAACTTTATTTATATTTGGATGAAAACGTAAACTAACCATAAGTTCCTTATATTATCCATGTCGAATGGCAGAGTCATGGAACATCAGGATAGAAATAAAAGTCCTTCTCATGTTTTTAGATGGTTCCGATCTAAGGAAGCTTACCTCAATTTCTTCCTTCCCAAATGAAATCACTCTTCCAATATAATATTGTTTCTATTGACCCCACTCTAACAAAGTGGTCGCAGTTCACTTACAACTAATTTTATTTTCTACTGGTATTCATATCAACCTACCAAGCAAAGTTAATTCCGCACCACAAATTCACCGAAAGAACAACTGAATCTGGTTCTCAGTTGGGCAGTGTTACCTACCCTTTGAAACTGTTATTTTTGGTACAGTCGCTCGATACAATGAATGTCTACAGAGTGAGCTTATCAGTCCATCCTTTCAATAGCATGAGCAGAGAAAGAAATAGGGTTGTCTCTGGCATGAGCTTCCAGCGCCTCATTAATCAGGCTACTATAGGGTGAGGCACTATGTTCAATTGAAATAAAATTTTCATCAGTAGCAGATTATTTATTCAATTATCATATGGTGAAACCTTGGGCTAGTCATACTAGCGTTTCTGCAATAAAAACCTCTGAAGGACGATTCATAAAAATGCCATCCCATACACATATGGAACCTCCTCAAAAAGCAGATGTGGGAACCTTAAACGCTCGCTTCTCCTTCCCTCCAAACAAAAGTGCGTCAATTGGAGTTGACCAAACGGAATCTAAACTCATCCATAAATAAACACCGACTCCAATCTTCAGCTGTCCAATTGCGGTGATCCTTGTCCAACTGCCATCTGCTTCCGAGTCTGCTTCCTATTCAAAATTTCTGTTGCAACCCTCAGTAATCTATTGAGTGATATATGTAATTCTTCCTAGCATTGATGATCGAAAGACGATGTGAAATTCATATGTGATTTCTATTAGTTGTTTAGTAGATCCTCCTCTGGTCACGAACTCGAAGCAAAAACATAACAATATCAACGTATTCGAATAAATCTGTCTAAAATTAACACATAAATAGCAAAAGATTAATATTTTCAGTTGGCAGAGACTTTCTAAATATTCTTTCCGATAAATCTTTAGAGTCGTAATGGTTCAGTTCGCAACTTCGCCAATGTACTATGAAATGTTTGATCATTTTGAACGATGTATTATCTCTTCTATGTCATTCAGTAAGCGTACCCCATGGAATAGAATAGTAGTAATCATATTCATCGAACTTCATATCATGCGTTATAATTATGCGGCATTTCATGAAAATCTCCACATAACTACCGTAAATGCACTATATTATTCGAATCCAGATATTATGTATCTATATATAGAATACGAGAGATATGTTGGAGCGACATAATGAAGGGAATGAAGAGAGAACGTGCCCACAGTATTAATCTGTAGATATTTGGAATCAATGTTTAGAATAGGATGTGCTCAGTTATATATTTAACATCTGAAAAGCCTTCCTTTGAGAGTTATATAATAATTAAAATCCTAAAACAGAATGCGAGAGATATAAATTATTCAATACAATAGCTGAAATGAAACAAAAATAACGTGAGATGAACTTTCTGTCAAACTCTATTCTAGATTTATAAAATATACATGATAAGGTGATTGAATCTTAGTCCGAATTTTCTATTTTCTTGGAGATTGTTTCACTCAACTTGTGTCAACAATTTTTTTTTTCATAAATAAGATATACATACGAATATTTTCCTCTACAAAAAACAACAAAGATCAAATATGAAATCTAACCAGAGACAACAACGAGACGCCCAACTCCCCACTATATTTCGTCCGATGTTTTGCATCCTTGTCTCACAGCATCGAACCTGTTTGTAGATGGCGCCAAAGGCACTGGTGTAGCGTTTAGCGCGGGAATTATGAATTATTCTTTTGTGTATTACTGTTTTCTTGTTTTGAAGTATGGGAGCGATTTCGCGCAACCATGAAATTGATGCTGAAATTTTTGCTATGTTGATTATTATAATCAATTGGCAAACAATTTCGCTATCAATATGGCTGCGTGAAAATTTTTGGATGGAAATACAACTTTTCGAATGGTGGTTTTACGATTTATTGGAATTTGAATGAAACTAATAACAAACATATAGGAGAACAATTGAAGTATTAAAAAAGGGAAATATAAAACAAAACAAGTAAAATATAAAGCAAGTAACGTATAAACAACAAAATAGGTCAAATGACATTCACATATTCTTCATTTTCATCAATTTTTTCGATTTGATTATAGCATTTTTTTGGTTTTTAAATTTCTGGTTTTCCCTTTTAACCCACCAGACTATTCCAATATTTACAATACTTTGCACTGTTATAGTTTCTATCTGTTCGCAATGTTGTTCACATGTTAACCATGAAAAATCAATGTGATTATGAACAAATTTAGAGGCATGATATGGAAGGTCAGAAATATTAGAGTTATCCACCATAAAATTCTCCAAAGAAGTTATACCTTGTGCAATGGATATTGTGAATACAACACTTGGATAATACAAACTCCTCTTATCATCTGACCATTCCTTGTTCCAGATGAACATGTTGTGTGCCTCCAACACATCTGATGACAATAGAGCAGAACAACCCGTACACGTTATTTTCTTATAGATGCCTTTCAAAATGAAACCAGCAACATAAGCTACTGAAAAAGTTTCTGCACGGCCCCCATTCACATCTGCTTCAATTATGGATACCGTCTCCTCTGTTGATATTTCTGGCATACATATGACTTCAACTTCATTAGGTTGATATTCTCCTTCTTTCTCATCTTTCTCCAGAAATGATTTTAAATTGCTGAGAAGATCATTATTGTCCTTCTCACAGTTTGAATGAGTGGAACAATGAATTAGATTGTTTAAAATTTGGGCTTTCAAACTACCCACAAATTGAAAAGCAGAGGGATTATCATTACATCCTGATCCATATCTGATGCATCCAAATAGGTTCTCTAAAGGATCTTGATTTAGAGACCTTGGACGCAATACTGTAAATCCTTTAGAATGCACATATGCCCAGATTCCCCTGATAGCATTCAGAGATGTAATCCAACCCATTTGAGATGGTGGTGTACTTTGCTTGACCTGCCCGCTTTTTGAAAGCCTTTTAAATTTCCAACTCTTCACCATTTGCAAAGCTTTTGGCCAATATTCAATATGAGGAGAGTTTTCAGTAATATTACATTTCAACTCCTTTCCTGACTGGTTGGTGTTCCCATTAAAACTATCGAACAGCGTATCCACTTCCATCAGGAATGAGGCTGTAGCAATACACTCCTGTTGCATTGCTCCTAAAAATTGATATTCGATGAAAAAATATAAAGATAAATTTGAAATTAATTTTACCATTTCTTATCATCGAGTACAAATATGCTGACACAGTTCTACTCATTACTTGTGCAGCTATGTTAACCTTCATGGCATACTTCATGATTGGGTCAAAAAAATTATCTTTCAGCTTATGAAGGGACCTGAAGACATAAGGAGATGCCTTGTCATGCTCATAAGCCCAACGAACATGCGAGAATTTGGCCTCCATAGTTGTAACGCTTTCTTCTATTTGAACGTTCAGAAATACATTGTATTTCCTGAATAAAGCATAAGTACGCTTTAATAAATGAGGGACATCGTACATAATAAAAATTTTTTTGGCTCCATATATAAAATATGGTTTTTGAGTTGTCACACCCAATTCTTTCAGGCACTTGACATTGTTAACACCCATATCACAAATAGTTGCAACAATGTCTAATTTTGCTACGTTTGTAACAGCTTTGATGACATCAAATAGACAATTTCTAAGAATTTCTGAACTGCAACTCTTGTGGGTGAAGTAATACGCTATAGGTTGCTTCCATTTACGGTTTAGTCCCACAAGCATAAAGGCTAGAACTTTTCTGGCAGCCTGTTTTCCACTTCTTTCTCCTCCAAAGTCCTCAAAGCCAATGATTTTCTTCTGGCCCTTATCGTAGTACAAGTTTTCTTTGATGTCCATTTCATCAAAGAGCAACACGCAACAGCGATCAAGGTCCTCTTTTATGTTTTCATTAATATGCTCAAAAATGTTTTTATTTATTCCAGCATTCAATGGCACCTTTTTGAGCAAGTTCAATACAGTGTTACGTGAAGGAAGCGCAACAAAGGAGCTCAGCAATTTGTAGCATCTGGGACTTTTCTTCAATAATAATAGAGACATAATTTTATCGTCCAAAGTCCATCTTCTGCCTCTTTTACCCTTCACTTTCGAACATCTCAATTGAGACATCATGAAGTTCCAGGATGTTTTAGGCATGTTTTCATATAAATTTCGAACCTCTGGGGCATCAGACAACTCTAAAACGCTCCTTAAAGTTTTAGACTTTTGTCTACACTGTTTTTTGAGTTTCCGTAAGTGGTCTTCTTTTTGTTGGATGATTTTCACCAATTTCTTTTTCCTAGGTGAAGAGTGTATTATGGAGAAATTTTCTATATCTCTGAAAATTTTTCCTCTTCGTTTGGGTGTTTGTGGCTGATCCAACTGCATACTATTAGAGAACCCCTCTGCATCTAAAAACAATGTGAACTTCAATTTTTATATACCTACAGTTTTTGAGAATTTTCAATTCCTCTCACATTGAAATATTCTTGATAACAGCATACAAACAAAGGAAAAAGGGCGCCAAAGTTTATTTTGAATCGTGGCGTTGTATACACTAGAGATTCGGTCCTAATTTAAAACATACCTGATTCAATAATATTTGGGATATCAGATTCGATTGGCATATCATTGCTACTTTCAGATACAATAAATCTGCTTTCTTCACATTTTTCATCTGGCGTTGCAGAAGTCGAAGCGAGTGATTTATTGAAGAACTGCATTGGAACTGCATCTCTGAGCAGTCTATGATTTATAGAATCTGTGTATGATTCTAGAGTGAAATGTTTAGAGCATATTCTGTAATTTCGGAGATTCTCTCCCATGAATCTCATTCCTAATTTTTCTTGCCAGATTTTGGATCTGAAAATATAAAAAACAACATTGTATTCACAGTTATCACTGGTATAAATATCATTCATCACTGGTATTCGTGTCCTGACCAGAAATAAAGGTCGAAACGTCGGCATCTCATTAAGGATTTTTATTTCCCCTGTCCTCTTTGCCACTACATAGTTGATTATTTATGGTATAAATATCTTCAACTTACTTGTTAATATTAGTTGGAAATCGATGCATTTTTGGTACTTCATCTTCTCCAGCTCCACAAATAAAACATTTAACCATTTTAAAAGAATAATTTGTCACAAACAAAGTCTCACAAAATTTAAATTTCAAACCACTGTCACTCAGTTGACGCATGTGTAGCTGTATTCCGTGTTGCCACAAGTATTTGCACGTGGACTGATGAACATAGAATAGCGCTTTCGCCATTGGAAATGGAACATTGATTTTGTTAATTATCTCGCAATGGCAGTTTATATTTATACATTTGGCAACGCCAGCAAAACCGTATGCAGCGCCTCTACATTCAGGGCCGTTGATGTTAGACAAAGATAGATTTATGTTATTTTCATTGAAATAGACAAAGATGATTGACATAGCCTGAATCGGACAAATTTAGTGAAGGAGTTGACCGTCTCGTTGTTGTCTCTGATCTAACATTGAATTAAAAATCAAACGTTGACTACACTGACGTTTCAATAAAAAAAAATGACACCAACCAAACTCATCCTAGTGCTCAAAGTTTCACTTCAGGAATGAAATACAGTAAAACGAATTATTAGTGGTTATACTAATAACTTAGCCCCTTCCCTAATTACACCCTAAGTCTAATTTGCAGGTTCTGATCAGATATAAATGAATTGTTCGACAGGGTTGATTCGTCGTCCAAAAATTATGTGGGCCTTTTATATGAATTTTTTATGAGCCCCTGCTCTTAGCAACCCTAGAAAAAAGCACTTTTAATTTTTTTCTTGAAAATTAGAAAACTGGCAGGAATATAATTGAGCAAACATTTTATGGGAACAGAAATGTACTCGAAAAAATTTTTGTGGTGTTTCCCAATAATGTCAGCATGATATCCACTTACTTCATCGTCTTCTTCTTTAGCTCTACAACCCCAGGTGGGATTATTCTGACTATGCCTCTTCCTTTCATGTTTGACGGTTATTCATTATATTCGTGTGGCATTAAAAAAATTCAGGAACAGATTCCTGAAGAAATTAAATTCATGTAAATAATTATATGTGAAATTGGCTCCTAGAAAACGATTCATCACTAAAAAACAGATTGATTCAAGTTCTCAACGGTTTCTGGTCCAAATTCGAATTAACCAACAATTAGACTAAATGATGAAACTCTCTTTCCTATAGAAAGACTCAGCGTCTGCACAAATCACATTGATTCATTCTTGATTGATGTGAGCCTATAAATTTTGAAAGCGATTGCAAAAAATAAATTTCTCCTTTGGCATAATTTGCACCTACGCTAATTGAGGGTGGAATGCCCCGAATATTTCCCTGATTAGCGAAGTTTATTAAAAATTCCAGAGTATGGATCGATATGGCCTTTTCAAGAAAGGTGCGCTCTCCTGCAACGCAGTTGAATATTTCATATCAGGTAATTGAAATAACTGAAAATTTCAGGACTTTGATCTCGGTCGGTTCGAAAATTTTCATATTAGATTTTAGCTCGTCTAGAATATCTCCTACTTGAAAAAACCTTTATTCAACTCCTATAACCTATTCTACGTGAAGTTTTGATGAATTTCTTGTTACAAATTTTAATAATAGAAGCATTTGAATGTAGGATTGTGAGCGATACGGTTATAGAAATTAATATGATAAAATCATTTTTGTTCTTTAACCCGCTTTTATGCGTTTCACGTTTTATTTTATGTTGAATAAATCATATTGGAATCTGGTACGAAAAATGAGGTATGGAATTCACACAAATTCGAACCATTTATTTATATCTCTTCATAAACTTTTTAGGGTTTTCACTCCCAATCTCTGAAACAAAATCAATTAAAAATGAAATCAACGATTTGCTCCTGCGTAAATTCTTGCACTAATTTGTCAGGAGCAAATTAACTAGAAAAAATTGTTGCCTGACAATGAACTCAAAATAAATAACGTTGAAATTATAATTCTTTGTAACGTTTCGGAGTCTATATCAGACTCCTTCATCAGACGAAAAAATCTACTTTTGAAAATCTTCTGAATTGTCGCTTTTTGTCTGACATTAATTGTCAACACACAGAGACTGCACAGAAACGTTGATTCATTTAATTTTGAAATTACCGGATGACAGTTCCTTCTTTAGCAAATTGATCAAGATAATAATTTGGCAAATTGTTCGGTAGGAGTGGATCGTATTTGAATCAATTTGCTAAAGAAGGAACTGTCATCCGGTAATTTCAAAATTAAATGAATCAACGTTTCTGTGCAGTCACTGTTTCTGTGTGTTGACAATTAATGTCAGACAAAAAGCGACAATTCAGAAGATTTTCAAAAGTAGATTTTTTCGTCTGATGAAGGAGTCTGATATAGACTCCGAAACGTTACAAAGAATTATAATTTCAACGTTATTTATTTTGAGTTCATTGTCAGGCAACAATTTTTTCTAGTTAATTTGCTCCTGACAAATTAGTGCAAGAATTTACGCAGGAGCAAATCGTTGATTTCATTTTTAATTGATTTTGTTTCAGAGATTGGGAGTGAAAACCCTAAAAAGTTTATGAAGAGATGCAAAATCCTCCCAAAATAAATTTCAATCGATATTTATTTATATGTTTAATTTAATTTTTTGCATATTCAAGTTGTTCTGTTTTCTCATTATTTATATGATGGGTGGACAAAATTCTGTTTTCAAATATTTCGTATTGGTTAGATATTTCTCGGATATTTCTCACTTGAATACTTGGTATGTAGGATCGTTATATCGTTGTAATTATCCTTAAAAAAAAACAGCTCGCATAGGGATACAGAGGTTGATTCGTCATCCCTTAAATTTCAAAATTCGTTAACACGGAAACTATTTCCTGGAGCATAACCATATTTGGTATGTAGTATCATTATATCGATGTGATTAACGACAAAAAAAACAGCGACTCGCATAGGGATACAGGGGTGATTCGTCATCCCCTATGTTTAAAAATTTTATAATACGGAAACTATTCGCCGGAGCCTAACTTTATTTGGTTATTATCCAATTTGATGCAGTCGTTTGATCGTGATGCACTTACATAATTCATTGATTGCCTTTTATTTCTTCAGATTATATAACATTATATTATCAGAAAAGAATGAAAATGAAGGAATAGAAAAGTTTCACAGGTGATTACAATGTTGAAAGTAAGTGTGAAAAACAGGAGAACCTGACAATTAGAAGAAGTTGCAGGTAGTAAGAGGACAATGAACATTTGAAACAGGGTTGATACTTCCTTTTCGGCCCAAACCGGACTGTCCTAGTTCTCGGTTTATGAGGATATTATCTATAAATATGTTTCTCATCACCGGGTAATTGAGTAACACAACCAATAAACCTTTGAACCGTTTCCGATAGTCCCTCAACATTCCTTGAATAGTACAACAGTTTAATATAAAGTATGGAAAAGCCAAATGAAATGGAATACATGAATGGATTCATTATCTCGACTACTGTGACTATGCATGAAATATTCTAATACAAATCGAACTTGAATTTTAGTGTGCTATCTTCCTATGTAAAAATGCGAAATCTACCGTGTTATCGAATTTAAAAATTTTAGGGGTGACCCGCTGCGAGTCGCTGATTTTTTTTTGTGGTTTATCACATCGATATAACGATTTTACATACCAAATATGGTTATGATCGGGCGAATAGTTTCCGTATTATCGAATTTTGAAATTTAAGGGATGACGAGTCACCCCTTGTATAACTGCGAGTCGCTGATTTTTTTTTTGTGGTTAATAACATCGATATAACGTCATGATCTTACGAATTTTTGTTTTAGTGGAACGTAGGTATATTCGAGGATAAAAACATCCAGTCCTCGAAATAGTTTCCAAGATTAATTTTTTATCCCTTTATATCGTTTCACTCTCATTCCACTCTCATTTCAACAACTCTGTGACCTTTATGCATTTTCGGTTGATATCTATTGCATGCTATAACGTAATTTTAGCTTCTGGCTGTACGCCACTGGTCACCGCATTCGGGTGTTTCCGTCGAACGGTTTGCTAGGTTCACATCGGTGTTCTTGTAGGCGTGTTAACTTTTTTGTGTGTTCTTTTTTTAGCCTTGCAACTCCACCGGGTAGAATCTCCTTTCTGTTCATTTCTCCACTAGGTTGTCACTCTAAAGCAGTCTTGATTAATGTAGTTGTATTTAGGCTCTTAACAAAATACATCAATACATACAGAATCGTTTTTTTATTGCCCTTTATATGTCATTCATTTACGCAAATTATCCTCTTCAATTTTTGAGCAGTGTATACCTAGTAAATATTGCATACTTTCTGTGCCTGTTTGCTTCGCAAGACGAATTATCCTTACTTCATTTACTCTTTTTGAGATGGCGTAGGAACAGTGGGCAGTTGAAAAGTTAACTGTAGTCTTAAGACTTCCTCGGAGAGGCCAGTGAAAATCGATTTTTCCAATAAAAAGTTTCGAATAAGAGCTTTTTTTACTTTTCATACCATTCTTACTCAATTTTTTTCATCACTGATTTCATTTCAGCTAGTTTTAAATATAATTGTTCAGGTTAAGATATTGGAATATCACGGATAGAGAATATAATTTTATTTTTGAGTAGTTATAGATCTAGATATAGAGGTAATCTGAAATTAAAAACTAAGCTCAATAATAAGGATTAGGTACCAAAAAAAAACTGAAAGGTACCGTAATAATTTTACTGTTATCGTTGAAAAAATGTATAGTAAAACATTTTTCACTTCTTAGTTCATCTTACACGTTTCGAGTAAAGAGAAAATCAGTCTCCCTTGAAATAATCTTTCGTATTGAAGTCCTGAACCTTTTAGTTCTTACTTTGAACGAAATGTTACAATTTCGTGAAAGAAACTGAGAAAATGAGTTCCTTTAAGATAACCATTTCAACTAGGAAAACCCATTGATTCATCAGAAATCGAATTTCTTCACCGGACAATGTTCTCTTTTATAACCGAGCCCCATTTGTCAGGTATTCGACCCTGTCGCTGACACGTTCCACTAGAATACCCTCCAACAAGGTGGAAAACTAACCGGGGGATTTGAACCCCTGGGATTAAGAAAGCATACACGTGATGGTGAAAAGTTTCGGAAAATATTATTCATCCACTTCAAAAACGCAAAGAGTAATTTCCGTATTTTTCCCCTGCGAATTATCCAGCTAAGTGGAGATACCAGCCTTGTCGCCCTCGGAAATATGGGAGCGAAAGTGCGAGCACGCTCTCTTGTATAATTTCACAGCGAGGAATCATCCCCATCCCGAAAATTATGCATGCTCAAATTTCCCAATTTCTGTATATTTACTCTCGCGTGAAGATGAAGTGTGGCATGTCCAGTATTTCAAGTCTTAACTGGTCGTATATTCTCTCTAGGTTTCACCCTTGGATTCGCTGCACTTCGGGCAATAGCTGTGAAACTTTGTAGTTTTCATTTCATTTGTGGGAATACTTTCTACCTCAAGGGTAAATTTGGAGGTAACCAGCAGTTAGTTTGGGTATCGCGTAGGCAGGGAAATTCCTTCTGAGCATGGAAATTATTGTGTTTCCCTTGTGTGTAACTGCACATACTTATTCGAATCAAAAAGCTAGCCGGGCGGACTCAAAATCTATTAGCCTTCGCTAGTTATTACGTAATTTACAATACTTCATTAAATTTATAAATTAGATTAACCAGTTTGTTGACATTGGTCGTTAATGGTGGTGAGACTTTCCTTGAGTTCACATATTTTTTTTATAACAGGGTAGTGAATACAATGAGGTCAAAAAACTTAATAAAGAAAACATGTTTCCTTTAGATATCAAATTTCTCTCATGACGCATTTAAAAACTATTTTCGTGCCGAATTTACTTTACGTCATATTGTTTTCAGAATGTTATTGTATCACTCAAACCATGCAGTCATAACGTGTGTTCCAAGCAATTCATCGTCAACTGTGGCATTTTGATGGTTGATATTCTGTGTTCAAACTTGTTACTTATCTTACTTATCTACCGCTACATCATTCGAAGTGTGAAAATATGTGAACCCACTAACATATAAAAAAATCCACCTACTTCAAGAAAAATATTTTTGATCGCACGTTATCTTTATAACCTGAATAGTAATAAAAAAATAATGTAGCTACTTCAGTACCATTTTCCACGAGAATAAGGTTTCCAGTATCTGTAAACAATAGGAATGGCAATGAAGTTTTTGATCAAACACTCTTGTTTGCGAAATGAAATAAAACTGCAAAAAGTGTAATCTGCGAAGCTCATTGTAAATTTCAAATTTAACATTAGGAAGAGTCCGGAAGACATGAATCACTTTAAGTATTTCAATTCAAATTTCGCGCAACCGGTATTATAAATAGCTTGCGACATACTCTTAACAAGGCACAACTAGTGGCGGTTCCATTTTGGCCGCCATCAGAACAGTTCAGTGAGTGAGAGAGTTGAACCTGATTTTGTTGTTAGGAAGTAAGAAATTGAATAATTTTTGTTTGTTAAACTATCTGAAAAGTTTAATATGTGCGTGGTGTTATTTAGTTTTATTGCTTTCATTGGTTAATATTGTTCTGAAAACGATGAGCCTATTCAATAATAGTTGTAAAAGTTCCAAGAAAATATCAGTTGAATAGCTTAAAAGGAGTGTGGGAGACTTGACCCATGGTCGAGAGACATAATCAGTGATCAAGTTTCCCGCACTTAGCTCAGATAATAGTTTGCTTCGAAAAATGAAAATTGAATTATGGAAATAAATATAAAAAAATATACAAAGATAAATAAAGTGAAAAACATCTCGGAAATAAATCAGAGTGACTCTGAAATTGAAAATATGTATTTCATACGCTTATACATCTGATGATGAACACCTTGACATAGACAATCGTTGGTCATTGGAAATTGTTTTCTTTCAATGTTTTTCCTGATAACCAAACTCATGCTCAAGTATCTGTTGAACCCTGTTCAACTCTCCCGTTGATTAGGGAGACATGAGCGAAATTTCGGTTCCTAAAAAAAGAATTGCTGTAGGTACTCGAAATGTTCATCTCACCATAACCCTACTACTATCTATCGTTACCTTTTAGGGACTTAATATCTTCACGCAAAAAAATGATTGGCTACCATTTACAGATACAATTCAAGTGGCTTCAGAGTGAAAAGGGATTCAACTCTCCCGTACTCTCCATCCTTGTCTAACTGTCTCGAACTTCTGCCCAAATTTTTTTCTCCGTTTTGTGTCATTTATTTCATATTCAATAATACGATTATGGATTCGTTTCAGTATCCGACTCTGTATCCGATTACGCAATGAAACAGAACTTATAGGTGTTAATTATAAAGTCACGTTTTATTTTCAGATACATGCGTATATTATTATAAATATCTTCAACACGAATTCACAATTCGGTGGTGGCTCACTAATCAGATCCAATATCAATGTACCATAACGTTTCACAGTTCGGATATTATAAAACAACACCAATTAATCTCTAATAATCCATATGATGTCACGGCAGAACTGGAGCTGAACCATGATTGTATTGGAGCGGAAATTCATCATTTGTTCAGAAAACACGGCCAAATGACATAATGCTGCACACAAAAAGATCACAATCGAACTGTTGTGTCGGAAATAATTGAGTACCGGACCAATTAAAGAGCCATTAGCACGTCCTCGGTTGAGGCGCATCAAATTGTCCGAAAATATCATATACATGTATCTATACAATACGTTTGGATTTCTGTCACTGAAGGGGATTTCAGTGTATACAGGGTGTTTACTAAAAATCTGGAGGAGTTGATTCCTTGTCTGAAAAGATGTATGTTTCTGGAAGACATGGGATCAAATATGCACCCCTTTTCCACCTGAGTTATGGGGTGCCAAAAATGTGTAATTTTCGTTGAAGAATTGCCTGTCCTTTGCTTAGCGGTGACAATTCCTTAAAACCACCTATATTTGTCGTAATATGCAAACTTGCCGAAAAAGTCTTTTTTGAAACCTAAAACAAACAAAAAACTTGTTGAATACACTGAGAAATAACCAAACATATTTGAAATTTTTTGTAGGACGTAGTCGAGGACGTAGTGTAGTGTAGTAGGTACTACACTTTTGTTTCGGATCCATCAATATTTTTTTGGTCTGAGCTTTTCTCGGCCTGGCCTCTGTAATATATGGTATGGGAATGTTAAGAAAAGTGGTACATTAAAAACGTGAAAAGATTCCATTTTTAACACCCCTATATCTCAAAACGGAACATGTTTCATCCCATGTTTGTTATTGAATGTAAATGTTTTTTGGACAAAGAATCGCCTCCTGCTGTTTTGCCGCATCTTAAGTAAACAGCGAAACAGCCTGTAGATGTTAGTGAATGTTTTTCGAAATCCTCATTTTTTGCTACATTATATGCTCGATTATGTTATTATGTATCATGTATTTAGTTTTTGGAATGATTTCCTTCTATCAATGTTCAAAGGCTTATAATTTTTCAGTACAAAACAATTGTTTTGGTGTAATTAAAGTTACTAAAGTTTTGTATTAGATAACGGAGTTATTTACTTTCCGTTGAAAGACAAGGGTAATCGAACAATTACATTAGGAAAGGAGTTAGGTGGACAAGAGTTTCTACAAAATCAATATCTAAAATGTTGTTCGATCCACTAAGACAGCCAGCTTCCCAACGCATTCGCCAATTTGTATCACTTCTATCAAAATCTTTATATAAAATTTTCCTGATATCAATAGGCACGGTAGATGCTCTTTAAAGGCTCTTGAGAGTTTGACAACTGTAAAGGCTTTATTTCTATGCCCTTCCCACACCTCAAAAAATGTTTTTCCGAACACAGTACTTAGAAGCTTGAAATCAGAGTTTTAAATCTGTTTATATTACGTATATTACCACCCCACAAATACAGGCACTATGTTTCAATTGTTTCAACAGTTTTTACATCTCACATTTATGGCGAAACTTTATTTTAAAATTTTATTCATTGCCGTTTGAGCGTTATCACTTTTCTTTATTTTAAAACTTTACTTCATTAATTGCCCTGCTCTGACTTTTGATTTGAAACTTCATATTTCTCAGTCATAATAAAGTATCATTGAAGCTTTTCTTGAAGTTTTTGATTTTTATTCCATGAATATATATGTATATGTATATTCACTTCTTTTTGAGTTGTTGTTTCCAGACTAGTTTTTTATAATGTTACCAAAATTCGCTAATTTGTCAATTTTCAGCTCAATATTGCTCAAACGGTTTAGTTTGAGTCGTACGTGGCTGAGCACATCAGATTATCAAAGACAAGATTTATGGTGGGTTTAAGATCTGAAATCATTAATATGCAAAATCTACTCAATGGTTTCGGAGTTACTGGTATCTAAATGCAGGCATCTGAGTATCTATAAAAATAGCGATAGAATCGAGGATAGAATTGAACTTAAACTATGTAAGTAGTTCTTAAATAGCCATTCCAACACTTGTGCTTATGGTGATATTACTAAAAAATATGAAGATTATCTATATCGAAAAAATTCTACACTCCATTAAATCTTCTATCAGACTAAACACTCTTTTCTTCCTCATGATCCCTTACTCGATCCCTTATAACTCATAATGGTTATAAGCTTCTTTTAGATGCAACTTCCAGTTTCCAATTCAATAGGATCTTTATTTCAGAAACATTGCGAAAACACCATTATTTTCTGAGTTGCATTGACGAGCTCAAGACCTGGTTTGGAATATATGCGAAGTACTCAAAACCTTCTGACATATTATCGTCGGTGCTTTCCTTGTTTCTTCTCATATTTTCTCCAGCAGAAGTTGTTCATTTTTTACCTCAATTTCGTTGATCTGGGGCGGTGGCAAATATGACAATATTTAATATTTGATATTCTTCTAGAAGAAGTTATTGTAATCAACAGGATCACCAGATAATCAAAAATGAGAATGTTTCTCACGTTATCTTTGATTAAATTGAAAGGTTAAGAGATATTTCTTGAAAATTTACGATAAATTGCTAGTCCTTCACTATGAGAATCAAAGATAATTTGGTCATTGTTTGTTTTAGTCGTGTTTTTAGGGGTATCAACCTCTAAAAACTTCTCGCAAGATGCGAATTTACAGCTGAAAACGACGACCTTTAAAATATTGCAGGTTTTTTTTCAAAATAGATACCTATTCTTAAATTAATGCTCTAATGCTTTAAACTCTTCTCCAAACCCAACCATTTCCATGAAAAACGCTCGAGTATGGTAACTGCACGCATTTTTAAATATTTTTGTGAATATTTGAATAGTCGTGGAGCAAACAGTTAGGGTCGGTTTATGCTGACCGGTAAGTTTGTTACCTAATCCCTTATATGGTTTTTCGCCAGTCGAAAAATATAAAAATATAAAAGTTGCACTTTTACACGCAGAAACCTGAAAGTTCCAAGTTCACATCTAGAGTTAGGAATTACGGAAAAAAACTACCTGCCAGTATAAACCACGCTTAATTTAAGTCGATGACTTCAATTTTTTCTTCAAAATAATGAAAGTCTGTCAGCATATCAAAAATTCTAACCAAAGATCTCAGACAAGTAACCACGTGCATTTCTGTAGCATTTTCAGTAAACACACTCTACATACGTCTTGTTTACGTTCCGTACAAAAATAATGTCCCGCCCATTATACAAACTTCACGTCTGTTCAAACAGAAATGCGGAATCGTCACATTCACCGTATGTTGTCTCTTCAATAATGTTCTCGCTCCACATCGCACGAACTTCTTTCAGGCAGATGCACGCCTGCGGATGCTCTCTCCTTAACGGGTTCAACCCAAATCCGGCGAATGTATCCTGAACTTTCTGCCTCACATCCGGTCTATTCCAGAAGTAACAGCCAATAATATTGAAAACCAATCTGGAAGAAAACGGTGCCTCGCTTCTTTCCCTACATGCAAAGTTTAAGGTCGGGCAATCTGAGTGGGCCAACGTCTATATGAAACCTTTTTGCAGGAGCTGTCTCGAATTTGTTCCCCGCTCGCATAACATTTTATTGGGATACTTTCTTGTTTCGCTCGCTGAATTGGTACAATAAAACGCGGATTTTCGCGAGATTTAATGCTGTTGGGATGCTTGTTTATGGTGATACCGTCAATTTATTGAATTCTGTTGAGAATTAGCCGATACGGTTTCTTGGGTTTCGTAAGTGGTGATGGTTGTTGAATAAAACTGTTTCGATTAAATGCGAAAAAATTACAACCAAAAATATGTATAATAATAATATGTATATTGATCCTTTAGGAAATGTTTGAACATGCATAGGACAAGTCAAAGAAAATTAACAAATTTCAGCTAAACATTGATGCAATCATTCAAATAATCATTCACAGTATAAAATAACATCTGTTCAGCAATAAACATTCAAAATTTTTGTTGAATTTGTTATAATTGAGAGGTTTTATACTGTTTGGCATATTATTATATAAATTATTATAAATTTTGATGGACTGGTAGAAAAGGGACGCTTCAAACATGGCAGTCTCATGTTTGGAGATAAATAGTTTTCCCTCACTTCTGGTATTATAGTCAAAAAAGCTGAATAATTTAATTACATTTTTTTCGTTCTCTTTCACCTATGTGACACCGAGTAAAATAGAAAATAATGTGAGGATATCGTTCTCCACAAACAAGGGTCTGCATGACCAATGAGGAAGTATTTTGAATATCATACGCATAATGCGCTGCAATATAGAAGCTCTACCAACATCCGAAGAGTTTCCCCATAGTAATAGGTCGTACGAGAGGTGTCTGTGAATCAGACTGTAATAGAGGTCTTTGAGAGAACCTGGGGTAAGTAGATGTCGTACTCTACTTATTGCTTAGTAAGAGTTGTTAAGTTTGCGACATAAACATCGATATGAGTATAGACCACTTCAGTCTACTGTCCAGGTGGATGCCAAGAAATTTAGCGCTGTCTTTAGCTGTAATGACATCTAAATGACAGTTAGATAGCGAATGACCAGCTTATGATTATTGTGACTCAATGTAGAGTAAACACAACTTGGTTTTCTCTAGGTTTACCATCAAATTGCCTCCCTGACACCAGTTAACAAATATTCGCAAGTTATGGAGATTACAAGTGACAGTAATAAGAATTATTTCAGATGCATACCACCTGCTGATACGAATAAAATTTGTCATAGTCGGGGCCACTAAATGGAGAACGTTCCACTGAAAGAAAGCAGATGCTGACCATGTTTTCGATCTCTTTTGACCTCGTCAGAGAACGTAGCTTCTTTTCCGATGGAAAAACGTTTGGAATGGATGGACTCTTATTGAATATTGGCAGACGCTACTGAGTATTATCGAGTAGTACTCGATCGCCACCCAGTATGAAATGAGATCCGATTCATTCCCCTCCAGATCGAAACCCAAACGAAGACAATGGCATATCTCTCATATTTCCTCTAATTCAGTATTCAGTACGCCGGCTTGCTTATTGCGAGCAACAAGCGTGTAAAGAACTGAGAAGGTGGGAGCACGTTCAGCAGAAATGATGCCAGCGGTAAAATAATGTTTCTTTGTAGAGGTGATCATTAAGTAACAGTGATTTGGTGAATCGGAATGGAGATAAAAAATTAAAAAATAAAGTGGAATACTTTATAAATGTGAATTGATAGTAATTGATAAACATCAACTTGAGAAATTATTGTTGACAAGTATTTAGTGGGATATTCAACAATTGAACTTTCTTAAATAGTCGAAACGCAGCTTCTCGAAATATTATCGAGAAAACGGTGATGAACCCCTATAAATTATTTAACATCCCCTGACATAAAGGCAAAATCACCGTCGAATGTCCGCAGCTGTAGGAGAGTCAAGCTCGTCTCGCTTTGTTGACTTTATACGGAAATGATAGGTCAGGCGTATGGCTCGATAAAAACCTCCCCAAGGAAGTTCCCTTGAACTGTTTCCGTATCGGACGGAATTCCCTCAGGACTGAAGGCGTTCTATTGGCCGACATAATTGAATTTTGTAAAGGGAACATGGCTGCTCCAATTGTTTTCACTTCTTATTTGCAGAAATAATAACGCAGACAGCTGCGGGTCACTTCTATGTCTCGTATCTTTAGAGTGTCGGTGTGGGATGTCAAGGAAAGCTGAAAAATCAGCAAAATAATTTTTTACGCAACTAGTACTGAGTCGTGAAATAATTGTGGCTTCTGGCAACATCAGAAGGCGATCCTCGTCAGATATTTTCTATGTATTTAATACGTTCTCAATACAGTTTTCATCTGTGTATGCATTACTACGTACAACAATTGGAAATGCAAATTATATTTCTTATATCATCGATTTTTCGACGAGGTGTTCAAAAAATTACATAGAATGAAAAGTTTCGCATTCCTCACCATTAAAGGTTCTGACGGCGAGCATCATCAGAGTCGACGGAGTCTGTCGGAAGTCGGAATGTTGTCCGGAACGTTGCCGAAATAGTGGAGCTTCGACATTTCCCGAATTGGATGAAAAGTCCGGAGACCCTGGAATAGTTATTGAACATGTGGGAGTTCAAAAATTCTTGCCAACCTTTTAAATAATCAGAAAAACTCTTTCACTGGGAATGAACGTATTTTTTATTGTATCTGTCTGTTGCCCTGATTAGTCGACAACTTTTCTGGCTATCCATTTTAAGTGATATGAGGTTTTTGAGAAGAGTTCTACAGTATTCAGAAATTTTTCGGTTTTTCTCTCATTCATGGTTTTGTCACATATGACCTCAGCAGTTGAGGTATTCTGTTCTATATCTTTTTTAGTTCAAATTGGCGATAATCAGAATTGAAATTGCATGAATCACAAAAAAATTGGCAACATCAGATTCAAACTGGTATTGATCAGAAGCAAATTGACAATAAACAAAATCAAATTGGCAATTCTGAATTTGCATTCTCCAAGGGAATGAAATATATTTAATAAATAAACAGTATTGAATAATATACATAATAAATAACGTAATAATTAATTAAAAACATTCGAGAATAAAGAATTTTCTCAAAAAATTATAATTTACATATACAATGCAGAAGGACTGAATATCTGGATATGATCGATGAATTTTGCAACAATTAACAACCGTTACCCTGCCAATATTGTTATGAACGATATTCTCTAATCTCTGCAAATTCTGAATCTGTCGTTTGATTTACCAAAACCCGACGTCAATCGTATTTTCAATGATTTATCATAAAAGGAGACTATTTCAGACCCTCAGACCCCCCTTGTATTACAGAATCTACGTTTATCACTGTTCACTATTGTTTGGATATTATTTATTTCATTTGGCAAACTATGCAAAGATTTGAGAGACTACGAATACACTTATTAATATTTTTGAAGATTAGTTGAAGCAATTTCCACAAATAGTTCACTCCTTGTATTTCTGATGCTGGGAAACCTGTAAAGGGTTAATAAATTTCATGTATTTTCAAAAATATCGTTGAATCAATTTCGAAACAAACATTAGTAGGTACGTATGAGAAAGTTATCAGTTAACCAGGCAACTAGACACAGTCTGTTGTTGATGAGTTAACACCGTTTGTTGTTTCCAACTTCGGCTCGCTACCTTCGCTTAGCCCGGGTGCTGTTACTGTATATGCTGCCAGACACTTCTCGCTAGTAAAGCCCTCTGTGACCACCTCATGATTTGAACAAGTTGAACAGGAGCCAAATTTCTTTTTTGAATAACTCATGCCCGATATTGCTTAAAATTTTTCGATTATTGTAAATCAAATCGAATGCGTTACAACGAAAAAAAAAGAAGGTTTAGCAGCAGAAACCACATTGTAATTCTTATGCCACTATCTGTACCCCACTACAATTAATCGATTTCAGAGGTCAAGTGCTGCATACAGTAAAAAAGATTAAGATAAAAATAACTTGAAACAGAGAGAACACAATACATACTTGATTCATGTTATCATTCAGCCCTTTCGGGAAGATGTTTAATCCCTCAAGAATTTTTGTGAGAAACTAATTCATTTCGTTTTTTGTTACAGGTAAATGAATAACATTCCCATCTGGTAAGTTTCATGCTGTCAAGAATGAGAAAATACAGGTCTCCTCTACAACAATGGTGAATTTCTGGACACTAAAGTATTTTTTATGTATTTCATCATTACAGAAATTTCAACATCTGCTTTCGTTTTCGTCTCTTTCAACAAACCAGGAAACATTCAATGGCATTGAAACTCAACCGGCCAAAATGATAGAGTGAATCCTTCTATTGATACTCTTTGCTAATAGTCGAATACATTCAATCATTGACGTTTGAAAACAAAGACTATATTGCATTGTCTTCGTTGATAAAATTGAAAGAGAAAGATCAATGCGAGCTAGTCATGAATCAGCGCGGGGATTCCCAGAGCGGCTGAAACATCTAATCACCAACTGAAGACCAGATTCGGGATTATTGTCCCTCATCAGTACAGTGCAGTGATAAATATTTCAACCGGAGGATGGGGTCTTTGAGCGAAACCGGGGCGTCTCTCAGGAGTATTTTCAATTCCCATCACGATACGCCACCTGTCCCACCGTGACTGAACCAAGCCTCACTCACTCTGTAGAATCCTACACCCATCCCAGTCAACGAAAGTACAACTTATTTGACCTATAACTTGAAAACAAAAGAAGATGGAGGAATGCATTGAATTACGACCGTAAAGTGCCATGTATTTTCCTCTATCTTGTTAGGTTGAAAAAGTTGTAATTCAGTTATCACCAATTTTGCCCACCCTGTACTGTCTCGTTTCGGTGATCAGAATTGGAGCCCTTGATAGTGTGATTCAACACCACTTTGCTTTCTATAGTGTCATTTGTAATCGATTTCAGCAGGCCCAATACTACCCTTACTTCATAGGAAGAATTTAAACGCTACATTTATTTCACTCAGAAAGCCATAAAAGTATTCTGCAAAATAGTCCGAAGACTACAACCTGTGTTTTCCTTTCAAATCTTGAGTAAATTTCGGGACACCGTTTATCATACTTCTTCATATTTCACACCAGGACTATCAACCCTATTTACGGCGAAGCTTGAAACTCAACAATATTTTTTCTTCAAATTGAGAGCGGCTAGCGGCTTAAAATACATTTAAATTCATCCTGCATATTCAGGTAACCTAATATCATTGTTTTTAGACAAATAGGAAAGGGATCTGATTACTGACCAAATAATATAATGAATAATAATGTGCGTATTCCGAGAACTCTTACCCAGTTTTCGCATATTGCCACCAATACTCCGAAACTGATTATGAGATTATTTGGTTTCGATTATTCCGGTGATTGTTGACTGAATTCATGATCGATTCACCATAATCCAGATTCTACAAATAGGAAGCGCTGCTGACTGTATAGAACATATATATCGAAATGAGCCGATATATATTACCAATTAACAGGCGATCATCGTATTTGCCAATCAGGAAGTTAAGGGTGACTGAATTTTCACAACTTTTTATGCCAAATAGCATTACGGCAAAAGAGATCCTTTTTCTGAAATATTAACGTGCACAAAATAATTTTAAAATTTTTCGTCACTTCCTATTGTCTTCAGGTAAATAATAAGTAATCAAGCTAGTTTCCATAATTGAAATTCTTTCAATATACTCAACTTTAAACAACCACTACGACATATCGTTCTTAGTATATACAATTGAGGATGGTATATCGGTCCAAGAAACAAAGTTACATAAACATTTATTCACCAAGCGATGCCTCGGATGTTATCCTTCCATCTTCAGGCTACAATAATAGAAGGATATATTATCGAACAAATTAAATATAAGCTACAAAAATTGTCAAAAGTCAAAAACGAATTGAATACAACAAAAAACCAGGTTATACTAAAACATTTGAATACCATCAAGAAGGGGTTTGATTTAAGAGATCAATTGTTTATGGAGAATTCTCCTCAATTTGGGTTATCACTGCATATGCAAGTTCAAACTGAATAATTATGAGTTTCATTCATGATTTTTTCAAATGCACCGCCGGAACTATTCTTCAAATATGGGGTTTTAAAATTTAAATCGCTTGGTTTCGAGTTTACGATTTGGCAACAGCGCCTACTAGACAATGAGAAGAACAATGTCCAATCAGAATGTTTATAAAATAACCGCTGTTGATTTACAGCCGCGTACTTACTGGCGAGCTTCAACTGCAACCTGCCATAAAAATCCCATAAAATTTTACGACCTTCCTCGTTCCTCGCAGACTTAATAGACAGCCATCTTTGTCTATCTCCTCAAGATAATGTATTTGTTGTCCTTTATTATCATTGTTGTGGATGTTGCCAACTTGTGTAATCGAAATTAAACGCTTTAAATTTCAAATACCCATTTTTATTTTTCATTTTCAAGTGCTTAAAATAATTTTTTTTTTGGGAAACGGTTTAAATGGTTATTTCAAAATGTGACGTTTCAAAGATATTTCATAAAAAATGCATCATTTTCGTCAGAAGGAGTATTCCCTATAATACTGGTAGTTATGTGTGACAAATTATCCAGTATTTGATAATAAGATAATATTTTAAGAACAAATTCAAGGAGATGGTATGTATCATCCGAGGTATCAACCGAGTGGAAGGTTCTGTAAATGCACGTACGGACATTGGCAACCTGAGTGCATGTCATTATAATTTAAGTGAGAATATAAAACTCAAATTGTGTGTTCGATCTGTTTTATATCTTATCGTTGGTAGTGGTAATACGTACGTTGTACTATTGCTTAGTTTGTTTGTCAGATTGTGTTTGGTGTGATCGATGCATATTGTCAAGAGATTACGAGCGAGATTTTATTCATTTTGTTTTTATTCTTTTTATTGATGATTTCATTCAATTCGTTTTTGTAGTTTGTATTCAATTTGTTCGATAATATGTCCTTTTATCGTGAATTATTGTTGTTGTCTGAAGATTCCGAAACGTCGCCTGGTGAATAAATAATGAAGCAATTGTTCTTTGGACTGATATACTGTCATTAACATCAACTATAAACGTTCAATCGATACATTTTGAAAAGCACAAAAAGGCTTATACTTAATAATAAATAATTTCTGGGCATAAACATAATGAACTTGGCGTACAAATTGAAGAAATTAGTTTCTTGTATCTTCAACTTAGCTTTTCACAAAGATCATGAAAACACATTTTGAAAAGAAGAATATTCTAATACTCATACTGCTATGACTTTTAGAGTCAGGATAAGTAGATTTCGCAAAATCATTCATATGAGAAGTACATAGGCATCAATTAGAGACCTCCTCTGGCTTATTCGAATTGAAGGCGAGTCCAATTTATACCCAAGCTCGGTTTCCTACTGTCCCTCCATCATTTTCCTCCTCAGATACCTGACGCTGACGCGTCAGATAGCAGACGCATCGAATGAACACTATGGTTTCAAACTTTCGTTATATCATTTTCGTCGCCCACTGATTCAATGAATTGCCCTTTGATGTATATTTCCAAGAAGTATACTCATCATTATTCCTACGAAAACACTACCCTTTGTGGCAGCCGGAATGTCATTCCCTTCTGTATTCAGAGTCCATATTCGACCCGATATATTTCTGGAGGCCCTCAAAACAACATGCTCACTCAATTATATTATTCAAATATCCATATCTAGCCAATTCTAACCCTTATTGGCGTTCTGATTCACCAATACGTTATTCTGTTTATACCCAAAGCAACCCTGGTTCATGACCCGTGAAATATCGATCTCCTGAAGGACTTTCATTCGAAAACGAGACTGAATAAGCAATATCCTTACCAATTTGAGAATCAGTCAACTTGTTTATTCTCCCGAACTTCACGTGACAAAATTCTATCGTGGGAAGATTTATGCGGATTATATTTATTTGCAATCCGTACAAACTCATATTCAATTTTGTGTTAGCAGTTTGGTCGTTATTTCCAATTAATGACCCCCCCCCCCCTAATCTGCGAGGGAGAACGCTTAGACTTCTCTTGATTTCAAGGTTTATTCACAGTTAAGAATTTAAATATCGATTGCAAAAAATCAGCCACTAGGCTTTTTTCCGAAAAGAACTGTAATTAACTTAACGAAAGTCAGAGAAGAAATCGACGAGTTTGTTTTACCATCAGAGTGGAATACGATTCTCTAGGGAGAGTCAAGGTGGTGATAATATTTCAAAATCTTGCAGCTGAGAATATATAAATGATAAAGAAAAATGTACATTATGCAAATCGTTCCCCTCTTGTACGTTTTCCATTTTCATGTTAAGGGGAAGTAATACCTCAAGAATCTCCATTCAAAAACAGCATTCACTAGTTCCTAATTTACGCTTTCAATTTATTACGTGAAGCCTTGATTTTTTTTCAAATTGAAGTTGATGGACGTCTTGATGTCACCCCGTCTTTTTTTTTTCTCATTTAGTTCTTTTTTTATGAGAAAAAAAAACTTGAACTTTAGTGTCAATAAAACTTGTTTTCACAATCATTTTTCGACGGTTTTTCCACATATTTCAAAAAAAAATAATGACAGGGTGACATCGGCGATTCAATTTTTTATATATTGAAAAGAGTTTTATAGCGATATATGCCAAAATTACGCTGAAATTCCAGAATAACCGAAAATTATTCAATATTCCTAATTTCACCTCTCACGTGGTAATTTCTACTTTTCAACTGACTGAGTACGTAATTCAGGTTATTGCTCAAAGATGTGACACATTTTCGTATTTGGGGTAGCATCCTTAAAACAACCAATGTTGATCGTCTTGATCTCGAATCGTATGTACTACTTCCCCTTAAGCATTTTTGATTAACGTTTAACTGAGGTTTCAAGTGTTTTTATGTAACTAAAGTCATTCGAGCATGAGCATGCGTGTGTTGTAGACGTGTTCTACCCTGCTCCTCAAAAAAGTTTTAAATTCTACAGTTCAATAAAGTCAAGAATTGTTTCAACCTCTGCAATTTGGTTTATCAAGTGTGGATTGTGAAACGGTCCAAAAAGTTGTCCATAATCATTTCCACAATGAGTACCAGGAACAGAACATTGGCTGACCTTGAGAAACATTTTCTGAATCAAATGAGGGAATTCGAAGAGAAGCTTAAGAGTATTCAGGAACCTATCACTTGCGAATCAATCACTAGTGCCTGCTCAATAACATCGTTAAGAGCCGAGTTTGAGACATTTAAGTTGGAGATAACACAAAAATTAGAAAATTTTGTGGATGTAGTGTCGCAAAAGGATATCTCCAAAAACGTTCTCATATATGGCGTCAAAGAGAATCCAGAGGAAGATATTTACACTACTGTTTCTAGTATATTCAAAAATAAATTGAATATAGATGTAAATAAAAATCAATTAAATAATTGTTATCGTTTGGGCAAGAATGCAGATGGCCGGAAAGAAAACACACGGAGAAACCGACCGATCGTAGTGGAATTCAGTTGTCAGTGGATGAAGGATGCTGTGTTTTCAATTAAATCTAAATTCAAAGGTAGCGGTGTTGTTTTAGTGGAAATGTTATCGAAGAGCAAGTTGAATCTCTTCAAGAAAGTGAGAGAAAAATATAAGAATAACTGTTGGACTATAAAAGGTAACATCAAATTATTTGTAAACAACAAAATTTTGCAGATTGACAGTTATGAACAGTTCAACCAGATTAAGAGTACTTAGTTTTATTTTCTTTGTATTATAACTTGGGCTAAAGTATTTTGATCACTGTGACGATTTCTTCAATCGTTTTGAGCAATTCGAGGCTAATCTCAGGTGTAAATAATTTTGGGGTGTACGGGGTGTTATCGTTAAGTGCTAAACCACTTTTCTTTTTTTTTTGCTGTGAGCATTCAATTTTGCCGTGCCTGGGATTGATTGATTTGCGGAGTTTCGAAGACGAGTTGAATTTTCCTTACAGCTTTAATTCTTTCATAACTCTAAATCTTTTATTCGTTTTGGAAATTTAATACATTCAGACATATTTTCTTTCCTTTCATGTTTTATATCCTATGAGTGAATTTTTAAATGATGGGATTGTTTAGCCCAGATAGGCTTCTCTGGATATAAAGAACGATTTGATTTTGAACTTTTATAGATGGATAAACTGAGACTAGCTCATTTGAATGTTAGAACACTTGTTGGTCACTTTGCGGATTTTAAAAATATGGTATTGTCAAATTCTTTGGATGTTGTGGTGGTGAATGAGACTAGATCAGACGGCACAATAACCGATGATATAGTAGGTATCGATGGATATAGCCTGGTTCGTTGTGATCGGAATAGGCATGGTGGCGGTGTGGGGTTGTACATTAGGTTGGGTTTGAGGTATACTGTTCTCAGAGTTGGAGGTTCAATTGAGCAGATTTGGTTGAAAATTGATTCTTTCGGAGGTGAGTTGGCGTTGGGAGTCATATACAGACCACCTGATACCAATTGTAAAGTTTTTTGGGAGTTGTTCATGCACGAATATGCATATATAACGGGGCATGCAAGTAGAATAATATGCATGGGGGATTTCAACACTGATCTGTTGGTTTCGGACTGCGAGGCGAGGTATGTGATGAAAAATATCAGTAATCTTGGGTTACACCAGTTGGTAGACCAGCCAACAAGAATCACCAGCACATCCTCTACTCTGCTTGATTATATTTTGGCTTCTGATCCTCATATAGTTTCAGATTTTAAGGTTGTTTCCACTGACATTGATACAGATCATGAACTTTTACTCTTAAATTTAAACATTAAAGTAAATAAGAAGATTCCTATTTTCAAGACCGTGCGTGACTTCGGAAACTTTGACTATCCCCAGTTCACTTCTGATTTACAATCTATACCATGGAAAAACATTTTCGATATTGATGATATCGACAAAAAAGTTGAATTTATAAATTTCAATCTTATAAGATTATTGGATCTGCATGCCCCCTTTCGCACTATAAGAATAACAAAAAAGTATGCACCTTGGCTCACGGAAACTTTGAGGGAGATGATGAATTTTAGGGATAAGTTACTTAATCGTTACAGGAGGTCCAAAAATGAGAAGGACTTTACTCTTTATAAACAAATGCGTAATTGGGTTTCCTTGGCTGTTAAAAATGAGAAAAAATGTTATTATAATAATGTTTTGAATAATAAGAATGATAAAAAATTCTGGTCAAGCCTCAGATCCTTGAATATACGACATAAAAATTCGAATTATATTCCTGAAAACCTGAAAGATCCAAACATTATCAATCAACATTTTATCGAATCCATTCCAAAAATAACGATGGATAGTGATCTGTTTTCGTTTTATTCCACCAACGTCAAGAATGCCAGCATGAAGCAGTTTTCATTTTCGGAGGTTGCAGAATTCGATGTCTTTAAAATAATTCAAAAAATAAAGTCTAAAGCGATGGGTCATGACGGTGTCAATATAGCGACAATTCAACTCTGTTCTCCTTTTATTCTGCCGTATGTGACGCATGTGGTGAATTACTGCCTGAGAAATTCTGTTTTTCCTTCTGCTTGGAAAAAGGCATTAGTGATTCCGCTTCCCAAAACCTCCCATCCGGAAACTTTGAATGATTTGCGACCGATAAGTATACTCCCAGCTCTATCCAAGATCATAGAGCAAGTTATTCAAAAACAATTGCGAGAACATTTAGAAAAATATAAAATCATTCCCGCCACACAATCTGGCTTTAGACCTAGACACAGCTGTTGTACTGCCCTGCTCAATATTACTGACGAGATTTTCAGGTCTATCGATCAGGGAGATCTCACTATTTTGACCTTGCTAGATTTCTCGAAGGCTTTTGATTCAATAAATCATCAGCTTCTTGTTGCTATTCTCCATTTTGTTGGACTTTCTCAGGGAGCAATCGATCTGCTTGCTGATTATATTGGGTTGCGATCACAAGCAGTTGTGGTTGATGAAAGATCATCTTCGTTTTTGAATTTGACCTGTGGGGTCCCTCAGGGGTCAATCCTTGGTCCACTCCTGTTTTTGATATATATCTCAAGCTTCGTCGATATTTGCATATCAGCAAGTTCTTATTTTTACGCAGATGATGGACAACTCAAATTGTCATTTAAACCCAGCGAATCTCCACAAGCTATTGCAGCGCTCAATTATGATCTTAGTAATATATTTGATATAGCAAGGAAGCATTGTTTACATTTGAATACGAGCAAATCTTTATGCCAACTCTTTGGGAAAAAAAGTGATAAATGTCGATTTTTGGAGGTTTATGGCCACAGTGTCGTTTTGAATGGTGAGATAATTAGTTTTAGGGATACTGCCAAGAATTTGGGATTGACGATGGATTCTGACATGCGGTTCACACAGCACATTTCGAACTGCCTGAGTAGGGCGTACCTGAATTTGAGGCTGTTATACCCATTTAGAGGTTATTTGAACAAATCAATCAAGATTGTGCTTTGTGAATCTTTGGTACTCTCGCACATGAATTACTGCGATGTTATCTACAACCCTTGCTTGACGGTCTTCGATATAAACAGAGTCCAGCTATTACAGAACTCTTGCCTTCGTTTTATTCACGGTATCAGGAAATACGAGTCCATAACATACACTCTTAAAAGCACTGGGTGGCTCAATATGGAGCATAGAAGAAGATTTCATTCCCTGGTTTTATTTTTCAAAATCATTAAGCACAAGTCACCATCATATCTTTTCGATAAGATTATTTTAAGATCTAGTGTGCATTCCGTTGATATTCGTTCGCGAGGCGCCATTTCTATTCCAAGACATAGTACTGCAATGTTCACGAGATCTTTTTCTTATCAGGTAGCAAACCTCATGAATGAGTTGAAATGTGAATACAAAAATTTTAACCTTGATAAGTTCAAATTGCATATTTTGAATAATTTCCGTAATGACCCATTATATAACTAGGCTAGTGTCTCTTCAAGAACAACTCAGACTTGGCTGGTTTATATGGCCATTTTTGTCTGGGGGAGCTGTCTGGGGTGGATGGTCTCGAGGCTCGGCATTTTTTTTCATTTCTTCTTTTCGTACGGCATTTACATTGTTTGCATTTTTCTTCATCTTGATTTTGCGCTCATGTTTGCTTGTGTTTTTTTTTTTCTTCATTTGTTTACTAAATTATTTTCGGGTTAGATGGAAGAATAGACGCATAGTTAAATTAACTTATTTGCACTCTAAACTTTAAATTGTATTAGACTGTGCGAGCTAAATCTCGCCCTTTAAATGTATCATTGTTTAAGTTGTAATTAAATTTTGATAAATAAAGACCTTTATTATTATTATTATTATTATTATATTTTCAACCTGCATAGGAGTTTTATGAATATACACGGTGTCAGGATTTAACGTTCATATATTTCTGGGGAATGCTTCTGGAGGTCAAAATATGAATTTATATATGTACTTAGCTCCTTAAATGCACCCCTACGCTAGAGCCTCTTCAACATGACCCCCAAAATCCAATCAATTTCCAATAGCTTCATTAAAATTTGGCAAATCGAAATGAAATTTAGTACATGAGGTTTTTGGATTAACTGAATAATCTGGTGATAATAAAACTTACTGGTTCTCATTTGTAGAGGAGACAATAGGTCGCAATTTTTTTATATAAAAGTGAAAACTTAGGATTGCAGAATTTTTCACGTTTTTTAGCATTTACCTTGAAGAATATTATGAAATGGCTAATGTCAATTCCAACTGACAGGAAAACACTGAGGAGCAAGTGGAAAGAAATAAAATATTAGTTCAAAATCTCACCAATAAAATTCGTCTGAATTATTCACAAATTTTCTTACAAATGGTCGTCACACTTTATTTCTTATTCGAACCATCCAACAATCGTCCTAAAAAGTACGGCGAAATAGGGTCATAATGATAGCCCTTTGTCAACATGAGCACTTTCTCAATTTTCTACACTGTCGCACGATACAACAATTTTTTCAAATGACCTAATGCAACTAATCAGATAGACTTAGACGTACTGAACTACTAATTGTGCAGCCCTATGTTAATGTTTCGTTTCACTTTTCCGATGCCGTAGGCACCTACCACAGTCCCGTACTTTAAATTCAATGCAATTTTGTCGAAATTCTGGGGGTTGTAGGTCAGCCATCTCGAATATTTTATATATTTCGACAACTTCTACCTTCTGTCAAGAAAAGCTCACCTCTGAAAACACCCTGTATATGTTTGAGAAAATCGATATTTCGTGTCTCTTGCGAAGAAACAAAATTATAGGATGATAAGGTGTTATATTTGCTTGGATTTTTAATTTCCTAATCAAAATACTACAAGATATTAATTTTGCAGCCGTTAGTTCCTTATGCGACGAAAAGAGTAAAAAGGAGTAGTTTACCTATTCTAAATGCCTGAATGGGGAATTTAAAATTCTGCAAAACCCCCTGGGGTATTAATACTCAACTACTTTTCATTATGCTCTTCAAGAATGACCCTTCTTGATGTCTGTTTTCCTGTCTCAATCAACATACAAATTAAACGAGTTGAATCATTCTTCCAAGCGGAAAATTTTCTTTGATATAATGTACAAAACATCCTTCATATCTGACAGAAATGGAACATAAAGGGACGAGTGCTATAAAGAATTGTTTTTTGATGAGGAGTTCACGGGGGTTTTATCGTTAAAAGCTCAAAATTTAACTGGCTTTCTGCGTATTCATGCTGTTTTGCATGCCAAATGATTCATTAGCTCTGCTTTCTGTACTTTTCTCTAGGGCTCGGCCCTTGTCCCTTCCGTTTCCCAGTTCAGATCGTTCTAAACGTTACTTTTATTTCTCCCGGGAAATCCTTCTCAGAAATGGAGAGAGCATCATGATGGTGCTGGGCCATTGAATAAATCTCATCACCAAGAGGGATGAATTCACATTTTGCCAATTGAAAACCCACAGCGTAATTATATGATTAACTTCAGACGAATTTTTATTTTGTGTCTACTACAGTATCGTTTGTTTTTTAATCCTGCTCATTTTTACAAGAGAATATTCTAACAATTCTCTCACCTGTGAAAATAATTGAGACCATCAGCTTAACTGTGTTGTTCTAGGTGAATCAATTATGGTGTAGTGAAACTCAATGCCTTCGTTTCGATGTTGAGTTATGACCCTAAATAGAGATTTTAAGATTGCCTCGACAAAATGAAAGAAGTTCATTTATGCAGCACTTGAATTATAAGTAATAAGATTTGTGCCAAAACGTATTTCTTTACTATTGATTTATTTTTTATTTGTTTTGTATAATGTAGGATATTCTTCATACTCATCAGCGCTGGTCTCAATTCAACAAGGGTGAGGAAGTTATCTTGCCATTTGATTTTGTTCCACTTCGTCAAACTTTCAAAATTACTTCTTTCTGAGAAGACACTTTCTGCCAATTTTTACTAAACGTATTACTTGCAAAAGTATATTGAAACAAACCGAGGAAAAAACATTCACACTTTAAGAGAATGAGCTTAAGCGAATACTGAAAGCCATAGTAGTGAAACATGAGGACTACTATCAACAACTACTTTCATAACGATAGAAGCAAGCAAATGAAAATTTTATGTGATGTGAGAGCGAATTTGAAGAAACCGTCGCATATCACACAGAGCAGAGAAAATCTGGCACTGAACGCGAAAAAAATTGTATTGAAACCCTCGACACGAAAGCAACTGCTGCAACAGTCAACAAGTCCGTGGTCTTATTATCCGTTTTTGCCTCGGAATAGGGATCAGCGTGTTTCACACTTGTTCAGCACTTGTGTCTGGGGTCGTGAAGGAACTTTCCAGTTGTGGTTTTTGCGGAAAGTTGTAAAAAGTGCGGATTCTTTTTGATTCCCCTCGAACCCTAAAAATCAGTGTTGCGAAGGAGTTCACGAAGTTTAGCGAAATAACTTTTTCAGCATTCTGTGACTTCTCACTTTCCGAGAGTTCATTACGGACGGGGTCATATTCGTAACGAATATAATTTGAGAGGGATAATATTCTCACCGTGGGAAACAGATGTAATATGGGCGATTTCGTTTATGCAGAGCCTATTGAAGGGAATTTTTTCTTCGGAATGTAGAACTGATCGCAAATGAAATATTTCTCGATAACAAATATACAGGGTGTTTCATTGCGAAACGGATTAGGTTAGGTGGCACCGAGTTGGTTCTGGAGATACCACATTTATTGGCTCTTACTGTCTTCGTTACCGAGATACAGGATGTTTTATGAATTTTGACCGTTTCTTCTTGAGGCCATATATCACACGAACCACCCGGTATATTTTCTTCAAATTTAGCAAACGTGTTTCTCATTCAAAGCTCAAATGTATCATAATAACCGCAAGACAATCGAGATCTGGGTTGACAAAACATTATGAATCCTCGAAACAACACCCTGTGAATCGAAATTTTGAAAATCTGTTTCAATATTTGTCAAGACCACAAAAAACTATACTGAGACGTGTGCTTTAAATTTTAGCGCAGACAGTTTTACTGCACAAATTTTTAACGTGAAAGTAGAGTCCTTAAGAACTTGGATTTTTGAAGTGACTTTCAATAATGAATTAACAAAACTATTGAATCAACATTGGTTTTCGTTTTTTAACTGCAGACCATTTCAGTTGATGAATGGAAAATATGATTATTTATGGTTAATAACCTTAGCAGGCAAGACTTAAAATATTGCTATAGCTTCTAGAATTCGTATCTTAACTACGTTGTTTTGTAACGGATTTGAATCGTTATTTCTCCGTAGAATTTAGGTTACAAAAATTATAGTTGCTACGTGTAGCACAACTTAAATTAACTTGAAGTGGTAAAGTAGCTATGAAATTGGGATGAAACGTATTTCATAACGACATTTGGCCGTTGATTCAACATCAACGATAAATAATAGTACCAACGTTTTTTCTACGTATTTGTGTTTATTGAGTCTTATAAGATTTTCATTAGCATAACTACTTTTTGTCGTTTCTAGAAAGTATCATAATCGTCCTCCAGATAATTAAAAGTTCATTGCTTTTTACAAATTTCTCCATTTGTATAAATTTATAGGTAACTTAGTTTATCTTCACCCACTTGAAGATAATTATGATGAGACATAAACACTTGCAGTGGATAATTTCATCAGGATATTCAGTTTCTAGTGTGAGATACGAAAGTGCTAATGCAATATCTAATATCAACAATAAAATTTATTTTGATAGTATCCAAAAATCTGTTGAGAAAATATCATGCAGAAGTTTTTTGGTTGTTTTTAAGATGTCTAAAACGCTGGTGTATTCACTGATTCGATTTTGTTTTTAATTTCGTGGGGATATGAGATCAGTTTCGTTTTTCCCACTGTAGGTAGCGCTGTTTAGAATTTGACAGAGCATTGTCAATTGATATTTGAAAATAATTTGAATACTTTCCTACGACTTACGAATATGTTGTATTTATAAGCGATTATTGGTGTCTGAAAATTTATTAGTTTCGAGAAAGGGGTGTAGACAATTCATTTATTCAATATGACAATCAAGAACTACAGCTAAAAATTCGGTGTTGTTGAAATTTGAGGCAGAACCAAATCAGATGAAAGAACATTCGGGACGGATATAGCTAAGTTTAATGGCAACTTCAGCAATATTTCAAAGAAACTGTATTGGAAATACGTAATGTGAATTGAGGGCATGTATTGAGAAACATAAATACATTAATCTATTCTAGTCTGTTCTTCAAATATTGTTCATGAGTAGATATAGTGGACATTCCCTTTCCGTCAACTGAATATATTGGATATTTGACCAATCAACTGTGTTTTATTAAAATCATATTGAATTACCCCCTCATGAATTCAATTTGTGAAACGGAAATTATCTTGAAGAAGAATTATAAATACTCCTTCGAACCCTTATTCGATAGTGTTGAAATATTGACAGATTTGTTTTCGCAACAGCTGACAAAACGGGCCAGTTCATATTTTATATTCGTTGATCTATGTTCGATATCAACGCAAAACAAAATAGAACGAGAGAGTATCATTGGACTAGCTTTGGCAGAACAAGGATAAAACGAAGCGAATGACATGGTGGCGCCGCCACGAAACTGATCCCATATCCCCGATTTTCTGAAATGTTGATGCTTGCAAAAAGTGACAAGTGCACACACCAGTGTTTTAGACAACTCAGTTGTTTTTGGAGATAATCATCTTAATCAACATACACGTTTGTGTTCAATACTGAGTTAGTAGTTACGTGACAGGGCATTACTTGAATTTTTATATTAGTTTTTTAGACAGCGGAATCTAACCAAACATGGAAATGTCCTCGAACTCCAAGTTCGAATTAAAAATCATTCAAACGTTCGGTATAACTGAAAAAACTTTTCCTTGGCCTTTCTGTAAAGCGATTTGTATTTATTCTGGAAATAAACCTCGGTTTCGCAATTACTTCTTCATTTGATCAAAATTTCTTTCACTGGCGCTTCCCTCTTTTTGTCTGTGAAAATCCAGTAGTCGTTTGGAGAATACCGTGGGTGAGGAGGCAGTCCCAAGCATAGTTAATCTCCTACCCTAAAAGGTAAATTTAATTTAACTATTGTTTTTATTGACTTGTAACACAGGACATTGTCCTGGTAGAACAGCACGGCGTGTATTCACTACTGATGGTTTTGCAATTCCAATATAGTCGATGGACAATATTCCATGCGCATTCCAGAATATGGAGGGCATACTCTTGCCGGACAACTTTTAATTAATAATTCAACAATTATTTTCTCCGATTGAGATTAGAATCGATATGAAGGCGAAGATACCTGATTTAATCAGATGATCCAAATTGCAAAGTCTCCATTTGTCCCATTCGCTTGTGATGGTTTTTCATTGAAACCATCAGCAGACCATAGAAAATCTCATTTTATCCGATGGAAAACGCTTTCTACGCTCTTTAATTTTTTTCTGGAAATCAATATAACGTTAATCGTATATAAAACCGAGCAGATGGCAGCTTCTGATAGAAGACTCAAGACCAATCAAATATCAGAAATCGGATCATCTCAACCTCGAGACTGGCAGTTACAAACCTATTTATCAAAGTGACATGACTCGGATGAAAAAGTTTAAATTACTAAGATTCAGAGAGCTATCTATCTTTCGATTAGTGGCTGATGGCGATGGTTCCCGCCTCGTATTCGCAGGATCCCTAGAGACCACCGAGTCATTAGTAAATTATAAAGGAACTTAGCGGCGGTTTCTGTTTGCTTCCCCCTTTGGAAGGCCGCTATTAAGGCGGCGTACACTGTTTCGTTCGTTACCTTTGTAACGTTAGGAGTTTTACAGAGCGACGGCGCTGGAAATATGGAGAAATTTTTAATTTTTTTCGACACCAATCCCAAAAAGTCACTTGACTAGACCATATAACCCAGTAGAATAAGCATTCAATTATGAAAAAATTGCAACCAAAGAATTTATTCCTGCAGTGGCTTCAGAATGTCACAATATGAATATCCTAGGTTTTCCTCCTCGGCGGAGTTGCGCATGAGTACAGGAGGGCTAAAATGTGCCGGGTGTTTTCGCCATTTTCCGATCATATTTCTCGTAGGACTGAAAATTTCTAAAAAAGCTTTGTATGAATATTGTAGACTATTAGATTTTGCATCAAATGAGATCAGACGCATCTATTTCGGACTCACTGTTTCTGTTATACTTGACCAATTTTTCAGAATAACGAATTTCAATAACAGTTTTGTGGAAAAATATTCTAAAATGACCTGTTATTCATTGAAGTGATCTTTATTAAAATGAAAAATGATTGAGCATCAAATTCTGAGCGATTTTTACCATCCAGGCATTTTAGAACAATGACAAGTGTTAATTTACAACATAAATTGAAAATCGAGTGAAAAATCCACTTCCTCCAGCAACTTCTCTCTGTACTGCATTAACATTTTTCGTCCTCATTTAAGATTTATGACAAGAAATATATAATGTTTTACTGTGAAAAGCTCTTGAAAAGATCATGTTTTCCATCACTCCTCTTCTTACTGAACGCAAGCAATGTTGAGAGCCCTCTTGATTTTACAGTTACATCCTCATCGTCTTCCTTCATTATCTCCTCACACATAAAATACTCACGTTATTTTCAATCAGAATATTATAGTCGCAAATGATTTTAAACCGAGGAAATTTTCAAGACATAAAAGTCCGAGACCAGTAAAAAGTAGCAAACCAAATTCATATTTTCAGTAGTTATTTACAATTTCGTAGCAATTTCGAACAGGTTACATTTCAGAGGACTTTGCCTTGCACTCTCTATGACGAGTGGAGAGAAGTTGAGTTTTTAAAAGACAACCCTCACTATTTTTGCAAGAAATGAGTGATCAAATGATTTCCAGTTTGGTGATCCGAAATAATATGGCCAATCACCATCACTCGAAGTATTAATAGAAATACCATATCGTCTAGGAACAATAAGCTGACCATGGTCTCATTTGATCTCGTCAGAGCAACACAACTCCCTCCTCGATGAAAAAATGGAACGAATTGGCGGCCATTTCACTCGATGTCAGTAGTCGATAAGTTGAGTGAATACATTGGCAGGAAATGATGTCCAAAGATTTTGATCGTTAGATCTGTTGATTAACACAAATCAACATAACCTAAAATGGATTTCGTTTATTATTCCTCTGCCTTAATCTTCATCTTCATCTATTTTATGATCGAATATATATTTGATACATCGATTAAATTAGATGTATCATTCTTATTGGTTATCAGACATTAGATACCTTCACAACATTTACTCCACTATTTTGAACAATCTCAAATAAGCCGACCAACAAAAACAAACAAGAAGAAGAAATCTTTATTGACGTAACAACTCCAATATCATTTGAAATCATAACCCCAATGACATCCAACAAATAAGTTGGGAAATAACTTAAAATGAATTATAAAGGTAATAAAAGAATTAGATCTCTATCCAACAAAGTTTGTAGAATTTTATAATACTTATAAATTGTTTGTTTGTTCTTGTTGTTTTTACATTGTGTATATTGTTTTTTACAGGCTAGAAAAAGGGTACTGCCCGAAACGTTGCCAATCACCGTTGTATTTTAAATAATAATAAACCCTGCATATCAAATACATTTATTCTTTCATAAATCACACAGGGTAAATACTTATCATTCGATATTCTTATTGGTTTATTCTTTTAAACAGGGTGAGTCAACAATACTCAAACGGCCGATAATTCTCATAGATTCTGATCTTGGAAAAACTTTGGCGTAATCGACTCTACTCAGCGAATATAAGCTGAAATTATTCTAGACATTATAGGATGGTTATAAAGTGTTAGAACACAATACCACCCCGATTTTTTGAATGATAACACCCAATTTTAGTATCATATTATCGATCTGAATGAAATTATGATTTCGAAATACCCCTATTTTCATTATTGACCTGTGTGACTCTTTGACATAGGCCAATTTTCAGTATTTTTCAGGTTTTCGGATCACCTTACACATGATCCGAAAGAAACTGCGATTTATCGAAAAAGATCTTTAAAAAATGTCAATTATTCCATTTTTTTCGAATTGCAAGCCCCGAACATTTTTGTCTAGCCATATTCTTTACTCTTGTGAAAACATTTCAGCCCTAAAGTGTATAGCTTTTATAAAAAACGTTTCCATAAAAAAATAAAACCTACCATCAGGGTATTCAACCGACAAAAAATCAGGGCATGCCATTTAAACTGGACTTTGACATTTCTTAAGGGATATTTTCGCAATATCGCAGTGTCTTTCAGACCACCTATAGTGATCTTTAAACAAATGCGAAGAACTTAGGTAGATGATTCCTCGATTGAAATCAGCAGGGGTAGTTCCTATAATTTTTTTTCGAAATCGACATCCGTTCCACGATACAGCCTTTTTAAGGCGATGACGAGTTGACAGTTTTTAATTTTTTTTACGGGTTCTAAAAAACAATGAGTCATAAAACTAAACATAATATGCAGCACTAAGTAGATGGTACTCACACAATTTTTTTAGATCTCATAACTTTATCATTAGTGGTTGAAAATAAAACCCCTCATGATTTTCCTTCAAAAATTTCGTGGGATAGATTTTCGAAAAATAAAATTGTCTTATGGTTTCCCATTCAATTCTGAAGGAAAGAAGTCTCTTGTAAAATTTCGTTACAGTCGATACTTCTCTCGAAATAAATTAAAACTTACAAGCAGTTCCGATAATTGTTCATTCCATTCCATTCTATGTGTTGCATGACTACATCCCGCTGAAATACATGCACTCTCTGCCTCATAAACGTATTGAATTGCCTTTAAAATACATAATTTTGCTTCGAGGTATATGATGTCAAAAAAATATTATTTTTATCTTGTGGCAATGGATATCGTTTCAGAATGAGGTTTCAGCATCGAAATGGGCATTCGCCATACTCTCCTCGAAGACGAACTCATCTAGTCTATTTTGATTCTCGTGGTTTTCTTCCCTACATTATTCACGAACTCTCTCGTCTGTTTCAATTTATTTACATCATTCTATATTACCCGCAAAAATGAGAATGGATGCTCCCTTCTTTAGGCGTATTATTGCTTCATGATGAACAATGAAATTGCAGGTTCAACCTCAATATTCGCTGTTGGGAATACTTGTCCGACTGAATTCATAGAATTGGGGTAGAGAATTCACGGCCTGAATATTCACGAATTCGTTACTCGAGGGATTGCCGATATGAGGTGAATTATTATATTTGCTCACACCATATCGCGAGAACGAAAACCTTGATAAAACAGAATGAGTTTGATTGGGGTCTGATGAATCTCATTCTAAGTAAAATGAATTGTTTTCCTGTGGATGAAATCAGACATTTTGAATTTGCATACTTATGCTGGTAATCAACGGAATCGAAGTTGATGAAGTTATTATACTATTTAGCGTTCTTCGCCTTAGTGTGAGAACTAATTATGTGAAGGGTTGAAACTTAATTGATATAGATAGATACTTATCACTCAGATATTTCCATCCTTATTTCAATGTTCTAATAATGACGTTTCACCTGATTTTGTGAATTCAGCAGAATGAAATGGAAATGGACAATTCTCACTTGGATGATAGAGGGTGTGAATGAATAGTTGCGAATAATGTTTTAGGGGATGATGTCCTTTCAATGATTAGTGAGTATTTCATTTACATTTTGTTTTTGTATCTAAGCGCAAGGTCACAGCGGTCCTTCGAAAAGGCAAAAAAAATCGTTACTTGTACATACTCGAGCGTGTCAGATTTTTATACAGATGGTTAATCTCGGTGTTCTATCTGACACCAATCAGGGTTTTTCTTGATATGACAGCTTGAAGATGATTTTTTTTTAAATATTTCCCTTCCTGTACCCTCTAATCGTTTCTGCATTTATTATGAAAGTTGTAGATAATGAAATTCCATACAACTTTTGTCTTTTTTTGAAGCAATTTTACATACTACTAACGGTTTTCGAGTTAGAGGGCGATAAGGGCGAGGAGCTTAGCTACACATGCGAAACTCCAAGGTCAATGTAGAAACCCAGTCTTATGTACATTCATCGCCATATATCTCAAGAATCTTGAACGTAGAAAGAATTGCTTCGAACTGAATTTGCAGGAAATTTTATGCTCTACAACTTTCGTGATGAATGCGAAAACAATTTGAAGCTCAGGAAAGGAGATAATTCAAAAAAACTGATTTTTGTAACCTTAATGGCCAATTTTTATTGTTTCGGTGAAACTGTCAGATTATATTTGATTCGTTATTCTTGAATCATTAGCTTCTAATTAAGGAAACAAGCCACCGCGCTTGAGAATGTACACGTGACGTTTTTGTTTGGCAAGTTTGGCGCCCTCCCACACATTTTCGTCACGCTTAAGATTGAGAGAATATATACTCTTCAACAAGTAAATAACCACATATATCTTAAACTAACACTCTCGAGTATGCACAATGATCGTTTTTTTTTTTACTATTCTGACAGGCTGTCCTAGACAATTCCCCCTATATACAGGTCTAATTTTTGGTAGAGGTACTCTACAGGGTCCAAGGTAAGTAAGTAAGTAAGTAAGTAAGTAAGTAAGTATTTATTTTGCCATAAAAAACTACAAAAGTAGCATTGACACGTCAAAAAAATAATACAAATTGTTGTATAGAACATCTCACAATACAAAAAAACATCCTTAATGCTATCTTTAAAAAACATAAATTGTTGGAGTCATATTAAAATTCCCCATCCCAAGTAGGCCCAAGGAGTCGGAACAAGCAAGTCATCCACTGGAGCTCCCCTCCTTACAGTATTGAATAAAATGGGAGATCGAGTAGAAAGCATTTTCACACAATATAGATCTTAATTTACTCTTGAACACTCTCAGCTCCACAGTACTCTTCAATAACTTTGGTAGTGAATTATAAATAGAAAGGTAAAGGTAAATAGAAGGTATCTCCCCTTATATTAATCTGACGCGCTCGAATAAATTCCGAATTTCCCTCTTGGGCTCCCCAACTACAAGCTCGTCACGTTTTGCACTTTTCGCTGTCACAAGCTCCCTTATTCGTTCAGTATATAGATTACCTTTTATATCCAAAATAAATCGACCCGTCAATGATCTTCTGCTAGCTCAACGTTAATCCATCAGAACCACTAATAGAATCTTTCTTTAAAGTTGGTATGGGTTTTACAGTTTTACCCCCAAACATACCAAACACACCAAATAATTAATTGTTGATCTGTGTTAATAATGATCCTCTATCTATCAATTTGATTATGATTTACCAATTTATAAACTTCATTTGAAAGTTTGAAAAAAAATTAATATAACTCAGCTGTAAAAGAAGTAATAAAACGGGGTGAGTGATAAGCCCCATTTCGATGCCTGAAACTTCCGAGTTAACTCAAATCTATCACAAAAGCAAGGAGGAAATATTTCGCCGCCAACTTTCAACATTAATTGATACGGAAGTAGTTATTTCATCGATCGGATTATGTTGTAGAGATTTCCGTAAAGAATGAATTGGTGCGGTAAATCCAATCAGCTCGAATTTATTTCTTGGACCTACATAGGTCCGACACTTCTGACAGTTAGATACCAGATTGCACGGTCCGCCAGCATTTAATGAAAACCTTTTCGATAGAATTGAATATGAAATTTTGTTCTACCTTTTCTATGATGGTGTCATCTTTATAGATCCCAGCCCGGAAGATATTATTATTAATATCTTCCGGGCTGGGGCTCATTATTTTTGTTTCGTTAAGATTCATCTTTAATCATATTCCATTTGATCTTTGAATGAGGTCGTGCAGCATTGATTGCAATTCATGGATATCTGTGCTTATCAGTACTATGTCGCCGGCAAATCTTAAATGGCGGAGATACTGTCCATCGATTTTTAGTCCTTTTCCATCCCAAGCTAATTTCTTGATTACAACTTCCAAGGCCAGAGTAAACAGTTTAGGTAAGATGGTATCACCCTGTCTAACACCTTTACCTAGATTTAATTTTTTCGTCTATTTTTACGTGAAAAGTTGCTTCATCGTATATACAAGGATGTATTGATATCTAGGTAGCCTAGGCGAGTTCCATGCATAAAAAAATTGCGTTATCATAGCAACGAACAATAACTCATTAGAAGTATCAGTATGAAGTTTGAGGTCAAAAAAGTAAACCAGTGTTACGCAATGAATTGAAAAAAAGAAGATGTCCACTGAAATTGTGAAAATCGGAAAATTAGAGTATCGAGCCATCATCAAGTACCTGTATTAAAAGGGTTAAGAGGTAAGCAGATTTACGAAGATATACTACCCTTGGTGATCAATGTCCTTCGTATGCGACCGTGAAAAATTGGACTGCAAGCTTCAAAAGAGGTAAATTTTACATTGAAGATGATGACCGATAGGGAAGGCCAGTTTCTGTGTCAGTGCCCGAAAATATCGATGCAGTTCATGACAGGATTTTATCAGACCGTCGAATTGGGCTAAACAGATATCTGAAGCACTGAATATTTCATACGAACGCGTTCATCATATAGTTCACGTCAATTTGGACATGAGAAAAATTGATGCAAAATGGATCCCCAAATGTTTGAATGTTGACCAAAACCGTGCAAGGGTAGAAGCATCGCGTTCGATCTGTGCTCGATTTGAAAACGATGTAGACGTCTTAAACCGAATTGTTAATATGGATAAGACTTGGGTACATTTCTACGATCCAGAAACAAAGCAACAATCGATAGTATGGCGACACTCTGGTTCTCCAAGACCTAAGAAGTTTCGTGTCCGAAAATCTGCTGGAAAAGTTCTTCTTTCAGTTTTTTTTAATTCCATGGAGTAAGCATGATTGATTTTTTGGATAAGGGTAGAACAATAACCGGAGATTACTATTTGAGATTACTGACCACGTGACCACTCTACGAGAGAAGAGAAAGGACGCGGAAAGCTATCCAGAGATGTTTTGCTTTCGCAAGACAACGCCCCTGCACACAAATCTCATGTTGCCATGCAAAAAATTCCTGATTTAGGGTTTGACTTACAAGAACACCTTCCTTTTTCACCAGATTTGGCTCCATCCGACTATCATCTCTTTCCTCAACTGAAAAAAGTTTAAAAGGTCGTAAATTTTCTTCCAACGAGGAGGTAATAAAAGCTGTGGAGGTCTGGTTTGCAGAGCAAGAAGAAATATTTTTTTTTTAAGATCTAGAGACATTGCAGGTTCGCTGTAATAAATGTATCCAATTAAGCCATTAACTGCCATTTTATTAGCATCAATCATCTGCATGATTTCATACTTCGAAATTCCTCCAGAGTGGATATATTGAATAAAAACGATTTTTTTTACCTAATTTTAAAGGACTGTAGCTCGGAGAGAAAAGAGTGTTGAACAAAAAGTTATTTGTAAGAATTACTCATTGAAATCTTTCGCATCAATTCCGAAACACCCTGTATTGCTGCGTTCTCGTGTTACGGGGCGTTTCTGCAGAATTACTGTATTATATATCGCTATATCTTTTTTTGTTCGAGATATTCGGCTCACTTTGGTACTTTTTCGAGTTTTCCATATATTGCTGTTCTATTCAATTTATGTGTATTCTTCATGAAATTAAATGTTTCAGATAATTGCTCCTTCTTATATGATATTATGTTTCATTGAGGATGAGTTGATTGCAATTAGACAATAGACATAAAACCCATTGTTTCCCAGCTTCACAAAGCTGCAATCGAATATTACTTACTCTGTACATGAAAAAGTACGTTATTTCTCGGTTATTTGTCATTGAAGATATGAATTTTTTGCATTACTTTTTACTCACATTGTATATTGAGTTTATTCGCATTAATAGGGCACGTTTCTGTAATCTGGATAGTCTGTATCTCAGATGCGATGATTTTCAGGGCATTTCACTAAAAAATGCGAAAAGATATCTGACTACGAGGTTCTTATTCTCACACACCCTTTATAACAGAGTTGCGGTTTTGATGTTTTCACGGGAGATTTCCGACCTCCTATCACATTTCTCGTGGCTATGGATTTCTTCGTCTCCGTTTCAACTATGGACAAGGAGATCCCAGAAACGCTGACTACATTTTTCCTTAATGAGGAAAATTCAGTCTATCCCTGGAAGCCTCCATCCACCGATCGAAAACGAGGGAACATTAATATTCAAGTTTTCCTCTTGACGTGAAAAAACGCGAAATTACTTGACAGCGTCTTCTTCCTAATATAAGTCAGTCCCGAATCCAAATTGATTTCATGGAAATTTCTTTAATTACTTCAGCTCTGTGAGGATGTCCTGGATGTTCAATCTACTTGCAAATTGGTACACTTGTTGAAGAATCGTGGCAGTTTCACTATTCCTTTCTACAGTTTAGTTTTTAACCGACTGAAATATATCCTTTCAATTTTAATTGAAACGGTGAATTTCGTTTGCAATGCCTCAAGTTGCCGATTGGCATTATCACTTGGTCACGATGAATACTAACTGCTACATTAGAATTTGATTAAAGCGGAAATTTAAATTCGAACAAGTATCGATTTTCGGGATCTCTGTTTCGCTTGCCTTGGGAACCGATGGAATATTGATTATCCGATGGATTATAATTATCAATTTCAGGTCTTTACGTGGGCTAGTATTGAAGTCACTCAATGCGATTGATGCCATAGTATTCTCATTTAACATGAAAAGACAAAAGTTAATCTCTTCTGAAATAAAAAGAATGTAAAAAAATTTCCTGAACGAATATTGGCTTGAATTTGTTATCATCTTATTTTATGTGAATGCATTCTGTAGATATGTGATCTATGCAGATGGGGCATTCGAAATAGATGATAATTAATCAAAATCATTTTCTGATATGAACAAAATACTGGATCTTATGATTTTCACTAACGTGAGTTATTTTACTCGCGTGTTTCTCATAGTAGCATCTCCAGGTGGGTTTGATAAACCTTTTCTCCTTGCTTTTATCTTTACCTTTACCTTTACCCACCTGAAGACGCTACTGGGATAGCGAAACACGTGTCGGGTAAACAACCCATGTAAGTGAAAATCATATAATTCTTTTTTACTTAAATTTTTTGATAAGTGGAATTTTGATGCATTTTTTGTCTAAATTGAATTAATCCACAAAGAAGTCCATATCTTATGAATAAATAGTTTGAATCTCATCAAAATCGCATGTAGATTTGAAAAAAAAATGTCGCCATGATTTGATATCTGAAAACGATCCTTTTCTTGTTGTAGTGCATTTATAACCCCAACATCTTGATCCTTCATTGAGAAGAAAGACTAACATTTACCTAAGACCAGGATTTAGGTCGCTTTAAACATCGCTTTAAACTCACACCTCTATAATCCAAAAGTATTCCTATTCCTTGGTAATTTGCTTCTCTTAAGATCTCGGAAGATTATGTTTTTTACAGAACAGTAAGGATCAAGATGGTTTCGAAACAATTTTCATTTTAGGGCTGGGGTCTCTATGGAGACTCTACAGGGTGATACTTTCATCATAAGCTTTGGTATGGCTTATTCAATTTTGATAAAATTTTCAATGTAGTACAATATGAATGCGTACATTCAAAGATTCTTACACTTTTTTCAAAATACAGAGTTGTTATTGTGGTAATTTCAGATTAAGTCTTTAATTATGTTATTCAGGATATGAGCAATTGAATATGGATTTCTAATTTGATATGATTATTTCAGACCTCAGGAACAGCTATTAATCTTGCATCCTTGGAAGATTATAGCTTTACTTCCTGGTTCAGAATATTCTCACTGGTTTTTTGAACGAAATTTCGAAATTGTTCTTTCGGATAACGAAGTTTTGGAAACGCAATATGCACAATAAATCTGAAATAATCTCAATAACGACACAGTTTTTTTAAAAACGTGTTGAAATTATTGAATTTACTCGTTCATATTGTACTACACTGAAAATTTCATCGAAATGTAATTGAGAAAGTCAAATCCGTCGAATCAGACAAATCAACCAGTTTTATATCAATAGAGGCCTCCAGCTTCAAACATCGTTTAGAAACTGCCTCGGCTAGTGTAAACTCCTCCTAAAATCTGACGGTTTCGTTTGAAATCACTCTGTATATTAATGGTATTAACTCAACCCATTTTACCTCGAGGATTTTGTGTTGTGGAAAGCTGAGGATGGATGCCTTTGTTTTTATTCTTCGGTCTCATGAAAATATCTGATAGTTTTGTTACGAGTGGTGTTATATCCATCGGAATTTGGAAATATTTGTCAGTTGGAAATAAATGAAAATTTTGGATAATTCGACTCAACTACTAGTACTCAAACTTCTCAGAATCCAATGTGCTGCCTACAGGCGTTTCTCGAAGAATTAATCTCCAAAGAAAAACTAAAAACATATCACAATAACGTTTTTGAATTATCTTTTTTTTGAGTTTCTACAAACCCCCAGTTGCGTAGTTTTCAGAGGGTATCGCCCCAACTCTACGCCAATGAGGAGACGATGGCTACTTAAAGCCATATTCTGATCTTTCCGAATTTTCTCCATAAAAAGGTAACTCTCTTAAAAGCCGCTAAGACGTACCGTTTTCAAGAAACTTCAAAGTTATCGAGAAACCAATATTTGCCTCCCAGTAAATAACACTTTTATTCTCCTTTTATAAACTCATAAAATGTTTCTTCTGGGTAGGTACAATATCCTTCAAAATTTAAGTATCTCGAAAGGCATTCGAGATAGAAAAAAATTTTACTCGAAAAGCTTCTTATTTCAACTAGAACTACTACTTCCCAAAGTTATGACCTGGCCGTCCGAATCACCCTGTAGGTACATTATACCATCTTAGAAGGTAACCAAATTAAAATATTCGATGAAAAATCTCTTTAAAGGGAACTTGCCACTACTTCATGATTTCAAATGTTAAACGTGAATACATATCGGGAGAAATGCTTCATAAATTAAAAAATGAGATATAAAAAAAGGTATATTTTTAGCAAAACAAGGTTGTATGTCTCGCAGAATTTGTATATAGTTCAGTTAGAAAAACAACCGTAAATGAATCAAAATTTAATTCTTCCCTGTTGCAGGACACTGTATATCGTTACATCTGTCGGCAAACAGCCTCTTTACAAAAAAATACATTTCATTAAAACACTCCGCAAATCTATCTCGTTCGAAAATGCCGGATCCCCGTCATTTTATGTAATTGAATTTCAGAACCCCAGTTTCGCAATCTAAACAGAAAGCGGGAATGAAATAACATGCTATCCAACCGTAATATAAAACCTAGTTTCGTAAATGTGCGGGATGTGTTGATACGGACATTTCGGGAAAGTGATTTCAGAGTGGACACAAGTTCATGTTTATCGTATTACGTACGCATTATTCAAAATTTTAGTGGCTTTCTAAATCTGTATGGATTAACCTGAATAAATCCCGCATTTTTGACGAGTATGGGTAATAAAATGGATTTATATTGGTTCTGTTCAGAGTGCCTCCATTCAGTTATAGGGCCTATTTGGTTTACCACTCAATTCCCTACAAAGGGAGGTATTTTCGACCATAAACTATTTGTGGTCTTCGAAAAATTGCCGATGACTTTTTCGTGTTTTGAATTTAGGAGAAATAACATTGATTTACGATATTAAAATAAACAATTTCTATGAAGAAATTGATGGATGCGTTAAGTCAATGTTTATTATGCTTGTTGGAGTGGTTCAATTTCAATAAATGCCTCGAGTAATACAAAAAACCAATCAATTTTTTTTAAACTACATCAAATGTACCTTGATAATAAAAGACTAACTATGATAACTAAACAAGAAAAAAAGATTGACAAGATTGCGCCATAACATCACTGACTTTCATTGTACAGATGGCAATTAAAAATTCAATAAAACAAATAGATGGTGCCAATATTTTAAACAAATTATCTAGTTCATTGATTTTGATATAGACCAAGAGTGAATTTGTCTCAGACTAACAACAATGGTGACAGGAGCATTAAAGTTGAAATTTAAAAATCAGGAAAAATATTTAGTTATAGTCAATTTCATAGTACATAATTATGTGCAGTGTGAATTTATTGATTTATTTATCGTATGGCAATACTTCACAGTAGTATAAAAATATGCTGAATAAGCAGTTGATACATAGGTTATATAACAATACAGTAGTCAGTTATAAAAACAAACAAATACGGACAAAGATTACTAACAAACATCCACTGTGAATACTCCTAGACTAACAGCCAGTTTCATCTTGCCTTTCAAAGTCCCTTTAATTTTTGAGCTTCTGTCAGTTTCTCGTGTTCAAACAACAAGAAGCTTCAAAATTACACTGAAATCATATCAAATAAGGGAAAGAACACTTGAAATATCCTGAAAACGAAAAACAACTATTCTTGTTATAGGCAGGCAGAACTATCCATCGATAACAATGAATTCATCCTTAAGAGAAGTACCTATACCTCCAATTCAGCTTATAGAATTTTCGAAGTAGAAAATAATTATTTAATTACACGCCTTCTGATTTGTTTCATTATCCGCAATTACCAATTTCACGCAATCAAAACTAATAATTACTGCATTCTCATTCTGTGAATTATTTTCGTCACGAACCCTTATTATTATCGACGTGAAACATTGTTCAAGCTTGTCGCTCATAAAATCTCCTCGAAGACTTAACTGAGAATTAATTTCATTGTAGGACACTCTCTAGAACTTACAACTTTCATTACAATTCCATTTTTGATGAATATTGAAAAATACAAGACTCTAAATTTTAAACACTTGAGTTTGTCAGAATATATGTGGAAGTCTGTGAGGTTGAAGAACGACTGGGTGACGTTGAAGTTGAAGCAAATCCTCCTGAGAATAGATTCCTATGTTGAGAAAATATTTAAACTTTTTCAAACCCCCTTGAAATTCATATTATATCTATTTTTTCAAAGGAGTGGTATACCAACACTTTTGAAGAAGAATTAGAAGATAGAAAAACTAATGTGTAGCTTGATAAATATAATATAATCTGAACCTGAAAATACAAGGAAAATTAAAAATTCTGATTCAGTTAGTTTGATCATTTCAACCCTATAATAAAGCGTTGGAAAAACTAATTCATTCTCAGCAACAGAAGATCAATCCCTTCATAGTTAGGGCTGCAGAAAACTAATCTATCCTTCACCACCAAATGAAGAATAAAATTTTTAATAAGGATAAATTCAGATGCATACCACCCGACGATATGAATATCGACAAGTATTACGATCTGAATTGAGCTAGCCAATTTGCCATCGTCAAGGCCCCAAATGGAGTACGCTCCACCGAAGAAGAGCAGATGCTGACCATGGTTTCGGCCTCATTTGGCCTCATCAGAGCAACATAGCATTTTTTCACGGTGGAGAACGTTTGGTGCGGTATGGTGGTATGCATCTGAATTTATCCTTATTATTTTATTCATTGCCGTTTAGGCGTTATCACTTTTCATAATAAAATTTTTCTCTCATTTTCTTACAAAATAGTTAATACCGAAAAAAGGAATTTTGTGCCCACTATTCACCCTGTATAAATCGCGCCTGTGGAATTATTTCCAAAATTGAACCATATATCCGTCTATTCCGAATGGAAACGAAACAAATCCATATTTTCATTATTCGCTTACATTCTCTTTCGAAACAATTACATGAAAACAATTCATTCAGTAGTTTTGCCAATTAGGCCGTTTTGACTCTTGTTGGAGTAGACGTTTTGATTTCATTTCTGCTCCAAATTGGGACGAGTGTGAAATATCCATATATTCGATGATCGGTGTTCCCATAACATTGGCCGAATTTTTGGAACTCGATGATATAGGTATGATTAGATCGCAAAAAATTCTGGTCATTTGCTCTGTTAATGTGAATTTATTGTATTTCAAAACATGAGACGTAAGTTGAGTTGTTACAAAAATAAAATTATCATTCATTGTTTGAGCAAATCTAGGGAATCCGGGAATTTACAAAATATTGGGGGACGATTCGAAATTCAAATTGACGGTTTTCCTCCAGCATTCTTCATATACTCATTTCTCTGAAGAATTTGTCTTGACACACACTCTGCTCTGAGGTGATGATATTATATTATTCAATCTGGTTCATAGTGAAGTCACATATATCGGAGATATGGGTTGACTGCATGCATATACTAAAAAAGATAATATCCCCCAATTTTGTAAATTCGCGCTTTTATCACATCTTTTCTAACTATGGACTTTGAAATGTGAAATTTAGATTTGTGACTTAACACACCTTTATTCTGAAATGTTGATATATCATGATAATATTGCAAATGTGTTGTCATGCTGATAAATACTCACTATAAAATTTAATCAATTAATGTTCTTGATTATAAACATTCCTGGATAATTCAAAATAATAATAATAAAATAGCTGCACTGAATCAAGAGATTATTTCGAAATAAGTATCTAATTGAATAGAAGCTATATTGCCCTTAACTGTTCAGTATCGTCACGAATATCGATTATTTGATGTGAAAAGTGATTAATGGTTCATCCCATTTACATTGCAGATTTCATGATGCCGATAATAAGACTCAAAAAGTAACGAATAGCACGCAACCCTGTCAAAAACTATTAATCACAATATTATGCCTGAAAAAATCGATCGAGTAGTACTTACACACACACAAAATAAGCGGAAATTTATTGACTGATCAAATTTAGTTTTAGAAGTCTATTCATAATACTACTTGATTTTCATTAAATCAATAGAATGATAAAAACTTTGTCCGTTAATTTTTATCGAGGAATTTTAAAGATATAAATGTAGAAAGAGTTGGGAATTATACTATATTCCGTTCTGAAGGTGCATCCACATTATGCCGCTGTGTGCGACGAGCGGCTTTGCCGATTGGCAAAATCTCATCGGCAAAGCCAACGAGAGAAGACGCATCCATATGCGTCACACACACCCATGTTAATACATGAGTGTATACATGCTAAATTGCGACTAAAGCAGCTCGAGGCCACTGAGGCCAGCGGTTGGCACATCCTCCCTCTAAATTTCCGTTGGCTTCCTTTGATGAAGACCGACAGTTGAGCGATTTTTCAGCGGCACAAGCCGACGATGCATCCACATACCTCGGTTTGGAAGAGTGGCAAGGCCGCTCGGCAACATACACAGAGGCTTTGCCGATTGGCACACAGCGGCATAATATGGATGCTGCTTGAGATATATTTTTACTGCTGCATCCACATGATGTGGCTGTGTGCAACATGTGTGCAAAGCCTATGTGAATGTGGCTGCATCGTCGGCACATCGACACAAAACACAACGTCTTTGCCGAGCCGTCTTGCCGATCAGCACACAGCGACATAAAGCTACATCCATATTATGCCGCTGTGTTGACGACAAAGCCATCGAGAAAATAGGCATCCACATTAGCATGGGTGTACATAGTCTAATTTGCAAATGAAGCAGCTCGAGGCCACTGAGGACAGCTAATGGCACATCCTCACAACATTTCCGTTGGCTTCTTTCGATAGAGACTGGCAGATCAGCGATTTTTCAGCGGCACAAGCCGACGATGCATCCTTGCCGCTCGGCACACAACGGCATAATGTGGATGCACCTTTAGCCAGTCGACTGGTCCAGATGGATTGTCTTCCCGCCTATATCAGGCACCATCTTGCAATAGTCGACTGGCTGTTTAGCAGTTTCTCTCTTATGCGTTGTGAATCTTATTCTCATATTTTAATTCTTGTAGACTTTTTGAAAGGCAAACCCCTCTATAACTACTTTTATAGTGTAAGGGGTGTGATCTGTTTAGGAATTATTCTTCAATATCGATTTGTATATTGTCTCATGCAAAGGAAAGAAATTGAGCGAGTTCTTTCGACGAGTTTAAGTTCCTCTTTTTATATTATATCTGTCAGAAAATTCTTTCGTCCGAAACGAATGAAATTGAACATCGTATATTCATCTGGCGTTTTGTTTCGAAACACAATATTGCAGTTTCAGTTCTAACCAACTCTTGGGGATTGGGGTTTACTTTCTCGCAACAGCCGTATCACAACATTTGTTTACCCAACAACGAACCGAATGCGGTGGACACTATAATACTGCATGTTGAATGGGATGTCCTTTCGAAGTTTTCCACATCAGTTCATCAGGGTGTCGCGGTCATATATGTACGACCACTTGACAACAGGGTTACCGAATATGGTACGGGTGAATAGGAAACTCGATAACTACTGGAAATTGATACAAATCATTGAGGATTTCCCGAAGATAGGTTGAAAATCCTCCTCTTCAGAAACTGTCCTTGAAATAATGATGTTGAGGAAACTCAGCTATCTCCATAAAACAGAAACGCATATAAAAACAGGAAATTACCTCACTCTGATTGGCCAAGAAATAAACATGTCTTGTACTTATCTGGATTTTGTCGCGAATATAGATTACATGAACAGCAGTGTCATTATGAAGGTTCATTTTCGACTCGAATATTTGTTACAGAAGAATGAGGAAAGGCATAGATAAGCTGAAACCTTTTTAGTTTACTGTCATAATATGACAGAAAACTATGAACTCCGTCAATATTAAAGGAGAAATATTTTGAAGGATGCGCCTTAACGTGATTATTTGCAAATGGAATATACAGAGTGCATTTAAAGGTGTGACTTTTTTTAACAGAAGGTAGAACTGACTTTTAGGGGTTGCATCTCAGCCTCGATCTCAGCCATCTTGAATATTTTGTATAGACAATTTTAGGTAGAAAGACGTATTGTGATTAATTCTACCATCTGTTGAAAAACCCTTTATATGTAAACATCAATTACTAAATCCTGCAGCATAACTTCCGATATAATTGTTGAAAAAAAATCAGTAGATGCTTGCATGGTCCGAAGGAAGAAATCTTTAAAATCAAAGGGACTTTACGTTTGATTTTGAGAGAATTACTATAATTTTACGAATAATACAGAATACCAACCTTCAAAATTCCATAGTCTACTTGACGACGAACTGCTTCTGAATGCTCTTTATAGTGGCGAGTGAAAATGACATCATTTATTTATGCATTAATCGTGAGAAAAGTAAGGTGTTTCTAATGCGGATCATGTGCATTTTCCATTCGTTGAATAATTTATGTATCATACTTCTACGCTCGTTAAACAATACTCGTGTTATTCATTTTAATGGTTTCTCTTTCAGTGAGGTCAGTCACTAAAAGATAAATAACACGTTCCAAAATCCTCTCAAAAAGGGTTTCTTTTACATGAGATGACAAAAAAATACCACTTCACCCTGTCCACACTTCACTCTTTATGTGAAGTTCTTTCAAGGTAGAGCACTCACATCGAAATCTTCATCTTTTGCAATTTTTCGTGTCTAAATGGATTGAAAAGATTCATTCCACGGCCAAAGTTTCCGAAGTACTTCCCCGGAGTTTTAAAGGTTTACTTGGACAGCCTTTCTTTTCGATTGCTTTACAAAAGACGGCTGTGACAACCGAGCTAGTCCCGCATAAACAGTGGTGTTGATGTACAGGAGGGAGATGCCTGTCTTTTCGGCAGAGTTCAATTTCCTGAACTCCGGTTTGTATTTCAATTTTCAGGGGAAATTAGGATTATGAGTTAAGAAGTCAGATAAACGAGATTTTGATGTTCGTCTTACATTTGGTTGTTGTTTCAGTCACATGAGGGTGATATTATATTTCGTAAGAAAAGACGTTCTGAAAAAGCCCGGCTTTGTGTTTGTTATGAAGAGGCCAGCCCTTTTATAACCGGCTTTTTCAAGACTTATTTTTCATATAAACAATTTATGCGTTTACTCAATTTCTTTACTGCTGGAAGACACCTACAATACAAGAAACTGTTGAATATGATAAAGGGCCAGTAAACATAATAGATAGTTATTTAATTATTCAGTTCTCTCAGCCTCACTCTGAAGAAAGTGAAAATGCTCGGTTGAAATATATTTCCAAATAAACACATCAATAAATCGGATAGCTCGATGAATTATGAATTCGTTCGTCTACAGTCTATGAAACTGAGCGAGGAATATAGAACTTATAGTATAGAAGGCCTTCATAAACAGTTGTGACGAGTTAGATTGCAATTTCAATAATTTCTACGAACACTTGTATCACATTAATTACTGCATTGATAACGTATGAAACTGAAATGATAGTTCAATTATGAACTTTATCATCTGACTCTTAGGCTCAATACAAATTTCATTAAGGACTGGATGGAGTTATGTCTGAATAACAAGGCAATTCATCAATGTTCGGTTGCCCAAACAATCAGGAAATTATGAAAAATCGTGCATCCATAGAAGTCTAGTGCACCATTTTTTGTTGATTTGTTGTGTCATTTTTAATTTTTAAGTTATGTGAAACTTATGTTTTTTCCCAAGTTACTCCAGTTTAGATCTTGAAGGCCATGTAGATGTAATAACAAAATCTAGAGGAGAAAGTACCCAGAGCAGCATAGAAAACTCAATTACGGATTTCAAGCAAGTTGATCTTCTTCATCCATCCCCTCGACTGATTGAATCTTTAAGATACAACATGCCTGGTTTATTTTACAGGATAGAATTTAATGAGATGTTCATTTCCGCATCATCTTCTCGAGAGTATGTTCGAGCAAAATCGCAGATTAATTAGCAATCCTATTTGCATATATATGTGACACGTTTAATAGCTATTAACGACGGAGTTTATTCATTAGACCAATTACGTGCATACTGCCTCTATAAAGGGGGCTTAAATCTCATTCGGAATGTTTCTTTTGCCGAAGAAGCTAGAAATTTGAACATGGCGTGCTCGGGTTCCTTCAGATGTATTTAAGCCTTGTCATTTGGGGTATTTGACATATTATGTGAGATGCATTAATAACCTAAAGGGAATGTTTGGGAATTACCTAGATAGAACACTACTCTCTACTGTACGGAATGAAAACGCTCATTTCCCATCCAGTGGCTCTATTCTCCAATACAAAATATTCTACACTGAACTTGAATTAACTTGCACCTGCCATTCTGGACAGAAAATAGCATTTCAAACCGACGCGACGTCTTCGATTCCAACATGATGGGTCATGCGCACGCGCGAGAAAAATGTCAGTTTATCAGTGATTTGTTATAACGATTGGTTGAAATTAAAATTCGGTTTTGCTGGCCACGTGCAACTGAGTCTAACAAATTATTCGCGTTTGCGGTACATGTTTTTGTGATTTTAACACGAAAATAAAACATTCTGTTCTTGGATCGCCTTCTCATATAAACCAAACGAATATTCCAAATGATTTGTTGGACTCAACCCCAGTGCCATAAAGCTTGATCGGCGAATCAAAGCTTGATTGACGAATAGACGTCACTGTGTTTTCAATCGATAATTCAGTCATGACAATTCAGAATATCATTCTGGTATCAAATTATGATATTAATACATCCATTCAATTATTCTCAATTGTTACTTCTTCAATATATTCAGAAAAGAAAAGGTTTCAATCATTTGGTTTTAATAATCCAGTGACTGTCACATCTTTGATCGGGCAATCAAAGTTTTATGGAACCCGTTGGCATGCAACTGGTATTAACTTGTTAACCTGTAGCTGCAGATGATACATTTATTTTATATTAAAAAACGGGGCAAAATCGCTTTAGGTCTTCAATTGAGACGAAATTGCCAGTATGTCCCATGAGTTCGTCTGTAATTAACAAGATAATGTTTGTTTGATTCCTTTAGATTTTCATGATAGAATTGTAGAATTTTTGTATACATATTTTGATTTTTCCAGACAAAAGATTTTGAAAGATAAAACGAAAATGGACACGACAAAAATGGTACCAAGAGGAATTTATTCATTTGTTTATTTATTTACATATTTATTCGGAAATACAACAGTCTAGTTGAAGCCCACAATCAGTATTCACAAATAGGTACACAATTCTCAAATACAAACGGGAAATATAACGCAAAACATCATAATGCCAAGAAAAAGAAAAAAATTCAAACTGAAAAATACGAAGAAAGAAAAACGAAAAATCTATGATACAGAAAAAAAAGAATGAATGGCTTGGTAGCATTGCCATAACCATATTTGATATTATCGTGTTTTTCACGTTTTCCTTCAAAATAATGTTTTGCATTTTATTTAAAACATCCTTGTTGGTTCCACCCCACAAGTGGGACAATATAAAATATTTTTGAAGAAAATATGAAGAAATATAATTGAAAAAAGCATGTAAAACAACAAGAACTAACATTCATGAATTTGTAAGTATTACTGCCTTCGATTTTTATCGAGAAATATCGGTACATACTTTCATGATTCGAAGCTTATCAAGGCGGTTTTGCTATATTCGTTTTATTAATTCTAGTTTCTCTTTCTAATTATTGGATCTATTCGATTCTTCTGAATATACATTTTTGAAGGGAAACGCGAAATATAAGAACTCGAACTCGATATATCATTTGATGGTAAATTATTCATGACAGCACGTTAAAAAAGTAATGTAGTCCAATTCACAAGTATGATTAATTGATGAGGAAAGCATCAAAATGTATCGATTCCAAAGAGAACTCGTTTTGTACCAACCCCGTTTATTTGTTGACCTTATTCCATTTGTAATTAAATGACCTACCCTTCTAACTCTTGGGTTTTGGTTATGAATTAGAATATATTTGTGCCATGTATGACAGGTAACTTTTACATATAGCGTAAGTGAAAAGTAATTCACAGAATTCATAACGGTGTTAACTATACTTCGTAGATGAATGCTAGAACAGTTCAATTTTCATTTTTGCAATTTTCATGTATAATTGAGATGTTTGTCATGAGGGATGAAGTGTAGTTGAGTTTTTTTGAATGGCAACCCTTAATTTTTGTGCCAGAAATGGATGAACTTTTTGGTGCTGGAAAGGACTTGGTCATTGATCAACTCTTTCTTCAACATATTGATGAAATAAAAGAAAGCTGAAAGCTTGAATAAGCTTTTTTATTCATTCTCAAATTTCGAATTCATCACCAAAATATGAATCAATTATTTTCTCAATAATTTTCCATCCTTATGATGCTGAATCGGGGGAGATCAATGAATTTGACTAAGAGTTCTTCGTCAATATCTCCAGACCAATCTATTGGGTGATTTTCGATGGAGAATTCGCAAATAACAGGCGAAAAGCAATATTTCGGAGTCATAAGAGTCGGAGTCACAAAATTGTGTTTTGCTCGCATGTTTTGCAATATGTTATTTCCCTACGATGAAATATTTACTTACGGGTTAGTTGCAAAACTTGATTCACAGTGCAAACTTTCTAGAACTTATCTGAACCGGAATATGTAAAAGGACCGTATTTCATAAATAACTGCTCAACCGTTCCCAACGAATAGCAAGGAAATGGATAATTAACTGTAACAGAATCCCGTGCTCAGCCTCGGCTGGACCATGAGACATTAGCACATTCAGGCAACCCGAACCTCATATCTTACAATTTAGTGTAAAGCCATGGGGTCATGGCGTACTCATTAGTGTTCTATACGTGACTTTTGATACTGAATAAGTATGGGAAGTTATACTTTGTAATACCTGATTAGTTCGTAGTAAAACCAGGGCTTTCTATTTCCACCAATTTGAATTTGGTGTACACTCTTCGATAACAAGCTCGGAATTTAGTTGATATAGGATATTTCGAGAGGTGATCCTTTCTTCTCGAACAAAATAATCTCATCATAATGAGAAATCTCATCAAAAATCCAATTCTACAAAATATTGAAGAGGGCAGAAACATCTCAGATGTAAGAACAAAAAAACTTCATTACAAAAATACAGGCAATTCATTTCCGTCCGTAACTTCTTTTCTGTTTCGATGTGGAATATTCGGTTCTTCAAAAATCTTATTAATGGTGGTATTCTGCTTTCATTTGTAAGCCAATCTGTAACTTTTCATAAGCTTATAGGAAAATTGCAATTCTGAACGTTTTTAGTGATCTGTAGCTTACAGGAATCCGTAACTATTTACGATAAGTAGTTCAAACTCAAACGTAACACTGTAAAGAAGATGGTTACAGGAACATTTCCAGAATTGCATTATTTACGAATCTATCAATCGAACACTGACAGATCGATCGTACGCTACAGATTTGTAACTTATAGATGAAAAGCAGAATACTACCATAAATGCTTCGTTACAAATTTTCATTGAGCTCCGCAGACATTGATGAAACATTTATTATGTTTGTCGAAATATCTTGATTCCTCTGAATAATCTGGTAGCCCTCTCATCTACAGACGGCCGTATAAGTCACGGTAACGGCTGTTGTTTCATTCTTTATGTCAACATTAAAAATGTCTGCCGTTAACATGAAGGGACCGATGGGAACCCCAATAAAATCTCGAAATAAATTATTTCCGTTAAACATTGGATTTTCATTTTTACTTTACTGTCGTTCTAAATTAGAAGTATATGGAGTATTAATGTCTTTTACTGTATGTGATAAAATCAAGATTTCGGGGTTATTCATGACTTAATATTCTTGTATAAGGTCTCTAAAAACGAACAAAGAACGTACAATTTTCTTATTATGGGAGGTTTGATTCATGTTATCATTCAGCCCTTTCGGAAATATGTTTAATTCCACAAGAATTCTTATGAGAAACTAATTCATTTCGTTTTTTGTTACAGGTAAATGAATAACATTCCCATCTGGTAAGTTTTATGCTTTCAAGAATGAAAACATACATGTCTCCTCAACAACAATAGTGAATTTCTGGACACTTAATTATTTTTTATTTATTTCATCATGATTGAAGCTCGGATTAAAGTTTATTGTGCTAATAGCAAAGAGTATCAACATCTGCTTTCGTTCTCGTCCCTTCCACCAAACCAGGAAACATTCAAGGGCATTGTTGATACTCTTTGCTAATAGTCATTTACGTTTGAATACATAGACCAAGTTGCATTTGATGCAAATACAGCCAGCTCTCTTTGATTGACTTTAGCGTTCTTCAAAAATAAGGCAAGTTAAAATATATGTTGTGGATTTGAGCCAAAAGTTAAGTATTTATTGTTAAGAGAATATAAAAAATCTTAACATATATGATTATTGTCTTTGAAAGAATTTTTTACCTTGTCGCAGAAGAGAGAAAAGTATTTGAATTTTAGGCAGTATATTCTATCTCAGGAATTTTCTAACTCTGATAACAGAAAGATATGATTTATTGCAAAAAAAGGGCTGATGATTGGGATTTTTTCTTTAGGAATTCATTTAGGGTGTGTAGATATAGATGATATTGACGATCTTCTCTTCAGAGCAAACAAAATTTAACGTTGTTTTTTTTTCCTGAATCCATAGACGATTATTTGAAGCAATTCTCTTGTTTTGATTTCTGTCGCAGTATTGAATGTATGGAAAAATCCATGTGAAATTATTTAATTCATATCATAATTTTTCATAACTAGATTCCAAACCACAGAACTAAAGGAATTTTTAGTTCAAGTTCAACAAGCTTGACAATTCGGGAATTTCATTCCAACATTAAGTAAATTCACACAAAATTGAACAAGATTTCAACATTTATGCCCTCCTGAACAATTTCATGAAGCAATTTCCATCATATTCCAAATAGGAAATTCCACAATAATTAATATTAGACTCAGATATTCATTATAGAGTGAATAAAAAGTAACGACAAAATTCCTATTTTCAATGCTCATACAACTCAATTTTGATTTTGAATTACGCAACTTTTCATATGAAATAGAGGAGTTTTTCATGAACCGTATGCGAGGGTACAATTGAGTTTTTTGTAACAGGAATTGATAGACTTTTTGTTCATGAGGATGGTTTGGTCATTGAGGGATTGTCCATCAACCCCTGTTTCATTATAGGAATGAAATATTCAAACTTATGGAATGCGGATTTTTACTTTTATATGTAGGAACCTTGAGGTTAATGATATACATTTCAGGAATCATGGATGTTTGAAGTATGATCGAAAAAATGCCTTTTACGTGATTGATGAATCATTAATACTATAACGTTGATAAAAAATGATCACTGAATCGTATCAAATTTTTTGCCACGTTGAAGTGTCGGTGGAGAGTATGGGAAATTTGAAATGGCGAGCGCCGAAGGCGCGTGGCCGGGTAGAGCGGTATATGGAACGCAAGAGTAAGAATCGAGCTTTCCGAAAATGCCTAGATCGTATTTTTACCCCGTCTAGAAGTGTCCGAAAATTGCGTGAGAAAATCGCGAAATTCACGATTTTCGCGAAAAGGTACCAATTTGATTTGATTAGCTTGAGAGATCCGCGGTAGCTCGAGAGCCGGGATGGGTGTCGAACTAAGCTCGAAGAACCCGAAATTAAAATAGGCCTGTTTTTTTTCCCGGAGCCCGAACGATATTACCTAAAAAAGCGTAAGAATTTTGAAAATTTTTGACGTCTATTAAAAATCGAGTGACATTCCACAAAATTAAATTATTTTCTATTGATTATCAGAGAAAATTAAGTGAAAGTGCACTTTGACAATCGATGTCAGAGTGTGATTTAAAGGTTAACGTCAGTTTTGACGGCTTGGCAGCGATCACAGAACGAGGTGCCTTGAATCGATCGGGCTTTTAAAAAACGTTTTTGGCCTAGATATTCATAAAAGGGGAATCGAGCGAGGGCCGAAGGCCCGAGCTACGAACAAAAGGCGTATCGCGAGGGCCGAAGGCCCGAGCTACGGACGAAAGGCGAATCTGCCAGTAAAGGTGAATCTACCTACAAGGTGGATCTCCTGGCTATACTAGTTAATACTATAACGTTGATAAAAAATGATCACTGAATCGTATCAAATTTTTTGCCACGTTGAAGTGTCGGTGGAGGGTATGGGAAATTTGAAATGGCGAGCGCCGAAGGCGCGTGGCCGGGTAGAGCGGTATATGGAACGCAAGAGTAAGAATCGAGCTTTCCGAAAATGCCTAGATCGTATTTTTACCCCGTCTAGAAGTGTCCGAAAATTGCGTGAGAAAATCGCGAAATTCACGATTTTCGCGAAAAGGTACCAATTTGATTTGATTAGCTTGAGAGATCCGCGGTAGCTCGAGAGCCGGGATGGGTGTCGAACTAAGCTCGAAGAACCCGAAATTAAAATAGGCCTGTTTTTTTTCCCGGAGCCCGAACGATATTACCTAAAAAAGCGTAAGAATTTTGAAAATTTTTGACGTCTATTAAAAATCGAGTGACATTCCACAAAATTAAATTATTTTCTATTGATTATCAGAGAAAATTAAGTGAAAGTGCACTTTGACAATCGATGTCAGAGTGTGATTTAAAGGTTAACGTCAGTTTTGACGGCTTGGCAGCGATCACAGAACGAGGTGCCTTGAATCGATCGGGCTTTTAAAAAACGTTTTTGGCCTAGATATTCATAAAAGGGGAATCGAGCGAGGGCCGAAGGCCCGAGCTACGAACAAAAGGCGTATCGCGAGGGCCGAAGGCCCGAGCTACGGACGAAAGGCGAATCTGCCAGTAAAGGTGAATCTACCTACAAGGTGGATCTCCTGGCTATACTAGTTAATACTATAACGTTGATAAAAATGATCACCGAATCGTATCAAATTTTTTGCCATGTTGAAGTGTCGGGGGAGGGTATGGGAAATTTGAAATGCCGAGCGCCGAAGGCGCGTGGCCTGGTAGAGCGGTAAATGGAACGCAAGAGTAAGAATCGAGCTTTCAGAAAATGCCTAGATCGTATTTTTACCCCGTCTAGAAGTGTCCGAAAATTGCGTGAGAAAATCGCGAAATTCACGATTTTCGCGAAAAGGTACCAATTTGATTTGATTAGCTTGAGAGATCCGCGGTAGCTCGAGAGCCGGGATGGGTGTCGAACTAAGCTCGAAGAACCCGAAATTAAAATAGGCCTGTTTTTTTTCCCGGAGCCCGAACGATATTACCTAAAAAAGCGTAAGAATTTTGAAAATTTTTGACGTCTATTAAAAATCGAGTGACATTCCACAAAATTAAATTATTTTCTATTGATTATCAGAGAAAATTAAGTGGAAGTGCACTTTGACAATCGATGTCAGAGTGTGATTTAAAGGTTAACGTCAGTTTTGACGGCTTGGCAGCGATCACAGAACGAGGTGCCTTAAATCGATCGGGCTTTTAAAAAACGTTTTTGGCCTAGATATTTATAAAAGGGGAATCGAGCGAGGGCCGAAGGCCCGAGCTACGAACAAAAGGCGTATCGCGAGGGCCGTAGGCCCGAGCTACGTACGAAAGGCGAATCTGCCAGTAAAGGTGAATCTACCTACAAGGTGGATCTCCTGGCTATACTAGTTAATACTATAACGTTGATAAAAAATGATCACCGAATCGTATCAAATTTTTTGCCACGTTGAAGTGTCGGTGGAGGGTATGGGAAATTTGAAATGGCGAGCGCCGAAGGCGCGTGGTCGGGTAAAGCGGTAAATGGAACGCAAGAGTAAGAATCGAGCTTTCCGAAAATGCCTAGATCGTATTTTTACCCCGTCTAAAAGTGTCCGAAAATTGCGTGAGAAAATCGCGAAATTCACGATTTTCGCGAAAAGGTGCCAAAGTTATTTGATTAGCTTGAGAGATCCGCGGTAGATCGAGAGCCGGGATGGGTGTCGAACTAAGCTCGAAGAACCCGAAATTAAAATAGGCCTGTTTTTTTTCCCGGAGCCCGAACGATATTACCTAAAAAAGCGTAAGAATTTTGAAAATTTTTGACGTCTATTAAAAATCGAGTGACATTCCACAAAATTAAATTATTTTCTATTGATTATCAGAGAAAATTAAGTGAAAGTGCACTTTGACAATCGATGTCAGAGTGTGATTTAAAGGTTAACGTCAGTTTTGACGGCTTGGCAGCGATCACAGAACGAGGTGCCTTAAAACGATCGGGCTTTTAAAAAACGTTTTTGGCCTAGATATTCATAAAAGGGGAATCGAGCGAGGGCCGAAGGCCCGAGCTACGAACAAAAGGCGTATCGCGAGGGCCGTAGGCCCGAGCTACGGACGAAAGGCGAATCTGCCAGTAAAGGTGAATCTACCTACAAGGTGGATCTTCTGGCTATACTAGTTAATACTATAACGTTGATAAAAAATGATCACTGAATCGTATCAAATTTTTTGCCACGTTGAAGTGTCGGTGGAGGGTATGGGAAATTTGAAATGGCGAGCGCCGAAGGCGCGTGGCCGGGTAGAGCGGTAAATGGAACGCAAGAGTAAGAATCGAGCTTTCCGAAAATGCCTAGATCGTATTTTTACCCCGTCTAGAAGTGTCCGAAAATTGCGTGAGAAAATCGCGAAATTCACGATTTTCGCGAAAAGGTACCAATTTGATTTGATTAGCTTGAGAGATCCGCGGTAGCTCGAGAGCCGGGATGGGTGTCGAACTAAGCTCGAAGAACCCGAAATTAAAATAGGCCTGTTTTTTTTCCCGGAGCCCGAACGATATTACCTAAAAAATCGTAAGAATTTTGAAAATTTTTGACGTCTATTAAAAATCGAGTGACATTCCACAAAATTAAATTGATTATCAGAGAAAATTAAGTGAAAGTGCACTTTGACAATCGATGTCAGAGTGTGATTTAAAGGTTAACGTCAGTTTTGACGGCTTGGCAGCGATCACAGAACGAGGTGCCTTAAATCGATCGGGCTTTTAAAACACGTTTTTGGCCTAGATATTTATAAAAGGTGAATCGAGCGAGGGCCGAAGGCCCGAGCTACGAACAAAAGGCGTATCGCGAGGGCCGTAGGCCCGAGCTACGGACGAAAGGCGAATCTGCCAGTGAAGGTGAATCTACCTACAAGGTGGATCTCCTGGCTATACTAGTTAATACTATAACGTTGATAAAAAATGATCACCGAATCGTATCAAATTTTTTGCCACGTTGAAGTGTCGGTGGAGGGTATGGGAAATTTGAAATGGCGAGCGCCGAAGGCGCGTGGCCGGGTAGAGCGGTAAATGGAACGCAAGAGTAAGAATCGAGCTTTCCGAAAATGCCTAGATCGTATTTTTAACCCGTCTAGAAGTGTCCGAAAATTGCGTGAGAAAATCGCGAAATTCACGATTTTCGCGAAAAGGTACCAATTTGATTTGATTAGCTTGAGAGATCCGCGGTAGCTCGAGAGCCGGGATGGGTGTCGAACTAAGCTCGAAGAACCCGAAATTAAAATAGGCCTGTTTTTTTTCCCGGAGCCCGAACGATATTACCTAAAAAAGCGTAAGAATTTTGAAAATTTTTGACGTCTATTAAAAATCGAGTGACATTCCACAAAATTAAATTATTTTCTATTGATTATCAGAGAAAATTAAGTGAAAGTGCACTTTGACAATCGATGTCAGAGTGTGATTTAAAGGTTAACGTCAGTTTTGACGGCTTGGCAGCGATCACAGAACGAGGTGCCTTGAATCGATCGGGCTTTTAAAAAACGTTTTTGCCCTATATATTTATAAAAGGGGAATCGAGCGAGGGCCGAAGGCCCGAGCTACGAACAAAAGGCGTATCGCGAGGGCCGTAGGCCCGAGCTACGTACGAAAGGCGAATCTGCCAGTAAAGGTGAATCTACCTACAAGGTGGATCTCCTGGCTATACTAGTTAATACTATAACGTTGATAAAAAATGATCACTGAATCGTATCAAATTTTTTGCCACGTTGAAGTGTCGGTGGAGGGTATGGGAAATTTGAAATGGCGAGCGCCGAAGGCGCGTGGCCGGGTAGAGCGGTATATGGAACGCAAGAGTAAGAATCGAGCTTTCCGAAAATGCCAAGATCGTATTTTTACCCCGTCTAGAAGTGTCCGAAAATTGCGTGAGAAAATCGCGAAATTCACGATTTTCGCGAAAAGGTACCAATTTGATTTGATTAGCTTGAGAGATCCGCGGTAGCTCGAGAGCCGGGATGGGTGTCGAACTAAGCTCGAAGAACCCGAAATTAAAATAGGCCTGTTTTTTTTCCCGGAGCCCGAACGATATTACCTAAAAAAGCGTAAGAATTTTGAAAATTTTTGACGTCTATTAAAAATCGAGTGACATTCCACAAAATTAAAATATTTTCTATTGATTATCAGAGAAAATTAAGTGAAAGTGCACTTTGACAATCGATGTCAAAGTGTGATTTAAAGGTTAACGTCAGTTTTGACGGCTTGGCAGCGATCACAGAACGAGGTGCCTTAAATCGATCGGGCTTTTAAAAAACGTTTTTGGCCTAGATATTTATAAAAGGGGAATCGAGCGAGGGCCGAAGGCCCGAGCTACGAACAAAAGGCGTATCGCGAGGGCCGTAGGCCCGAGCTACGTACGAAAGGCGAATCTGCCAGTAAAGGTGAATCTACCTACAAGGTGGATCTCCTGGCTATACTAGTCTGAGATTAAAATCATAATTCAATAAATAATTGATACACGTTCTGATTATACTGAAGTGTGTGCCGTTGATCCCAAAATGTATAAAGAGGTGAGATAATTGAATCCAATAAGTTAATCCATGTCATTTCCATAATGAAAAGAATGTTGATTTGGAGCCTCCCTTTTTCTGGCAAAAAAGTTAGGGTTGTCATTCAAGAAATTCGAATTTTTACCATCACCTCATAGACTGTGAGAGACAAACTCCTCCTTAATACATCAAAAGTTGCGTTACTTGAAATAAAAGGTAACATGTGGATTTGTCTACTAAATGGTATGTGTATAGTGTGCGTTTCTTTTTATTCAGTTCTTATATTCAGTTACTCTCTTGTAAACAAATATTTGCTTCTCCTCAACCTTCACTTAATGAATCTCTTTATTTTGTATTGAACTTTCCTAACAACTTTGCTTCCTAACAATAGATCCCACTATTATTATTCGAGATCTTAATGTGCCAGTCTTTTGAGTGCATCCGCCATTTTGCAAATTTCTTGCCTCGTTTCTTGCGATATATTGCCCTGTTCTAGAATACAAATGAGTCTAGTTTTTCCCAAGCAAAACCAACCCAAGCAGCAACTCATGTCATCAATTATTATTAAAATTTGATCACAAATATAGCCATCATCCAGGAACATTTTAATTGAGAGAAAGAAGTTTCGAAGTTTGTACTCACTGGATTTTTATTTTAAAATCAAAACTAGTCGAGTAGATTTTAAAATGAAGATTCAGTGAGTACAAACTTTTTTCTCTCTATTATTAAATATGAATACAATAAATAGGCAAATCAGAATGAGCATATCATATCGGCAACCTATAGCAATGAAGTATTGTCGGAAATTGCCCTGTTTAAGGAATTTTTTGAAGACAGAAACGTGCTTTGCGTGACCTCATGCCATGACCAACATAAATTACACTAATAATATTCTCTATTCAATATTTCATTTCAAATTATATTTTTGGTGTACTAAGTACCTATTTCATTCATCAGATATACAACCAAACCAAAAAATTTTACTCCAGAACAGTTTCACTGTAGCAGGGATCAGATTCCTCGAAAATAAAAAACTTATTCTGATACGTCTGACAGCATGACTCGTTATCCAAAAATAGATGAAAATATCTCCTTCGTAGGATATTATATTGAATGACACTTTTCATGATTGTTCGCAACCATCCGGTAGGATCGTAACAGTATTTGACCTTCTGGAATTGCGAAAACTTTCTCGGTAATTGGCTACGAGGGTCCAATGTTATCCATTGCATGACTCCGCCATCATTTAGGATGCTATCCACAATTCCGGTTGGCTCGTCAGTTTCAATTCTTGAGTTTCCCGTTGGGCTATAATGCGTAGAGCAGCAGAAAGTGTTTATTGAAACGAAGCGAATTCTATTATGGTTGTACCTGTTTTGCATAAGAAACAAAACATTATTTGATTGGAATTAAATTAATTGAGAAGAAAAGTGTTACGAGACGCTCAATAAAATCATAGAGATTTAAATTAATATAACAAACGAAAAAGAAGAGAGGTTGTAAACATCAATGAGAAATACAATCATAATTATGATACTAATTCTGAAAAGACTACTGGCGTTGAAAAGTTGAAAGATAGAACAGTGTATTTCTTCAGCTCATGGATTTACTCACTTCCCAAAAGTAGGACGAAGGTTAGCTTGTTGAACCCTATCCTTTTTTCACGAGATTCGAATACCTATAATTTCAAAATGTGACGTTACCAGTGCTCACTATAACTAAAAAACTGATTAACTAGTATCGAACGGAATAACTGGTGGGCTGCCTTAATATCGTCTTGCTTTATGTCTGAGATATCAGATAATATGACAATCTCCGTAAATGGAAGGTTAGATATCTATTCTTCTCATTATGTGCAATATATTAGAAGTATCCAAACAAGAAGATTCTGTCCAGGAAAATAATCATGTTATTTCTTTGATTCCTTGTGGACATTTTTAAACTTACTCCTTGTACATAGGTACTACTCATAGAGAATTATCGATTTCAGGCGAGCTTTTCACGAAGTGGGCATCTGTCAACTTTTTCATGTTTATTTGAATTGAAGTATTTGTAGTCCGAGAGCTGGCAACGGAAATCGGCAAGAGTTTTGTTATGGCTCACAATTAAATATGTTTTAGTATTGAGGGTGTACATTAGTCAGCAACCATTCTCAAGGTCAGGTAGTGGAACACCTAGCGCGCGTTGGCTAGATTCTGATTTTTGCTCGGATTAGAGGGAGGGTGGGGCATCATCAAAATGGCCTAATAGTGATGTAAACGTTATTAAGCTTTAAAGATGCACAGACAATAAATAGTAAGCTTTGACTAAGTTTTGAAAATCGAGTTTTGATCGACTTTTTCCCATTAATACTCCTCTGTGCGGCGACGCGCTTTGATGTAGGTATAAAAATTCAAACAAACCCTACAAGTATTTTGTAATGATTGAACATAGTCACTCAACTAGTTGATAGAACAGAAAACTTGAGAAAGTGGTCAGACCTCATTTTAGAGAAACGCAGTGGGTCAGTACACCAAAGAAATTGCTGCCTTAACGACGTTGTTTCAAGAGATTTGTAATGGCTGAAAATGCATTTATTGCTCAAATATTTGAGAATAAAATAGTCAGACCACATATCAATAGAAGAGAGGCAGTCAGCAGTCACCCGAAGTACGGATATTGTAATTTTACATAAATCATGTACACCACCAAAACTAACTGATATTTAAATATGAGCCATTACAAAGATCTCGGACTATTGGTGTTAGTCGCAAATAAACTTTATCAATCTATCTTGATGCCCCTTCCCTCCTTCAACTTTTTTGGGGCACTGCGCAGAAAAAAGTGGTTCATATAAAAAAAGTCTCATAAATCATAACGAATATTTTATTTCATATATACAGGGTTTGTCAGGGACCTTGTTCATCAACCTTCTTTCTTATGTCAAAAGGTTACCCATTTTTTTATTTCATTTTCATATACCCTTGAAAATTGTAAATCTCCTTCATCTGACATAATTTATACCTGGGTTTGACGTATGAAATATAATACATTGAATTAAAATTGAATGTATTAACTGTAGATGGAATACATATGAGAATTACGGATTGAAGAAGTAAATCTATTGAATATCTACAATCTGGTTGTGGTTCTGGCAGCAATGGAAAAACAAAAAAATAAACAAAATGATTAGTGTAAAATGGAGGACATGTAAAACAATTGTATTGAGTTTATCAATTGATCATCGGCATTTATTAGTTAATTTTTCTTTCAAATATTGAATTCAGTTAATTTTTGATCACATCGGAATTTAATTGTTTTGTAGAGCCTCTGATATTCCCTGGATTTGTTTAGCATTATAGTATGTATTTTTCGATTTCTTTTTATACATCGCTTTATCGGATAGGAGAGATTTCCAATTCTCAGGAGAATTAGAAAATCATTAAAAAAATTGGTAAACATTTGAAATGAGAAAGCATGCTGTCACAAAGGCTTTTTGAAACACCCTGTATATATGAATATGTTTTGAAAAAATCGTTTATAATAATGGAATTTTCTTTCTACACAGTGGCACAAAAAATTCTTGTACTTTTTTGGCATAAATCGATATTTTAATTTCCAAGTATAGAAACCATAAATTAATTACTTACTATTGACCAAAGTTTATTCAGCTTTACGTAGAGCTAATGTCTGCTCTTGTAGCGTCAGAAACTCCAGTTATGGGATTCCTCTCTCTTAATGGAGAACCCATTGAGTGGAATATCTGGGAATAACCTTAGCTCAGATAGTGGAACAAGCATTTTGAGGTTAATAGCTTTCATGGCGGTCAGAGGTCTGATAGAAAGGACCCCCAAGTCCTTTGGGTTCCCCAAGGAACCCAAAAATGCTGAGATGGCTGTAAGTCATGATTGGGGGACTGATAATAACTTGTGGGGCAATAATCTTGTATGCCAACGCAAGTAGAAAGAGGCCGAGGACAGTTCTCGATAAAATAAAAAGGTTGGCTATTGTTTGTATCACTGGAGCTCACTCACACCTCTGCATCTTGTGATAGATAGATGAGCCCATGACGCCATTATAAGACTATTCAGGGAAGGCACCGGCAATGAGAGAAATAGGAATCATCGCTGACCGAATATATCCCATAAGCAAATCAAAAACAGCGGCACTGACTGCATATAAACCAGATATAAGATGGTATGGGAGTGATGAAGAAATCTTAACGGAGTAGGCAAGGATAACAAGGCCTGCTTAGTCTGGGTTTCCCGTCAATAGTATACGAAAGAGAGTTCTGCCTCACATTATGACGTAGATACCTAATCTCAAGATGAATCTTGAGGTTATGATGTCAAGATGAGCAGAACTCTCTTTGGTATACTACTCCCGTCACTCGGGAATTCAGAGATCTGAGAAGTATCTAGATCTTCGCAAGAATAAGCTACATCACCTCGCTGAATTCCTTGTAATTGACGCATAATGCCTCAATTACATTCAGCCAGTTCCATTGGTATTTGCGTTGACCGAAATATTTCCCAAAATACTGATGCGGTAGTATAAGCATTCCCACTGTGCCCCATCATTTATCTCGCGAGTAAGTTCCAGCAATTGCAACCTCAGTGCTTTGAATCTGTCATTTTTTGAATATTTGAGTGTCTTTGAAACTTTAAGAGTACAAAAGAAATGCAATTTCTATTTTTCTACTGGAAATCCACCATATTCAGGCCGATTCTCTTCTAGGTGTCATGCTCTTCCATGCTTTACTTTATGGTCCTTTCAGCGTTGATATGTTTTAAGAGCACTAATACTTTTTCATTGCTCCACTCCGTCATTTGATTGGGCATTTTTCCCAACAAAAACAACGACGAGTGCAGATTCTGTAGAGAGGAGGATTAAACTCCGGAGCACCTAGTGACACAATGCCTCGCTAGACAACGTGAAAAAATCTTTCAACAAGAAACATGTAGAAGTGAAGGAGTAACCTCCTTGAAGGCATCCCAGATAGTGGAACTCTAGAAGTGGAGGCCGAGCTGTAGACTACGTAGAGACGAGAACAGCTCTGATGGGGGCACAATAGACAGCGAAATCCCTTGAAATCTACAATCTAAACCTTGTAGCGACGATCTTTATCTATCGACGAACTACAGACTCATACTGACGGTTTCTGCTAACTCCATCGGAAATTTCAATTGCTATAAAGCACATGGTTGTTGATGTGATTTTTGTGCTGTCGTGGTCCAAGAAAACTAGTTTTATTTCGACATTTCTGCCATATCATCGAATGCCATATTTCGATCTTCAGGTTGTCCGCTAGTCAACTTTGATCACGTTTATTTCGAGCGGGACATTGTGTATGACTTCCGCAAAAATTTCCCATTATCTATCCCTTTCAATCTTTTCCCCTAATGCGGAATGGACAAAACAGATATTGTGCTCTATTGTTACCGGGCACGTTTCGGATATCAAGGGTTGTTCGAAGACACACAATAGCGGTTTCAGATGTCATTCCGAAGGCTTCATTGTCGTCGGATGACATATATATTGATATCGTATTACTGCATGGCTCGGCTTGTACGTTCCCTCTACGGGAATCGATCAATTCGCTCCCAAGTTCGACTGGCGTTAAGCCGATTCCGGCTGTTGTGTTGAGTTTGGCTTTGTCGGGCTCACTGAACAGATCTAGATAGTTCCAGGGACTATATTATAACTATTTCGGTCTTGAGGTTTTGGCGGGTTATGCTTTTAACCCCATTTTCGCCTTGTACATCGTAGGAAGTCTTATTGAAATGCGCGGGTTCAATAAGATTAAGTTCAGTTATCTGTCTCCGCAACGAAGCAGCTCCGCCTAGATGAGTTGTTGTATGGGGCAACTCCAAACTTTTAATTATTTCGCCTGCTGCTCGCTTAACATTTATGGAATTCCCATCAGCTACTAGTTTGTTCCGGTCGCGAAGTACCCCGTGGCTTGGATATAATTTTAGATTCGAGTGAGACACTTATTAACCGACTTCCTGTCTTTTTGGTCCCTGGATGAAAATGAGCAGTTTCTTGCACATCGGGATATTCAGCTGCAGTTCGTCGGAGCAAAAGGAAATTTCTCGTAGGCAACCAAGAATGAATACCAAGCAGTTTACTTTTTACGAAATTGTTTTCGTTGCACGTGAAAATTAAGTGACTTGAATTTGAAAACTCTAGGCTAGTGCTAATGACCTCCATCATTGAATTTTGTCATTATGTATTTTGTTAGCAGTGTCGCAAAAATCGGGGCATTTTACGCGCATGCTCAGACTTACAATCAATATTTCCAAAAATAGGGATAGAATGGCCTCAAAAACTAGTATATGCCTCAAAAATGATATTTTGAAGGTTCTTGAAGATACTGGTGCCCACGAGACTAACAAGACGAGAATGTAGTAAACTCTCATTTACTTAGCTCATTACAATTCTGTTAAAAAGATCCACAGATAAGTGGTGTCACAGATCTAGCTAGTTGAATAACTAGCTTACCTCCAGAATTGAAGGCAGTTTTGTTTTTCTATGGATGCATAGCTTATTATGAAAACTTAGAATGGTTATATCCTTTTATCAGGGCCGAATTCATTCATTCATTCATTGCTGTATCCCGTTACCGAGAATAAACCTACAAAAAGATTGAAAAAAAAATCATATAGGTGCTATCAAACTCTAATTTCCTAGGGCTACTTGCGACTGTGTGCCCTCCTGTCGCTAAAGAGACCCAGCCTCCATCTACAGATCCTTCCACACTCCGGGCATGGATTACCAACAAACAGATCTGGCCGCCGCTGTATTCTTCTCGAGTCTCCATCATAACTGTGGACCAAAGGCCTCCACTGTGATCTATCTAACGCTAGTTGTCCCCAGTTATGATTGGCATCAACTAATTTTAGGGATTGATGCAGTATATCCTTAAACCGCTTATACTGGCCTCCTGGTTTCCGAGCTCCCTCTGTGAATTCGCCATACAGAGCTTTTTTGGGAAGTCTTGTGTCTTGCATCCTCAGAATGTGGCCGCTCCATCTGAGTCGGGCTCTTGTTACTTGAGTGTCAATTGTCGTACAATTCGCGCGCTGCAAGACTTCTGCATTTGAAACTATTTGTCTTAGATGACGTTGTTGCGTTTGTTCAAGCTGTTTAATATGTCTCCTGTAGGGTGTAGAATTGAAGGTAATTTTGTTTTTCCAGGGATGCACAGCTTATTATGAAAACGTGGTTATATCTTTTTATCAGGGCCGAATAGAAAAGAATTGTAGGTATATAAAAAACAGTTTTCCTTTCGACCTCAAGAATCCACTGTTGAAATATATGTACGACTTAAAGACTAACCCTGTGTATACAGGGCGAGTCTCTGACTCCTGCAAATTTTGTAACAGCGGATTCTAGAGGTCAAAGTGAACACTTTTTTCCGTTACTCTTTTTTCAGAATTGGCTTTATAAAAAAATGTTAGTTCTAGCTTAACCACACAAACGGTTCCATCAAAAATGAATTTCGGAAAGTAGCTTTCCATTTATTCTATAAATCTTTTTCTCATTATGAAAATTACGTACCATCAAAATACCAAAAATTGAAAAACCCAACTCTTGAAACTAAGTTGGAAGCTATCTAATGAATATTTGAACGTTTTCCAACATTAGCGTAGGTATTTTTCATATTTTCTCGTATACGGCACCGTTTTCAAGAAATTTTATGTTTGAAAATAAAGAAGATTTGTGATATTCGGAAAATTGGGTACTTTGGCTTTTTAAAAGATCCACAGATGTGTAGTGTCACAAATTTAGCTAGTCATTTTGTTTCTCCTGGGATGGCTCAGCTTCTTATGAAAACTTAAATATCTTTTTATGAGAAAAAAAGTGTTTCCTTTGACCTCAAAAATCTATTGTTAAAATATTTGTACGACTCATCCTGTATATTTCGATTTTCAGTGTATGTCCTTCGAGATGTCCTCATAGTTATGAATCAGCATGTACATTATCATTGAATGCTAAAACTTGAAATGTTCCTCAAAAATAATGAAAATCGTCAACAAGCAGACAATAGTCTCATTTCACCAATTTATTGAAGGACGACAGACGATTTTGTTGCAAAACGCAAGATCCCAACTCAGTTAAATCGCATTATTAGTTGTTTAGCCGACAGCTGCAACACTTGCCGAGTTTTTCAGGGTGAACGCACAAATGAATGAAATGAAATATATCAGAGACCATCGTGTTCTACATAGAACATAAAAAAATCCTTCGTCTTGGTGTGTTTATTGCATTAGAATGAAGAATTTCTGCTCTCGATCGTTACGTTGAAACTTGTAATGAAAACAAATGAGTTTCAACTTAAAGTCCGTTTGCAACAGCCGAGAATTCTCTAGAAAATTTACTTGAGAATTCGTACGCCGTGAATTCTTTACCGTTACATACGCACTTTTGGTAGAATTCACTGTTGTTCACAGTTGCATACAAAATAATCTCTGCCGTTTTCTTACCAAAATTCTCCAGAGAATTCTCGGTTGTTACAAACGGGCTTTAAATATGAAAACGAAAGAATATGGAGTTTTGGCCATCACCCATCTTTTGAATATCGAGGTCATAACTTGCCTTCAATTTTTTCCTAGCTCTTAGGGTTAGAGAGCTGCCATTCAATCCCATCGAATTTTGCCTACCTTATACACTGTATCAGCTTCATATACCTTTTTGCAGAATCGAAAAAAAAACCGAAAATAATAAACCAGGTTTACTCTTTGAGAGAATGCAACAGTTCCGTTAAAAGAAATCCAAACAATACGTTCCAATCCAAGCAGTTGTGCCGCGTAAACCACATACCATTAACCCACTTCAAGTAATTCCCGCTTAAAACCTACAGTATGTTTGAAAACTCAGCTTGTAGAAGGCAGAACATGTTTCTCTAATTACGCATTAGGTAGACTGCAGTGACGTCAAGTTAGTTTATAGTTAATTAACTGCAAGTAATGAAAACCACAACGAAAATACTAATTAGCTGCAAGGAAGGCATGCAGTTATATTGTGGCGAATCGTAAGAGATTCGAGAGATCTGTACAGAATGCTTTTACGGTGATCGGAACAATGGTGATTAAATCTAATGATGTTATTCGAAATACAAAACCATAGAATTAACTACTGATGTATGTCTGCAAACATGGCCGTTCCTTTTCATATCATTGGAGGTTTCAATATATGCGCTGAAAGTCGCATTGCAAAGGACGATCACATGTTATATTCCTAACACTTATATTTCGGAATTATGAAAAGTCTTTCCGAGATCTCAGGATTTTCCAAAAAATTCGAATCGGAATCATTATATCCTAGAAAAGAGCTAAGAAGTTTTCAGAGTAGGTCAAGTTTTCGGATGAGCCGTTTTAGGGTTTGAATTGTGAATAGGAAAATTCATTCATTCATTCATTCATTGCTGTATTCCGTTACCGGGAATAAATCTACAAAAAAACTAAAAAACCAGACTATCGGTGCGATCTAATTTATAATTTCTTAGGGCTACTTGCGACTGTGTGTCCTTCTGTGACTGAAGAGACCCAACCGTGACCTACAGATCCTTCCACACTCCGGGACCAACCAGATCTGGCCGCCGCTGTATTCTTCTCGAGTCTCCATTATAACTGTGCACCAAAGACCCTCCACTGTGACCTGTCTAACGCTAGTTGTTCCCAGTTATGATTGGCATTTACTGATTTCAGGGATTGATGTAGTATATCCTTCAACCGCTTATACTGGCCTCATGGTTCTCGAGCTCCCTCTGTGAATTCGCCATATAGAGCTATTTTGGGAATCTTGTGTCTTACATCCTCAGAATGTGGCCGCTCCATCTGAGTCGGACCCTCGTTACTTGAGTCTCAATTGTTATGCAACTCGAGCGCTGCAAGACTTCTGCATTTGAAACTTTGTGGGACCATCTGATGTGCATTATTTGTCTTAGATGACGTTGTCGCGTTTGTTCAAACTGTTTAATATATCGCCTGTAGGGCGTCCAGCTTTCGCTTCCGTAAAGAAGCGTTGAAAGGACCACTGCTTTGTAAACAGCTGTCTTGATCTTCAGATTGAGGTCGCGATTTTGAAACATTCTGACCTTTAGCTTCCAGAATGCCCGTGATGCCGAATTGATACGGAAATTATTAGTAAATCTTCAATAATTGACTATTCGACACATAGCACTCAAACATTCGAAACATTATTCTCGATTCGACTATTGAATTAGTGCTGCAAAAGACCTATCTAAGGATGAACGTATCTGGAACCGCCTATTAAGCCCGTTTGCAACAGCCGAGAATTCTCTGGAGAATTCTCTACAAAATTCTCGCAAGAAAACGGCAGAGATTATTTAGTACGCAACTCAACAGAGAATTCTACCGGAAGTGCGTATGTAACGGTACATAATTCACGGCGCATGAAATCTCGAGTAAATTTTCTAGAGAATTCTCGGCCGTTGCAAACGGGCTTTAGATAAAGCAGGTATTTTTATGTCCCACTCCCAAATTTTCAACACTAAAAATGATTCGATCAGATGCAAAATCTGTGAAGACCAGTCTAAAGCCCGTTTGCAGCAGCCGAGAATTCTCTGAAAACTTCTCTACAAAATTCTCACAAGAACACGGCAGAGATTATTTAGTACGCAACTGAACAGAGAATTCAACCGAAAGTGCGTATGTAACGGTACATATGTAATTCACGGCGCATGAAATCTCGAGTAAATTTTCTAGAGAATTCTCGGCTGTTGCAAACGGGCTTTAAATGGTAGGGGAGACTAGGGGAGCATTCATACATGGGGATACTCGTGAAAATTCACATAGTCTTTTTTCCGTACTCGATTGCAAAATCTCAATATCTTTACCATAACAGTGGTTGCCAGCGTTTTTGCGAGATCAATTTGAAGAGTTGCTTCAGATAATGTGTAGCGATAATAAGATTAACGTAATGTGACATCGATTGGACTTATCATAACGTCAGTGACGTTCGCATAATTCTGATACGACCGACCTTCTATGTAGAATTCACTTCGCGAATTTTATCACCAATTCGACTATACATCCTGAGCTATAAGACTTAATTACATGTTGTAAAGTAGGAGAATCTTCATCGACTGTACTCATGAGCAGGTTCATGTTGAAGCGAATCGATATTTTGTCACTCACTAGCTCAGCTTTTCTTTTTCACGGCGGAAACCGACTCCATTTTACTATGATTATTTATTGCTCTCAATTCTTTGTAACTGTGCTGAGTTTTACCGAAGGCACTTCTGCTATTACGTTTCAGAGTAAACACAATTATTGAAAATCATTGTTCATATACCTACTGAACTAACAATTAACAAAAAGAATGCGTGCGTTTATAGTCTGAAGAAGTTTGTTGCATCAGAATCAGGAAAGTAACTAATCATATGTACCTACAGTCCCTGGCCATATTATTAGACGCATTGATTCGATGCAAAATCTCAATATTGAATTATTAAATTGAACGTATATGTTACATATACTTCATCTGTAAATGGTTTTCACATATAATATATCATATTCAATAAAAAATATTGATTTATTGATGATTAAACATGAAATTCTAATATTTTGCTGAGCCACCCTGTGTAGCTATGAGTGCTTCATACTATCAATGCAGGATTGTTCGGTTTGCTGCATTCGAAGGTAATGATTTCATATGTGTATTATCGAAATAACGTCCGAACCTGCAGAATGCAAGAAGTCCACTGGAAGACATAGTACTGATTCATACTTAAGTACTAATACTACAACATCAAAAATAAATGCCAAATAGAACAATTTAATGAGGGTCGTAGATGAAACTAACATTCTGTGGAAATGAAATTCAAATATTCTGCTTTTTTCTCGAGCAATACCAGTAAATATAAAAAAAATCCTCAGTGCGTCTAATAAACTGGCCAGGGACTGTACCTGCTTTCCTTCCATTTCATGATAACTTTTGAAATTTGAATCGCATATGTGGAAACTGTCTTTGATGCATTAATAATACCTATAACCAGTACCTTGAACAATTCTCAAGAACAAGTTACAACACGAAATACAAGTAATCACCAACCTAAACACTTCTTCCCGTTATTGATACTTGGCCAATGGCTGTGCTATCCTCCATAGGCTGTGCGAAACTTCGGCATTACAGCCAACCGAACGCATCGGGACCAAACAGCTCTGAAATATGAAAAACAAATGCACTGATGTTTATGCTGGCATTCCCATAAAAAATGGCGGTTCATTCATAGCTTATACAATACTGCGCCTTAAAATGCAAAGACCCAAAGAGACGTCAACGTCGTCAACTTTCAACAGATTCCGTAAAGATGCAGGGCGATTTCTGGAATACCGATGCCGTCATCAAGCCGTCGTTCACGTCTTTGGGTCTGCATTAAACCGGCTATTCATGTTTGCTGGGATATTGATTTTTGTGACTCAAACAGAAAATTACAAAGTTGAATTCAAAAAAACATGCAGTTCTAAAAACTTATAACTATACGGTCAACATTTAAGGTACTGTATAACAAGAAGATCTACAGGAGATATTTAAAAGTGAGGCTTTTTCAACAGAAGGTCCTTTCGTTTGCATAAAAAGTGTAGCACTTTTCTACACTCGATTTGATCTACACCAGTATAGAGGAAGTGTAGTTTATCTAAACATAGGCAAAAGGAGATGTAGATGAACTACACCTCCTCTACACTAGTGTAATTTCAATCAGCAAACGAATAATAAAATCGAGTGTGGAAAAGTGCTACACTTTTTATGCAAACGAAAGGACCTAATAAGTAGAACTGGTCGAAATGAAGTGTTTCACTAAAAATCACCAATAGAAAACTTTCAAAATGACAAAGTTGAAAAAAATTTAAAATGATTACCTACTGAAATAGATCCTAATACGACCCTAGATCATTTGTGAATTGAATTATCGCAAAGCAATGGGAAAAAAAAGTGATGACTGACGACTGATTCAATCATATTGTTTCGTTTAGGATAATGGTTCGTTCGATATTTTCCTTGCAATAAAAATGGAAACTTAGGATTGCCGAATTTTTCCGATTATTTCGTAAATTGAGCGATTTTATGAAAAAGCCCATTTCTATACCAACTGATCAAGTGTGAAAAAATTTAATATGTTTACAACATGTCAACAATAAAATTATTCAAAAATTTTTTTGACCATGATTATCACAAACTTCTTCTTTTTGGAAGCCTACAAAAATCGCAGTAAAATGGAATGAAAGAGGGTAACAATAATAGCACCTTGTCGGCAAGAGCACTTTCAATAAACTCTTCCAATTTTTTCGCCCTAAATCGCACGATACAAATTTTTTTCCAGTAACCTGATGCAACTGATGAGATAGACTCGGAAGTGTTCATTGTCAAGCCTTATATTTATGTTTTGTTTCGTTTTCCCGATGCCTGAGTCACCTTGCAAAGTCCCGTACTCGAAACTTCTAGAGGTTGTAGCTCAGTCATCTTGAATATTTATGTAAACAATTTTTGGGTAAAAAACTTATATTTATGATGACATCTACCTTCTGTCAAACTAAAGCCTCACCTCTAAAAACACCCTGAATAATTAAATCTTCTTGCTGAATGAGTCGAATACTTCTTAGATCCGGGAAAAAATTTGTTGCGATATTTCCGAAACCAGTATTTCTAGTTTTCGTTAACGGAAATTGGTGCATGGGTACTTAAAGTATGTCTATCCGCAAGATGTGTATCTCAACTTTTATGCCCGTTCACGTTCTTCTTCTTGAGCAATTGTGCCACAGCCTTTGGATAATGTGCTCGAAGTCAAGTGCTTTGAAGTCTCGCTGGAATATTATTCAAGAGGTTAGAAATTTCAGAAATAAAATTTCAAATAGCAACTGACGGTCCTATATTAAAGTACCTATTACTTTTTGCTTATAACTATTGTTTGAGAAATCTGTATTAACAATCTCATCTGGTTAGGAATTTGAAGAATCGTGAACAATCTCTTCTGAGTTCACGTGAGAGTTTTTTTCATTTTTATTGAAAACTGTGCTGGGAGGGTTGGGTTATTATGTTGCGAGCGTCATAAGTTTGAATAATCTATGCATAAACTGCTAGGTGATTCGCAAAGAAAACAATCTCAGTGGTGGAAAATTGTTTCCACCACTAAATAATATTATTAAATTATTCGGAAAAAGCCCCCAACAGATCTTAACTATTCAAAAAACATAGCCACTATACATTGACTTGAGTGAAACAACCAAGTGGTTACTCCCAGAGTGCCGTTCCATAAGGAAACTCCTCAAAATCCAAACAATCTAATTTCCCGCTGAAGAAACACGAATATAATGAAGTCGATTCCAAATGCAGCTTGTAGATAGATGCAAATTACGGCAAATTTCCATCCATCCTAATATGCAGAGAAGGCGGAAGACAGCTTGAAACCGGAGAAATCCGCCTTTAAGAACCGAATTTATTCATCCTTTCCCTTCGCAAGTTTTAATAATGTACTCCCAAGTGTCGCGCATTCTATCGCATATGAATGTGAAATGTTGGCTGCCGCATTTGCATTTGATTTGTATTTAAAATGTTCAAATTTCGGTTGTGACGGCAGAATGTTTCCTCTTAATAAGATGCCGCCACATGCTGAAGAAGGGTGGGCCTATCTGTCACATAAATCTTGTAAGAGAGAGGGAGAGTAGAATATACAAAGGCGCTGATCAAAAGTTGCCACTTTGAATTGTTCACATCTTGTAAGCATTAAGCCGCATTTCCTGATCTCCACTTATTTCACATTCGCTGTCAGAATTTCGCTTTTCTACAGCTAGACTTGAGTTTCGGACTTTTCCATGAAAAGGCAGAATAGCTAACAAGAAATCGAAGAAATTCGATGCGAAACTGTTGGGTAGGCTGATTTTGTGGACCCAAAACAAGGAAAGTATTCCAGTATTTGCCAGTTCGAAAGCAGAAAGAGTTCTGGGAATCGTCATTAACTTGATGGTAACGGTGGATAAGTCTACAGGGTGTCTCAAGTTCTAGTGCCTATTAGACGTTTCTGGAGAACTAGACATATTTGAAATCTGAAAATTGGGATTATGATATTGTTCGAAGTTCTCTACAGAGCTAAAATATTTTCGAAGCCCAAAAACTTCCGGTTATACAGGGAGTGAAAATAAATTCGACGAAAAAATTTTTTTTCAAGTTTTCTATTCCTGGTATGATCGAGTATTCAATAGTGAATACATTTCTGTTAAAACCATTGTATTAAATCGAATAGTTCTCAAAATATCCTAAAAAAACTGGAAAAAAAGTCAAATATGTTCAGTCAGTAATATGTTCATTATTCTTATTTTAAATATCCTGAGCGTAAACCGTTTCTACAACATCGATGAGGAAGGATGTGAAAAGGTCATGCCTCTTTTGGATTTCAAAAATATCATCACAGGGTGTTTCAAATTTTGTTTTGAAAATTGTGATCTTAAATTGGCCATAACTTCTGTTTTTCAAATTGGAACCCTATTTTTTTATTATTGTGTTGGATTCTGCGGTCAAAAATAATGATAGTTTTCTCACATGATTATGCTCCTAAATTCAATAATTTCTGAGTTATTTGAAATTTTCTGGATTTATGTAGTACGTAGAGTCAAATTCTTCGAATCTGATTCATAAGGATATTCTGTGAGCATAGAAGATAAATCATCCCATTTATAATTCACAAGTGTCAGACGTGTTAGTGTTAGTCGTTATGAAATTTTTTGATTTCACAAAATGAATCGTTGCTATTCTAATAATGAGATTTTGGATTTATTCCTTATATTTTATTTTTTCAATTGTATACGCAATACACATTCAAATGCACTTAATGATATTGTTTATTTCAAATCCATGGTGGATGACACAAAATGTTGAGTATCCAATGAGAAGTATCCCCATTTTTTTTTACAATTTCTTAAAAGATGTTTCAAACTTTCCAAATTTTGGAATGTAAGAGCCCCTAAAGAATACAAAAAAAGGGCAGTTGATGAAATTAGTATTTCGACTTATTTCGAAGCGAATGAGAATTCACCTCTTCTATAGGAAACACATTAAATAGATTCGTTACTTCAGTACACCGAATTATGATTATGAATAAATTATGATAATAAAAATAAAAATACGTTTCAAAACTCAAATTAACAGAATAAATGATCAGGTAAGAGTTTCAATATGGTAACCATTTTGTTCCACACACTTTCGAATACGTCTTGAAACACCTCGGTTAGTCGCTCGCTCAATTTCCTCCCCCTTTAGCGAGTGGAAAGCATCCTCCACACGCCGTTTCAAATCTTCTTTGCTTTCAATAGGAGATTCATAGAATATGTTTTTTATTCTACCCCATAAATAAAAATCTAAGGGAGTAAGATCGGGAGATCGTGGGGGCCAAAACAGTGAAGAACGGCGTCCGATCCACCGATTACCAAACATTGCATTCAGTTCTTCAGACACCTCGTGCGAACTATGTGCCGGAGCCTCATCCAATTGATAATATGCGGTAGTCGACATACTCAACGGCAGTTCATCCAAAAACTCAGAAACAAAATTTCTCAGGATTTCCAAATATTTTTCTGTATTTAAATTTTCTTCATAAATGTAGTACCGCACTTTATTGTTCATCAAAAGAGCAAACACATTAAAACTAAATTTGTTCTGGGGGTTTCTTTGTCTTTTTCTATGAGGATTTTCACTTCTCCAAATGTGGCAATTCTTTCTATCAAATAGTCCTTCATTATTGAATTTTGCTTCGTCTGTCCAAATGAACTTTTTCAAAAAATTTTCATCATTTTCAAGTTTTTCTAATATTCCTCTACAAAAATTTAACCTTTTTATGTAGTCACCTGGTTCTAATGCATGAACTTTCTCATATTTGTAGTCATGCATGTTGTGTTTTTTCAAAATTCGGTGTCTAAATCGATTTCATCAGCTGCACTTCGAATAGATGCATTTTCATTCGCTTCGAAATAAGTCAAAACACTAATTTCATTTTCCTTATCATCAACTAGCCTTCTTTTGTATTCTTTAGGGGCTCTTACACATCCAAAACTTTGAAAGTTTGAAACATATTTTCTAAAGATCTTCTCCGTCATGGAAGGTAAATGGGGATACTTCTCGTTGAAGGCCCGGCAGGTTCTACTAATAATTCTGTCACATTCACCATGTATATAAAATAGATCCAGAATTTCGTAATTAGAATAACGGTTCATTTTGTTAAATCGAGAAATGAAGATAACAAATAATAATAACACCTGACACTTTTGAATTATTAACAGATAATTTATCTTCTATGGGTACAGAGTGTTCCCATGGTTTCGAAAGAATATTCATTGAATTTTTTTAGATGCAATCAATTTGACTCTACGTACACCATAAATCCAGAAAATGTCAAATAACTCCGAAATTATTGAATTTAGGAGCATAATCATGTGAGAAAACTATTATTTCTGAAGAAATAAATCCAAAATCTCATTATTAGAATAGCAACGATTCATTTTGTGAAATCAAAAAATTTCATAATTACTAACAATAAGACCTGTCTGACACTTGTGAATTATAAATGGGATGATTTATCTTCTATGCTCACAGAATATCCTTATGAATCAGATTCGAAGAATTTGACTCTACGTACTACATAAATCCAGAAAATTTCAAATAACTCAGAAATTATTGAATTTAGGAGCATAATCATGTGAGAAAACTATCATTATTTTTGACCGCAGAATCCAACACAATTATAAAAAAATAGGGTTCTAATTTTAAAAACAGAAGTTATGGCCAATTTAAGATCACAATTTTCAACACAAAATTTGAAACACCCTGTGATGATATTTTTGAAATCCAAAAGATGCATGACCTTTTCACATCCTTCCTCTTCGATGTTGTAAAAACGGTTTACGCTCAGGATATTTAAAATAAGAATAATGAACATATTACTGACTGAACATATTTGAATTTTTTTCCAGTTTTTTTAGGATATTTTGAAAACTATTCTATTTAATACAATGGTTTTAACAGAAATGTATTCACTATTGAATACTCGATCATACCAGGAATGGAAAACTTGAAAACAATTTTTTCGTCGAATTTATTTTCACTCCCTGTATAACCGGAAGTTTTTGGGCTTCGAAAATATTTTAGCTCTGTAGAGAACTTCGAACAATATCATAATCACAATTTTCAGATTTCAAATATGTCTAGTTCTCCAGAAACGTCTAATAGGCACTCGAACTTGAGACACCCTGTATACTATGCTATTTTCTTGAATATCCTAATAACTTAACATTAACATGAAATGGATAACGTATTCAAAGAAGACAGGCAAAAAACCAAATCAGTCGAGATACATCACCTCCATTGAAATAAAATTTACAAATTCGAAAGTTTCCACGCAACCTCTCGACCGATTGATGACCGTAATAAGCGGTTGCTGCAAACTGGGAGCTTGAAGCAAATAGAAACATGCTGCCATTTTCACCCCGAGAGTACCGAATATGAATTGAGTCCAAACTCGTTTCCTGCCAGATGGCGCTAAGGTGTATTACTGCACCATAGTAACTACTGACATCGAATAAAGAGCGAAACCAAGGTCAGCGTCCATGAATAGCGAATGGAAATTGGTCACTAAAAAGACCAAGAGATCGCCAAGATCGAACCAGACCAGCTCGAGGCCAACACAAAATACACCGAGGCCATCCCCAAACTCTTCGGAAGTGAAGAAACCCCAGGAAACTGCAACCGAAGCAGTCAAAGAGACGAAGAAACCAGAGAAAAAGACGGAAAAGGCAAAAACCGTCAAAAAAGCCGAAACCAGAAAAGGAATTTCTGGAATCACTGAGGAACTGGATAAGTTCACGAAAAACCTCCTCAGCACGATGATGCAGAATCTGGAGAAAGAGATTGAGAAGAAGATGCAGCAAATTATTAAGAATATTTAATGGCTGACACGACGATAAAGAACAATCTCATAATCGTCTCTTGGAACGTCGAAGGATTGAGAGCCCGCAGATCAGAATTCGAAGAACTGATTGAAGAGAAGAGACCGGATGTCATAGCTCTTCAAGAAACGAGACTTAACCCCAACGTTCGGATAGCATTTCCCAATTACGATATTTACAGAAATGATAGACCTAACAGCACAGGTGGCGTTGCTATACTGGCTAGAAAGAATATGGATCACCATTTCGACCAAATATTCAATGGACAAGAAGTAGAAGCAATATCGATTATTGTGAATACTAATCGAGGGCAAGTGAAGATTATTTCAACTTATAAATCACCGGATAAGGACATGCTGGAAGAGGATCTAAAAATGCTACTAGAAGGAAGACACCCGAAAATCATAATTGGTGATCTTAACTGCAAATCGCAGGAATGGAACAGTAGGGTGGAAAATACAAACGGGAGAAGACTGAAGATTTATGCTGAAAAACTTAATGCAGTTGTGATAGGACCTGATATACCGACCTACATACCAAGAGTAAATGGACTACCCGATGTACTGGACATTGTCGTAATGAAAGACATCACTGAAGAAATCAGCATTGATACAATAGAAGACGGAACTTCAGACCACAATCCCATAGAATTCATAGTGGGACATGGCCCAAGAAACGAAGAAGAGACACAAACCAAGGAACGCACAGACTGGGAGAAATATAAGAATTTACTTCAGGAGAAAATCAGGGAAATTCCCCAAATAAACACCCAGGATGAATTAGATGAAGCAGTTGAAAAATTGGAAAATCATATAAAAGAAGCCTATGAAGAAAGCACCAAGAGAATAAGGAAACCAATTCCGAAACATTCACATGGAGATACGCCAAGGGATATAAAGGAACTTATAAAAAAGAACAGAAGACTCAGGAAAATCTACAGAACAACAAAAAGAGAAGAAGACAAGAAGAAACTGAATAAGCATAGTCAGATATTGAAAAATGCTTTAACAGAACTGCGTAATAACAGATGGCACCAGAGATTAAGGGAACTGAATACAATAGATCACTCGGCCTGGAAAATGCAAAAACGCTTACGACGAGAACAGACAGTTATACCTCCACTGCATGGAGCAAACGGAATGGTATATACGAGACTTGAAAAAGCCGAAGCACTTGCCGACACAATTGAGAGAGAAGCCAGAATAAATTACAGAAATGATGATGACAATGAAGATCTAGAAGAAGAAGTGGAGGCAAACGAAGAACTGATGATGGAACCACCGGAAACCGAAATCATTCCAAAACCGGCTTCACCAACAGAAATCAAAGAGATCATAATGAAACTGAAAAACCGGAAAGCACCGGGAGAAGATAGGATAACGAATTATATGTTGAAGAAATTGCCTAGAAAAGGAATAGCAGCCTTGACGAATATAACAAACGGAGTGATGAGGACCGAATACTACCCAAAGAGATGGAAAACTGCAGAAATGATAGTTTTCAACAAGCCTGGAAAGGAACGGAAATTTCCTCAAAATTATAGACCAATCAGCCTACTATCAGCACTAGGAAAAGTCGTCGAGAGGGTTATCGCCAAAAGGCTGAAAGAGGAAACAGAAATGTTGAAGATAATCCCACCCGAACAATTTGGATTTCGACGAGAACACTCGACTGAACTCCAATTACTACGGCTCATAGAATACGTCACCGAAGGAATGCAGACCAAACAGGCCACAGGATTAGTTCTGATGGATATCGAGAGAGCTTTTGATAGAGTATGGCACGAAGGCCTAATCTACAAGATGAAAAGAGCAGGATATTCGACCAAGCTATGCAAGATTATAAGGAATTATCTGAGGAATAGAAACTTTTATGTGAAGATAGATGGAGCAACCTCTCAAACCAGACAATTGGAAGCGGGAGTGCCTCAAGGATCGGTACTTGGACCTCTGCTTTACGTAATATACGTTTATGATATCCCGAAGAATGCTAGGAATATGCTCACCTTGTACGCAGATGACACAGGAATAGCGTTCAGACATCGACGCCCAGAGATCATACACCGGAGACTGCAGGAAGCCATAGATGAATTACTCAAATGGTGCATCAAATGGAAAATCCAAATCAATGGAAGAAAGACTCAAGCAATATTACTGCAAAAGGGAAGATTGAGGATGGAAGAAAACCTTGAAGTTGATGGACAAGAGGTTGAATGGAAAAATGAAGCAACATACCTAGGAGTGACGCTTGACAGAGGACTTACATGGAAAAACCACATCAAATGTGCTGTTGATAAAACAAAAGCCGCAATGAGTAAACTTTATCCACTCATAGGCAGAAGGAGTCATATGAATAAGAACATCAAGTTGACGATGATTAAAACTATTGCGCGACCACAACTCACATATGGATCGGCGGCATGGGGCTTCGCAGCCAAGACCCACATCAAGAGAATACAGGCCACTGAGAATAAACTCCTTAGAATGGCGATGGACGTACCCTGGTTTGTTAGGAACAAACAAATCTACAAGGACTTGGAATGGGAACCAGTTACAGAATTTATGAAGAGAAAGGCGGAAAGGATATTCGACAAAGCCAAACAACATCCAAATGAGGAACTACGAAGATTAGTCGACTACGATCCAACAGAAGAAGCTAGAAGGTCAAGAACCTACCACCGAAGACCGAGAGATCAGTTAAGGATTTAAATGTAACCAAAGAAGAGCTTAACCTATAAAAGCTATAGGCAGCATACAACTATCAACACGACTATGATCGTGTGAGAGTCCAGAAACCATAAGAGTCAACTGGTTAATAGGCAAAATGCCCGGAACCTATGAAGAAGCAGTTAAGGGTTTTTAGTGGGTCTCGAGCTCAGAGAGTGAGAATCCCCACACTGTTCCCCCTCAGCAGAGGGTGTGTTCGTCTGTTTGCAGATTTTCCCCCTGCTACACCAAAAAAAAAAAAAAAAAAAAAAAAAAAAAAAAAAAAAAAAAAAAAAAAAAAACGTCCATGAAACTGTCTGCGTCTTGATACTTTGAGTGGTGGTGATTGATAACTGTAGGCCATTCATTATAGCTGATGTATATTGAATCAATCAGGAATGAGAGCTTCGAATTTCAGTCAGAAGTTGTAGATAATGTTTTGGTGTTGAACCCCAAACGCGAAAGCAGTTTTCCGATGAATTTCTGCATATGTTGAATTTGATATTGTGGAAATGAGACACATCCCATATTATTTATATGTTGACTAGTTTCTGTTGAAGGCCATCACTCATGGTTTAAGGATAATCATTCAGCAACACATCAAATACACCATGTAGTGAAAAGTATTTTGACAAACCTAGAAGACAATAAATATTGCACTGCTTTATTCTTGCATTCATCCTTAGATTCTGACAAAGTTTGGCACAACGAACTTACTCTCAAATTGATGAAATTATTTCTCTAACCGTAATATCTAATCCTCAAATTTTATATATCGAATTGATATTTTGCCCTAAACTATAGCGATGCGTCATAAAACCTTAGTGAAATAAAAGCGGGAGTCTCACAGGGGAATATACTAGATTCATTTCTCTACCTGACATTCCAGAAAATCAAAACACTATATTTACGTCCTTTGCAGATGATATAGCCATCATAAACTCCCACGATAATGCAGATACGTCCTCCCAAAAACCTCCTGGAACACTTGTTTCAGCTAGTACAATAGTAACGTAAATGAAAATGGATTATATATTTTTCACAAAAATTTGTTTTTAAACCTCGACAAGTGTTTAACACTCACAACAGCATCTTCCGGTGGGTAAAAAGGTGAAAGTAGTTTTGAGGCAATTTCTTTCTTTATCTGGCTTTTGAAACAGCAATGTTCCGTCCGGATTATCTTCTATGAATTTCCACATGAAAAAATTTCTCAAAAAGTCTCGCCATTGGCTACAATTTGTATCCTGGTAAAATTGAAAAAAGACTTCCGTTGAGTGCTACCATATTTTCTACTAAAGTTTAAACTATTGTAATATCCGTAACTCTTTCTTATCGTTCAAGTGTTCCGACAACACCCCACATTCTGGTAGTCTTTTCCCATTTACGCCTTATACAGAAGGCGAGAAAGTCCCGTGGTATAAATTCTTCGTCCTCTTAATGATTGAAGTCAGATCGCTTAGGTTAACGTCAGTTTGACGAAAGGCAAATGATTTTGTCCATCGTCATCATCTTGAATTAAATTTTATTTTAATTTTTATAAGCGGATTGTTTGTGGATATAACGAGAAGGTGGATCTGCTGGCGTACAATTTTTCTTCTGATTAGATAATCCATCGAAAAATCTATGCGTTGAAGACCCATAATGATCTGAATACCGCTGCTCTCGATCTCTACATTCGCGATCGACGAAAAGGCTACTTTCAAGTTTCTCTCGACTTGAATGAATCGCCACTTACCTCCCCACAAAAACTAATTGAAACTTCAACGCGTTGGTGATTATAATGCATTGAATAAATTACGTTGGTATACACTTCAATGACAAGGTAATTGACTTCTACTCCATCCTTGTCGCCTACGCAATGCTTTTGCTTGTTTTGTTTCCTAATCCCTCGCAGGAGGTAGCCGAAGAGCGCTGCCTTTCAGTCCCCTCATTTTCCCATTCATACTGAATTTAATTCCACATTTTCGCTAAGTCATACGAAACAATTTGCAATGAATTGTGCCCCTTTTATGGCCGTATTAATCGAATTATAAATGTTCATTAAGTTATTATTCAAGCAACGAGTACTGTATCGCGAAGCAGCTGTGCTAGGGTTTTAATTATTGCCCTGATTGCCTAAAAATTTGATTATGGAGAAGGCACTACTGTATTAACTAACGAAATGTTCGGTGATTATGAAATGATTCATTGGGCAATAACAACTAATTCGTATTTTATATTACGGTACCGAGGAATAATCCAAGAATTTTGCCTCTCTTTTTTGAGATATTAGATGTACAGGGTGGATGGTGAAATTTGTCTGAATGATAAGGAAAACCTAGTAAATATCTAGGGAATAGTTCAGATTTCATCAAAATACAAAATACAAGGTGTATCAACTGAAACTCGCAAGCCTTCATTATTATCAAGTGCATGCTCAAAATTTAGTCATACTTCGGACAAACTAAATGTTATTTTCACGATAAACTTGATTTACAAGGATTTAATATTTTTGTGCTCACAAGAGTAAAAAATTTCATCATTCTCTCTCAGATAAATAATTACATAAAGATTCACATCTAGAAAAGTTTTACGTTTTACTCGACTCATATTCCTTATAGGTAGATGTCAGAATTGCAAACAATTGAGTTGAAAAAAATAATAACAAATAAAAATAAAAACTAAGCCGCAAATGTAATTGGCAGCTGAAAAATTGCCTAAGTTTGATTAGTTTTAATTTCGACATTACTTTGGTGATGTTGGCTTTTCACCCCAAAATGCAAAATCCTTCGTCTCCGTGTGTCTCTGACACGGTACTTTTTTTCATTCTCTTTTTGTTGTACAGGGTTTGAATGTAAGACTGCCAAGACCACCATTTTTTGTCAAAGAATTTGGGAATTGCCTCACCAAGATTTTTCAATTCTGGGTGGATTGTTAGCTCAACACCTCGGGATGTCTTTGCCCATTTTCGGATACAAAACCATTCTTTGTCTATACTTAAATGGCGCAGGCTATTATTCTTCCATTCAGTTTCATTTAGAAGCGTTCAAATTATAGTTTAGTGAAGAAAGAATTTGATCTGCATTTGTAAAATTTCACCTCAGACTCCTGGCAGTTTCCTGCTGATGTTTCTCTAGGAAAAACTCCAGCTTAGAGGTAGATTGATGCCTGGGGACCTTGGAGGAAATTCACTACGATTATAGGATTCTGGTCTTGACGATACTAGCGTGGCCATTATCGTCCACAAAAACAAAATCCACACTCTGAATTTGAATATTACCCTTAAAGCTGTAGCTTTGAAAAAACTGTGGAAAGTTTGTATCGAAAACTAGTCCACCCAACATAAAGAAAAACTTCATGAGGCCTAAAAAATTTCTAAATTCTTATCCAGAAAACTGAAGTGTTTAGCTGGTCTTGAACAACAAGAAGAGATTGAAAAAAGTAATCTCTAAGGGTTACGTAAAGATTAAGAATGGTGCTTCTTACCATTGGCAAAAAATTCTACGTCTGCAAAGAAATGTCGAAGTTATGGCTAAAATTAAAAAAACCGGTTTGCCTCATAAAAAAGTGATATTTTCATAGCAACGCATTCTGTCCGAAAAGTGGCATCCAGAGGTATTGACCTTCCCAGCATCAAAAATGAATTTATAAAGACCTCTAATATTTTCAAAAAACGTGAATTTTTGACAAGAAGAAATTGAAAACAAAAATACCTTGCGTCAGTTGCGTCAGCTAGTAAAACTTGGGAAATTTTTATCTGATGCTTAGTTCATATTGTCCGTTAGTTTCAATAATGACATTTTGAAATGGAGCACTGAAATTGAAATACATATCATTCAAGTCGTTTTGAATTGTGATGAAAAATACTGAATATTGCCATAAAATTAATACTATTGGATAATAGTTTTTCAGAATATGAAGCTACCTGGCAATACTCGTTCATCTGAACGTGGAGGCTTTGGAAATAATCTGACTGTTTTATCGTTCCGCTAGTTAAAACAAAATGGTAGAATAAAACCTGATTGCCATTCATTTTTATCATTCATCTGAGATTAATGATAAAAATATGTGCAGCTAATATTGAACCCTATATTTACTGCCTTTATATGAAGGACTCATCATCCTTCAGTTTTTCAAATTACGTCCGTTACGCCACTGCTTGTCAGCCAGCTGAAATAATAGATGTTGAATCCTCCAGACGAGCATGGCGTTGAGTGCTTCGCTGACAAGTATGATACGTAAATAGAGGAAAACCTTAGAGATTTCGTGAACAAACATGGGGTAAATGGTATTTACAGACGAAAAACATTGCTCATGTTGTTGCTCCTTATAAAAATACCTACCCGTTTCAGTTGCACGAGTATATCTTGACGGAATCACAGAAATTCAATTAGAGAATTTTCTCTTCCCATTCTGTCCTTCATACATGTTGCTTCGTTATTTGTAACAGCAATGATGTTATGATATCGAGAAAGGAAAAAACAGTATTTTAACTCTGAAGTGATATCAGCTAATCAGCATGTTGGCACAATTCGAGAAAGAGGGAAAATATTTTGTATCTGGATTCCCAATTTTTTGTAGTGCAGTTTTTTATAGTTTATATTGAATAAATCAAATTACAATTCAAAGGTTACTGCACGTTCAAGTTCAGAAAAGTCAGTGATAATACATATCTAGTATTCAGAAGAAGTCCAATCCAAACATCTAATTATTGTCCTCATAGGACTAGCAGCTTCTACTTTAAATTTCATGGGACTTTTGAAACGATTTTGAAACTCCATGTCACAACATGAACAATTATGAAACAGATTAAGCCTCAACAGCTAAAAGGCACTGAATACAGCGTACTGAAATAGAGTTAATATGGCACATACTTCGTCTGGGTTCCGATCTGAGGGGAGTTGAACCGGATATCATTGCAAACTAGATGGCGCTCGAGTACAAGTACTCGAGCGCTGAGTATTGCCAAGGCAATACTCAGAAGCTTCTACTATTATTTAATTAGGGATCGTTGATTTCAATCGTTTTTCTTTGTAGAAGGAGGTCAAATGAGACCTAAACCATGGTCAGCATATACTCTTCTCAACTGCAACGTTCTCCCTTATTTCGTTAACTTGACGATGACAAATTAGCTAGTTCGATTCAGATCGAACTGATTTTCGCAGTTTGTCAGACAACTTTTTCGAATTTTGCTTCCGTTGGAACCTTCTGAGAAATATAAGGGAAGTTGAAAAATATCGATTTAACCGGTTCAGACGTTTCCAACTGATGCGATGATTTTACAAAACAGGGCTTTATTTAATAATTATTATTTTATGAAGACTTGCTACTCCCGCCCGCCTCGCAACGCGGATTTTCTTTGCTTCACCTACTTTTTCCAAGATGGCGGCTGAATGGTGGGGAAGTGAAGGGTAATATCAAGTTAAAAGCTTCTTTGGAGAGCACCTTCACAACAGTCAAAATCCTGTGAAAATCAATTGGTCATTTCCGGAGATTACAAAGAGACAGGCGGACAAAAATGTTCTAAAAGAGTTGATTAGGTTTAGATAACGTGCAAATAATTCAATAGACAGAATCTTCAATTTTTCAATTATTGGAATAAATGTGAATAATCCATTTTGAAACACATACTTCACAATTTCGGAGAACTTCTCCACAGCTTCTATTGAATCATTGTAGAATATATAGTCCATTTTAGAATTATTGACATCCCAGTAGGCCTTGAAAGTCCATACGCAGTTTTACAGCTGATCACAAAATATTTACAATAATTTTTGTATTTTCAATCATATATGAATCATACCTATATAAATATAACCAAAAAAGTATTTCAAAGAAGAAATATTCTATTCAGAGCAAATTAATCAGCATTCAAAATTGATAAAATTATGCTCCCAGTTTGTTCGATTGAATTAAGAACATAAACAATACAAAATTCACATTATTTCCGGTCAGGGAAACATGAATGAGTAAAATCTGAGTGAAGCAAAGATATTACCGAGGATATTAATATGTAATATAGTATGTAATATCTTTGTAGAAAAGGTTTACATGTGAGTTACAATGAAAACAGTTGGATGCATGATGCTTACATAACAAGAGTGATCCATTCTTTAAAACGCAATTAAAGATCATGAATGAAATGGCATCGTCTTAGAGGCACAAATATTTTGTGATAGTTCATCCACAGAGCCACAAAGTTGAATATTGATTAAGAATAGTAGCTCAAGCAAAATGTTATGATGGATTTACGCAGAGTTACTAACAACTAATACCTTCGTAAGAAATAGACCAATCTATTTTTTATGGTTTTTCAACAGCATGTATATTTTAAACCGAGCCGATTCGGAAAAAATGGTAAAGAAAAAAGTTTTTCTCATGACCTCAAGAATCTACTGTTAAAATACTCGAATGAGTCAAAGACTCACCCTGTATAGTTTTCTCCAGTCTCGAATTACATTTCCAATAATTCTCACTGGAAGAAATTGAAACCGCTGAAAAATAACACCCCTGCCACGCCATTCATCTTAATACAAAATCATCTACGGCATTATATCGGGAATACATAAATACCCTCGCTGAGAATCTCGTTTCGGGAGTTGTCTAAGCGATCCACCATATCGGAATAAATAACGCTTCCCAAATTAGAAATAGTCCCAGCGGAACTTTCAGGAATATTTCATCCGTGTCGCGCGCTTGTATTTCAGCAGGCGGGGAAATATATCTTTCAGCTGGAAATTTATTATTTATCATTGAGATGTTTTTTTTTGTCGCGAACTAGAGCGAATGCTTCCACATGCCGCGCTCATTGCGATTCCAAATTGAATCTTCAGCTGTATCGAGAATAATTTACGGGTCATCACGAGGGTGAACAAGAAAATTGGATGCAATGCAAAGTAATGGAAGTAATCTGTATTATTCTGACAAGGGTTCCTGTGACCCTATTTTACTTGTGGAATGGATTATTTTGGGCAATGAATTCTTGGGTAGGGCTGTAAATTGTAGAGGGTGAGGTAAGCACCTACACTACAGAATAAGACTCATTTTGTTATCCGGGATCCGCTTTACGATCTGTCTCATAAAGCTTGTTCGAAGAATCAGCACTTGATTGACGAATGCATATAGGTTTGATTCGAATCGATAATCGAGTTATGGACATTCAGACCATTTGCTTCAAGTATATTACTATAATATATCTATTTAATTATTCTTGTTACTTCTTCCAAATAGGTATTCTGGAATGAGAACATTTCATTGATTTCATTCTGGTAACAGAACAACTGTCAAATCTTTGATCGAGTTTTGTGACACTCGCTCTTGATCCAATTTTTAGTTGTAATAATTATGACGCGTGGGTGTAAAATAATGATTCAACCTGCAATACCTACAATATCTGTAAAAATTAATCTTATTCCCACTTCAGTATCATGATTTTTATAGTTGGGGAAGTTGTAGTAAATCGGAAGTATTGATATAATTCAGAAACCTTCACGAGTGTGAGGGGAGATTTTCGTGAGTGAAGAATAACCTTGAACAACCCACTTTTTGTTTCAGAGGAAATCTTTCTCACCTTCTCTAAGTGAGGTAATTTTTACCATCAACTAGTGAAACGAAATTCAGAGATAGAGAAATATAAAATTATTGTTTTATTGTAACATGAATCTGCCAAAATTAAATTACGACTAATGAAAATTGAGGTGAATAAAGTGAGAGAAAAACCGCAATGACAATAGAAAATACTGTACTATACTATTAATTCATACTTGGTTCATGGAAAAATATATATCATTACCATCAAAACATAGTTACATGGCCCGTCAAAACAATCAAAAGTAATAACAAACAATGACAAATCAAAGCAACAACATGGAACATTATCTGAAGAATTCATCGAGAGTATACAGTCTTCTCCAGTAGTAATTTTTTGACAGCTCTATTAAATGCTCTCGGTGATAAACTCTTGACATCCTCTGGAACACCATTGAAGAGCTTCAGGCATACATAGTTCGGACCCTGCTGTTCCCTATTGATTCTTAGTCGTGGAATAAAAAACTTGTTTTTCGGTCGTGTGTTTTTTTCATGGTATCTGGAATTTCTTGGGAATTTTTCTTGGTGACCATGCACATAATTCACGCAAACACACTGCTGTTACGGAGAGTATTCTCCTGAAGACATCTCTGCAACTGTCACTGCTCCTCATACCGTATGTGGCACTTATTGCCTTTTTCTGATGTCGAAGAACTAATAGGTAGAATTGTCGCCGACAGTTTACTGCATGACTTATCGATATGCATTCCCCATCTCAAGGAACCCCATCTCAAGGAAGTATCGAAAAAGTTTGATCATTGACATAATCAGTGCAATACTAATAGTAAGACAACTATCCTGTATGATCAAGAACAAATGTGGCCGCTGTGAACCAATGAGCTTATTATCTACGATAAACAAACTGTCGGACGAAATAATAATAATTATTATTTTATATTAATTACAGTCAGGAATCACATATCCTCTGTATAAATGATGCTCAACATACGGATTTTAATACAGGAGGGCAAAAAAACTAAACTGCGTGTTTTCTGTGGATTTGGCCAAAGCATTTGGAGATGAATGGTACAGAGGATCACTCAAAAAAATGAATCTCTCATGTCTTACAACACAAATTGCAAATGACCCTCCAATTTTTGTTCAATCTGAAAAGAAACGTCAAATGATGAAAAATATCCAACAAAAATATGGAGAAAAAAATAAACAAACACAAAAGTCAAGCAACATTTTTTTCGAAAAATAGTGAACCAATCAAGCTAAACATCAAGGAATTACTTACACGGTCGATAACTGAACTTCAATAAAAACATCGCAGCAGTTAATCCAAACCAAGTATTGCTCGTTTTATAGCTCTCTGCATTATCCTTAGTTTAATCGTAGACTTTCTTGTTAGTGCAATTGTTTCAAGGCCATATGTCGCCACTGGTAATATATAGGCACCAAAAACTCAAAGCAAAAGTAGTTTGAAAACAAATACCAATTCTCATGAACAAAGACTCAACTGAAGATTCAAATACTATATTATACAAATCGGTAATAAAATCGATCATAAGCTATTCCATAAAATATGAAACATACAAGTATTGAGTGTGATCTACAGCAGTTGAAAATATGAGTACCTTTATAGGCCACCACAGAAGATATAAATAAAAACACTACATCCTTGAAGTAATCGATGAGTTATCTAGAAAAAAAATAAGTACATGAAAATATTTACATAAAACGCTGAAGAATTCAATTGGAGCATGTTTCAAGATGGCCGAAAAAGAAGGTCACTTTATAACGCGGTTACAAAGGTCAAATTGAAATCGAAAAGATTAAATTTTCATGGTTACGCTGAACTGTTTCGTGAACAATAATCTCGCTACCCGAGTAGAATCAATATGATATTACCCTAATACAATCAGTAGCCCGCTATGGAGGACAGTAATAATCAACTCATTGTTTCAAGTGCAAAAATGAACAATTTTGAATGTTTTCGCAAGCAGAAAACGTTTTTGGAATAAAAGGGGCGATCTGCCATCTGCCCATTACCTTGGTTCCTTTCTTAAGGCCGTTTGCAACAGCCGAGAAAGAATTTACTCGAGAATTCATGCACCGTGAATTCTTTACCGTTATATACGCACTTTAGGTAGAATTCACTGTTCAGTTGCATACAAAATAATCTCGGCCGTTTTCTTACCAAAATTTGGTAGAGAATTCTCCAGAGAATTCCACACTAAGTACCACTGCATAGACCTACCATCATTCCTCACAAATTTAGAATGAAAGTTTTACTAGGACTGCTCTTCGTATATGAAATTAAAACAGCATTCAGTACAATAAGGGTATGCGACGTAGGCCAATGGTAATTGAAAGACCTTTTTAGCGAATACCTATATTTTTACACCAATTTGTGAATAGAGGTTAAGTAGAATAGCTATAATAATAATATAGGCTAAACTTCGCCTCATGATTGTATTCATAGAGTACAAAATAAAGGCCCTTTGTTATTATTATTTTTATAACTTGTATCTATTGAAATTTAAACTTCTCTTTGAATCTACTTTAACGAAGTTTATCGATCTGATTACAATAACAAGTTTTTTTTTTGTTCCAGGTAAGGATATAACCAATGTGCTTCTTCGGTGAGTACTGCTGCATGTTGACCTAGCTGAATTTCACTTTGTGAGTTCAGTATCATGGCAATATTACCAACAGATTATCAATTTCTAAAATGTTCTCTGATAATCCCAGAGATCAAAGTGTACTGTTCTTGCAAACAGATATTATGCAGACCATTAACATAAGCCTTACATTGTCAAGTGTTTCGCTTCGATGATTCAACCATGAAAAATATCTTACCATTTTCAAGATGGCGAAGTTTAATAAGTCGTTCATAGAAGACTGCGGTTCGAATCCACCTCGAATACAATCTCCTCAAAAAAGCAAGAAAAGATTTCACGTCACTTCGTCTTGAAATCTGTAATTTTTTTCATCTCCTCGTTCCTTTCCTGACCCTCTTTTTTGTTGAATGGTTCTATTCGAAATATTCCTCCTCAATGAAATTGATTCAAATTATTCAAATAATCATGACTGCAGCCATGATGACACATTTCGTACGAATGATTTCCTGATAACTTTCAAAGTATCTTAATATAATCTTCTACAATTCACACTCTTCACCCCCCTGTCACGATCCACCAAGTTTTTCGAATAAACCTTAAGAAAAAAACCTCAGGTACTGGCGTGCAAGGAATGTCCAGGCCAGAAGATGGGCATGAAATGACTTGTTCACATTTTTGAATGTATATATGTAATTCATGCAAGCATTCTCGAAAGAAATGTAAGAAGTTTCCATCTGTCGTAGGTGATGATAAAAGAAATGTCCCAATAAATATTTTGCCAAAGGTCGAAAATTTTAAATTCAAGAAAAATCTTTGCGGGTATATGTCCTTCCTATAGCGTGGGGTGTTAAACGTTTTATTTTCAAAATTCTCTGTATCCCAGAATAAAGAATTTCTCCTTATTCAAAAGCCACAGATAAAATATAATGCAGTAATTTTCGATATTAGTTTGGATTAAATTGTTCTTGTCGTATTGCCAGAATCTACTCTTGATAACTTCAACTCCTATTCCTTTGAAGGTTGTTTCACCCTATTTCCAAGGTTTGCTTTTCAGTGTTCTGTTTAATACATTCGAAATGATGCAGGACTTCAGACGTGCCCTCTTAAGGATTCTCTTTAACACCCAGTACCTCCACATAAGCATTGAGTTGATATAAGTATTCGAGGATGTGCATGTCCGTATAGTATCTCTCGACACTCTGCTGCTCCATTTTACTCGTCTCCGACATAATCCAGATGATGTAATTTAAACCACAATAGTAAATTGAATTCAAAGCAGATGAGCAGATGATGTTATAATTTCTGCCGCAAGAATTTTGCTAAATTTACTACCTGATCTCATCAATACACCTAACGTTCAACGAATGTCAACAAATGAAGAAATTATCCATAATTTCCAGTTTCGCCACGATTCCTTGGGGGTAGAAACTTTCGAAGAAATATTCGGCTATATTTTTTTGATCGCGTCGAGGGATATGAAGTTTATTTGTCGCCGTCGATAAATCACTCAGGCGGGATCCAATTCCATTTTTATACTTCATCCTACTAGCCGGAAAGCGAGGAAAGACGGCCAAATCCATTAGGTAAATAAATCAGAATAAAAGCCAAATCGAACGTCTACTTGACGTCAGATATGGCCATAACGTGTAGGAAATTACTTTTGTTTTCCTGATCTCGGATGGCTTGACTGTCTATCAAGACCATCGGGAACTATATATTTTCATCAGTCTGGAACGGCTTGCGGACGCTTTGAAACTATTCGATATTTTTATTGACGATAGTTTCATTATTATGAGAGCCATTTCAGGTCCAGGATCGAAAATTGAATACCCTATTTTCCCATCTGAAGTTGACAGCTATTTGAGGCTAGCTTATTACGAGGCTTATTATTATGAAATCTCTTATGTACTCTTTACGATAGGATTCTTCTTCTACTTCTACGACTGGTGTATTGAATGTCTACTCTTGAATATAATAATGATAATACAAAGTGTTCTCAAACGTAGTTCTTTTTTGACAGCCGATATAAGTCATCAAAATGAATGAATTATTCGCCATCTACTGACCATCTAAGAACTCAGGAATGACTTTCAATTGTTTGTTTAAGATTATTTTTCGTACTTTTCTATGAGTCTTATCTTGCAATTCGTGTATGTGAATTTTGTGTTATGATATTCCTGCAAAGCACAGAAAGAGACAAAACATCTCGTCCAAACTCAGGGTACAGTAAAAAAAAGGATTTTTAAGCTGCTTTTTCTCAGATAATACATCGATGCCCGAGGTTTTCAGGTGAACGTAAAAATCGATTAAACCAAGTGTTGTCATCAGAACAATCATTAAAGACTAACTCTAAATTATTCCACCAAAACACCACATCACATTTCTCTGAAACGAAAAATTTCAACAAACTGATCGTCAAAAGTTAAGGATACTGAATTAATTTGTAATTTCTCTTCGGGAAAACCCAACTTCCTTTTGAAATATCTGAATTGTGGGTGATTTTCAGGTTCAGTTAATGAGATTCCAAAGAAATAAAAAATTTATTTACAATATGTATATGAAAAATTATAGGGGGAGTCCGGGAGACTTGCTCAGGTAGGAGACTTCTACCACCTCAAATATTTCAATTCAAATTTCGCTACCCGCTCCACTTCAGCCGCTATCAGAACAATTAGGGATTGAGTGGGTTGAACGTGATTTTGTTGTTAGGAAGTAAGAAATTGAATAATTTTTGTTTGTTACAGTGTCTGAAAAGTTTAACAGGTGCGTGGTGTTATTTAGTTTTATTGCTTTCCTTAATTAATATTGTTTTACAAACGATAAGCTTTTTTGATGATACTTGTGAAAGTTTCAAGAAAGCATATGTTGAATAGACTAAAAGGAAGTCAGGGGGACTTGACCCATGCTATGGTCAGGAGGCATAATATCAGTGGTCCAATTTTCCCGCACTGATCTCAGATAATAGTTTGCTTAAAAAAATTGAATGATAGAAATAAATATAAAAAAAATATACAAAGGTTCAAAAAAGTTAAAATCATCTCGGAAATAAGGGAGAGTGACTCTGAAATAGAAAATATCTATTTCATACGCTGATACATCTGATGATGGAAACCTTAACATAGACAATCCTTGGTCATTGGAAATTGTTTTCTTTCAATGGGTTATGTCTCTCTCGCCCCTTGTTCAACTCTCCCTTGGGTTAGGGAGACATGAGACAATTTTCGGTTCTTAAAAAAAGAATTGCTGTACTCATACTGTTCAACTCACCATCACTCTACTATTGGTAGCCTATTTGGGCATTATATCTTCACGCCAAATAATGAGTTACTACCATTTAAAGATCCAACTTAAGTGATGTGAAAAGGGGTTCAACTCTCCCGGACTCCCCATAACTAATGATAATATTTAATTGCAATACAAAAATACATGATTCGATTAGCAAAGAAACAAGAAGTTCGATTATGGAGTTTAGTGGGAACTCATTCAAATATTCTTGAAGCACAACTTGTCACGGAATCATAAAACACTACGTTTAAAAACACATAAGTAGCTATTCTTAAAAACGTAATCAATTCGATAGTATGACGAAATATTCTTCCTTGTTTACTTCTAAATTTGTTTCACTTTAAGAAACTTGGATTGGAAAACTTCTTTTTGTTCTGAAAAAGCAATTATTCTGAAACTTGTTCTATAGGGTTAGAGGTTAGACGCATGAAACTGGGTTAGCGTCCCCCTTAATGAGTGAATGCGACGTTCTACAGAATTGCTGTCAAACCATGTAAATAACCGCAAGCCATCATTGTAAGGAGGAATCTGAATTAGTACCATCCCCCTAACCTTCTTCTACAAGACTCTCACATTTGAGCGTTCTTCACACTCCCTAACTTCAATTTATGACCCATTCTGGAGCAAGATGGAACTCCCCGTGTAACAGCCACCTTCTGTATCCCCGTATCATGTATTTTGCATTCATAATTTCAACACGGTTAAAACTTAGGGACTTTACCGTAACTCGTGAAACGACCCATCTTGGAATTTATCGTTGGAAAAGTCTTAACTCAATTTAGTTTCATTGCGTTATTTGGTTGAGTTTCGGAGACAATCTACGTTTCTGGTCGAATGTTGAAGTACTTTGAACTCATTTTTCATTGCGATGAAAGGCCGAGAAGCAATCTTAGAATTGGCTGTACTTCGTGATCTGAAAGAATTATTGTGTATCGCAATTTCTTCACGTTATGAGGCGGTGACTTTTGATGGATAATTTTTGATACCGATTATGTTGAAGAGCAACAAGAACTCTAGAATTATTCGTTTTATTCAGAATCATAATATAATGATTGAAATATAGAAATTGTCCTTGAGTTAGTGTATACTGCTCCTTTACCAACTACAATTCTACGAATTTGTATTTTTCTGATATCTATCGACAATTTTATTGATTTACATCAAGTGAGGACCGACTCACTGATATCATCATTCTAGGAATAAAATGAAAATTATTATTTTTTCATTGTCATTTTTCATTATCAACACGAGTATATTTTTTCCAAAAATTTTTCTGCGTACCGTAGGTATCTGAAAACAATGGTCCCCTCTCCCCTACTTGAGGATTCAATAAGGGATCGAATTTCAGACCCATATAATTTAGGTTGTCGCTTAGTCTTCATCTCGAACATTGGTGAAAATGAAATCATTGCTGAGTATCAGTGAAATGGGCGTAGGTAACTCTTAAAATTTAAAGATTCTTGTCGGAAACGAGCATCAGAATATGAGTTCTTAGCTACGAACGACCAAATTAATGCAGGGTGACCCCACAGAACCCAGAAACGAAGAATTTTCGAATATTTTTAAAAAATAACTTCTGTTTTGAAGGGGATGAATTGTCATCATGAGTTTGTCCCCCAACATTTATCGAATAGGGAGAGGATGTCGAATGTTGATTACTTGGAAACTATTTATGTTCTGTATACAACGCTTTGAAAATTCGCAGTCGGTTCATGATTCTTGAAAGAATCTAATAATTGAACAGAAAATTTAACCGCCCAAACCAAAGAACCTTGAAGAATCCAAAAATAATTTTCAAGGAAGAAAGAATTCCTTGGACGACACTGTTCCGAAAAAACACCTTAGGGTGGCAACAATACCTTATAATTTACTTTAAAAAGTAAAGATTTTTCTTCTGGGTATTCCATATAATTACTTACAGATTTGGTGTATTTAAATGTAGGTATTATGTTTCTGCTTGAGTTACTCTTCTGATATGTGCAATATCAAATTGCTCAAAAAAATCACCAAATTTGAACATTTCAATTAGGATATTCAGAGAAAACATTTTTTTTCTGTTCTGTATCATTACTTACAAATTCGGTGTATTTGAATGTATTGGATTTCTGTTTGAGTTACCCTTCTGATATGTTTAATAACAAATTGCTCAAAAAAATCACCGAATTTAAAAATTTCAAATAGTTAAAGAGCTTTTGTTATTTTCTGAACATCCTAGTTGAAATTTTCCAATTTGGTGATTTTTTTTTGAGCAATGTGATATTGAATCAGAAGGGTTACTCAAACAGAAACCACATCAAATACACCAAATCCGTAAGTAATAGAGAACATCCACAAAAAAATGTTTACTTTTTAAAGAACTAACGTTTGTAAAAAAAATGAGGGGTTGTTGGCACCCTCAGGTGATTTTTTCGGAACACTATCGTCATAGGAATTCTTTCTCCCTTATACAGAACTTTAAGATTATTTTTGGATTCTTCAAAACTCTTAGGTTCTTGAGTTTGGGCGTTTCAACTGTTCAACATCAACTTCAGACATTAATTTCAAGTACGAAGTTATTTCGTGTAAAATTAACCGATTTTGAAAATTTAAGCTGGGTTGTGTACAGAACATAAATATTTTTCAAACCAACCAACACTCGACATCTCCTCCCTTTTCAAAAAATGATGGGGGTTTATAACACCTTCAGGGGGTAGTTTTTTCGAAACAAATTCGTCCCCGCCAATACAGAAGTTAACCTGTTTTTTTTTCATCTTCGAGAATTCTTCGTTTCGGAGTTCTAGAGAGTTCTTCTTGTGAAGAAGTGCATTTAAAAAATTCAAGTAGGTCACCTGTTCTATGACCCCAAAAATTTCACTTGTACGAGGCAATATTGTCGGTTTTCTATGATACCGCTCTTCCATATCACTATTGAAGGATAGATAATATTCACCCAACGACTTTTTCTTAGACATCTGATAAGGATTTTCAAAAACCATTTGAAATCACAATATCATGAAACTAACCAACACTTTTGTGCGGTCCTGTCAGAGTAAGCTAATTCGAAATGCCCTATGGTAGAAGCACAGAAAATTAACTTTCAGAATGTCTACTTGATGACGAATCTTTTGATTATTCATTTAGGGCCTGTTTCACCACTTACTGTTAAAGTGGCAGATAAGCTATCTACAACTAATCCACCAGATAAATCTGAAATTTGTGTTTCACAGGTGTCTGTTAGGTTATCCTTACTGTTAAACTGTCGAATATTTTGACTGAGAGATCGAATGGCTGATAAAAGTTCATGTACCAGATAACGTCACTCCGAACTGTCAAAACTTCGAGAAAATTTTGCTCTCGATCAGTTTATCTCGAAGGTATTTCGTGAACGTTTGCAGACGCAACACCAGATTTTGTGATAATGGATCTTTTTGAGTGTCTTGAAGATGAGAGTGACTATTATTTTGCGAGCTTATCGAGGCCTCGCAAACGTCGTGAAATTAGAACTAGAATGGAACATTTTGAAAACTATGATGACGAAGAATTCAGTCATTTCTCTATATCTTTCCACGCTTTCTCCTTCTCTTGCCAAGTCACAGCATCACCTTTTTTGTTCTCGATTATATTTTTACGCTATGTTATAATCGAGACAAGAGCATCGGTCTCCTCACGTGAAAAATTCACATTTCTTTCCCTTTTTTTAACATGCTTTCACCTTCACTAAAAATTCACCAACCAATTTGAAAATGATAGAAAAATTTGAATTTTGAATATTTCAAATCAGAGCATAGAGACATGAGAAAAGTCTTCATAATTCTTCTTCTTCTGTCAATGTACTTCATAACTGACTAACTCTGTCCTCATTCTATGCTCATTTATCCTAATTTCAATCACGAGTACGGCGTTGCCAAACTGTCATTCAGTAAAATTTTCAGATAGTTAACTAGCAGATAAATTACTTGGAACTTGGGCGGTGAAACTGATAAATATTTAACTGACAGATTTATTATGATGTTAGCATATCTGCTGAATACATATCGAACACTTTAACAGTAAGTGGTGAAACAGCCCCTTAATCCATAAATGAACGCTGTTAAATAAGACGATCGTTCACTGTTACAGAATTGCATAGTTTGTTGAGCTTCACTATTATCAACTAAGAATTTATGCTAATCAAATCTCTTGAGTCAATGTTATCCATGACGATGGAGCGAAAAGAATCAAATTAATTTTTTTCGAACACTCGCCGTTTGAACGCAAAGTTTTCTAATAAAGAGGGACATGGCTTTTCTGCCTAACTGCATCTTGAGCATCCCATCAAGTTGACCCAAAATTAGTTGGATGAATACAGGAACTTGCTAGCATCTTCATCACAAGTTCTCAGGTAATTTCTTGCTACCACTCCGGAAACATCAACAAGAGAGTGAAAGTTGTCACAGGACGGACTTGCCAGGGAGTGGAGTAATGAAGCGTCTCTTCCAAGTTTCGATCCTCTTGATTAATATCTCTGCTGATGATGTTAACTTTATAAAATTAACGTACCGACATTGGTTGATATTTGGATTGATTTTGGGTTACTCGAAATTGGTATTGTCGAAAAGAAGAATAGTAAGACCACAGATTTCATTATTATTGTCAGTATAAATGTTTTGAATATTATACTCCATTCGCATTTATTTTAGCAGTCGGTTGGCCATTGAATAATTTTCTCAAGTTTTTGTAACGAGAACGGAGTAAGGTTGGCACTCATGAAATGTCGTTAATGTCATAACGTCGTTGCCACAACTAATATCAAATTTTGTGCCGAAAATGCCGAAAGAGCAAAAAAGAGACAGGGTTTCAGGTCCGGTCATTCAAATAGTTATACCCTGATATTCTAAAATCCACAATACGTCAGACGGTAGTCAACATATTCAATGTAAGATAATTTATATTTATATAATGTTTCATCTGAATCTAAACGACTTATATTTCAGCTGAATATTTCCACAATGAGAAAGATTGTGAATATAGAGGATGCCAAAGAATTTCCTTCTATTGGGAGACCCAAAAAAGTGGTGGCATTAGAGAATTTTATGTTTGAGTAAATTAATGCGAAAAGTTTACTACAGGATTTTCGATGAATGTCATCGTAGAATAAGTTTCCGAAAATTGATTTTCAATTTTTCATTTGACTTATCCTAAGCATTGTAAATGTCTTAAGGTACCAATAAATCTTCAATGATTATTGTTATATCAATGTATTAAGATGAACAGCCACAAATACCCGCCAGTTGTCTTGTTAATTGTTTATTCATGTGAAATTTTTCTTCAAAGGTGAAGTTAATCTTGACTTGAAACTTCCTTTAATTCCTTTCACTTATATTGATGCAAGATGATTATTGTTGAAGAATTTAATATTCTTGTAATTATCTGTTAATTCCTTCGGGAGATACCCATTCCCAATCACTGCATCATATGCATTTCATTTTCGGGTTAATATTTTTGAAATCTACAACTGATGTAATGTATTCCAACTTTAGCCAAAGAAGATAACGAACATTAACTCTCCTCAAGCTAGTGCATATTATGATATTATACTGTTCTCTTGTATTTTCCATGCAAATAACTGGATTTGGTATGCCTTCAAACCTCAATCAGATTTTGTATAAACTTCAGTTATGTTTCCGAAGAGGTTCGACATTGTGATAAAATACGTAATAACAGAAACTTTTACGTAGAACGGGCAACATAGCGTCATAACCCCACATTTTCGTACTATACAGAGTCAAATGTGTCAAATTTCTATAGCCAACCGAGTGCTAAAATAAAAGTGAATGGAGTATACCTATTTTTCGAAACTAGGGCAAAACTAGTAAAAACGTATATTGAGTCTGTGTAATTTGTGGGGTTAGGGGTAGCAAAAGTAATAAACAAACAAGTGCTTCAGATTTGTTGTCAGTAATTCAATTTTTTTTTAATTTTGACATATAGAGAGACACCTTTTGAAACTCATTGACGTTTGAAAATTATTACTTTTCGAAACTTGTTACTGTTCATGGAATAATACTTCCCTCCATAGCAATGAAGTAATAAATAAATAAAAAAAGGTTACGATGAACGCTTGTATTGTACTTCAAATTTGTGAAAATATTGCCAGAAATACGTTGGTAAACACTGTTTCAGTATCTCGTGTTTTTCGCGCAACGAGCGAAGTGCTCATTACGAAAAATAATAATGTTTTTCCAACTGTTTCACAAATAACTATCCCAACACCCACAATATTCAATTATTATATCAGGTTTCGAATTGATTTGGCCCAAGTTTGACAAAAAATAATATATGAAATTATTGCCACGTGAGAACAACTTAGATGAGGGGCAGAAAAGGCTTTATATATAGGGTCGCAGTGCAACGTAACTCCCTTACTAAACTATAACTATAGGTTGATACTTTAATCTGACAGAGAGTTTGATCCTCATCAACCAGTGTTTACTTGAGTAATTCGTAAAATAAGCCGAAAATATACTACGCAATTACAAGAAATGTAATAATTCGGACCATGCCAAACTCCTTCAGAACTAAGTTTACTCCTACAATTAAAACAATGCTAACAGGAAAAGTATTGTAATATAGAAGTTTTAGAACCTCCTCAACGTCTGGAGATAATTGCGGATCGCTTAATTAAGCTCCATTTCAATAACAATGCCTGAATGGAGTGAGAAAAGTTTATCCTATTGAATCCAACAAGCCTGGCTAATTGGTTGGAAACTATTGACGATTAGAATCCAAATCTAGTCATTTCAGAATTTTATGTCTTATAATCACTGAGTATGCGAATTCGCCTTTCCCCCTAAATGAATATTAAGAAGGTCTCTGCAATAATTATTTTTTTCTATACAACGATTGAAACAATATCGCGTCATTATTCAGCATAACATTCAGCATACATTCTCGAGCGCGGTGGCTTTTTTTTCTTAATTCGAACCTCATGATTCAAGAATAACAGAAAAAATATAATCTGAAAGTTTTTGCAAGCCGAAACAATAAAAATTGGCCCTAAAGGTCACAAAAATCAGTTTTTTTGAATTATCCCATCTCCTGGGCTTCAAATTGTTTTCGCATTCATTATAAAACTTGTAGAGCATAATATTTTCTACGAATTTTGTCCGAAGCTATTTTCTCTACGTTTGAACGTTTTCGAAATATGGCGGTGAATTATCATTAGACTGGGTTTCTACATTGACCTTGGCCTTTCGCAAGTGTGGCTAAGCTCCTTGCCCTTATCAGCCCCTAGCTCGAAAATGGTTAAGAATATGAAGAATTGCTTCAGACAAAAGTTGTATAGAATTTTATTATCTACAACTTTCATAATGAATACAGAAACGATTAGAGGTACAGGAAGAGAGATATTTCAAAAACATGCCTTGTTATCATCTTCAAACTGCCAGATTGAGAAAACCCCCATGATTAGTGTCAAATTAATGGGTCATCACCGAGATTTACCATCTGTATGAAAAACTGACACGCTCGAGTATGTACAAGTAGCAATTTTTTTTGCATTTTCAAAGGACCGCTGTGACCTTGCGTCACGTCCGAATTGTCAGTCTCTTGAAAAGTAGCTTCCTTTGGGTCCAATTAATATATGTATAGGTACTCTAAAAATCTATCACGCTCGAATAAAATGTTTTTCCATTTTCAAATAATCCGTACCTACGGCCAGTCCCACCACGCAAACTGTCAGATTAACATGAATTTATAATCAGAGACAAGGGCATATACATTATCTTTATATGACACGCTCGAGTATGTTCACCTGACGATTTTTTTTACATCTTTGAAAACCTACAGACGTTTTCCCCATCGCTGAAAGTGCATACATCGTAGAACCTCTTTTTTGTTTCTACCATCTAATTTTCAAAATCCACTTAGGAACCAACCGTGGTTGGTTGTTTTCTTTGATTGATAGTTAATTATTTGGTGGACTCTATGTTCTGAAATTTCAAAGAAATCTTTCCGGTTGCTGAACAAAAGTGTCATCCACTATTATTTTAATCAAAGTTTTGGTTTGAAGGTGCTGTAACTGAAAAGAAAACATTCGGTTTAAAACAAGAGATTCCCTGAAGACGGCTGTCGAATTGAATCTAACGTACTTAGAATATGCCAAAATAATACACTTACTTTCAAAAGTCCTGCACCCCCTAATTATTAAGGCTATCTCAAACTTTGAAAAAAAAATTATACCCTCGGGTTCAAGGATAATGAAAGGCTTTTACAGAAATAAAATGAAATCAATTTCATTTCATAGAATTATGAAGCTGAAACAACAAATACAAATTAGGAATCAAAAATTGCAAAAACAAAAATTAAATTTGAACGGAAAATTAAAAGTTAATTAATAAAAGAGCAAACTAATATGCAGTATTCGAGCCTCTGCTGCTTAGCAATGCATTCACTCGTCTAGGCATTCCAAAAATTAAATTATTGATTATTTCCTGCGGAATATTTATCCATTCCTCGGTAACAGCTACAATAAGTTCTTGTGAATTTCGTGGAGGATTATTTCGACGGAAAACGGCTCTGGAGACATGATCCCATATATGCACTATAGGATTTATGTCAGGAGACATCGCGGGCCATTCTAATCTGATAATTTTTTGGTTTTCCAGGGCTTCTTGAACACCTCTAGTGCGATGTGGCCTGGCATTATCGTCCATAAAGATAAATTGAGCCTCTAATTCATTACCCATAGGTATAATTACAGGATTTATGATATTTTTGAGGCAATATGCACCAGTCATCGTCCCGGATATGTGAATTAGTGGCGTTCTTCTTCCAAACATTTTGCCTCCCCAAAACATTTCAGTGCCACCGCGAAAAGGAGCAACTTGAATAGCTCTCTCAGGTCTATTTCGACATCCTGGTTCCCTCCAAACTCTTAAGCGGTAGTCATCACTTACTAACCCAAACCGTGACTCATTCTTCTAAATGCCAGTTTTGATGAGCTCGCGACCACTGCAGACGAGCGGTTCGGTGACGAACAGTTAATAAACGAACTCTTAGAGGCCTTTTGGACTGCAATCCTGATGTTGAAATTCTTCTACGAATTGTAGCACATGAAATTACACGGTTGTGGGCTCTTTGGAATTCCGACCTGAGTGTTGGTACCGTCACTGACCTATTTCTACGGGCTGATTGGGCAATATACCGATCTTCCCGAATCGTGGTAACACGAGGACGACCATTTCGAGGTCTTCTATGCACTCCACCAGTTTCCTCATAGCGCCTAATCGTTTTGCTAACCGTGCTTCGAATAATGTTCAGTCTATTGGCTATCTGATGGCGTGAGAGCCCTTCTTGCCAGAGAGCAATAATTCTAGTTCTGTCAAACTCAGACAACTCGTTTCTGGGCATATTACACAGTTTTTGAACTAACCGGTACTCAAAACGAAAAACTACTGATCCGCAGAAAGGCACACATTTGACAAAATCGATATTTAAACACAAGAACATTTTTTGTTTCGTAATGTTATCGTTTTATTTGGTGGTCAACAAGTTTCTGTTGTTGTCAGTAACAATTTGTTGTGAATCTTGATTATTTTATCTCCACTACAGGGGGGGTGCAAAACTTTTGAAAGTGAGTGTATAAACAGCCCATTGACTCCTATACTTAAAATTTTCCATCATCAATTAATTATTTTTTGAACAATATTGATGGTGAGATCCCTTGAATCAGAGTCATTATTCGCACTTCCAAAAATATACAGTCACTTAATCAATCACATTTCGATATCATTCCCCTCAAGCTGAATTAATAAGAATCTTATTTTCATAATGTTCCCTCTGTTCAACATGAAATCTCGACGATTCCAAACTAACGAGCCAGATCAAGATAAATGACCTGATATCACCACGAAATTGTGGAACAAAACCAAGACATCCCGGTTGGAGACACGTGACTCCCTCCGTTAATCCAACGGCTGAATAAATACCCCTTTTTACGCACGCTGGCTATGTATTTATAGCGTTTGAAACATAGATCATCATCAACCCGGTTCGCAAGATATCTCTAGGAACCCCGTGTTTACACGTAAACGAAGTATGACGTTACACTTCATGAATAATAACGCATGACGTATCAAGCTGGATGGGAGTTAACGGAAAGGGCGGGAATCGTAAGAGAGTGAGAGCACTCCTGATGATTATGGGAGTCTAGGGGACAATTTGGGCCGAGCTTGAATACTAGGAGTTCGTCTCGGATTTCTTGCTTTAGCTCTTATAATGTATGGTCGTTATCGTGTTGGCATTTCCTCTTCTTGCCACGTGTCAGTTTTAGCATCCTAGATAGTCCTTTCTTACTATTGTGAAAATAACATCATTTATTATTTTTCGAGAGACATAAAAAACGAAAGAGGTGTTGAATTTTATATTTCTTATAGAATCGTTTCGAAATTTGCAACTCATCTCAAAAACGAATCTGTCATCGAATGAATAGCCTGAAATTCACCCTGAAATTTAAAACGTCATTTCAACCACTTTTAGCCTTCTCAAAGTTAGTTAATTGTTTTGTTTATCACATCTGTAGACGCTTTGTCACAGTTACAATTTATTTGTTTTTAGGGATAATAAAATTACATAATAGTGTACGCGGTGAAATTTCAGATTATTTTTTATCATAATCACTATCACAAATACAAACTTTTCAAGGCCAATGGGTAGTTTTCGTTTATAAGAGCCTAATAAATTAATAAATAAATAAAGATTTTTTGCGGTGGTGACAAACTTGAAACTAATTAACTAATATATTTTATACCATTTTGACGTTTAACACTTAACCTATAGCAACAAGGGTAAGTTGACGTTTCAGTGAAATAATTTTTTTCAACTCACAAAAAAAGAAAAACTCTTTCAATGAAAAAGTTTTTTTCTTAAATTATATTTGTGCCTTTCGGTTGCTTTCATCATTTTACAATCTTTAGAATGTCCTCGGCTCTCCAATCCAAGTGATGAAAAAATTTATATTGAATTTTCAAGGTGAGTTTCGTCATGATCCAGACGTTGCGTTTTTTCGTGTTTAGTGCATTATATATTTGGTTTCATTCATAGATTAATCATTTATTTATTATTAGACTATGGTTTCACCACAGAAAGTCTTAACTACTAGTGTTCTGTAATGAAACCATAGTCTAATAATGAATAAATTAGTAGTCTATGGATGAAACCCTAAGTATAAAGCACGAAACACGAAAAAAAACGCCTGAACAATGTCAAAACTTTATCTTGAAAATTCAATATAAATGTTCTTTTATATCCCTCGGATTTGAGAGCCGGGGACATTCTAAGGATTGTAACATGATGAAAGCCACCGAAAGGCAGAAATATAATTTTAAAAAAGTGCGTTTTCGTTGAAAGAGTTTTTTCTATTTTTTACAAGGTTGGCAAACGTTCCTGAATTCATCCATTGAAGCGACACCTTTTATGTCATTTCATAAATTGAATAATTCTCTGGAAAGTGTTATCATTAGAATCCTAATCAAAATGGAATAAAATTTTTCAAACAACACGTCAGTTATACTGTCCTTGAATCGTACAAATATTTCAACAGTAGGATCTTGACGAGGATCTGGAGGTCAAAAGAAACACTTTTTTCCTTTAGTATTTTTCCGAATGGGCTCGGTTTAAAAGATAGAGGCTGTTGAAAAACCATAAAGAAATGATATTTTTAGTTCACAAACAGATTTATCGACTGAAATGAATTCCGGAATATAGTTTTTTTATTTGAAGAATCTTTTTCGAACACACGGTTTTCTCATTATGACCATAAAGTACCATAAAAATACCAAAAATTCAACACACCAACTCTTGAAAGTATGTAGGAAGCGATATAATGAATATTTTTTATATTTTCTCGTATATTGCGCCGTTTTCGAATAATTCAATGATTAAAATATATCTGTGAAAGTTGAATAATTAGGTACTTAGGCTGAATACAACTCTGTTTAAAAGAACCACAGATGTGTTGTGTCATAGATTTAGCTAGTTATACTGAAGGTAATGTTGTTTTTCCAGGTGTGGCACAGGTCATTATGAAAACTTAAAATAATATTCTTATCATAGCCTAATCGGAAAAAATGGTAGATTTGGAAAAAAGTGTTTCTTTTGATCTCAATAATCTAATGTTAAAATATCTGTACGAGTCAAAGACTCACCCTGTATAGGTTTTTTGATTCGAAGGAATGAACCATTACATCGTATTCGTTTCATCAGAATATAGAATGAAATGAATTATTTTTGATTTTTGAGTAATTTTGAGGAAAACAGCAACAAAAATTCTTCCCCCATTTGACAACTATATGAACCAGATAACTGTACCATGCAACTCCATTCCTTTTTCCAGAAGCCTTGATGCAACCATGGAAATGGATAATTCTGTTCAATTCACCCACAAAACGAAAAAACAGAATTTCAATTTCAGCCCTTTCATTTGATTGCATTCTCTGAAATAATGAATGATCATGAGTTTTCTTTCAAACGCTAATAATCTTCAAAAAAAGAGAGGAAAATCAAAATCTTCTCTCGATTTATCCTACATTTTTATAGCGATCTGCTTTCAAATTAGCTAAAACTTTTTTCTCAATTAATTGTTTTCAACTTTAGCTTCAGCATTTGATTCTTCATGAAGATCGTCTAATTAATTTTTTCTTTTTATTGAAATGTTGAAAACCTAAATTAACAATGCGTTTTTTGTATATCTAGAACCAGAAGTTCATTCCAAAAATAAACGAGGTATTATTTTATCTAATGATAATATAGAAATAATAATTGCAGGAATATTAAAGAAATTATAATTTCATGAGGTTTTATAAAGTTTTCGATTCAATTACGTGAGAATCACCTCCTATTTTCGATAATACTGCGGGAAAAGTAAATAATACTCTTCGAATTTCCGAATAGCGTTTGCCGCAGGAAATTCGTGAAATGCAAATGCAGAACGTGCAATATCAACTATGAATGAAATTTTAAAAGATCTATGTGAGCGAAATGACCGAATCGCAGTTTGCAATTTCTGTCAACTATTCCGCTCGTTTCCCATAATAAATTTCATTCGAACTGAATCGAATTAGTTTTTGATTTGAAATCGGAGAATGTCACATTCGAATTAACCAAATTATAAAGCGTTCTATGTTTACTGGAATTATCTTCATTTCATACAGTCATTTACAAATTTTATTGATTCTATAGATACCATACGAATATTCTCGACCATTTATGAGAGCGATTATACGACCGAATATACAGGGTTAGAATTATTTAGAGGGGTACTACAGGGATATCGAAAACCGTTAGAAATACAGGGTAGCTTAAATTACGAAAAAGTTGCGTTATTCAAGGATGAGTGGGTGGGTGTAAACAGTTCCCCAATAGAATAGAATAGAATAGAATAGCATTTTCGAGAAATTATTATCCGAAAAAATCTGCTTCGTGAACCCGTATCTCAAAACACTCCTATAAACGGTAAAATTACACACGACTTCCACTCATCACGTGGAAAATGATGTGGATAGTCTTCTCCCCTTCTCAGGTATAATATCGATGGGATTTGAATCTGGTAAACCGGTCGCCATGGAAAAGTGATGGATAGAGAGAGAGAGAGAGAGAGAGAGAAAGCAGACCAGACAAAATACCTCACTCAGATACCCTCAAAAAATACAGGAGCTCACTTTTTTCTCCTCTGCCTGAGAAAATCTCTCAGATATAAGAAATATCCGCCACGTAATGAATAATATATTCGAACAATCTGAGCCGTTTGTTATTTTTCCTATGTAAGCAACTGACTGTTTGCTCTAGTCAGGGTTGCTTAGGGAAGCGCATTAATTCAGCCTTAGTGGTGAAATGAAATGGGTCCCTCTCATAATGAGCTAGAACAAACACGAAAGTGTAAACATATATTATGAATCAAATTTCAATTAATTAACACTTTGCATTTATATAGGTTTGTTAATTTGTTAGTTCATAATAATGTAATCAAATATAATATATTAACACCCAGGTGTGTTGTCAGCTTCTTATTGAATGAGTAGGCTCGCACTAACTTTGTGCTATAGTGGGTGGAGGTTAACGATAATTTGAGAGATTCAGGTGATACGAAATACAAGGTGGTCGAAGGAAAACTTAACATCTTGATTCTACGACTGAAATGAAAATGTGGAAAATTGCTCGGATCCTTCAATATCTGATTCGAGGGGGAACAACTTTTCCGCATTTTTCATCCCCGTAACTTCAACCCCCTAACAGTAATGAGCACAACTCTTTGATTTCGATAACTAATTTTGAAGATCGTATAGAGTACTATCTGACTCTGAAATTTCGCTTCAATAACCATCAATATTGAAATAACAGCGAAAATAGTGAAAGAGACAATGTGGAATTTATCTCGAGAATATTATTCGTATCCGACAGACTTCAAAGGTATTAAGTAGTTATGTTGGTATTATTTTTATTTTTTATTTAATGGTTTTCGGTCCTTTTAATATGAACTGGAAGCTGGGGTTCCTCAGGGATCGAATCTTGGCCCTCTACTTTTTGTGATATTTTTAAATGATCTGTTAAATTCCCTCGGATGCATGGCTTTGGAGTATGCTGATGATTTAAAGTTGTTCCTGAGAATATGTGGTGTGGATGATCTGAGAATGCTCCAGTTTAGTTTGCAGATTGTCTGAGAGTGGTGTAATGGGAATGGACTAAAATTTAATTTCCAGAAATGCTTCCAGATGTCCCACACTAGGAGACTCCAGCCCTTGGTTGCCAATTACTTCATTGGGGACCACTTTCTTGCACGTGTAGATCAAATACGCGATCTTGGTGTATTATTTGACAGTTCGTTGAGCTTCATTCCTCATATTAATGAGCTGTGCGCATCTGCTTGTAGAACGCTGGGTTTTGTTTTTAGATGCTCTAAAGAATTTGATGACAGAGTTATTTAGAAAACTTTATTTAACTCTGGTTATTAGCACCAATTTATCGTGCGTGTAAAAGTGCAAATGACCTGGGCTTGAATATGTTTCCTTGATTGTTATGGTCAAGTGTTATGATTATTTTTCTTGTTTTTTTTTTGTTCATTCTTTGGTTGGTACATTTTGGGGAATTTTCTGTATATGTATATTATTTTTCAGGTTGCGAATTTTCTCATTTTGTTAAATATGTTTTTTATTTTACCATTGGGAGTACTCCTGTTGGGTAATGAAGTTATATTATTATTATTATAATTATTTGTCCAAAAAACTGTTCATTTTGTGTACAGTCAAGTAGACGGGCCATGTTTTTGATTTATCATAGTCTATCGTGAATTTTTAAGGTTACAAGTGCGTCAAAGCGATTGTAAATTTGTAGTAGAATCCAAATGGTGTATTCCGTAGAAGGAGGGGTGGAAACGATAAAATTAATTTTTTAGAAATGAAGACTCTACGCGAAAAACAGCGGCTTTATTTGGCGAATGACACTCTGTAAAAAATTTATATCCGCTGCTTTCGTTGTTCCACTTGTTGCCAAATTTAACGCTACCGGTTTGGTTGGAAATGAAAAAAGAATGAATGAGAGAGACGAAGCGAGGGACGTGGCTGTCTTAGGTTATGGAATCTACCTTTAGTACTAGGAAATCGTCTCGTTTATCTGATATTTCACGCACAACAATCATCAGAATCCTTGAACAATATAAATTCCATACTATCTATAAGGATGATCCCGATCGCCGACTCCAGTACTGAGAAGTGGTCGATGAAATGATTAATGGGAATCAAAACTACATGTTCGATATCTGTCTTTCAGACGAGAGTTCATTTTACTTTGACCGCATTGTAGCCCTGCATAACTGTTGGTATTGGTCAGATGAATATCCAAGATTATTTCGTGAGGTGCATACTCAGCTTCCCTAAAAATTGAATTTAGGGCGGGTATTTATGGAAATTTCACTGGGCAAATTTCGTTATATCTTTTGGAGAACGCTATTTATCCAGCCCTCCTGCTTGTATTGGAGTATGCAGAAGACCATCAAATGATCATATTCCAACAAGACGGCGAACCAGCTCATTTAGTTCAACCGGTGCGTCAGTTCTTAGATGAATATTTTCCTCACGTCTGGATTGGAAGAAGGGGACATATTGAGTGGCCACCCAGATAACCTGATCTGGCTCCACTGGACTTTTTTCTATAATTTCACCTGAAATCCAAGATTATCTAACGCTACCCAGCCCGAGTCACTGGATGATGTGCAAAGTCGGATCATTAATTACTCCAGAAATCTTGAGTAATGTACGTGAATACAAAACTTATGTTACTGCATAGAAGTAAATGGTGCCCATTTGCAGCATGTGAGCTACCATAATTTACCTGTCATGCCGTTAACGATAGAAAATTTGAAGCGAAGCTTCAGGATCAGATAATATTCTTTAAGATCTTCAACATGAGGTATCGCAACACATCCCCATTCAAAACCAAGGAGTTGTGCTCACCCCCGTTAAACACATGGAAAATGTCGCTTCTGTCAAGAAGCCACTAAGACAGCCAAACACTTGTTATGCGAGTACGAAGCTGTTCATCGGAAAAGGCTAAAGCACCGTGGTTCGTGGTCCTAGAGCCGGAACAAGTAATTTTTTTTTTGGTGTAGCAGGGGGAGAATCTGCAAGTCAGACGAACCACCCTCTACTGAGAGGGAACAAGTATGGGGGTTCTCACTCTCCTGAACTCGAGACCCACTAAAAACCCTTAACTGATTCTTGAATATTGGTTCCGGGCATTTGCCTATAAACCGTTCATCTCTTAGTCGGTTTTCTTCTCGCACACTATCATGCTGGGATTTATGTGTTTATCCTCTATAGGGTAACACTTTATTGGATTTTTCAATAAGATTATGTCCTTATTTTGATCTCTTCTTAATTGATCTCTCGGTCTCCTTCGGTAAATTCGCATTCTCTTTTTGTCTTCCTCTGTTTCGAATAATTTCTCTGCTTTTCTGTTAATGAATTCCGTTATGGTTTTCCATTTTAAGTCTCTATAAATCTGTCTATTCCTGACAAACCAAGGTGTATCTATTGCACATCGTAGCAGTTTGTTTTCAGTGGCCTGAATTCTTTTGATGTGGCTCTTTGCCGCGAAACCCCAGGCAACTGATCCATAAGTCAGTTGAGGCCTAGCAACGGCTTTGATTATCTTCAATATTGTCTCTTTCGACATGTGGCTTCTTCTTCCTATTAGAGGGTAGAGTCTATTCATCGCTGCTTTTTTTTTGTTGATTGCTTGTTTGATATGACTTTTCCAAGTAAGTCCTTTGTCAAGCGTTATTCCTAAATATTTGGCTTCATTTTGCCAGTCGATTTCTTCGCCGTCAACTTCTAGATTCGTTGTGGGTCGCAGTCTTCTCTTCTGTTGTAATATTGCTTGGCTCTTTTGTCCATTGAGTTTGATTTTCCACTTTATGCACCAGTCATTTGTTTCGTCAATCGTTTCTTGTAGAACTCGTTGTACTACTTTTGGGTTGCGGTGTCGAGTTGTTATGCCTGTGTCGTCAGCATATAACGTTAGCATGGTTCTTGGATTTTCCGGAATATCGTGAATGTATATGTTGTACAGAAGTGGCCCAAGTACGGACACTTGGGGTACTCCAGCCTCTATATCTCTTGTTGTGGAGCCTTCTCCTTCCACTTTCTCGTAAAATCTTCTATTTTTGAGATAATTCCGGATCAACTTGCATATTTTGATCGAATATCCATCACATCTCATCTTGTATATTAATCCTTCATGCCATACTCTGTCGAATGCTCTGGCGACGTCTAGTAAAACAAGACCTGTAGCTTGTTTATTTTGGAATCCCTCTGTAATGTACTCTATGAGCCTTAATAATTGTTGCTCTGTTGAATGCTCTCTTCTGAATCCGAACTGTTCTGCTGGTATTAGTTTCAGATTTTCGGTTTCCTCATTTAGCCTCGTGGCTATAATTCTTTCTAATACTTTTCCTAACGCCGACAGTAGACTTATCGGTCTATAGTTTTGAGAGAACTTCTTCTCTTTGAATGGTTTATTGAACACTATGACTTCCGCTGTTTTCCATTTTTCTGGGTAGTGTTCTGTCCTCATAATTCCATTCGCGATGTTTGTTAGAGCGGCTATACCTTTTCTAGGCAATTTCTTTAACATAACATTCGTTATTTTATCGCTTCCGGGAACAAGTAATGGATGTGGTGAAGTTCATTGATACTTTACTGCCTGACTGGCGAGGTTGGATGACCTTTCGCCCCTCCTCTAATCTAATATAAATCTAATCACCCCCGTTAGGATTAGCGGTTACGAGGATGCAAAAAAAAAATTCATACTTTCTTTTTGAAGACGGCAAATCGATGTTTTCGTTGGATCTTGGAACACACTGTATACTTTGCTGAGAATTAATTGCCATAGAAATGCTTTTATTGTGGATGGAGTACCTCTGTAGTTGAAAGGAATCTTGTGATTAGAATGTATAAGAGGAATATTCTCGAGATATCATTAAAAAAGAAAAATGAATAAAATTCCGTTGGAAGAATAAAAGTTCCTACATGGGTCGCATCAATGTACGCAACGTTAGACAGAAATGATAACAATCCAATTCCTGCAAACAAGTCTTCCGAAAAAGTCTCGATTTTGATTAGGAAAGTTTCCGGGAATAATTGAATTATTTTTAGATTTTTCCGTCTCCCGTTTTATTCTCCCATGTTCCTCCTGAATAATCAATTGGATTTGCCCTTAGAGACTATCTTTCAATTATTCCCCTCCTTTCCTTTTATTTTACAACCGAACGACAATGCCGTTTCATGAGAACGGCTTCCCGAAAGATCTCCACGACCAATTGGATGGGCTTTTAGCGATATTTGATTTTCCCGTTCGGCGAAATATGATTCAATCGATTTCCATCGTTGCCGATGACGGGGCAGCGGCGAAAAGGTCGAAATTTGGATGCCAAATTGAGTCGAAAACGAACTTTGGGGAGACAAAAGAGTCGGAAGACGTAAACAGACCGTCTATTATTCCCAATTAATGAAATTTCATTGTGCGCCTCCGGTGTTGTTGGGGAGGATTTGAAATTGGCCATTCAAATTAACGGACCTTCGGGGATATACCTGCCGAACGCCAGTGGAAAAATTTTCGCGTGTTTCGATACGATATTGAGGGTTCAGGTGAACAATGTGTGACTAAATTGATCTCAATAAAAATGGCTGAAGTTGGCGTGTTGATGGATGTAGGGAGTTTTTTATGAAGGTAAAACTCATCAAATTTCACCAGAAATCGTCATCATCTTCATTATCCCCTTCAGTATGATGATTTATATTTGAATTTCAAGAACGGTCATTATCTCGGTTTATCGTCAACGAGTTAAAGAATAAAGAATATTCAGAAGAATTTAAACAAGTCATAGAAAGTCCGTTTTGAAGGGTTCTTTGACTTGAGCAACGATATAAATAAAGTTGAAATATTTTAGCCCCATTTTTATTTCGAGTGTGGAACGACTGTTGGCAATTTTTGCTAAAACGTAATCATAATAATAATAATAATGAACTTTAATCCTATAACACATAAGACATCAGAAACAATGTTTAGAACAAGTCTGAGGAAGAAAGAGAACGAATAAAATAAAATAATATAAAATGAAATAAACATCAAGTTTTACAAACTGAATATTGACAGAATATATACAGCTAGGCAAATACGAGGATATATTGAAAAATTCTTAAGTTACTATAGAACCAAACAAGATTTCAATGTCAAAACATTTTATTACACAATATTTTCTCCTCTAAATTGAATACATTTATTACAGCGAACCTGCAACGTCTCTGGATCTTTCAAAAAAAAAAATTTTATTCTTGCTCTGCAAACCAGACCTCCACAGCTTTTATAACCTCTTCGTTGAAAGAAAATTTGCGACCTTTTAAACTTTTTTTCAGTTGAGGAAAGAGATGATAGTTGGATGAAGCCAAATCTGGTGAATAAGGGGGGTGTTTTAGTAATTCAAACCCTAAATCACGATTTTTTTGCATGGCAACATGAGATTTGTGTGCAAGTGTGTTGTCCTGCAAAAACAAAACTTTTGGATGGCTTTCCGCGTCTTTGCTCATCAATTTTTTTCTGCAGAGTGGTCAGTAATATCGAATAATAATCTCCGGTTATTGTTTCTACCCTTACCCAAAAAATCAATCATTATTACTCCATGGTAATCCCAAATAACTTAAGCAAGAATTTTTTCAGCAGATTTTTGGACACGAAACTTCTTAGGTCTTGGAGAACCAGAGTGTCGCAATTCCATCGATTGTTGCTTTGTTTCTGGATCCTAGAAATGTACCCAAGTCTCATCCATAGTAACAATTAGGTTCAAGAAGTCTACATCGTTTCCAAATCGAGCACAGATCGAACGCGATGCTTCTACCCTTGCACGCTTTTGGTCAAACATTTGGGGATCCATTTTGCAACAATTTTTCTCATGTCCTAATTGGCGTGAAGTATATGATGAATGCGTTCGTATGAAATATTCCGTGCTTCAGATATCCGTTTAGTCCAATTCGACGGTCTGATAAAATCATGTCATGAACTGCATCGATATTTTCGGGAACTGACACAGCAACTGGCCTTCCCGATCGGTCGTCATCTTCAATAGAAAATTTACCTCTGTTGAAGCTCGCAGTCCAATTTTTCACGGTCGCATACGAAGGACATTGATCACCAAGGGTATTAAGCATATCTTCGTAAATCTGCTTACCTCTTAACCCTTTTAAATACAGGTACTTGATGATGGCTCTATATTCCAATTTTTCGATTTTTACAATTTCGCTGGACATCTTCTTTCTAATTTATTGCGTAACTCGAGACCTCAAACTTCACACTGACACTTATTTTTCGTTGCTATGGTAACGCAATATTTTTATATGCATGGAACTGGTCTAGGCTAACTAGATATCAATATATCCTCGTACAGCAGAGGACGTGCAAAATGAATAGAAGAAAAGAGGCCCAAAGACAGTTCCCTGGGGAACCGCCTATACACTGGATATCGTGCAGATTCTTGTTGGTCTACAAGCATATAAATTAACGATTATACTAGAAATCCTTCACCCACTGTGACTGTGAAATGCTAAATATTCAACTAAAAATTAACCTGCCACACAGACACAGGATACATGATCCCGACAATCGTTATTAAAAGTAATCAAATCAGATTCTGCATTAATCGAATTTTTATCTATGACAAAAATGTAAGCTCATCACATTCAAACGACCGCACCAAATTTGATAATTCTTTTTTTGTTGTGTTCGTTATTGCCAGGACACGAGGTTTATGCAGTTCAGAAAAAATCGTGAGAAAAAAAATGGCTTTACTTTTTCCTCCGACAGATCGAGCGATCATAGAGTATATTTTATGTGGATTTTGACAGTTGCGAACATATTATTTGTCCAGGTTTCGCGAAATTGTGTGATATGGAAGAAGGAGATTTCGTAAAGAAAAAATCGAGGGTGGGTTGTCCTATTGTTTTCATTAGTTACGCCACCCTTGCGAAGTCGGGCAGTGTTTATTACAAATTCGGTGGTATGTTGATCAAAGTCCTTTCTTTTCCTGTTACTATAACCTAAGTGTATGATTAGGAATTAATGAGTAGGTACTGTATTAACAGTAAATTAACATCGGGATTCAAGAAACCCTACATTCCATGTAGTTTTTGTGCTGGTGGAAGTACATAATTGTTTTCAATTAACATTCCTGTCTGACCCATTGCACCGTCAAAGAACAACGTCAAAGTCATCCGTCGATATAGACTCATAGAAGGTGTATTTTATGTTAAATGGAAAGGGTGAAAAACTAAACGGGATTTAGCTGTTCCAGATGTAATTACTCCAGACAAAACGTTCCTAAACGCATCCGCCTCGTCCTCCACTCAACCAGTATACGATGGACTGGCACATAAAGATTGAATAGACGTAATAAATTCAATCAGGAAATGCAATTACTTGGAAGTTTAATTAAAGCAAACGAAAAATTCGGTCTGGCCATTTCGATCGTAATAGAAACAAACGTCCAATTAATAGTTTGGGTTGGTGATGTTGGAAAGCCGCAAGAGTTGAACAGGCTCTAGGAATATATTGGATTAAGTGTTTGCACCTCCGACTGCGCTTAAACTCGGCTTATTTGTGTTATAGAAAACTCCTGTTAGAAGTTGTTAGTGAAAGCATTGATTTGCAATTCACATCTACTTCGTGTTCGACGAATTTAGTTGATCGGAGGAATAGTCAAAACAAATGGGATGTGCAGAGCTACAAGGAACTCGAAACATAAAGTTATTCTTTTAGCGACGTTTTGAATTACCCCATTCCCACTTAAATCTACAATTTAAACGAAAATTGATAGAGAGGACGGAATTATGGAATGCTATCATATACAAGAAAGCCAAACATTCAAATGATGAAGGATGGATTGTTTAGTCGTGGGGAGAATATGATAAGCACATGTCTGAATGAATACATTCACAATAAGTTAACAAATATACAATAAGAACCTCGAATGAGAATAAGGTAAGTTAACAACAAAAGAAAAACGTTGTTTGAAGTTACTAATGATTTCCATTTGAGCTCTTATGCACTTCAAATAAATAACTGCAAGGTTTGATATGGATAAAAATTCATTCGGATAAGAAGAAGAAGAAAACAAAAACTTTGGAGTCATCAAAAACAAAATATACCACATTAAAATCTATATTAATAAAAGAGGATCTATGGTTTACTTCAAAATGCTTTATTGTTCAAACGATCGCACCAAATTGGACAATTCTTTTTTTGTTATGTTTATTATTGTTAGGGCAAGGTTTATATAACAAAATATTCCCAAAAAAAATTGTACAGAAGAGAAAAAAAGGCATTCCCTTTTCTTACGACCGATCGAGCAATCACGATGAGTTAGTTTTTATTATCTACCCTAGAAATAATTTTAATTGCAAAACTAGGTTTGCCGGGTCAGCTAGTATGTATATATTCAATAAGTTCTTTGAACTGCAAGTCTCTTGATTTGAGAGTTATTACAGAACAAAGAAGATGATATATTATATAATCTTAATGTTTCTAGTTCCTTGTGCCGATATGAATGCAGGGTTGGACATGAGTCTGAAATAAAATTAGTTTTTCTTTAACCAATAATTCGAAAAGAAAACGCCGGAAGCCGACGAAGCCGTCAATTGATTTTGCATTACCTTTATTTTCTGGCAATAAATTTGTTGTTTTTTTCAACACCCTAGCGGCAACCCCATCCCATACATTATTCGTAAGATTTCCGTTGAAAATATTGTAAAACCCACCATAACCTTCGATTTCTTTCAATTTTCTTATAAAGTTGATAGATTCAAAATAATTTGAAATAAACTTCCAATTTGCGTGATCTTTTCAATGAGTCCATTCATGTAATATGTTCCCATTAGAAGAACGGAAGCTGGGTGGGATTGCTGCTAAGGGGTTGACAAAAAAACTCGATTTTATTGCCAGAAAATTGTATTGACTGAAAATCATTAGAGGTATGACAACCCTGTATAAATACATCTTATAACCAATAAATTATTTTCATGAAAGAAGAGTAATGTTGGAGGTGAAGGTATTCAGATTTCTGTTTTGTATACTATCAGCATTTTGATGCTTTTACTTGAATATTTACGTAAATTTCCCTAGCATGCTAAGAAAAATGTGTGAAGTCTCGTAAAGTCGACCACAGTTAATGCACTGCAACAATCCGCAAAAAAAAAATACTCATTTGAAATAAAAACTAAAATTACATAATTTTCGCATGAGTTACTCAATCAAGACATGTGTTTCGCTATCACAGTAGCTAGTAGCATCTTCAGGTGGGTGATGGTGCTCATTTGAAAATTATAGTAATGCTGAGGGCAACTCAGTATTTCGAGAGGAATTTTATTTCATTCATCATCCGAAAACAAAGATCTAGAAAAATTTTACTCCGCCAGTAATAAATTATAAAGAAGATTGAATTATTCCAGTATTCCTTTGCTCAAGGAACGCTAAAAGGAAGCGGAAAAGGAGCAGGAATGCGATTAAATATTTACAAACGGGGTTCGGAACGTGAAATGCAGTTCGTTACCGATAGAGCCATAACGCCACTGTTTATTCTGAAGTTCTACAAACATCGCTTTGTTATGATTGCTTCCCACCATGGGTTGTAAATTTGTTTTCATTTTATCAAAAGAACCAATAGGGTTAGACTCATTGAATTAACTTCTCCACGTATAAATGTTGCTTTTAGTCGAGGTGTATTTAGACATGGGGATTTATAAATTAATCGAAATTCACTTGCTATCTCAATTCGAAAACCAATCGGTCCCCGACGCTTCAATTTGCCAGCACTAAAACATATGTCGCTTCCATTCTAGCTAATTCAGGTATACGGTTTGAAATTCATATTTCCAAATATTTCTCCGCAATCGTAGCTCAGCACATAAAGCTTCTGAGAAGTACTTCAGTACCTAGGGAGTACATTACGATATAAAATAACACGATCCACATTTTATCGTCATCGTTTCTTATTCATTTCCAAAATAACGCAAAGAAATAAATAGTATACTTGCTTGAGATTCACTATGCCGAGAAAATCAAAAAAATTTTACGTTTTTGTCACTGCTTTTCGAGTTGACATATCAATGTTCAAAGTGCATGTGATCGTACGAAACCAATATTCTTAAACTCTCAAGATTTATTTGAGCTTCTTTTAAATCAGGGATGATCACCAAGATGGTAATAGGTTATATCTACTTGCCTTTTAACGTTAGAAGGATGAAATTTTCAGGAACTGTCATTGGAGCCAAGTTGTACGTTTTTACTGTGATTTTGATGAAATACTAATGACAAGGTGCTCACAAAATAAGCCGAATTTCTTGGGTAATTTTCAATGCTTTGAGAGACTTCCGCGAAAAATTATGTGAGGTTGATATTGACGTTGGATGATTGATTTTTTAGCAATAGTATTTTCGGACTATATAAAATGATAGACGAAGTAAATCAAGAATTCGTTGGAATGGAAATCAACAGGAAGAAAATAAAATAATGTCGAGCACGAACAATCTCAGTACTGTACAATGACAACACTTCATAGAAAGTAGACGAAGAATCTGCCCGAGACAGACGATTTGACAGATGAAATTGCCCGTAGAATTACATTCTCTGGATAACTTTTGAATAACTTGACTCTTTGTTTAAGTCAGAAAGCCTGAATACACTTTAAAGTAGGCTTCCTAACTAGTATGTCTTTCCTGTTTGGACCTACTACCTACTATAAAAAGACATGGTGTCCTAAAAAAAACTTTGGCAAGGAGGGCTCATGAAACAATGATGCTTGTCATCAAGCTGACTGAGAAAAGGATAAATTGAAGCACAAAAAGAAAGAAAGAAAAAGAAGAATTACTGTTGTCCAAGTTGCAAAATTGAAATGGGAATGCACAGAATGCATATCCAGAAGATCGAATGACAGATGGAGTAATCGCCTACTAGAGCGGGGGCCCAGATAGAGATTCGAATCTATATCTTTGCATTTTCTTGATATTTTGAGTTAATAAACATTATCTCATCTAATAAGATAAGATAATGTTCTAATAAGTAGGCCTCGCATCAGGTGGACATAATTTTTCAAAAACGGAAGAGTGAAACCAATGCGATGGTACTATATACCGTTTAGTTTACCAGGACTTTTCCAAGCCAATCCAGTTGCTGTGATATTCTGCTTATATTCAATCTGAAGTTTTCAAAAACCGCGAGAGAGCAAATCTGAAAATAAGGAAATAAAAGCAGGAAAATAGCAGGAAATAACATGAGACAGCCAGAATTTGTTTGATTAGCTGTAACTCCGACATTACATTGGCGATGTTAGATCTTCACACAAAGATGCAAAACATTATGTTAGGTGTATATCTCTGTGATAGGTTAATTAATTCGATTCCTTTTTGTTGTACAGGGTAGGACTGAAAGCAGTCAGTAGGTTTTTTTTTTGGCGACGACTTTGGCAATAGTAGGGAGCCTTACATAATTTGTTTATGTTGGTTATATTGTTCGGTGAATAAATAGAAACTATCAATGATGTGACCTCGGATGTGACATAGTGATCCATTCTGATAAACAACCTGCTATCAAAGCACTAAACTCCTATGTCATCGACTCAAAGTTAATATGGGAGTGCCGAAGGAAACTTATTGAAATAGGCAAGAATAAGGTCTCTTTAGTCTGGGTTTCTGTTCACTCGGCACGCTCGGCAGAAAGAGAGCACAAAAATTATTTACTGTATTATACGAAAATGCAACTATGAGAATGTGTTTCTGGAGAAGGAAGAATTCAGAAGGGAAACAACTGGAGGAATCTTCCGGGAATGAATCATTGCAAAAAGTTCCTTCGGGATTTTGAAACTGTGATATCCGAGAAGTATTTGGGTCTTCTTAGGAATAAGTTATGCGTCCTCACTGGCTTCATCAAAGGACATTGCCGCCTCAGTAAGCATATGATGAATCTGTCAGAATCTGACTAGTGTAGAGATTGTGGTTAAAAGGGAGAATTCCTCTTAACCATTTCCAAGCTGGCGCAGAGAATATGGAAAAAGAAAATTGTAGAAGGAATGAGCACTTATCTTCCCTGAAGCCCTCTCAGATACTGGAGTTCATTTGAGCTCTTGAGCTGGAGGGCGAGCTGTAGTTGAGAACAGCTCTGATGAGGGGCAAAATAGACCTCAAGGTCGCAGTGGATTGTATAAGGTATTTATGAAAACAAATGAATACTCTGTTGTTATGTAAGCCTTTTACCAAACTGTAAACTAGGTCAGTAGATCGGATCGTCTTTGCCACTATTCGGATATGAGGGGCTATGTAAATGACACCATTTCATGAAATTTTCTGGTCTCTCAAGATTTAAGCTATACTTTTGGTGATGTTGGATATTCTACAGCTTTATTCAGCAATATTGGATCTTTACGTTACCTGAAGTGACTAAAGCAGGGTGTTTTCCTCAATCTCTTCTTGTTGTTCAAAGTGAGAATACCATATATGTAAGAAAGCAAAGAAAGCAAATGTTTTTTTGCTTTATGGTTCGGAAATAATGAGGGCTCTCCAATTTTTCTCCATATTTGGTAGTTGGTTAGGACAATGCTTCGGGACGTATTTGCTATTTGATTCGATTCCGAATCCGGAAAATATGGATATCTGTTAGCGGATACACTAAAGACACTGTGAAAATTCTTGTTGTTTCCGCAAACCTGCCCCAAGTTTTCGTAAATTTGAGGTGTGAATCAGAACACAACGATCCCATTACATTCCCCCATACAAACCCACGTTCACCGGGCTTAAACTATGATTGCTTCGGCGAGAAACTCGTTTCCACGTATGAGAAACCGAAATTCCCATCCCCGAATAAAGTCCGGAACGGTCTTACATTTTTCCGAAATATCCGTGTTATTAAGGCGGCGAATTCCCATTCGGGGACGGCGGACAAATTTCGTCGTTTTAGAGTTGGCCAGGCAAGAAATATCCGGTGGAACGCTAGGTGCTGAGGGTCCGGGCAGCCGAGGGGGAATTGAATACAAAATGAGCAGCATGTCACACGCACACCGTCCCATTATACGACTATTCGAAATTTACGGTATCCGACTACATCGCCGCCTTCCTGTATGCTATCGCGCAATAAGACTAATCTGCAATTTCTATACTAATTTCCATATAAAATAAATTGCACTCCTCTTCTTCCGGATCATCGTTTCCGGTTATTCCCTACTTCTTTTCGGGTAATGGAATTCCAAATGGGGTCTTGTGGAGGTCGAAAACAATGTCTCATAATGAAAAACGAAAAAAGAGAACGAGGAAACTACTGAAGTGAAGTCAGGAGCTTCTGCACGCTTGTTCGAATTCATAGCCAGGGCGGTCAAAGGCCCGGGAGCTATGAGAACGTACACAACGAGGACATTGAGATCATAACAGATCTCCACATCTAATGATGGCTCAATAGTCAATCGCAGAATATCTGAGGAAGGTACAGGTGGTGAAAGAATTAGAAGTAAGAGAGCCTGGTACAATTACATGCCGTCAGCGAACCGTCCAGTGATGATCAGAAGAGAAAGCATTGCGAAAAACTTACGACGAAGCTAAGTAAAAGAAATGACAATAGGAATCCGATAATCAAACATTCCAAAAAATACCATAATATGGAAGGCAGTGTAACGCCTTTTTCTAGTATATCTCGAGCGCCAGCTACTCTTTAAAGGCAAAAATAAAGAAAAGGCAGCAACCCCAAAGTGGGTTCTGCACCCCCTGGGTTTCCACACCAGCAGGGTATCGTAATAACAGTAGGGCTGAAACTCAAACAGTATGGGTAGGAGTGGAAGCTGCGGTTCCAAGATAGTAATAAAGAGTGTTGTATTACCTGTGGACTCCGGATAGTTCGGCTGTCTGAGCTTAATTTCCGGATCGTACACAAAAAATGACTTATTCTCACACAAAAAAAAATAAAACGCTGATAATGAACAAAAAATGGAACATTATGGTGAAACTTCGTAGCGTTTCGGAGCCTATGTCAGACTCCTTCATCAGACGAATTCTTGAAAATCTTCAGAATTTTAGTTTGTCGCTTGGCATTTGTAATACACGTCTGATGAAGAAGTTTCACCACGAAGATAAAGTTCCATTTTCAACAACTTTTTCCATTTGATTTGCTCCAAATTAGTGCACGAATTCACGCAGGAGCAAATCGATTATTTAAATTTTTTAATTGATTTTTAGATACTGAGAGTGAAAACCCTAAAAAATTTCAGAAGATGCAGAGTCCTCCCAGATTTAATTTCAATCGATATCTGAAACAAAAATCATATCTACATATACCAAATTTGAATACAATTATGTCTGGCATTTTATAAGACTTTTGTCGTACGAACTCAAAAATAATCGCGTCAAACACTCTGACACTGATATTAACACCTGTCGGAACAACAAAACGTACTGAACAATTGGTAGCTACAACATTAGTAAGCGGTAAAATATTTAAAACATTTTAATTCCGCTATAATTTGAAAACGAATAAGAATCGGATATGAGCATATATAATTTTTTTTTAATTATTTTTACGTATCCAATACTCACCTGGAGTTTGGTGCGTTCCTCTCGACTCACCATGTATATCTTGATGGGATAACTGAAGAAATCTAAAACAAGTTTTTTTATTATGGGTTTCCGTTGACCCATTAGTAAAAAAATGGTGAGAACGCTAAACTTGCTAGGCCATTTAATGGTCAAGTACAGGTTACTTTGGAATAGAAAGATGTATAACGAGAAATAGTTTCGGAAGAAGAAGGAAATAAGGCACAAAAGACCTTAGGATCGAAGTTCTCTGTAACCTTTGAAATATATATACTAATCGGGGCAGTCATCCATACACGTAATGAAATCGACATGAAATAGCTGCTTGTGATATACAGGATGTAAAGATATAGATGCAATCGAAATTTGGGTGAAAAACTAACTCTTTAAAATTTTTCTTATACAAAAGTCTTACACTCACAGCCGCTTTCCGTCAACTTCTTCTCGGTCTCTTCAATATATTGCTATATTGCTATATTGCTATATTGCTCAAGAACAGAAAAAATAATTAGACAAAGGTATTCTGAATTCTGCAAGTCTTGATTGACAAGTGTGAGGTATCCTAGTAGAAAAAATATTTTTTCTACAAGCGTGCGCGTTCAACCTTTTTCCCGCACGCATTTCAAGTTGCAAAGAGTCACTTTTCCAAAACGTGCGGGAAAAACGCCTGCTATTTCTTTCCCGCACGCATTTGCGTGCGGGAATGGATTAGCAGGGGTTTTTCCCGCACGCAAATCTTATAGAATAAATTAAATTCTATCATGTCTCTATGCACCGAACGTCAACGATGAGTAACCCATGGTAACGACATGCAGAATTACGTCTGTCATTTTATATGAATTAATCAAATGAGATAATATATGATCTGTATCGTGCAATTGATATATTTATATATTTCAAGCGCTTGTAGAAAAAATATTGTTCCTAACTCTTGCGGAAAGTGTCTTGCCCGCACTCAACTGCTTACCCGAACTCTGCTTCGCATCGTTCGGGCAACGGCAGTTTCGTGCGGGCAAGTATCACTTTCCGCACTTGATAGGAAAATAACTATTTCCACACGAAAAACCATCACCAGCCAAGTTTTCCTGAAAAATAAAAATATATTTTTGTTTTGAAAATTGAGCATACAGAGCATCATCTAATAGTACAAAAGGAACCTAAACCATACACTTATATAAACATCTTATAAGATGTATGACGTTTTCAATATTCCAATGTTCAATTGTGGTCGACTGACATAAAGTGATATCTATCGTTCTATGCTATCTCCAGAATATCCTTCGGATGTTTGAGAAATTATAACTAGTCAGTCTAGGCCTCAGAAGTTTAATTCCAAAGGAATGGTGATTTTATGAGGGAGTGGGGTTATTAATACCGTGCAGGCTGCTGAAAATGTGACTATTCTACCAGAATGGAAAGTTTGATCATTTGAAATCGTTTCCATTCCTCCCGGCCTAACGCCAAGATGAAATATTGCAAAATTGGAATTCTTCTGTGAACGACAGGTACTTGATTGAGTTGGGGGCGTTGCGTTGCGGATTGGCCATAGCAGGTGGTGAGACGTTTTGTGGCGAGCATGGATAAGAAGGGTCCTCTAGAAAATCGCAGATTTATAAGGGCTATCAATACAGTGGAATTGAAAATGACTAACTTCCATATCAATAAGGTCCTGGAGAATTGTGATTGTTAGTAAAGGATGATTTTGAAGTCTACGACCAATTTAGAATTAATGGTGAATCAATCGAAGATACGCTTTTCCAGTTCTATCAGAATAATTTGAAATATGCTTCTTTCGAAAATATGTATTTGTGGTGAACCACACTTTCGAATTCCACAATAAGCATCAGTTCAATTATGGATTTTCATCAAGTATGGCAGTATAGGCCACATCAATTCAATATAATCATTGTCACCATATAAGTAGGTACATACTTCATTTATACAGGATGGCCCAGATAGTAACCAAGAAATTTCGACCACGTATTCTTCATCAAAAATAAGCCCTAGTTTGCCATATAAACATATATCGAGAAATGTTTCCTCTCCAAGATACGGGGTCTTAAAATTATAGAAAAAAAAATGTTTTTTATTAATAAGTTTCACACTGCTTGAAATATTTTTATGAAATTTGAGACATAGGTTTTGATCGTCAAGCAGCACTTTTTGCATAATATCATTTCTTTTCTATTCTACCAGTGGCGTCCGTACTGCAGCGGGACTGAATATTTTCAGATAAAAAAATGATACGCCACTGATTTTTCCGACAATAAAAATTACTATTTAAATCCCTATTTAATTTGGAGCAAATTCGGTCTCTTGACTTTTTGCTGTACGAGGCACCGTTTCCGGTTAAAAAAATAAAACACATTCTCTTTGGTACATAAATAAAGGATCTCCAGGTGAGATGGCTTGATAGAAATTTTTGCTCCTCACAATTTCGAAAAACTACTGGCTTTTGGAATATAAATAATTGAGTCTGGTAACTGGTGCTCTAAATGTCCGCTTGTTCAAGGAACGTTTGTTAATTTGTTGTCCCTTGTGTCGTTAGTGCTATGGCACAGATGTAAATTCCGAACAAATTCTCTTCCCGTCTAGCAGTCCTACTGAGTTCAGAAAAGTATAACTGGGTAACCCAACACCCACTTTTCGTTTAAATAATAAAACTTAATATCTCACACTACGATCACAGTACGATCACGTTATTCACAATTGTATTCAGAAGTGCATTCAAGAGGTCTGGGCGTCGCATCATGCAAATGGAGCTATATTTTGAATTACTTCCTACTTCCCCTTAATACATTCTCGAATGCAGAACTTCATAAAAGAAGGGAAAGAATAAATATTCAGGTTTGACTCCGTTAGAAAAGCATAGTATTTCTTTGCGACTCGCGGTTAGGTAGGTAGCAAATAATAGAAGCAAATTATGACCTCGAACGAGGTTTATTTTTGAAGCAATTAATGTTTTGTTATCTCTGTCTAGTGTAGGAATTACAAGGAATGATCATAATTTTTTCATTGCTTCCTTCTTAACGATATCAGTACATATTCTTCTAGTAGTATGGGGTGTCTATATTTCAAAAGTACAGGGACTTTTCAAGATGAAATTTTCAATTCAAAGAGTTGGCCAAAACAAACCGTTACACCTATACAAATTTTTGGAGGATTCTGCGTAAAATAGAATAAACATTTCAAGAATTATAAACATTCTGACCGTCTATAGAAAATGGAATTCATGCTGGTAGTAGCCAATTCAGTAAGTATTTGAGTACCGGAATTCGAGTTAGTGAAATGGAAATAACACTGAGCTCTGGATAGAGATAGACAATTGTTATTTGTGCAACCAGTTGGGAAAAGCATTATTTGTCGTAATAAGCGTATTTCTGCGCAAAAGAACGCGAAATACGAAAAATTGTGTTTCCCAACTTGTTTCACACAATATTTTTTCTAATTTTGAATATTATATGTTGCTATGAATTCAAATTAAAAGCACCAAAAACTTCTCAAAAAGCTTCTCTCGGAGATTCCTTCAACATCGTCTAGTGATGGAAATTATTCAATTTTCCACTCTGTTTCTATGAAAGCAAGTATCGTTGCATCATCAGTTGCGAAATATCTCACTTTGCGTAACTGGTTGCGAAAAGTAAAACGTTTCAATGAGTTTCAAAAAGTGTACTATATACGTATTTAAAAAACTATTTCTGAGACAAAAATCTAATTTTCATCAAATATTTCAACTGACAAAAACTCACTTCCTAAGCAAATCTCCTGTTTGCCAAAAAAAAACATATATTATGCACCGGCTACCACAATGCTTCCCAAATAATGTGTGAAATTTATAGATTGGCTATTATATAGAACCTACAATAAGATTGAGATGTAAAGACAGATGTCAGAAAGGAACTTTCAACATGAAATGGTTATCGTCTCATGAGAGCGAACTCACAGTTTTTATGAGTTTATCTGTATCATAGTTATTAATTAACTGATGAATGAACTTTATCACCAAGATTTACGTGAGGAAACAATTTCGTCTATATTATTATTAAAATATACGAAGAAACACACATTGAAATCCACAGATACAAGAATTTTTGATTCCATTATGCCGCGACAAATACTCAAACCCTGGATACACCAACTACATACAGGGTAAGTGAAATGTAACGAGCGAAATGTCTTCAGCATTAACTATTTTGTAGAAAAATGCCGTTCAGGTAAATTTTCATTTTACATCAGGCCAATTTAAAGATACAGGTTTTTCACAAAGGTGAGGCTTTTTTTTTGGACAGGATTTACTTATCTTAATGAATCCTTCCACCAAAAATCGTATCTATAAAACATTGAACATGGCGGAGCTATCACTCCTTGAATTTGAGAGGAATCAATGGCATTGATGTGCATAAAAGAAAAAAATTTAACTTAATCTTACAATATATAATTTCTATAGCTTCAAAGGCAACATTGCGTGTGAATTTTGTTTTTGTGGGCGAGAACTTTTTGCCTCATCCAGCATGATTAGTTCACAATTATCGCCAAAAGCAAAGCCATCATTGCGGCATTGAATTCCTCCCATAATCCCTGACATCAACCCTGTAGGATAAAGTTGGAATTTTTCCTGAAGGAACGTCAGCCAGAAGCTCTCAAATGACATCTTAGTAATGATAAGAAAATGCTATTTTCACTAAACTCCAATTTGAACGCCGATTAATTGAACTCCTTTCATTTGTCGCTCCTTTCAAAGCGTAACGTTCAAGAAAACGATAAAATTTTTTAATGAAATCAAGGTTTTTAAGCACATACCTCATATCTACTCTACTGTTTTCGATCGATTTCCTTACAAAATATTCGTTGATGCAGTTTCCACTCAATCTCTGCTTTTGTTTTTCAATTAATAGCGAATTCCAGGAGAAAACCCAATATCATAAAACTGCTCTTTATCCATGGAAACGCAATGTATCAAGAAAATGTCCTGAGGTGTTGACCTAAAAATCCACTCAGTATCAAAAAAATCTTTGTAAAACCTGTACCGGGTGGGCAAATTTCGATGTTTTAGCACTACAGCTTTTAAACCAGAGGAGATAGACAAAATCTGATACCCCATTCTCGTTCTCTTTTTCTGAGAAACTTACAATAGTAGTTGTGATTCTTGGCCACTTTCTTTTGTTTTCGAGTTATAAGCAGAAATTGGAAAAATGGCGATTTCGAAATAAATTTATATCTCCGCTAATTCTGATGATAGAGCTCTGAAATTGAAACATTATACAGGCACTTTTTTACGTAAAATCCAGTGGCGTGCTCGCCTTTTTAGCAGGATTTTTAATTATGGAGCTATGACCCAAAGTTATGTTTTCTTAAATGGGAACATAAGATTTCTATGCAAATTTTTGAAAGCTTAATTTTTACTGATCTCAAAAATATATAACATCATATGGTTTGTATCAATATAAATAATAGAAAATGGTCAAAAACACTTTTTCCCAATATTTCTATGGTTTCTACTTTTGACGAGCACAGAAAAATAGAGTTTCCTATAACAAAAGCAGTCTCCTTCCGGCAATGTCATTCTTTCTATGCTTTTCACCAATTTTCACAATATTTGAATCAAGATATATTTCATGAATTTTCATAATAATGAAAGGACTTATAGAAGGAGACAGTGGTAATCATACGAGGCTATTTTTTTTAACCATAGAAATATTGAGAAAAAAGGTTTTTGACCATTTTCTATTATTTAAATTGATACAAACCATATGATGTTATATATTTTTGAAATCAGTAAAAATTAAGCTTTCAAAAAATTGCACAGAAAACTAATGTTTCCATTTAAAAAAACATAACTTTGGGTCATAGCGTCGTAATTAAAAATCCTGCTAAAAAGGCAAGCACGCCACTGGATTCTACATAAAAAAGTGCCTGTATAATGTTTCAGTTTCAGAGCTCTATCATCAGTATTAGCGGAGATATAAAGTTATTTCAATATCGCCATTTTTCCAATTTTTGATTATAACTCGAAAACAAAAGAAAGTGGCCAAAAATGACTACTACTATTGTTAGTTTCTCAGAAAAAGAGAACGAGAATGGGGTATCAGATTTTGTCTATCTCCTCTGGTTTAAAAACGGGAGTGCTAAAACATCGAAATTTGCCCACCCTTTACAAGAAGAAGAGATCGAAAATAAAATTAATCAGTGCCAGTGGTATAAAGGCGAAGTATAATGCTTTGCATCTCGTGGTGGAATTCCAACAACATTAAAGTAATGTCGAAGTTATATCTAGACAATATTAAGCAAATTTTCAGATGTTAGCTTTTCATTTGCTGTTTTGTTTACGTCAATCGAAGGAATAGAATAGCAGGATTTTCATAGCCTTCTTAGGGCCATCATGGAAAGCACCATGTCTAGGCTGGCTTGTCCTTGTAGTCAAATGAGTTTGTATTGAATTTCAGTTTGCCTTTTACCCTCCATACTTTGTGGTCCATCGACAATATTCTGCATCCTGTTCTGGTTTCGGTTCCCACACGTATTAAGCCTCGAAGACGATTGTAAACAAATTAATAAAAATGCGTTCTCAGGAGTCTTTAGTAGTCAAGAACAGCTTGGAGTAGTATGATTGAACAATATCCGTTGGCATGTTTTCCAATGGCTCGTACCAGTATCCGCATTCCGGAGACTGGCAGCCCGTGCGCCATGAAACAGGAAATTAACTTCGCCCCCATAAAATTGAATTCGAAATTATTCTGGGTCTGCATTACATAATTTGCGTCCTCCTGACCTGCAGTCCCCGAAAACGGTTGTTATCCGAAGTATCAGGTGGTGCGACAACCCGGGGATAATAAAATTTTCGGATTCAGATTCAATCCCCAAATTTTTATGGTACATTGCTTTGTTTTCGTTCCGACGCCTCTGACGATGAAAAATGATACCCTCCTTTATTGGAAACACCGCGAATATTTCATCTTTCTGCCGGAACCAAATCATTTCCTCTCGCGGTTTGGCTATACTCGGAGATTTTGAATTTGTAAATTAAATTCAGATTTTTCACGCAATACGATTTCAATTTCAGATTTCGGAAAACTCACGCATAATAACACTGGAGTAAAAACCAAATTGAAATGGCTGACTGGAAGATGCAATCAAATGAAAAGCGATAAAAAAAACGCGAAATATGTATGACAAAATGTTGCTCGATTTCTGATAAACAATTCAGGCAGGCATTTTTTTTAACGAGGTGAGTTGTATTAGGTGGACACAAAAAAAACATTAATTTAAACATACACTATACAGGGTGAGTCTTTGAATCGTACAAATATTTCAACAGTAGATTCTTGTGTCAAGAGAAACACCATTTCCGATTTGGTTCTGATAAAAAGATATAGCCATTTCAAGTTTTCATAATGAGCTGTGCCATCCCTGGAAAAACAAAATTACCTTCAAAATAACTAGCTTAATCTGTAACACTACACATTTGTGTTTGAACCTCGTTTTGAACCGAGTTGTTTTCAGCCAACGGGGATGGTTGACCAACTTTTAGCTAAAAGGCTTCTATTTTAATTTCTTTAGAGTATATTAATTTGAAAACGGGTTCAGTTAATAGATGGATTATTAAGCTTTGGAAAAAAGCGACAGAAAGCACGTTATTCATTATGGCATAGAGTGCAGGCCCGTTCTTGTATAATTGGAAAAACTAGTCAACCTACCCCAGGCATGGGGTAGGTTCTTGTATAATTGGAAAAACTAGTCAACCTACCCCATGCCTGGGGTAGGTTGACTATTCACCTGGTGTAAGTTGACCTATGAAGTTATAAGGGTCAAATCTATGAGGAAATAGGATGAAAGACACAAAAAGACCGGTGTATAGCTAATTTCTTTCATTGAAATCAATAGGCAATTTTCTGCCACTTTCATTGAACACAATAAACTTCAAATGAAAATGAACAATCCGACGTTTGAAAATGACGCAATTTGAGTACTTAAAGAACAAACATGGTAAACAAAGTAGTTATCAAGTGTTCAGAACAAAACGAAGGAAATTTGCATAAAATTTAACTATTATGTCATACATAATAGTAGTCAACCTACCCTTATAGACAACCATCCCCGGTCTCCCCTACACTAGAAAATATTAGGAATACTTTTATTTTACAAAACGTTCAAATATTCATTCGGTAGCGTCCAACTTAGTTCCAACAGTTGGGTTCTTTGAATTTTTGGTATTTTTATAGTAAGTAGTGGTCATAATGAACAAACTGTAGGACGTGAGTGATATCTTGTGTTCGAAAAAGATTCATCAAATAAAGGGAACACTATATTCTGAAATTAATTTCATTAGATAAAACCGTTTCAACAGACTTTATATTTTAAACCTAGCCGATTCGAAAAAAATGGTAAATAAAAAAAGTGTTGTCTTGAAATCAAGATAAGATCTAAAAATTTTTAAGAACTTGGCGTCATTATATTCATAAAACCGATTATTTTGCCATAATTTCCAAAGATTGCAACTTGGATTAGGTGCTGTATATAAATATCAGTTATAAATCCGGGAGTTTTAGTCATCCGTAATTTTTTTTCATTTATCACTTCCTTGTTTACGAATGTTCAGATATGAATTATATGACTAGGGTTTCCCCCGAAAGCCCTGTTCTGTATCGTTGGGGAAGTGATATTCGTAAACATCCATCATTTTCTTCCTGCTTCGGTAAAAAATTCCCTCGTCACCATAAGAATTCTTCGTGCATCCTTGTCAAATTTTTATGCTGCCATTAAAAGTTTTTAGTCGAACGAAGGGTAACTGTAATATAAATACTTTCTGAGGAGTTCGGCGATGTGCACGCTTTATCTATATATCATCTTTCAGCAAATAACCCTGCTCGAACGGTTCTGGAATACTAAGACCAATATTAGTGGAACGAGTCCACCGAATACTCCGTAAGATCAAAATTTGCCTATCGTTCTCGATATAAAAGTTTTCTACATGATCGTAAATACCCAGATTGATCCGATATAGGTATTACCTTAACTTATCAAGTTTGTTCTTTGGGCATTTCCAGGGAAATTTATAACTATTATTCAGCTACGTTCATTTCCAGGATAGAATGGAATTTCATATATTCTTAAACTTGTTTTGATCCGTCCATTATAAACTGGTTATACACAGGTTGCTACTTAAGTTCTGCGACAAATAAAACGGATATTTACAATTTGGAGATGGCTTTATAGTTTTTAGAATATTCTCCATGCCATGAAGATCAATACACTTCGCATGCGCTTAAAAGAATTTAAGGTGTTCCAGAGACTACGGCGCATGACCTATCAATTAGATGTCTCGACTGCTGAAAAACGTTTATAGTTGAATTTGTATGGGGTTTTCATTGTCGTGGTAAGTAATGGTCTTCTGAGAATAGACCATTATAGAATTCTTTAATCCAGCGAAACACGATTGTCTAAAATGGTGCTCCATTACCTTTGAATAACTGTACTTATAAAATCTCTCTAGGTACGAAAATCTTAAAAAATAAAAAATCTTTCAGTGAAAATACATTTTTTGACCTATTCACCACATAAATTTTGCTAAATCATCCAACTTTAGTATAAAAAATTAAAAATGATGTATACAACCATATATTTTCTATTTTTCCATGAATTAACACCATATACAATTTGAATAGTACCATAATTGATATAGAGGACCAACCAAAATGATCAACATAAGGCTAAACAATGATTGCTGGAAATTTTCCATATACATACTTCGTTATGTATCATACTCTTCATTTTGTGTACTTTCATTGAATAATATTTCTAATACTATTTGTTTTCTTTCAGGTACGTAGAGGATGCCCATATCCGCAAACTTTGTAGAGTACGTGAGTATTAATCTAGCATTCATAGTATTCTGCTAAACAGAGTACAAGTATCTTGAAGTAGAAGGGAGTTGGATCTTATGAAAATACGATAACGCCTAACAGTGAGGCATGAAGATTTGGATCTTAGTAAAGAGCTTATTTTCGTCACTTATCCTTACTTCTCTTATAAATCTAAAAGTCCGTGTGTTTGTTTGTTCGCTTGTATGTTTTGTCTTTACGTAACCGAGGATAACCAATTTCAATTCAATCCAAAATAATGTTTCTTTTGAACATTGACTGTCATGGAATGAATTAATATAGAAAAGAATGTGACCCTTATTCTCATGAAAAATATTCCTTATCTACGCAATATTTTTCTAACGGAAATTACGAGAGATAAGAGATGATAGGATGAAGGAATACGAATTCAGGCAAACAATAAAATCTACTCGCGATCGCCTACTTTGAGGCGATCAATGATCATTATCATTTCTATTTGGTTTGGACTAAGATGGTGTTAACGTTGTAGGCCGTAGCTGAAACGAGGCAAGGGAATTGTTAAGCTTTTTTTTTAGGGAGGTTTCGCGAATCTTTCGTTAATTGTGTTCATTTTCAGATTTTAAGATTTATGTTCTAGCTCTTATAATGCGAAGAATTTTACAGTCAAATATTACCCGAAAGAACCTGCTCGTTCAAGTTAATTACAGATGTACCTAATGTCGAATTGTTTTACACTTTTGTCAATAAAAAACTAGTTGGTTAGCTGTTGGACCTTTCAACTATTTTTGTTCAAAATGAATTCGTCGTTCGTTTTGACCTCGATTTTGACGTATTCACTTTTATTGTACAAGGTCAAATTTCCGACAATTATAAATTCTTACCTGTCTCAGCTTCACAGCTTCCGACACATTAGTGTTTCTGCAATCGTTCAAAAATAGCTATAGACTTTTCGATGCGACTCAAACTTGTTGTTGGAGGTCTAATGTTTCTTACATGTTCCAAACATGTTCAGTGGCGTACGTTAAGTTAATTTCGAATAGCACTAATATATCGTAAAAATTTTTCAACAAAATTGAAGTTCTTGAACATTATTCTTCAAAAATGCCATTGAGAGAACGGTCTAAACCTCACCTTTCAAGTAAGTCAGCCTCAAACATTTTAACAGCTGAAGCTTCATAAGAAAAAAAATATTTGGAGACTCACGTGCGGGATACTTCTTGAAAAATGAAGGATGTTCAGACAGAAAGCAAATTAGGGTAATTGGAGAAGCTGCTCAATATAGCTCTGTTCATTTCCGCCTCAAGTTTTCTTCGAATTTCTATTTTTTTAATCTTCAAGTGTCTTGGAAGTGAATATACAGTCCCTGGCCAATTTATTAGACGCACTGAGGATTTTTTTTATATTTACTGGTATTGCTCGAGGAAAAAGCAGAATATTTGAATTTCATTTCCACAGAATGTTAGTTTCATCTACGACTCTCATTAAATTGTTCTATTTGGCATTTATTTTTGATGTTGTAGTATTAGTACTTGAGTATGAATCAGTACTATGTCTTCCAGTGGACGTCTTGCATTCTGCAGGTTCGGACGTTATTTCGATAATCCACATATGAAATCATTATCTTCGAATGCAGCAAACCGAACAATTCTGCTTTGATAGTATGAAGCTCTCATAGCTACACAGGGTGGCTCAGCAAAATATTAGAATTTCATGTTCAATCATCAATAAATCAATATTTTTTATTGAATATGATATATTATATGTGAAAACCATTTACAGATGAAGTATATGTAACATATACATTCAATTTAATAATTCAATATTGAGATTTTGCATCGAATCAATGCGTCTAATAATATGGCCAGGGACTGTAGGGTTATGATCCATATTTACAGGTTCTTCTTGTCATCAGTATTATGCCACATAACACTTTGTTACATTTAGTCCTTTACAAATTGTATATTTTCAATTATCGTCCTGAGGAAGCTCCCATGTCGAAACTAATAAAAAGAATTCTCCCTTTTCTATACCTATTCATAGTCAACATGAAATTATGAATGACATAAAAAGCTTCATTCACTGCTTTCTCTCTGCATTCCTTCGAAAGCATAGGAATGCTAGCATCTCCGACGATCCGATCGAATTCGATTTATGTCACGTGGCTAACCTGAAAATGAAATATTTTCTTCTTATCATCCTTTTATCACTCGGACATGGCCCATCTACATCGTCCGTCGTATCTGTCACGGCACGCTTGATTTACGCTCTGCTTGCGTTTCCCAGGACTTTTATACGAGCGCAATTTCCGCTGCCAGCTACTGCTTGTCTTCAGGTCCATTCCTGAATATTTGAATTTTCAGCAGGAATATCCTGGAGGAAATGGGTGTTGCTGCATGCAAGCAGTGGCGTTACGTTATCGGAGATATCAAGATTTCGGGATCTCTCTTACGAAAAATCAACTGGAGATACATAACAGTTTTTGACAAGGATTTTATGGAAAATCTTGGGTTCACGATTGAATTCTGATACTGTTATCCTATTATAACTGGAAAATTATTAAGTTAATATTTGGAAAATAAAGCGATAAGGAATACAAAGATGAGAGAAAATATTTGCGTAGACATCCAGAATTCTCTTGTGAGAATGAAAGAGATGTATTTTGAAATTGATTTTCAAATTGAGAATACGGACTGATGAAACTGCCGGAATTCAACTGGTCAGAAACATCCAAGCTACTTCAAATATTAGTGTAAAAGCAATTTACACAAATGTTTGAAACGGCTTGAGCTTTGTTCTTCACTTCAGCAAAATTTGTTTTTCACTCGGGTTATATCGTGATTTCTTTGAAGCTAAAGTTGCATATATTTGTTTTTTTTTTTCGTATAGAGGATGTTTATACTGCTTTGCTAACAAGAAAGGTCTTATCTGCAAAATGTGATGAATATGATACAATATAATCTAAAATCTACTGACCGGAAAGAGAAAAATCAAATTTATATTTTGCAATTAAGTTCTATTCTTCGACATAATATATAAAATAAAACATGAAGTGTTTTTTAAAATACTATTGCGTTATACAATGAAAAGAAACAAAAACCAGATTTTTTGGAAACCTAAATTTTGCAGATAGGACCTTTCATGTTAGGTTAGGTTAGGTAAGGTTAGGTGATTTTGCAGATAGAACCTTTCATGTTAGGACGGCAGTATAATAATTGTAACTTCAGCCTAATTGCTTTCACACCCCTCTACAGAGGAACATTTACTTATGCCATATATCTCAGAAAGCAAAAGGATAGGGCTCTGTTGAAGCCGTATCCTTATCTGCATGACTCTAGAGATATTTCCGTCCAATTGAAGTTTTTCAAATTCTCTGGTAATTTATTCGTTATCTTTCAACTTCCATTGTCTCCTGATTTGTTCTTCAAATGTTTCTACACTATCTATCGCCACGTTATCTATTCAGACTGTCAACAGAAAGTTATACTTTCACTCTAAATTGTATACTAGTTTTTGTAAGGTTGTGCTTTACTACATTAGACCCCGCTGAATGAAAAGGAACTATTACATTCATTTAATATTTTAAATACTATTTATTTAATTACAAAAGAAGAGGAGAAAACACTTGACTGAGTTTCACAGTTTTTAATTAAAAAATTTGTTGATACGCGTGTTTCGGGTTTTATCCCATTTTTAAAACTTAGTACATAAATACGGAAAGAACAAATTCATATAATAATCCAATAGCACATGTTAAAATCGGAGATAGGCGGAAATCTAATTGATCGTTTACAATTGGCAGATTTTGTTTTTGGGCTGAAGATATTTCTAGGATATCTAAAAGATCTAAACGTTTACCTTTATCACCTTTATGTAGAATTTTTACATTATTAAAATCTATGAAGTGATTGAGAGTAATGGAATGATTAGAGAAACCAGTTGTTGATTTATTCTGCAGAATAGATCTTTTATGTTCCTCAAGTTTAACCCCGAGAAAACGGCCAGTTTGACCTATGTAAAATGCGGGGCACTCATCATATGATAGCATATATACACCACTTAACTATTATTATTAGTCTGTCGATCCTTGCCATTAAAAAATATTCATTTTAAATTTTTCTTATTAGTAGGTACATATAACATCAATTTCATTTTTTCTGATTCTTTTACAAAGTTTTTCACTGGGAGATGGGATGTAATTGGTGTACATAAATTTCTTGATTTAATCTATAAATTGAGGTGGATAAATTGAAGTTAACAATTTTGTTTGTTGTTTTTTGAAAATTAATTTGTCTCTTATGTTATGGAATAGCCGTTTTTTTTGTCTAATAATTCAAGGACTCTAACTTTCAAAACTGGTTTTTGACAATGGGATCGAAATAAACCTGTGTAACAGGGCGTGGAATGCAGACATCTAGATCTTATAAGGGTGAGAACTATTGTTAGGAATCAGAATATCAGGGAAGGTGGGCTTTCTATATATATCGAACTCGAGATGTTCATTCACTCTTTTAATCTGAATATCTAAGAAATTTAAACATTTGTTGTCATCTTCTACCTCCACCGAATGGATACTATTTTTTGTTCGTAATGAATTTTAATTCCAACCCTTCAAACGGCAAATTTCTATCAAAAAGTAATAAAAGGATTGAACGAAGCAGCTCTCATTTAATTGGTTGTTTTTGTGTTTTCACTCATCTATCATCAACGGACGGTCGAAGAAATTAATAGCTATCGATCCATAATGTATAAACTGTTATCACAAAGCCTTTAACTCAGTAACGAGAACCATTAATCAAATATACTCATTTCATGACAACCCTGATGTAGAACAAAGTACGAGCTGATATATTGTCCACTTAATAACAGATATTGAATGTTTTTGCGATCTAGTAAATAACTTCAAATCTATGCTAGATAATCTCTATTCTCCAGTTGAAGCATTGGATCCACTTATTCTATAAATGATCGATGTAACGCTATTCACGGTGATCTGGCATGTGCATTGATTATTATCGTAGGTTTCCCATTACCGCAATGATGATGTTAATTTTTTCTGTCCGAGATATGAATTGGTGGAAAAAGAGCCATGAGATATTTGAACGAGATGTCAAAAATGGATAGCTTATGAAAGTGATCATTTCACGTTGAATACCATATCTTCATGAACTACAGTGGCGTGTCTACTGTCTTTTATATTTTGAAGAAAAAAATAGTACACCAGTGTCTTCTTGTCTAGTAGAGCAATCGACCAATGAATTCAGTCATATTAAGAGCTTTCCAAATGACGAAGTTGTTGAAAATGGCCGACTCAAGCTAAGAAAATGTAGACGAAGTTGTTATTTATTTGAAAAATGTGCCTTGAAAACGAAATAAGCAAGCAATCAAGTGATGCGTCATTTCAAAAATATGAGAGACAAACTTCAGTTCCTTTCATCATCTCATAGACTCAACCCCTATGGAGGAACAGCAACCCCCATGGCGTATTAGCAACCTCTAGGATGCGTGAGGATTTGAATAGGCTCCTCATGCTGGGTTGTGCATCGTTGTGAGGTTCTATATTATGTTCTCCATATCTTCTCTAGTTTTTTCATTAAACAGGCTGTCCATATCGTTTGGGTCAGAACGGCTGGAAGTCTTTACCATATTTTGTAAGGGGAAAAACTTGAAAGGAGTAGATATTTAAATTTAACATTTAAAATTGTGTATGCGGTAGGATGTAAATGAAGTACATCACTAAAGATAACTCATAAGACTTGGGCAGGATAACTCCTGTCATTTTTTTCCAATTCAAAATAGGGGGAGTCCGGGAGATTTGGTCAGTTAGGAGACTTGAACCACCTCAAATATTTCAATTCAAATTTCACGCCACCGGTATCGTAAATAGCTTGCGACATACTCGTAACAAGGCAAAACTAGTGGCAACTCCATTTTGGCCGTTATCAGAAAAGTTCGAGGTGAGAGGGTTGAACGTGATTTTGTTGTTATGAAGTAAGAAATTGAATATTTTTTTTTGTTACATTGTACACACCAGGTGCATGGTGTTAGTTAGTTTTATTGCAATATTGATTAATATTGTTTCACAAACTATGAGCCTTTTTAATAATGGTTTTAAAAGTTTCAAGAAAACAACTGTAGAATAGAGTAAAAGGAAATGAGAGTACCTTGACCCATGCTATGGTCGGGAGCAATCAGTGGTCCAAGTTTCCCGCAGCGAGCTTAGATAATAGTTTGCTTCAAAAAAAAAAATTGAATAAATATAAAAAATTAAACCAAGGTTCAAAAAAGTGAAAAACATCACGGAAATAAGGGAGAGTGACTCTGAAATAGAAAATATGTATTTCATACGCTGATATATCTGATGATGAATACCGCGACAAAGACAATCGTTGGTGATTGGAAATTGTTTTCTTTCAATGTTTTTCCTGATAAACAAACTTATGGTCAAGTCTCTCTCGCCCCCTGTTCAACTCTTCCATGGGTTAGGGAGGCATGAGGCAATTTTCGGTTAGTAAAAAAAGAATTGCTGCTCAAAATTTCATCGCACCATCACTGTACTATATTATCTATTTAGTTACCTATTTAGGCATGATATCTTTACGGAGAAAAAATGAGTTGCTACCATTTACAGATACAACTTTAGTGGCTCTAGAGTGAGAAGGAGTTCAACTCTACCGGACTCCCCATACTTTTAATTTACATCTTTCAACTGAGGCTTGCAATGGACAAGTTCCACCTGAGCGCGTCTCTACTTTTGTGTCAGTCTATACTCATCACTAAATTCTTGGTTCGCTCGTTTTCGAACATCTGAAAATATTTTTGGAAACATCCATGGGTCACTTATTCAAAGTCTTTGAACATCATTCACTAAACTATGCATTTTTTCATTAGGCACTGAAAAAAGTATTACTGAAACATTTTTTTTCGAGAATGTTAAGTTCGGTACTAAACCAGTACCACATTTTAACTTTCCTAGGAATCTAGGATGACAAATTCAAATTTGATAAAACTTCACGTTTCGTAGAGCTCACGAACTACTTATTTGACTTCCCCTCTCCATCTTTAGAATTTCCCCCTGAGAAAATTGAATATAGAATAATCTGCTATCATCGTTTTGTCAGTCGGACCGTGGCCGCTCTAAAAGGACATCGTTTCTGTTATATTGCTATGAGTGATTACCCTTTTATAGGGGCGTAATATCCGGTCTCAGGGAAACTACCAGAATTTCGTTCCGTTTGTGAGCATTGAATCTTGCTAGAGGAATATTCCAAGCGACGATTTCTGCAGATAATCTTGGTCAGTGGCGTTCTATGAAGTTTTCACTATGTACCGATCAAATGAGGGAAAACGGAACATATACTCCATATACTCGGGGGTCAAAATACATATCTATAATAGGTTTTTTCTGAGAGGTCAAACCAGATCGTTAGATACAATTCTGTCAAAGCGTAAATTTCAACTTACGTACGAATGCCTTTAATAATACAATGCTCTGTGACATTTTTCTGTATTATTCTTTCGAAGTCCTGAAGGTGATTCAAATATAATCAAAACTTCGACAGAATATCCTAATGGATTTCCTCCACACTTTACCTCTCCCAATTAATATACTTTCATCATATTGAAGATCATTGAACTAAATATTGTATAACCGTATGTCTGATACAGTTGAGTACTATTTTATTTGAAACTAAATGTTTATGTTGCTATATAATTACATATTTCTAATCAATATCCCATTTTGTACCTTCGGTTTGTAGTTTGTTACTTTAATTCCGTGGTTAAATCTACATAATTTTCAGATGTGATTCAGAAATGGCCAAATATTCAGATTAGTCAGTTCAATTTCAAAATGGTGATTTGAAACTAAGCGTAGTCATCATCATTTATTTCAGAAACCGTCCATTGTGATCAGATTTATCACATTCATTTCAGAAATCAACAAATGTATTTCAGAAAATATCAAGTGTAATTCAGAAATCATACTTTCAGATACCTCACCGAACTAATGTGACTTGTTTTGGAATATTCCTCGGAATATTCGTTTCAACAGTGATTGATAAAAACACACTCTTATATTAGCTGTTATATAGCAGCTCTATTTTGGTGCTCTGATTATATACTCACGTAGCAAAACAATTAGGTAACAGAGGAAACATTTCTGCTTAATGGCTGCTCTGTAATATGGACACCTGTGGTATGAAAATAATACTAACTTCGAACCTCGGTTTTACAAAATCTTGTTGGTCACACATTTATGTCATTGTCATTGATGAGAGTTGAAAATAATAATCTCAGACCAAGGAAACAATGCTGGGAATATCAAAAGTTCACAGTCATGTCATGCCGACAATATCAATTTCAAGCTGTTATAATAATAAAAACATCAAAAGTAACTCGATAAAAACCAATAGCAAAATAAAAGCAAGGATGATGTTGAGTTATCTGCTTGTTTTCCGAGTTGTTATCTAAAGAAAACTATCGTGGTATTTAGACCTCAGATGATTGCCATTAGTTTTTAAGGAACACCTTCTTGACATACATCCTTTCTTACACAAGCAGCGAATAAACCCTTGGCCTGTTTATATGGTTGAGTCCTTAGCAATTGATCTTAGACTTTTTGAATTCTGACGTAAAAGAGTTATGTTTGCAACTAATAGAAAGAAGATCTATAACCTTCAGTAATGATTAAAATTTCAACCCAATGCATTCGCCATTTTGCAACTAAATGAAGATATAAAATATGTTGAACACTACCAGAGATCGAACATCTTAAAATGATATCATTAGCTTTCAACTGCAGGAGGTCGATATTTCATAGTTTTTTTTTGGAACATTACATATGTTGCAAAATGGCGAATACGCACTTCAACATTTTCAAATTGGCGTCTGTTTTTCAAGTCTTGTGAATGAAAATGTTCGGTGGGTGGCTCAAACTTATGCTAACTATCACTAATATATAAATCATACTATTATATTATATACTATGGCTATTTTCTGTGAATACGGGTATAATGAGTTGTTATGAATTGGTAGGTATATCGGCAAATGAAGGTTTATGAAAAATCGCGCAATAGTGTTTGTAATTACTTCAACTAAAATCAATTTTACTCTTAATTCTGTTTCCATAATAAATTGAATGCAAGGATGTACTGAATTGATAAACTCAAAGAATTTGTCCAATTGACGATCAGACTCAATTCATTCATTCATTGCTGTATCCCGTTGCCGGGAATGAATCTACAAAAAGACGAAAGCGGGAGAAAACAAAAAGAAAAAAAAAAAAAAAAAAAAAAAAAAAAAGAAAAAAAAAAAAGGGGCGAACAGACTTATAATTTTTCAGGACTTATTGCGACTGTGTGCTCTCCTGTGACTGTAGAGTCCCAACCGTGACCTACATATCCTACCACACTCCGGGCATGGATAGTCACCAACCAGATCTGGCCGCCGCTGTATCCTTCTCGAGTCTCCATTATAACTGTGTACCAAAGACCTCCACTGTGACCTGTCTAATGCTAGTTGTTCCCAGTTATGATTGGCATTAACTGATTTTAGGGATTGATGTAGTGTATCCTTGAACCGCTTGTACTGGCCTCCTGGTTTCCGGGCTCCCTCAGTGAATTCGCCATATAGAGCTATTTTGAGGAGTCTTGTGTCTTGCATCCTCAGAATGTGGCCGCTCCATCTCAGTCGGGCCCTCGTTACTTGAGTCTCAATTGTTGTACAACTCGCGCGCTGCAAGACTTCTGCATTTGAAACTTTGTGGAACCATCTTATGTGCATAATCTGTCTTAGATGACGTTGTTGCGTTTGTTCAAGCTGTTTAATATGTCGCCTGTAGGGCGTCCAGCTTTCGCTTCCGTAAAGAAGCGTTGGGAGGACCACTGCCTTGTAAACAGCTGTCTTGGTCTTCAGATTGAGGTCGTGATTGTGAAACACTCTATCCTTTAGCTTCCAGAATGCCCGTGATGCCGAATTGATACGGTTGTGTATTTCCGTGTCAAGGTTAGCCCTAGTATTTATGAAGCTTCCCAAGTATTTGAACTGCTCGACCTGTTCTAGAGTTTCATTCTCCAGGCTGATATCTGTTGGAAGGCTTTCTGGCGGACTAACCAGGATTTTGGTTTTGTCGATATTGAGTCTAAGGCCTAAAGCCTCGTATATATGTTTATAGGTGTCCAACATTATCTGTAGATCCTCCGAGCTGCTAGCGATAAGTGAACAGTCGTCTGCATATTGAAGTTCAGTGATAAACTTGGTACTGGTTTTTGCTCTGAGGCGCTTCAGGTTAAACAGGCCTCCATCAAATCTGAATCTTATCCCAACACCTCTTACAGGCATACTCATGTCAGCAATCATCGATACAGCTATGGCGAAAATATTGAACAGTAAAGGCGCTAATATGCAGCCTTGTTTTATTCCAGAGTTGGTTGAGAAATGGTCGGTTGTGGAGCCATTATGCTGTATTCTAGCGGTGTTGTTGGTATGAAGGCTTTTACACACTGCTAAGAATTTTTCGGGTACTCCAAGACGTGCCATGATTTTCCATAGCGCTCTCCGATTCACCGAATCGAACGCCTTACTTAGATCGATGTAGGCTGTATAGATCCTTGATTGTTGTTCACGGGCCTTCTCTTGCAGCTGTCGCAGTGTGAATATTAGGTCCACCGTACCTCGATTTGGTCTGAAACCGCACTGGGATTCAGGCAATAGCTTCTCCAAGAGTGGAACTAGACGATTAGCCATAATCTTCGAGAGAATTTTACCGGCCACACTAAGCAACGATATGCCCCTGTAGTTGTTGCAATTCGACGTATCGCCTTTGTTCTTATAGAGGTTGATAACTAAAGCGTCTCTGAAGTCTTGTGGCACATCTCCCTGTTCCCAGATCTTGCGGAATAGTGTTAGGAGACTATTGACAATGTCTTCATCCAAGGCCTTGAATATCTCCGCTGGAATGCCGTCTAGACCAGGTGACTTATCATTTTTCATATTTTTAATCGCACTTATGATTTCCGACATTGAGATTTCGTCATCAAGCGATGTCATCGGACTATACGAGGGGAGCAGGTCTAAAATGGACAAATCCGAGTCGTTATTTTGATTCAAGACCTGTGAGTAGTGCTCCTTCCATCTTTCGAGAATTTTTCTGTCTTCAGTTAGAATAGCTCCATTAGGAAAGTTAGCTTTTCTGCTTGGACCATAAACAGTTTTAATAGCTTCGAAAAAACGCCTGTAATCATGGTTATCGGCGTAAGCTTGTATTTCCCTAGCTTTTTCTTTCCACCAGCTGTCCTTGATTTTTCTTATTTCTTGACGGACCTCGCGTTTTATGTTATTAAAACATTTTTGGGCTGCAACATCGCTAGGCTTGTTAATTGCTGTTTTCATCGCTTTGTGTTTTGCCTCCAGAAGGGGTGCGATATGAGTTTCTTTCTCGGCGAACCAGTCTGGGGATTTTCGGGAGCGTTCTGTGCCCAGTATTTCTTTCGCTGAATTTGTAAGAGATGATTTGAAGCGAAGCCAATGACTCTCAATGTCGTCGTCATAATCCGGTGGTGTTAGGCTATCTTTGACGGCAGCTGTGAAGCTTTCCTTTGTAGAAGGGTTATGTAGTTTGGAGATTTGAAGGCGCTCTCTTAGTAACTTTGGCCTGCGTTGGTATTTTGGGAGCATTGAGATCTTCATTCTCGAGATTACCAGCCTATGATCAGTCCAGCACTCCAGATCTGCTCTGGGTTTAGTGACCAACACCTCTTTGAGATCTTTTCTTCTCACGATCACATAGTCGAGAGTATGCCAATGCCCTGAGCGCGGGTGGCGCCAGGTCCCCCTTGAATTGGGTCTCGTAATAAAGAAGGTGTTCGTTATACAAAGGTTGTGTTCTGCACAAAGAGCCATCAGACGTTCTCCGTTCGAATTAATGCTATCTGTGCCGTGTTTCCCTATTATTCCCGGCCATAGTTCTGTGTCTTGACATCTGCCCACTCTGGCGTTGAAGTCTCCAAGTAGGATAATACGTTCCCGTTTTGGGATTTTACTTAATGTAGCAACGAGTGATTCGTAGAAAGTGTCCTTTGAGTTGTCAGAGGAGTTCAAAGTGGGTGCGTATACTGCAATGATGTTCACAAACGTGTTGTTTGCTGCAGGAAAGCGTAAAGTCATTAAACGTTCTGAGATGCCTACTGGATTTTCGGTTAGTTTGGCGGCCAGGTCGTTTCTAATGGCAAAGCCTACACCATGTTGTCTGATTTGGCCTTCTGGCAAGCCCTTCCAGAAAAAAGTATAAGCATGTTCTACCAAGCTACCTTCGCCCGAGAAGCGTGTCTCGCTTAAGGCAACTATTGCAATGGATGTTCGTTGCAGTTCCTTATCGATTAGGGCAGTACGCCTCTCTGGTCGGTCGGCCTTGGGGTTGTCTAGCAAGGTTCTGACGTTCCATGCTGCAAAAGCTATGTGCTTTTCATTGGTTGTTGTACGATGATTCACTCGCTCAGGCACCCTCCCCCGGAGATCCGAATGGGAGGGTATTTTACCTCCGGATACAAATTTTGTCCTGTTCGACTGATCCATCTTTTTGTAGGAGCTGCGTTAGAAGGTGTTTTAAAGCTGCACTGGTAACGCTGTCAGTGCAACTTTGGTTGCGGTTGCGACTAGATTATCTTGTGGCACAGGTAACCTGAGACGACAAGGTCTGAGACGTAACTTAAGCAACGCAGAGAGCCATTTCCTGCTCAAGCCAATATTTTGGCTAGGTGATTGTGGGAAACAGAGATATACCGCTCATGTTCGGTCGCCAGAGCCTCGTTCGTAAGAACAGGGTGCACCGCGAGAAGGTGAGGTTGGCATTTGAGAGGAGAGGCTATAAAACGCATCCTTCCCCTTACACATCAGACTCAATAAAACATGCCAGAATATCAGAAAATCACATATCTACGAATTTTTGCCAATAAATTAAATATTTAATCAAAGAAGAGTTATAAAATTGTTCCTCAATATTATGCATGAATATTTATTCTAATAATTGGCCTAAAAGGTTTCCCATTATTAATCCTTTATTTTTTAATGCATCAAATTTATTATCGAACTGATAAATTATTTGATTTATTTTCAATATATGTCTTCAACTAGTAGTAGTGTCTAGGCCGTAACGTGAAACAAACAAAAACGAAAACAATGAACGGTGCATACGAAATGAAGAGAAAAAAACACCGTCAAAATCTAAGAGATGATGATAACTTTCGGGCGATCGAGAAATATAGATTCTTTTATTTTCTATATTCATTACTGAACGACTGACCATTTGTACCTGCTTTGTAATTGCTCTGAACGTTGTGGAAACTGTCATTACCTCCTTTAGATTTTAGAATTAAATGCTTGTTTATATATCTTCTCGCTCGGTACCAAATTTTTCAGCTTACCTTCACGCACCTGAAGATGCACTTGTCGTGGTTAATCAACTCTTTTCAGTGAAAATGTGAAAATCATATAATTATATTTTTAGTTAAACTAAGAACGGACTGTTCTGATGAAATATTGAACACTTGAACACGTTGTTTCAAGCATATTCTTATGACTTGCAGAACTGAAGTGTCACTATAACATATTACTTTTCACAAATTATATGTAATTGTTTATTGTTTGTGAAATACCAACATATATGGCGAATCAGGTGATTTAAGTTTCAGCAATGAAACTGAAGGAATAAAGGAGGTGTGATCACGATTGTTAAGGTACCATACAATTTATGGTATGACTTCATGCCTTGAGGATAATTCATAACACAGCGTCAGAAAGTTACTTCGTCGATGTATCATTCTGTTTAGGTTGACAGGATTCATGGGACTGCTGTAAGTAAAATGCACCATTACTCATGCCACCGTTTCATAGATGTAGGGATTTCCACTTTCTTGATTGAAATGACGAATGTAAAATGCATCAAATATAGACGTGCACAATTGATGAAATATATGATATTTCAGGTTCTGATGTTCTCTTACTAGAGTATGGATTGCAGTTGATGAATTTCTGCGTTTAACTTTGATTAAACTGTATGTCCGGTAATTAAGAGCTGAAGAACGTTTTACTCTCTACATCTCTAAATTCGTTCAACATAATTAAGCACTTGACGAATTAATCATTTAAGAACTTGGGAATCGAGCCCGTGAATCAGCCTGTATACTTCAACTATCTCAAAAGTGGAAAATTCGAACCACAAGATAGTCACAGTGAGTTAGCCGCTACAAACCCGAATTTAAATTGGAGAATATGCATGTTACCATGAAAGAATTACTTTACTGGAAAATTGTGGTAGAAGCAGAATGCACAACGGATTCTCCGTTCCATTTCTTGATAAGGCTGGTTTATCACATTCATAAATGTTTTAAACAGCCTGGAAACGTGGTATCCACGGTACAGCAGCAAAAGTAATGGGTTGAAAAATGTGTTTACTGGAAATATGGTTCCGTTTATCATGAAAATTCTATTAGCAGTGACTACATGTCTTCTACGGCTAGAAGGGATTATATTGTGGAAGCAATTCCTATTCATTCGAAGCTAATTTTTACACCGAAAAGGTCACGTGAATATTATTCTAGAAAACAACGTGCTTCTTGATTTATAGAAAAGAATCCTGGGTGTTTTTTCATGCATAAAAACATGAATTACTAATAAAAATTTGTTAATGCATGCAGTATCTATACGAACTTAACACTTGTATAGAAATGAATGCCTATATCTAAAGCCCGTTTGCAACAGCCGAGACTTCTCTAGAGAATTTACTCGAGAATTCATGCGCCGTGAATTCTTTACCGTTATATACACATTTTCGGTAGAATTCACTGTTCATTTTCATACAAAATAATCTCTGACGTTTTCGTACCAAAATTTGGTAGAGAATTCTCGGCTGTTACAAACGCGCTTTAGAACATAGATACATGGAAAGGAAAATAAACATTCCAAAGACTGGAGTGAGATAGTTGCTTAGTGTTGCCCATAGACATAGAGACATGGACTGAGCAATGCCGATATGAAATTGGCTTTTTTATAGAAAGAGAGAAATGATCGTCGAGCATTTACCTGTCTCTTTTTTGTTCACATAGAGGTGAGTGTGGACCAATCAAAATTCTAGAAAAAGACTACAACATGCCTGATGTTCAGTTCCTCTCTGTTACTTTTTTTGACCGTATTTCATGCATAGATAGAAAGGGAAGGCACAGTCCATATCTCTATGTCTATGGTGTCGCCAAACACAATTGAGACAGTTGACTCGGACATCATTGTCACATCAATTTTCAGTACGAATAGAAAGGAAGTATTTTGCATCTTCATTAGGAAGATATAGTCTTTTCGATAAAGTAAATTAAATTATGAATTATTTCATGTATTCTATTTTGCTGTATATCTCAATTTAGAGTGTATTTCGCTGATATTTGAACTATGTCAATAATTTTGAGCGTATACCTACATTTACACCTCTTTGTGTCTCTTTCATCATCTCACAACTGCCGACTTCGTTAGCGAGCAAATCCAAAATCGGCGTTTCTGAAATCACGTAGCGTGACAGTATTGTAGATCCAATATCTTCATTTTAATGGAAATCGAGGAAAGGCTCAGGGAATGTTCTCCCCAAATTGAAAGCAGCTGCCAAAATTCATTAAGTATAAATTAGTAAGATTTTAATTATAACTTTCTCGAGACGCTTATGTAAACTACGATAAAACTTGGCTGTATTATTTTCCTGCGAGGATTTCAGCTAGGTATAATTAATTTTTCCTCGATGCGAATTATCGAGGTGATTTTTTTTTCTGGTAATTAAGGTTGATTCTGGAATTTTGTATTTTCATTTTTCAAGGAAATGCTATAGAATCAAACGCGCTCCTTTCTTGGAACAATCACGCATGTTTTTTATTGTTCATTTGGAGTTTGATGAAATTTGTAAGTGATGATGAAGTATGTATACAGGGTGGCTATTTGATAATGAAACAGAAGAATTCACGTTCGAATTGGCCACATTTGTTGAAAACGCTGAAAAAGGTCGATTTCTGTTTGGAGGGGGACACTTTTCGACCCATAATGGCAACACCCTTAAATTTCGAATGGGAAAGATAGGTTGTTTGTTGTTTGATACCTGACATGAAAGCATAATGACGTCAGCTTTCTATCTTTGCATTCTTTCCAAAAATTGCATTGGATTTGTCTAATGATTGGATGTTCATAATATCACATCAGAATATTGTCTGATTCGCGATAAAACATGAATGGTTTCTCAAAGTTGTGAATATTTTTTTTATTTTAAAACTATGGGTTCTCAGAAAATGACTTATCGAAGTGAAATAGCCACCCCCTAAAGAAAAATGTCTACCCCTCTTGAATTCTTGATAGGAATGATTGGCCATGTGATACATCATTTGAAAGCTCACTTGAACTTTTCATGATTTGCAACTTTCAAATTATGTATCCCATTGCCAATCCACCCTATTAAAAATTCAAGTGGAATAGCCACCTCACTTAGGGGTTGGCTGTTTCACATCTAGAAGTCAATTCCTAAGAACCCATAGTTCAAGAAAATATTCATGTCTCATCTTGAATCAGAAAATATTCTCATATAATATTATGAACATGCATTAATTAGTCAAATGCAATCCGATTTTTATATGAGGTACATATCACACAACCTTCTCTTCTTCTTCTTCCCCATATTTTAAGCCTGCGGCTTGTATTTTCCAATTATGACTATGACTCCTGAGAGATGGATGTCCATGAGTCTCTCCAACGTTTTGGTGGTCTTCCCAACGGTCGGCGTGTTCCCGGTGTTCCGTCTCTCGCAATCTTCGCAATTCTTCCCTCGCCCATTCTTTCCACGTGGGCATTCCATGACCTTCTCCTATTGCGACCCCATCGGACTATATCCGGAACATCACATTCCCTTCGAATTTCTTCGTTTCTCCTTCTGTCTCGTAATGTGAGGCCTAGGACGTTTCTGAGCACTTTCATCTCGGCAGTTCGTAGTGCGTTCTTCATTAATTTAGTGTCGGCTCTCGTTTCAATCCCATATGTCATTATTGGTCTCACGATAGTTTTGTATATTCTGGTTTTGGCTTCCTTACGCATGTGTTTGTTATTCCACACAATGTCTCTAAGAGCACCCGATATCCGATATCACACAACCTATCTTCCCTAATCAAATATTGAGGGTGGGAGCAGACCTGTTCAGGGGGAGGCTATTTCAGTAATGAATTATGCGTCAAAAAGTGTCCCTCGAATGGCCATTTCGTCCGAAAATTGCTGTGTTTCGTTTTCAAATGGCCAGCCTCTATGATCTTATTAGATTAAAATATTGAGAAAAAAGTTAGTGAATTCATTGTGAGAAAGTATATCAGACATCAAAGTCAGATACGGTCAGTAAACATAATTTTCACCAAAAGTAGCTCGGAGAAATTGCTTGCTAATTTCATAAATTGAAAACATTCTATTCTCGCTATGTTTCGCCTCCGGTCACCATGGTCCTATATTATGTTACTCGTATTCTGCATATCGTTGCGGTCCTCAAATTACGTTGCAGTTGATACAAACATGGCGTGTGCTTTAATATGGGTAGAAGTGCCGCTCGAATATATCTAAACTATGCAGTCATTTCTACCATTAGTCAGACGAAACATGTTTGGCGCAAAGGTTCCTTTTTCATATGTATTCCGCAATTTTCTCGGGTGACTGTAGCGGCAGCAATGAATACCAAATATGAGGCTTCGAGAATTCCTTTCTTGAGCGAAATTCTGAAAACAAACAACAAGGTCCTCTGTCGAAGAGCATTAAATTTAATAACGATTGATATCGAACCTCTCGTGAAATTTGGATTTTGTGCATCCAGATTACCTCCGAACTCATCGATTAGCAAACAGTCCTATGAAAAATACCAAAATATTTACAATTGAATAATAATTGGTGTTTTCAAAACCCTCATCAGCAATACATTGCAAATCTCAATAAATTCTATAATTTTATGAAATATCGACGAAGTTTCAATTGTGATCTTAAGGCACCCTTTTTATCTAGATATCTTTGGTATCTTTGGTCCTATGGTACTAAATGACTAACTCGCATTATTGGAGCGACAATTCCTCCGAAATTGTTGTTTTCATTTATATTCAATTCTTTTAAAAAGGTATATCTTACGTCAGATACCACTAATTTATATGGGGTTTCATTACAATTCAATTCACTCAGCTCGTCAGTTCGGAAAGACAGTAATTTTGTTATTCGTCGAATGGAAAAAAAATTTGAAATATTTTTCCTTGAAGAACAAATGTTCATTCATGCTATTCACTTTCCGAGGTGAAACGATTTTTTCAATGAAGTTCCGCATAAAAAAATTTCTCGAAAAGTCTCACTATTCGCTACAATTCGAATCCTGCTGACATTTAAAAGAGGCGTTCCTAAAGTGCTGCCATCTTTTCGATGAAAGTGAAATCTGCACTAATATTCGGAACTTCTACTGATCGTTCAAGTGTTCTGGCAACACCGCATATGTTGGTAGTCTTATACCCCTTATGGCTTATACGGATGGCGAGAAAGTCTCGTGGTGCTTAAGGAAAGAAACTCGCCAATTTATGTCGATACGGCATCTTATTTTCCGGTCTGTGAGAACCGTGCGTTCCCAGTAGAGCTTGTGATGATCATTTTCCAATACAGCATCTGGATGGTAATTGTAATAGGGAACCTTTTTTGACGTTAGAAGTTGGTACTTTATTGCCAATTCTTGGAGAACAATCTTGGCAACACCATCTTGTCTATTTTTGTACTTCGTGCCTCTGTGCGAACTTCTGACATCCTCCAGTGATGTACTGGATAGTTTCATGTGTCGCACACCCATAACGACAGCTATCGTCCTTCACTGAGGCATCCTTGGCGATATATTTCATGTAGTTTCTTGTCGGAACCACCTGGTCCCGGATGGCGATGATACAGCCCTCTGTCTAGGGAAATAACCTTCCGGAAGTCAACCAGTAGTTCGACTCAGATATGTCGACGTAATCATGATTGACCTCGTTCTGGTACCTTCCATGCAAAGGTTTGCCAATCAGTTTGTGCATTTTGCATTCTGCAGAGTGTTCGACAGTTCCCAAGTGGTCCTGTTGCAGCTTTAACGGTGTAGAACTATCAGCAACACAAACTACTCGATAGAGTTCTGACGAAGCAGCCTTGTTCAGGAAATATTTTCAATTTCCTGGGACATGCGGTTGGACAAGTCAACAATTCCTCTACCCTCGAGGTGTCGTGGCAGCTTTGCCCGTTCTATGGAGCTTTTGGGGTGATTTTTATTATGTTTTGTCAGCATCGTCCTTATTTTTCTTTGTAGGGCTGCTAAATCCGTGATGGTCCAAGAGATTATACCGAATGAGTAGCTCAGTGCTGAGCAAGCGTAGGTATCAATCGCTTTGATCAGATTCTTCCTGTTAAGACCAGTTCTCATTATCCTCCTCAATCTTCGGGTGCGAACTCCGTTAATTCTTTCGTCATTTGGCTCTGATTGATTTTTTTGCCTGTTTTATGCTATGCCTAGATACTTGTTTGTGCCTCCTTCCTTTCATGCTTATTATTCCTGCACTATTGTGATATTATTAGATGTAAAATAGCTTCGTTCTTCTCAATAAATAATAAAAAAAATGAATCATCATTAGGGCATAATTAATAAATCAATTCATTGGTCAAATTGTTGTTGTAACTAAAACACAGAAGTTATGGAATTCATCTTATTTAAGGCATGTGTCCCACCTTAACGCCTCAGGTCATACGGGGGGCAGTGAAATGAATAACTGATAGAGTTCGGGTCTTAATATGAATGTAGTTTTATTGGTCCTTGGTGAAGGCGTTGCCTGTTAAGTGGATGAATGCGGCGAACCTATTAAGAGAATCAACTCTAGTCATTAGTGGACCCACCCTTCCTACATAATTAATAATCTCTCGAGTGCCATAAGCCAAGGTATCCGCATCTCTTCACTACATCCGAGTGGTTGGATGTCGGTTTCCGGGCGGGAAGGCCTTTTTCCTTCTTTTTTTCGACGGAATATGATTCTGAATATTTTATGTTGCTGGAATCGCGATGGGTTTTGAAATGTTTTCGGGTGGATGAAATTCAAGGTTGGGGGAGCACTTGAATACTGATAGCTGAATCAGAAGGCTCTCCATAAACTTCCGAAGAAATCGCCGAGGGATTAGTTGAAAGCAGAAATGATGTTTGTTGTTTGATTTCATGTGAATTCTCACGTATAAAAACTTTGGGAACTGTTTCCAACATGAGGTTCTTGGTGACAAAGATAAGCACCTCTTTTCTTGATCGAAAATGGCATGAACGAAGACATTGTGTACGTAGAAAAAATTTGAATAGACTGAACAATTGAATAATTGTTTGGAAATTAATATTTTCCCAAACTCAGGGCAAATTGATTCAGTGAAAGTATAATATTGACATCCAAATACGCGAGCAGTAGCAAGCATTAAACTGACCTCATAGTGACCATGAAATTCTCAATTCGAGTGTTTTATTGTGTACTCGAGGTCTCTGAATACGAATCCAATGTTATAGTTCCCAAGAAATAGGGCTTTCATATCTAAAGAGCATTTCAAACATCTTATGACACTTTGCTCAATTATCTCGCTATTACTTCAATAATTTATAATATTTCTTCATTAAATTTCACCCATTTATTCTTTTGAGGCTCTCATGAGAACAGTATGAATATTTTTGCAAATATTGATATCCTATGAATAATAATTGAGTTCGGAAATAGCAAGTTTCCTGTTTATAGTAGAGTTTTAGCTTATGTTTTGTGATAGAAAAAACAAACTAACGGATATTGAACAAGTATATTTTCTGTTGAAGATTGAAAGCTTAACTAGACGAAATATTTGCTTATGCATTATATTTCAATGAACAATTCCTCAATTTTTACTTGAATATTTTGTGAAACCTGAAACATAAAAAATTGGCCCAAAAAGGAATAAAGGTTCCTTGAATTTCAGAAATGATTTTTTACCAAGAACACGCCTTATAGAGATTGATTCTTAAATAGGTGCTCGAAACTGTTGAGCATTCAGAACAATTACAAATAACCTCTCAGAATTTTTCTCTAAAGGAACCTCCAAGAAAGACAGAACCTTTGAAGAAGGTTTTGATCTTTTATCTTAACATTAATGAAAAAAGTCTGAAATGTAGATAATTTATACTATGAAATGAAATGAGAATTTATTTATTTAGGGCTGTATGAAAATAGGGTATTAGGTGCATACAAATCAACTTATTTTTTGTTCGTTAAATATTTACTTCTTCGACATAAAATTATGGAATTTCAGGATTTTCTACTCAAAAAAGATATCTACTGCTGCTTAAATTGTATTATACAAAATGTCTTTCTTGTACAGTAACATTTTGCATTTCAATTCATCAATACTCCAATGAAAGCAAATTATAGATATTTACATCGGGTTTCATAAACTTTGACTGTCCGATCAACGATTTGACAGTCACTCTATTTCTAAAACGAAATCGCTGAAACCTTTTCATTTCTGAATATATTGAAGAAGTAGCAATTGGGAATAATTGAATTGACGTATGAAAATCATAATTTGATGCCAGAATGATATTCTGATTGCTCATGACTGAATTATAGGTTGAAAACTAATTGATGTATATTCGTCAATCAAGCGTTGATTCTCCGATCAAGCTTTATGAAACCCGGGGTTAGTGAAAAGAATAATTGCTGAAAAGTTTTATGGCTATGTTGATTTGCTATCAACGGAGCTCTCAACATAGAGCAACTGTAATTAAGAATCCTCTGCGTAAAAGTAAAAGAGAAATAAATCGTTGCAGGGCTCTCATTTTCTATAGCGTTCACTTTCTAATATTTTACTAAGGTTTTGTCACATCTCTAATTGCTTTATACAGTCTATATGATCTCAAATTTTGTCCAGGTATTGCGGATTCACCTTATAAAATATTTACTGCTTGACTACTTATATCGGACAAAACACTGAGAACAAAACTAAAAAACATCCATCAGAGTTGAGTATAAAAAATGTGAAGAATGAAAATGAAATATTGATATATGAATTTGGGAGGAAAATGTTCAGCGATCTCGAAAATATACTAAACCTGATCTATTTATGATACTTAAACTATTAGATAAGTCATTAGGACTCCGTGGATGCACTAATCAGCAGAGCAATGCTAGCAGAAGTCAGTCTTCAGTGCTTTTGTACGCGAAATGACATTTACAATACAAAATTGGTAACATTTTCCATATTTATTTACATTATTATATTTCACACAAAACTTCAACCTTTGCTTATTTGAAATCCCGTCCACATACAAGCATAATCTGCTCTTCAATAAGGTCGAGTTTTCTGCCTTACCATGTGCAGGAAACACGGAGGAGCTATCCATAAATTCGTATAACTTCAAATTATGCTTATTTTGATGAGGACCGACCATGTGAACTGATGCGAAAGTTTAAGGCCCTAATTTCCGCAAACTTCCGAATCTGAAATTCACATTCTGAGTGGGGGATTTCCACCTGAATGGAAAATGCCTTCAGTTCGAGTTGCGAAAGTATTATTTCAATTCTCAGGTAGGTACTGGATCTTCATTTTCCTTGAATATTTACCGATTGAGTTTGAATTCAACTACAAAAAAGGTTCATTGTAGTAACCAGTATAGTAGAAAGAATAGAAGAGAAAAGTTATTTTTTCTAATTTTGACATATAAAGTGACACTTTTCAAAACTTTTCGTAACTGATTACGATTTCGCAACTGATGATGAAAAGATGCTTGCTTCCATAGTAACGGAGTGCAAAATTATCAAATTGTCAAATATGAACATCCATTTTCATCGGGGTATGAGTTGTATTGCTGTGACGAGTAGTAAGTAATACCAACACCAAGGTCAGCATATACTCTTTCTCAATGATGGAATTATCTAAAGTTTATTTTCTGAGTGACCATTTTCAGTGGTGTTCAAACCTTTATTATTATTATTATTTAATAAGAGTTGAGGCAAAGCCTATAAACTGAAACTTTGCTGCATGTTTCCGAAGTGGAGGTAGAGAAAAGGGCTCGGGTCAGCCATTGAGTTCGTATTTATGTATGGTAAGGGATGACCGATGGGAAAATCGGAGGAATTCCACAAACCTCGTTAAAACATTATTGTCAATCTAGTAATAAATTTGTTTAAACATAGAGTTTTTCTATCAAAGGTTCTTGCCTATACTCGTGATATTTCAGTTCATTTGTGGTTAAATGAGTTCGTGTGGAACATTGCATATAGGATGATATCAAGGCGAAGATAGCCTTATAGAATTGCACAATTGGAAGGATTTAAAGTCGCGTCCACACTATGCCGAACGACATCATTCGACCTATACGGGGCGACACATTCGGTTCGCTACGTTCGATTCGACACGGCGTCCAGACTTGTTTTGCAGTGTAGACGTCTCGAATGATGAAGAACGGTTCGACTCAGGTGTTTTCGAGCACTGAATGTGTAGGAGTTGGATTTTGGAAAAAAAAATGAATGATTATCCTTTTTTGGCAGCAGCTATTGCAGTAATAATCGCAGTTGCAGGTTGTCAGCGACGCCCATGTCCTCGTAGATTTTGGGCGAGACCCATATAGTATCAAGAAATGTCGAAATCCGACAGACCGAGACCCAATTACAGGTGTATACAATAATACAAAAAAATTACAAATAATACATCGACGATGATGAAGCAGACAAAAAATAAGTCTTAGAAACAAAACAAAACAAAAATTACCAACGCATGTTTCAAGGATTTCCTGAAATGGAGATAATGAAAGAAAAAATGTTAACATACCTTAGATTAATGAAGAATGATCACGCCTAAACGGGGAGGCAATGAATAAAATAATAAGGATAAATTCAGATTCATACCACGATCTGAATTGAACTAGCCAATTCGCCATCGTCCTTAGATTGTTATAACATTGTTGTTAGCGGACAGAAAAAGTGATGTTAGGAATTAGTTACCTCAATATGAAATGTTGTGTGTGATCTAGAAGCTAAACGAGGAACACTGAATTGCGGTGACGAGAGCAGAGCCAGTGATTATACCTGAATCGTGTACGATTTTATAATCATTTCACGGACCTTTCTAAGCGAAGCGAACTCAAACTCATTCAAAAGGGATTCATAACTGTGGTTTCTATCTGGATAAAAACCTCAGTTAATGGTGAATATGGGGATCATGGAGGAACATGGAGGATCTTCTCCTTGATGAAGTCAACGAGCTCAACTTAGAGTATAGGAACGGCTCACAATGGTGTTAGTAAACCCTCCAAATTCAGGTTTTTTTTTTTAAATAGGTGTTCTGGACATTGCAGATCACTCTCAAATATCCACGGATGAGAGTTATCGAACGATCTGGACTATAAAAAATTATTTCAGGGCCATGTTGTACTTGGTAGTTCATTAATTCATTGGGATTTAGACCACTAATTCTTCAAAGATCGTCTTCATCAAGGTGTCGACTGATCTGAATCCCATCCAACACGTCCACACTATGAATTTTGACTTCATTCGATTCGACTTTCTTTGAGCGGGACCGCGCTGATTCGGGTTGGAAGCGACATGATTCGATTCGACGTATGGATGATTCGATTCGATTCGACACACGTCCAGACTCTTTCGACTTTTCCGCTCGACTCAGGTCGAATGATGTCGTTCGGCATAGTGTGGACGCGACTTAACGCATCATGACTATCCCAAGGACATGCCGTAAGAAGAGGCATGTTAAGTCATGTGATCACACCAGTTATAACACGCATAGGTGCAGATGGGCTTCACGAATGATCAACCCATTATTAGAATATCCGACGTCCCTTTCAGCAGGAGCTAATCTGTGCGATACTCACAAACACGAAGTGGAGGCGAACACACATATTTCACCCTCGTCAAAGTCTCGTCCAAAATGTATGCCGATGTAATGAAATCACAGGTTACCTCGCCCTTTAGGACACGTAAACTGATGGATTGGGTGCCTACAAAAGCTCCTTTGATGCCGTTAATACGTGCAGAAGTAATTTGGTCGTAATTCTTCAACGAGGCCACCCATAACAACTAATGGATTCCTATTGCCCTTTTCATGTTTCTAGAGCTCAAAGAAGCATTTTCATCGAACAATGTTCGCGCTATCGTAGAGTCGGCTTGTTTGATTTTTCGCGGATCGTATAGGTTTTTCATCGAACAACAAAGGGCTTTTGTTGGATGTGTGGGCTTGTTGTGTCGGATTCAGAAATGCGTAGTGACTGACGGCTTTCTTCATTCTGCCAGACAAGTCTGTTTTTGAAACTGAAATATTGCCTCAGCTTTTCAGTTCATATATGGGGGATAAGGAAGGTACGAAGCACGAGTTTGACACTGAAACCTTTAATGACGCGTTTCGGGTGCTTTGATGAAAAAAGAGCCTGAAACTGATTATGGAACTAGGTGTTGTAATGGTCACATTCGAAGTGAATAAATAAGCTAGGTTGGATAACATTATAACTATACCCCATTCACTTCTATTTAAGCACTCGGTTGGCCATGAAATAATTTTCTCAAGTTTTTGTTACTACAACAGAGTGAGGTTGGCACTCATGAAATGTCAACAATACTACAACTGATGCAATGTATTCAACCTTTAGCCAAAGAAGATAATTAACTTTAACTCTCCTCAAGTTGCTGCATATTATGTGTCAATAATTCAGTTCTCTTCCATTGCAAAAATAAATATATTTAAAAACTGATCTCTTGTATTTTCCATGCAAATCACTGCATTTGGTATGCCTTCAATCAGTTTGTATAAACGTCAATTATGTTCGTCACATATTTTCCGAAGTGATTCGACATCGAGTTCGGCATTGTGATAAAATACGTAATTACTGAGACTTCTACGTAGAACGGACAAAATAACGCTGATTTAAAACCCAAAAATGTTTTACTAAGCGTCATAATTCCACACTTTCTTACTATAGAGAATGTAATGTGTCAAATTTCCATGGCCAACTGAGTGCTTAAATAAAAGTGAATGGAGTATACCTATATAAGCATTTTACAAGCAGCTGACACCTGATCTGAACAACTGAGAGTTTAGCCCAAACCACTCTCACAAATTTTTCAGTGACGAGGTGCTTTCACTTTCTGACTTCTTCTTCCAACTATCTTTCCCCCTATAATGTTTTGCACCAGCACATATTTGGCACATCTCATAATATATCAGCGTTTTATCGAAAAAATTTGATCAAAAATTTCACAGGACGCCAATGTTGTTATTATACTCGCATCAGTTATTTGATGGAAATGTATAGGGTGTTTCAATATTCCGAAAGCACAGTATCGAGTTTTACCAAGAGAAGGTACCTTTTTGGTGGGAAATTGAATTATGTTTAAGTTCACTTGAAATTTTGATTAATAGGTACATCTAATCTTAAAAATTTATGTACGAACCGTGTAATTACCACCCGCTTTTACTCTGATTTGAAAACCAATTCATGGGATGTATAAGCTTCCAAAATATATTCATATAAAATTTCGTTAAAACAATGCCAGTAGTTCTTCTTTCTTCTTCTATCTTGAATACGGTTTGTGTTACAAAAATTTTGTACTAAGCAAACCCCAATTATTGTTTCGTTGCCTATATTTTAGATGAAATTTTTATTATAAAGGACAACAAATACACTATTTTGATGAGAAAGACAAAGTTGGCTGTCTATGAAGTGTGCGACGAACGAGGAAGCTCGTAATTTTTATGGCCGGTTGCTTTTGAGGCTCATCAGTGAGTACGCGCATCTGATTACTGTAAATCAACAGATGTTATTTTATAAACAAGCCATTGTTCTTTTTATTTTCTAGTAGGTGCTGTTGCCAAATCTTACACTAGAAACGAAACGTTTTAAATTTTAAAACCTCATATTTGAAGAATGATTTTGAATAGTTTTCGCGGTGCATTTGAAAAATTCATGAATGAAACTCATAATTATTCAGTTCAAACTTGCATATGCTGTGATAACCCAAATTGGGGAGAATTCCCCATTCACTCTATAACTCTGAAACAAATATCGTTATGGGATATTCAAACCTCCAATCTCATTCAGTTTGAGGTCCTCTATCTCTACTAAGCCGCTGTCTTTCATGACACAAGTCACCTTGTCTAATTAAATTTTTGCATAATTGAGAGGAAATACACAAAAAGATGCTACTTAAAAATTAGAAATGTTCCATATTGAAAAGAGGTAATGATTGCGAAAGCTAGGAATATTGGCAACATTTTTTGATTGTTTATTAATAATTCTTACAGAACCTGTCCCTCAAGACTAACAATTCTAGTAATATAGTTTTTTCGCAATGTGATATACAAGGTGTTCCTAAATTGGAAGTACAAACGCTTCGTTTTCGAGATACAGAGTGTTGAAGTTTGAATTTTCGGATTGGTGTCAAAAGAAGTGATGAAAACACATTCATTATTAGAAATACCGAGTTTAATTTGATGTGTCAAAACTAACGATGAATTTAATCACCACAGCTCACTAACTAGTTTAATGACAATTTGGATTTTTCTGAGGATTTCGAGGGAATCGTTCAAATTTTTTTTCAAAATGGGTACCAGATACGGCGAAACTACAAGAAACCACGAAGTCGACAACAGAGTTTCTTTTCACAGTTTTTCAAATCAACAGTGTCTCACCGAAAAAAAAGTTCTTGATGTCTAAAAACTCGGCCGAAACGTCCATTTGACCATTTATGAATTAAATTCGATTTAAAATCTCGTGATTCAACAATTTTGGTGAGGGATTTAACTAGTGAACAACAAACCATACCCATAAAAAAGACCTTGTAAATCGAAGGATAATTCAAATATCTTCTTCTTCTTTTATTGGTGCCTATCCTCTGTGGATGTAGGCAATCACCGGAGCAATCACGTTGATCCACATTACTTTATTTACAGCTGTCCTGAATACTTGAGTGGTCGTTATCCTTGTCCACTGCCTGATATTCTTCAGCCATGATAAAATCAGAGAAAGTTTATTTTGATGCAATAAGATCATCTATTTGAAAAATCTTATGTCTCATCCTGTTTGACCTTGCTGACATACAAGACAAGACAAGTTATTGGGCAGTCGACCAGTCATAATCGAATTGGTAGTTGGACATTTATGTGAAATATATCTGAAGAGAAAATTCCTAAAAGGCTAAGTTGACATCGCGCCTGTTCTAAATCAGAGCTGATTTGAAGACCGCTTCATCATTCGGAATAATGGAAAACCTCGTGGAAAACATTCTCCTAAAATAATTTGTAGTCGTAAAGTGCGGCTTCCCGTGAATGAGAAAACTCAGAATAGGAAAGTTAATTGATTCACTCTCTTTCCTCATGGTTTAATCAAGGCCCCAAAGCGAAATATGTCTGATTAAACTCGCCACTTTGATACATTCATGCAACTCGTCTAATAAATTCTTCACGTTGTACATAAGTTCAGAAGCTGGAGCAAAACTGAAATTTTAAATTAGAATAGGGAAGGACGATATATTTCAGAGTAAACAGCTGTATTTTCATCCTCAAAGCAACTACAGGTGCTCCACGATGCAACCCCAAGTCGTAAATTTAAACTTTATAAAAGACGTTGATTTATATTATCTTGGCTTTCAGTTGAAATGCCTTGGGATTCTAAGATTTAACCCTGCTCGTTGGATCTTTCTACATGAGTACGCCCATATTAGTTAGGGTAAATTGAAAATTTTTCAAGCGTAATCTCTACTTGTCACACAACGAGACTGTGCTCTGAGAGCAACTGAACATCTTTGGGGAAGATTCAACTGCGACATAGTAGATCGATAGGAAAATAACGGGTGTTTCACCTTATTGTGTTGGCTTCATTCTTTTTGGCACGAAGAGATTATTTCTCTTCATCTCTTTTTTCAGGGATTTTTAATGATCCCTCTCAGATTACTTGAGACAACAACCACATGTCTAAATTGATGAATACGGAATGAAAAAACTTCACATAACAACAGTTGAGAATGCCTTTTATCAAGAATATAGACCTGCAAAGCTTTGGAATGTTCTTAAAATTTTTATAACAAACAATGCATTGCATTTTAATCTCTCATATAGTTCGTTCATTTTGAAACTGGATATCCATTCTGAATTCAAATGTAACTGTATGGTTTAGGTTTGTAACATGAGCATTTCAGGACAGCGCCACTATGTTTGTTTGATATAACCATATACCCTATTAGTAAGCCTTTAGTGGTAAATGGTAACATGACTATCACCAGAATCGAATTATTGTTGGGTGTACGTGACGCCTTTTTTGCGCAGATAATTTTAAACCTCTGTTCCATTAATCCTGCAACTGAATAATTTGGAAATACGTATGTAACAATATCGTTGATAAATGTCTGATATTTGGATACCCTAATGATGCTCATATTATGATCTGCACATGGAGTCAAAAAATAATAATACAGTATTTCTTTCAACGATTTGACCATTTGAGCTAGTGATTCACCAGAAACGGTCAGAACTGGCCAGCAAGAGAGGTGTTCTTTCTATCATCGATTATGAAAATCGATGACAAGGGTTTTTCGCCAATAGGGACAAAGATTGCCATAGAAGAGGCATTATGAAGCTACCTTCAACATAGCAACTAATTATTGAGCAAAACGGTACATCTTGAACCTGAATCGCACAATCCAAAACATGTCAAAAAATAATGGATTTCTTTCACCCAACTATTGAATATTGATGGGAAATTTATCAGAGAAGAATGGTAACTTTGGTGTTCAATTAGGATTTCGATAATCCTTTGAGCACTAATCAGAAATCTAGAGTAAACTATCAAATCTAACACCACTTCAGTAGGAATGATGATATTAATGTCTGTAATTACATCAAGAATATATTTGCTCCCTACACACGCTGCTGAACTTAACTGGGGGCTAAATTGGAAGTAACAAAGTTACCCTGAATTTAACAGCTCATGAATCCCCATGGAAAATTGTTAATTATTGCGGAAAGTTTCCCCTATATATCGTCGGCTCATTAGTTATTCGCCTTTATTATTGAAAGTGTGAAATATATGGTTATTCTACGACTAAAAGATCATTTCGACAAGAAGTCTCAAAGTGTGATACTTATAGAGGAAATTTCGCTTCAACAAAAAAATGAAAAGCTTGTATGATATTTTTGGAATATCGTAAACTATGCACCGTTTTTTAAACAAATACTACATTGTTGAACCACGAAAATGGTTTACGTATTTAATATTTGTTTAATGAAATGGTATAACTGCATCAATAGTGAAACTTCATCTACTTCAAGGTCACCAAACTTTCCAACCATATGGCCATATACTGACTTACATTTGTAAATTTCAAAGGGCCAAATCCTTACTAATTTTCTGTGCTCGCATACAGTATTGGACCCACCACTGTGACGTAGGTTCATTTACTTCCAATCTCTCCAAGGCTTTTCAAATATTCATATTATATTTGAAAAAAAAAATTTCAACGTCACCTTTTTATTGATGAAAACTAGGAAAGTGGTTAAAATGGTTTGCCTCCATACATTTGAAATAATATTTCAAGTATTTTTGGGAGATTCTAAAAAAGTGACGCATTTAAAAATATTTAAGGTAAATGTCCCCATTTTCGACATGTGAAGGTCCTTAAGAGGACTTTCTCGCCATCCGTATAAGGCGTAAAGGGGGAAAGACTACCAGAATGTGGGGTGTTGCCGGAACACTTGAACGATAAGTAAAAGTTACGCATATTACAATAGAAATACGGATAGAAATAATATTTCAAGTATTTTTGGGAGATTCTAAAAAAGTGACTCATTTAAAAATATTTAAGGTAAATGTCCCCATTTTCGACATGTGAAGGTCCTTAAGAGGACTTTCTCGCCATCCGTATAAGGCGTAAAGGGGGAAAGACTACCAGAATGTGGGGTGTTGCCGGAACACTTGAACAATAAGTAAAAGTTACGGATATTTCAATAGTTTCCACTTTCGTAGAAAAGATGGCAGCACTTAACGAACGTCTTTTTTCAATTTCACCAGGACACGAATTGTAGCCAATGGCGAGACTTTTCGAGAAATTTCTTTATGTGGAAATTCATAGAAGAGATAATTGAACCTCGGAAAGTTAATAACATGAATGAATATTTATTCTTCAATGAAAAATTTTTTTATTTTATTTCCGTTATACGAATAACAAAATTTCTGACTTTCCGAGGTGACGAACTGATTGAATTGAATTATAATGAAAACCCCATATGAATTAGTGGTTTCTGACGTTAGATTTTCATTTTTTTTTTGAACTGACCACTATAACCCCTATCTTAAATATCCAATTGAAATTTTGGTGAGCTTTAAGGAATCAAACATTAATGATATTGATATAATATATAATTATTAGGCTAACAATTGAGAAAAAAATTAAATTCGAGCTATGTTGGCTGTAACCCCTTCCTGTTTGAACAAGATGTCACCCAGATCGTGTTCTTCAGCAAGTTTTTAGAATTCAGAGATTAGGAAGGTTTTCAACATAGAACGGTTATTTTCGTTAAACGTACCAATGGCTTCTATGGCATTCTATGCCATGCCACAATATACTACTAAGTCTAAAACAAGTGTCCGGCAGAAACTAATTTTAATTTTGAAGATTGCTTGAGAACCTGAGTTGCAGGTTGATCTGCCAGTTAGGGAGATCGGCCACCGAATGCGAAGTTGAGCGAAGCTGTGCTTTTTCAATGCTAAATCTCGAGCTACGTCTTTCGATTCGTAGCTTGTCGATTATATTAGCATTGAAAACTCTCAGCTTCGCTCAACTTCGCATTCGGTGGCCGATCTCCCTTACGGTTACATTCCACTCTTCTCTACCGTTCCTAGATATCTATTCTGATATCAATATTCGTCAGGATGAAATCAGACTATTTAATTTTTTTTTCGAATGCAACTGAAGATGCAAATCCAATGAGGATTAAATCAACCGAAACCTCATTATTGAACTGCTTCCCTAACTAATAGAAAGCAGATATACCACAGCCAAGGCATCTCACTATTTGCCAGCACCAAATAGGTTAATTTCCACATAAACCCTCCGAATTTATCTAGTGGAACAAGTAAGTAATTTACTAGAACTGAGCCGCCAGTGTATTCGAATCGTGAATGATTTAAACGTTTTCTGTGTTCAACATAACTATCAAAGAAGTCTTTTGTAGGGAACGCATAAATTAGGCGACCCTTTTGCTAAGATATTCTAGAATGTTTGTTTTTGTGCACAAAGCCTTTCGCTTCGGGTAACGAGAATTTTTTCGTTATTCCGTTTGTTCGTATTGTGATGAATTATGTTGAGTGCAACTTTTCCAATTCAGTGGAATTGGAAAAGTATGGAAGAACTAATTGGTGCAACTCGAATCTTTGAATCGTAATAGTCGTCGAAGGAAAAAGCCCAATAAATCCTGCTAAAATAGCAACGTTTCATTGAACAAATATTGAATTGTTGAAATATTCCGCTACCACTTCTTGCCTGGACTCCGCTTCTTGCAGTTCGTTCAACATCAGTTCCGTGCAGGAATGTATCACTTCCCGCACTTTCTAGGAAAATAATTATTTCAGATTCCAAAATTTCATCCATCAAATCCTGAATGAAATATTTTCATTTATACCCAAATATTATCTTTAATGTGTATTGGTTTACTTGAGAAGGTCCTTTTTATCTTCTTCGAAATTTTTACTATTTTTGGAACACAGATATATTTGAAATCTGCGGCTTTATCTTATTAAATTCAACCGACGACGTTGAAAGAGCCTACATAATTATGTTAGTTTCATCTCTGTTGGATTAGGTTTTGGTGGTTTTTATGTTTGTTTAGTGAAAAACTTTTTCCAAATAGGTTATTTTTATCATTGTTTTGCTTGTATACGTCTTCTAATGCCCAATGTATGTTTCAATGAAATTATCAAGAACAACAAGGTGTCTTGGTTGCAGGTCACTCTCTAATCAAAGGAATCGATAAACCTAACACACTGGCCAGAAAGGGATAACAAATGCCACTTACTGGCTCAGAGCCTTTCTTAGGTGTTGGATAATGCATCTATAAGAAAAAGTTTCTTGAGAAGGAATAAACCTAAAGAGAAACACTTTAGAGGAATCTTTCAGAGGGCACAATAAACCAAAAGGTCGGAGTCAAATGTAACCCCCTTATCAAACTATAAACTATAACTCATGTTCCAAGGTTAAAATCATTAGATCTCACAGAAATTATATGTGTACATTGTATCAAGAATACAATATTTCAAAAAGTAGGTATGAAACCTACAACCGAAAAATTTGGTTCAGAAGTAAAAGATTCACCTTGTATATGGAGGAAAAAGTGGTTGAATTCAGTTTCTCGCCCTACATTTTCTCCTGATACGAAAGGAGAAACATCATATTGATGAAGTGTCCTGAAATCCTTTGCCTTATTTCACTCATGAAATACGATTCCCATATTTCTGTCAGAAGGACATGCCATAATCAAACATCCTTCACTTCAGAGAATCCATCATTGAGGTCTCTTTCATACAGGTCTAACGATGTTATTTGAAAGAAACCGGTGGGAATTTGTCAAATCGTAGCTCTTCATGTGAGTTTTTGAAGAAGATGAATGATAGCGTTTACCAAATCGGGCACAGAAACGATGTTGTAGGCTTGATTTGAGTAGGAGGAAATATCATTAGGAGCTATTCAGATCGTTCATCCCTTATTCTGTATGTCAGATTCTAAGATATTTCCTTTGCTGCTGTGTGAATCGGATATTAAGGATATCCCAGATTTTCCATTTCGCTTAAATTTGATATTTTACACATTCAGAATGAAAATTCAAGAAATTCCAGGCAGTCTGATCAAGACACGGACCGGAGCAAATCTCTTCACCGATCGATTCTTCCTATCTTTCTTTTTCTCATTAGATGTTCGACAGCTCAAAATAGATCATTTGTTGGCGAAAGTAATCTCAATAGTAACCGTAATGAGAAAGACGAGATTTTATTAGTCGTAAACTAATTGACCCAAATAGATGCTGATTACATTGGTGGAATGGTGGAATACACAATTCTAGTTTCATGACTTCAGATCGTGAACTTGCAGAAATATGGTCTTTTTATGTTCCACCTCTTTCATTCAATCTTCCAAGCTCGGTATCATTGCGAGCTTTAAATTTGAGCTTTTCGCACTGATTTCTAGGACAAACCTGGTTACCGGATGGTCTGAGATTTATTAATCCATTTTCAAAATTTGCAATTGTTGCAGGAGGTAAGGGTAAACTAAAGGTAATGGGTCTGTTATAGATAGTGGTCCCAAACTATCAGTTCTTATTTGCATGAATGATGAAACAAGATATAGGTTGGTCCTCCTATAAAATAATTTTAGTCCATTTTTATGTTTAAAGGCGACATTATTCAACCGATACAAGGGTAAGCTGACGTTTATCCATTCAGTGAAATAAATTTTTTTAACTCACAAATGAAATATATAACATGAATATGAACGGGTAAACGTCATATTGCTATTGCTGCTGTGGATTGAATAATGCCCTAGCAACAGTCAATCAATCCGACGCCTCTCATTTCATTTCAGAAATTAGTAAATCTCTGGAAAGAGTAACGTTTGAATCCTAATCAAAATGGAATAAAATGTTGCATACAACACGTGAGTTATTCATATTCATAAACATTCATTTAACTCACTTGTAGTATAAATAACTATTTGAAAATAGATTTTATGCAAGTTATGCTTTTCTGAAGTTGAATGTAATGTTCCTTGCAATATTATTTTGAACTGATTGGTTTTTATCTGATTTTCTTTTTCAATTGAGGAGTATATTAGGTAGGCATTTGAGATTTTGGAATTTCCTGTCGACCTACTTCTGCATCTCTCAAATATTACTACCCTTATTGAAAATTGGCAATTTTACTGGGATGAGTCTAGTTTTCTGACTTATTGATATATTGGATAGACTAACATAATTATACTTTTTACATAATTACGTTCCTAATAATTGATTGGACTATGAACTTATTTAGATATGGGCTACATATTTTGATATGCATTTTCTGGTTATTTTTTTTTTGTAGATTTAATTCCAGGTAAATTCCCGCAGAATGATTTTAATGAATTATCTCGTCAGATCGCTAGGATGGCATCAAATTTGCGGTTGGACCATGAATTCTAAATTTCAAATCAAGAATGAAAGGTTGTATATTGTTTGATGGAAAGTAAATTTTTTGGGTTATATTTGAATCTGGCTGCCTTTGTTCGAAATGATTCCCTTCAAGAGAGGACACCACTGTCAGTATAGTTCAGACAACAATCAACAATGTGAATAGTTTGTACTAGTGAAAAGTTTATATTATAAGTATATCATTTTTAATGAACCATCAGTTGGAGACTTGTAGGTGGAACAATTTCATTGTTTTCCGTTCAATTTCAAAGATATTTTATTGATTTCAATCAGTTTCAATCAGTCTGTCTTCTTGTTAATGAATCAGTAATAGTTCCATACATGAAAGTTATAGATCGAAACTATCACGACTGCTCTGGAAGAGCACTGGTTTTCTAATTAAAGAATGCAATTACATGGAGCACGCAAACCGGGTTTCAACTGCATATCGAAAATGATTTCATATATTTTATTCATTCTACACGTAGCACACAGAATATGTGAATAGGGCTAGGTCGCCATTTCCCAAGACGTGGAACATTTAATTAATTCTCTGTGTCGCCTTCGTGATGAGTAGTGGGTAAAAATGAAATGTTCAAAGGTTGTGGCATCTAAAGGTTTTCAGCAGAGGAGAAAATATTATTTGTTTTTTTCAGAAATTCACTGAGTTATGTTCGTGTGGCAAAAACCATTTGAAAGATATTTTTTATGGAGGACAAACTGCACTAAAATCGAATTATATTTCGAAAACTTTCAAGATGGAAATTGTGGAAATTTTTTTAGAGTGCTCCCAAATATTACCATCCTTTGCTCATCAGCAATGAAAATCACTTCTGCAATTTCTTCATATAAAAATGAATAGTTGTGAAAGAATTTGAGGGCGATTCCTCGTCAAAAAAGAATTTGAGTCCTTCATATAATTTTTTTTCAGCAGCCTCTAAAGATGGCACCTGAAAAGCAATTGATAATTTTTTCCCGCAGAAAACAGTAAACGGACAGAAATGAAATTGAGCAAACATTCCAGAGCGCGTACTAGGTAAATTTCAGTTCGAGGTTAATTTCAGTCTATACGACTTACGCATGCCCGTTGATAAATCTTTTTTTTATTAAAACCGTTATCATCAGCAAGAATTTGCTTTATTCATTCTAAATAATAAAGGGAAGGAGTTTCTTGTAATTTCAAGAAAACATCACGAAAATGTTTTTTTTGCCTTCTCCTTCTCATATTATATCTGCAATTTCATTTCGGTCAGTTTTTTGGATTCTAAACAAAAAATTAAACTTCTTTTCAGAAGTTTGTCTGAAGATGACATCTTCAGTGTCAGTGTCATTGCTCGAAAATAATTATGTGAAGAATCCACACAACTTCTTCAAATCTATTCATTTACACCCAGTATAACTAGTTTTTATTCTGAGAGGTTACTTATCAAATTTTCATTGCGTCAGAATGAGTCATCATATCTTGAAAACTTTGTGCCAAATTTGAGTCTATAATTATTTTAATCCATTGAAAATTAAGGTGGTCATGACCAGTTAAGAATTTGGACAAGCTTGCAGAAGTTCACTAATTCAGGTCAAGCTTTGTTCATTTTTGTATGTGTTAAAACACCAATTGCAGTTTTTAACACCTGCTCTACCTTTATTCTCTTGCTGGTCCCTTAACGAAGTTAAATTTTTATTTTAAAAGAGAACAGTGTGTTTACTGTATCCTGTGAATGTAAATGTTCCGATTTCAAAACATGTACATCATTCCCTCACAGGACCACCCTTAGAGTGAGTGCAATTCTGAGGGTGATTTGGGTTTCCACTCTGCTCCATAAACTCACCCCTATAAAGTTGGGTCGGTGAAGAAACTAGGTAAACCCCCTTGGACAAAAATTAATGGCTGAACCTCCTCCCCTCACAAGGAGTAAACCACTATTAATAATTGGAGGAGTAATACACTCGCATATTCACTGTACAGGGTGTTTCAAAATTCATTGCAATAATTTATGGATATGAATTGAAGGCTAAAAGTTTATGTAAGTAAAGGTCAGCAAACGCTCAGCTATGGAGCTACAGGGTGTATAGTTTTTTCTATATCGAAAATGAGCCTTTAGTTCAGCAGAGATTTTCTCGAAAATGGTAAGAGATATTGGTACGTACAATGTCATGGGTCCAAAAAGCTTTTAAATGAAACAAGGAATTCATTTTGATTTTTGGAATATAATAGTTGCTCTCGTCAGAAATCTCCTGGGGAGATGAGGGGAAAATGGTTTCATTGTTATTTGGCATGGCACTTTAGACACCTGTAGCTCTGTAAGTAAGTGTTTGCGAAACCATAATTATAAGAATTTTTTGCCTAAATATTATTCAAGGAACATACTATTAAATTTAATGCACTGAATTTTGAAACACCATGAATAATTATTAGATCCATATAACAATTAAATCTTTGAGCTAGATTTCATGTTTATATCATTCAGCTTGAAGAGTATACGACCGTTGTTATACGAAAGTGTGGATGTTATGTTTTCATATAATTTAACCGATTGTCAGTGAAGAAACCCTTAATTTGCGCAGTGGAATAATTGATAATATTATTCTATATTTAGAATTGTAGATTCACTTCGTGAAGGTTTACTGTGAATTTGGCATTTCCCCACGTTGGAATTACTAATTTAATTCATTGTTTGTGGTCAATCCCAACTTTGAATCAATTGAATCTCAACAATGTCCAAAATGGAATATAAATAAAATAAATCACATTATTATCTTATTTGCAGGGAACATCAAGACATTGGCCGTATTGGACGTGGAAACGAAAACGCACTATTGGCTCACTGTATTCGCTCAAGATAGAGGTGTTGTTCCACTGTTTTCCAGCGTAGAAGTGAGTATTCTTGATTGACATGCATTTTTTTAAACACTGATTGAACGATATTTTGGACTTCACTCCATGAAGCTATCAGAACCACTCTGAAATTTGTTTTTTGATTCTGGCCATTATTGGTGTATAGGTACACTCTTGACCCTGGAAACTCTGAAGCTAAATAATTGATATTTGTTAATCTTTTGCGAAAGGCAAATGTAAACAAATTTAAGACCACAGGATGAACTCCCTCTTGTGTCTGACTATTTATAATATCAAGAAAAGTTTCATAATTCCCGTGTAAGACTTATTCATTACCCTAGTGGAAAATTTGTAGAAATCGCGGACTGTATTATGTATTATAAAAAACGTTAAGCTACAGATATGTATAAGAAGTTAATTGAATATTTCGAGAATTTAGGCTCACATTTCTGTGTCCTCCGATTCAACAGTTTATTCGCCTCAAAAAATTCATTGGAAATAAAAATGATTACAATGAAATGAAACATAACTATTTTCTCTTACAAAAATGTAAATTGTACTGAAATGTAAATCGTACTGGCAATCAGACTGATGGTCTTTATTTTCCCAATTGCGTTCGTTTTAGCAGTTCACTCCAGCGGAATAAATTTATTATTTTTCATAATAAAAAGAGGAGACATTTCATTTGAGTGTGCCAACACTCTACACACTACAGGTTCTATAAAATTCAATTAATTTTAGGAAAGCACACATAATTTTTTTTAATACGATTTGCTGGAGCTCTTTCGAAAAGTTAAGCCCGGTAATTCACAACACTTGATGAAATTACTGATATTCCGCTCACCAGAGAAATGCGGAGTATAGTGAATAAATGAGCAAGTTGGTAGATGGGTCTGTAAATTCATTTCCTCAGCCGACAAGGTAAACATGGAGAGTTCCAATATACACAATTACTTGAATATCTCATTACTAATAATTTTTCGGGTCACGTCCGTTGGGTAATTCAATATTTTATAAAGATTCATAGGTGAGTAGTATTCTGAGAATGATTTTGCAGTATTGAAATTAATATATTGTTCACTGAATAATATATCATATCACGGTATGATAATTGAACCAATTACTCATTCCGCTTGAAGCAGTGAGTGGTGAAAATTCCTTTCATTCGACGAAAATGTCAGTCTTCAGCGTAGTCGCCTGGTTAATGAAGAGCAGGTAGCTCATGATATTGAAAGGAGTGGCCAGCTCGGTTTCCAGACATAAATTGCATCGAGCATGTCTGGGCAGAGATGTCTAGACAGCTGCCCTCCCTAGAATAACCGATTTATAATCTGGGGCAGCTTTCTAAGGCTATGATGGACATTCGGACCAATTTATCCCAAAATTTCATAAATCGTCTCAGCAGAAGCATGCCTCGAAGGAAGAGACTTTATTTGTTTTCTAACACTCAAACCTAAAATTCCACATGCATATTTTCAATTAAAATTTTTTTGTATGGAATTTTTCATTCCTTCATTGTCTTCTAAGAGAAAGAAAATTGAACTTAAAATAGATTATGCGATTTTATTTTTCAGAGTTTGTAAACTACTACACCACTACACGTGTTTTATTATCAGTTATCACAATAATATAATCAATTGGGTGAAACCATTCCTATGTTCTAATATTCTTTTCAATTTTCTACCAGTTTGACCTATATAAAACAATGAACAATCACTACTAGTTAGTTTATAGTCTCCCCATTTATCTGCCTTATTCATTTGATCTTTATTATTTTTTATGTATAAAGTATTTTCCGTTTTAAAATCTACTTTGATATATTCCTAAAAACTCATTATTATTCACAAAAACACATTAGTACTCATAGAAAATAGGGCTATAATAGTATGATTCATAGATAAGTAAATATTCCTCTTTCAAAAAGTAATTTCACCAAAAAATGAAACATATTATAATAAAACAGATTGCAGTGAATAACGGTTATAATGCGGAATTAATAGACAGGATGCTTGCGAAAAAAACTTTTTGAAATCGGAAGGTATCAAATAAGCTTCTGAAACGAAAAATACTCTAGGTAAATGCATAAAGAATAATGAAGATCAAACGAATAAGGTGGATAAATGTGAAGTTTACTTGTAGTATTTGTTCATCGTTTTATATAGGTCAAAATGGTAGAAAATGTCAGAAAGATATATTAGAACATAGAAACTGTTTCATCGAAGGCACCGGAAATTCTATGTTTACTGAGCATCAATGCAAAGCACAACTTCAACGAAGACTTCGAAATTTTACATAAAAGGAAATAAAAGTCAGAAACTGAATCTTTCAGAAAGTTTGGAAAACAATAAATGTAAGTTATCTCCGGATTTACTCAACGACCAGATTCAGATTGACCTCAATAACTCCCCATTAATGAATGCATTTTGAATATTTGTGTTCAACTAGTAGTATTTTCGTTTTCGTTAGTTTAGTCGCTAACATATAATAAACGAAACCAAAGCAAAAAATTTAAAAACAAAACTATAAAACTTGAATGCTAAAAAAGAAAAAAGTAAAGAACTTCGTTGAAATCTGAGGATAAATGATAGTAATTGCTCTGCACGTTTGTGGAAATTTCCATTACTAGTCCGATTTCTACCTGCCCCAAAATTGCTCCTAGTATTCTGGAAACTTTCCTTATGCCCTCCAGATTCCTAGGAGTAGAGTCAAATGCTGGTTCATACATTTCGTTCGGTACCGAAAATTTCAGATTGCCTTCACCCACCTGAAGATCTTATTGTGACAGTGAAACACGGGTCGTTGTTTAAAAACTCATTTAGTGAAAATCGTATAAACTGTTTTTAAGTTCAATTATGGATTTTCATCAAGTATCGGCCATTTAAATCCAATATCAAAAGAAAATTACAAATAAACATACTCTTTTACCATGGTATCCGTTCAAAATAAACGTCTTGAATCAAATATTCTTGAAATAAATTGAAGGTCAGTGATTCCTATCAATCGGGAATTTTCCTTCTGACGAAAGTGATGTATTTTTTATGAAATATCTTTGAAACGTCACATTTTGAAATAACCATTTCAACCGTTTTCCAAAAAAAAGTACAAAAATGAAAAATAAAAATGGATATTTAAAATTTAAAGCGTTTCGTTTCTCTTGCACAAGTTGGCAACATCGACGGAAATATGCTTTGATAATAAAGGACAACAAATACACTTATAACATACATCTTCATGAGACAGACAAAGATGGCTGTCCATGAAGTCTGCGACGAACGAGGAAGGAATTTTATGGGATTTTTATGTCCGGTTGCTGTTGAGGCTCGCCAGTGAGTATGCGCCTTATAAGGGCTGTAAATCAACAGCTGTTATTTTATAAACAAGCCTTTGTTTTTTTTATTTTCTAGTAGGCGCTTTTGCCAAATCGTAAACTAGAAACGAAGCGATTTAAATTTTATACCTCATATTTAAAGAATTATTTTGAATATTTCCCGCTGAGCATTCAAAAAATTCATGAATGAAACTCATAATTATTCATTTTAAACTTGCATATGCTGTGAAAACCCAAATTGAGATTGAGATTTCCCCATTGTCGAGCAGTGTTGTACATGGAGAGAACTTCTTGAAACTGGCAATTCTTGTATACGACCATAAGGTTGAAAGTTTACGCCATATCTATGGCATATGACGTGCGAATAATCTTCTCATCATTTTTATTCAGACCGAATACAGTTGCTTCTGTCAGACAGTTTCAAAAGGCTAAAGGAATTTTATTATTCATTGCGTTTATGTGCTCAATCTCGTAGTGCTGTACTAGCCTATTCAAATTCTTGAACCTATATTCCCATATTCCTAGCCCTTATCTTCACAGCATAAATATTCATATGAACTCCTTCAAATGAGTCATCTGAAGAAGGAAGGGTTTCTCCGCATCATCAGTCACGAAAAGTCCGAAATTATTACTTTCGAAACTACCGGACGACCCCAATCCTTGCTGTTTCATCAAGAATAGGAAGTAACCGAGAAAAAGGAGAAGGGACCATGCAAATTTGATGATATGAGAAATAATGGGGTCACATGTTGGGACGAAACCACAATAGATGTCGAAATAGTAAGAAAGCATCGGAATTTGTTGGAGTTGGGATTGTTGTACGCATCCTCTGTGTGATGAATAGGTCCTTGCTTGAGATACATAAAGATGCTGATGTAATTTCATGATTTTCCTTCACCGTTTCCGCATTGAAAAGAAACGTACGAAACTACATATTCAAAGGAATGTTGCATATTATTAAATTCACTTTGTGTATCGATGCATAAAATTCTTTCGTCTTTCTTCGATTTCTCTAGTTCATTCATCTGATTGACTGATTTCGCCTCTTTCGTTTTGTCAAGTGCTTGCTTTATATGGCTCTTCCAAGTCAGTCCTTTGTTGTGATCCCTAGATTTCTACTCCACTTCTTCTGTATCAATTTATTGATTGGTATTATCTTTCAGTTTTCTCTTTTGGGATAATATCGTTTGGCGTCCCTTTTTTAGGTTTGATTATCCACTTAATCCACCAGTCTTTTATTTCATCGCCAGCTTCCTGTAATCTTCATCGTATACCTTCTATAATGCCATGTTGGACTGTTATTCCTGTGTCATTTTCGTGTAATGTAAGTGATTACATGTATTCTTTAGTACATGTCATGGATATAAATATTTTTAAGTGGGACAGAGTACTGACCTTTAGGGTAGGTACTCCTGATGATTCAGATAACTTGTGGATCAGCATTCGTCGTTTCTTGCCCTTCACATTTTGTTTATCAATCCCACATGCCATACACTGCCGGGTGCCTTTCCAACCCCTCTTATACCTAATAGGTACCAGGCCTATTCCTATTGCTTACCTACTTATCCTTCTGTTGTGTGTTCTGTTAGCCTCGATAATTATTGTTCTGAGCACAAATAGCTCTAAAGGTTCGTAATTTAGGTATTTAGTTTCTTCTATAAGCCTTTTGGCTATTATTATGTCCACTAGTTTTCCAATAGGTGATAGTAGACCGATATCGATTTGAAGTTTCGTGGAAATTTCTTTTACAGATTCATTCAACACTAGGTTTCGTTACTTTTTCACCTTCTTGACTAATAGTTCCATTTGCTTTTTTTGGTGGCTTCAATTCATTTTCTTGTAATTTTCTTTCGAATTATGCTCGTGAGTTTGTCCCCACTTAGGAACATTTATTATTTTTTAACTTTAAATCATTTATAATTTGGTGAAGATTCATTCTTATCTATTAGATATCTGGGAAAGGTGACATATACCCAGTTTGTTGAGGCACTCATTCAGATATTTTTATTACTTTCTCAGTTAAGAAAAGGGAAAAAACAACTTTCTTACAACTGTCGTATTCGTATATTTGTTTTGACATCCCGTTACTAGTGTTACGAAATCCCAGCACACTATCCCTGCACTACAGGATGTCTGCGCCATGGGGCAGCGGTAGATTACTCTAATTCTATTAACTTTACAAAAAAGAGTTTCAAATAAAACTTTCCTCTTTTTAAGTAGAGGATCTTCTAAAATTATTTAGAACTATACAAAGTGTTTCGTTCCTTCCGCGCAGCTATCAACTTCGTTATTTTAAATGGAACGCCCTATATATTTTTACGTTTTTGAATAGTTAAATTTGAATATGAGTTTGATAGCACAACGCTATGTCTGAATTCTCAACGGTTTTCGAGAAATTTGACTTTTTATCAATACTTTGACAGTTTGAGGTACTTACATAAACGACTTTAGCTTCGTCCCTATTCTATGTAATTGATTCAAATTTGGATTAGACAATAAATGATACACTAAATTTTTTTTTTGTAAATAACCATATCATGGTCCCCGAAAAGGTAGATTCATTATCAAAAGAGAAATTCATCAAAATCTTCACTTTTTTAAATGGCAATCCATTTTTTTTTCAACTAAAAGCGAATAAAAAATGTTTAAATAATGAACAGAATAAGACATTTCAAAAAATGAAGATTTTGATGAATTTCTGTTTAGATGATGGATCTGCGTTTTCCTGTACATAATATGGTTGGTTACAGAGAAAATTTTCAGTGTAACATTTATTGTCTAGTCCAAATTTGAATGAATTACATAGAATAGGGACGGAGCTATGGTCCTTTATGTAAATACCTCAAATTGTCAAAATATTAATAAAAAGTCAAATTTCTCGAAAACCGTTGAGAATTCAGACATAGTCGTGTTATCAAACTCATATTCAAATTTAACAAGGAATTCAAAAATGTAAAAATATGAATATCTATATTAATAAAATAGGATCTATGGTTTACTTCAAAATGCTTTATTGTTCAAACGATCGCACCAAATTGGACAATTCTTTTTTTGTTGTGTTTATTATTGTTAGGGCAAGGTTTATATAACAAAATATTCCCAAAAAAAATTGTACAGAACAGAAAAAAAGGCATTCCTTTTTCTTACGACCAATCGAGCAATCACGATGAGTTAGTTATTATTATCTACCCTAGAAATAATTTAAATGGCAAAACTAGGTTTGCCGGGTCAGCTAGTTTGAAATAAAGAAGTTAATAGCAGTGCAGAAGAAACGAAACACTTTGTATAGTTCTAAATAATTTTAGGAGATGCTGTACTTAAAAAGAGCAAAGTTTTATTTGAAACTTTTATTTGTATAGTTAATAGACTTAGACCGCTGCCCCATGGCGCGGACACTCTCTATAAGGAAATTGAAAATGTCGATGCAGGGAAAAAGAAGTATAACAAACGGTCTGAAATTCGGAGCAATCCTGTTTTGATGTGAGAAGGGCCACGTGTCAGGATGCGTCGCAGAGTGACCCCTTCTCTTTCAACTTTCAAAAAAATCTTTTTCTACAAGCGTGCGCGTTCAACCTTTTTCCCGCACGCATTTCAAGTTGCAAAGAGTCACTTTCCCAAAAGGTGCGGGAAAAACGCCTGCTGATTAGCAGGGGTTTTTCCCGCACGCAAATATTATAGAGTAAATTAAATTCTATCATGTCTCTATGCACCGAACGTCAACGATGAGAAACCAATGGTTACGACATACAGAATTACGTTTGTCATTATATATGAATTAATCAAATGAGATATGATCTGTTTCGTGAAATGGATATATGTATTTATATATTTCAAGCACTTGTAGAAAAAATATTGTTCCTAACTCAACTGCTTACCCGAACTCTGCTTCGCATCGTTCGGGCAACGGCAGTTTCGTGCGGGCAAGTATCACTTTCCGCACTTGATAGGAAAATAACTATTATGAATCACCTAGTTGGCAATTAGTCTTGCAAGTACCAGTTCTTTACGCACGATTCCCGTACTGCCAAAAAAATCAGCAATCTTGGATTAGTTTTTGAGAGCCTACGAGCATTTGTGCTACAAAAAACGGATGAATACATCCGTCTATTATCATGGCACAAATAGTCCGGATGTATCGTGATATCGGACAACTTCTTGCCAGCTCTGCTATTGTTGCGAAAGAAGAAAGAATGCACCATAAATTCGGTATGGGCTCACATATTCACTCCGAAATAGGAATTTAATACCTCCTCGTCTTTGCAATTCGCAGATCTGCATAAACGGCATCCTTCCTGAATTGTGCAAGCTCCAAATGCCAAACAGCGAAATAGCTGAAAGAAATCGCGAAATCAGATCAATCCCTCCGGTTCGCTGAATGCGATCTTGATAGTTTCAATGAAGAAACCAATACAGTTGCAACTAAGCGAAGTCAGGGAGACATTTCCTTGTCGAACTTGAGGGTGAAATTCGAAATATCTGCACCGCTGGTCGGTTAGTTGAACAGGAAGAATCGACGCTTAAACCTGGAACTTTATGGCCGGTTCGTTCTTCAACTCTGTCGAATTGACGCAATAAAACTTCGCTCAACTCGATCAAACCATCGGGAATCAATTAAGTTTTTCGGAAGTCCTCTACTAGCCGAAGTCTTTTTGATAAATTGGACGAATAAACTACTTCCATGAAACCAATCCAATAAAGGAGTGGACCTTTTTTGAAAAAGTAAAAATATTTCTCGTCCAAATGTGCACACAATGTTCGACATTCTTTTGATAACCTAAGATCAATCCCAATTTTTAGATTTCTCACAATCCATCGGTTCTTATTATTGCTTCAGTACTCAATTGAAATTCTTGAAGTAATTTTAATTTGGAAATGCTCGCAAAGGGTAGAATAAGGAAAGTTTCGGAGAGCCACGATTTAAAACTGGAATTAGCAATTTTATTTCACAAGCTATTTCTTGACCTAATTCAATCATTTCTTCCAATTTATTCAAAACTCCAAAAAAACTGAGGTTTTTATAAAATAGGCTTTTATTATTTATTAACTTAAAGAAAACTAAGACAGTTAGTAGGTATGTCTTAAAATAGCTCAGATTTTCGAAGAAAAATTTCGTCTGTTAGCTTTGTGGTAATTCGAATAGTTGAAATTCTTTTTTTATTCTTTACGCGTCTCAAGATATTTCACAAGCATATCTCGAAAAGGCTCTATAGGGGTATTAGCATGGTGAATTTGCCCTTATTCTTTGAACGATATATTGATAGGATTTGTTGGTCTGAAGTTTCTTACAGACGTCTAATTCACCTGTATTGAGGAGGAACAAAATACGTGGAAATGAGAAAAAAAAAATTTCAGGAACCGACTGTTGTGAGTGATTTTAGACAATAACAATCTAACAATCAAATTGTAGTTAGTTGTCTAGGAGATGAGGTATATTATGCATATTTAAATTATTGAGTTAATTAAAGGTCTATAACTAAGACTTTGAATGAAAAATGTTGTATTTGCCTCAAAAAATTGATGAGAGCGTGTGGTAGGTACTCCTAAAAGCTTATCATACGTTTGAAGGTCTTCATGAGTTTTCTTCTATCGTATTTGATTATGATTTTTTTATGGCAATTATTTTTTGTAGTTGTACACAAAAACTTCTGGTGTGATTAGACAAAAATTTCTGGTGTGATTAGACAGTATTCTGAAGATACATCTGAATGTACATTCAGTGAAAAATTAAAAAAACTGATATTAATACAGCAATTTTGTCGCCTGAAAGTATGGGGTGGTATAGGTTAAATCCGGTAGTTCTGATTGTTTGGCAGACTTATTCATGATGTTGGCCTAATGAAGAATTATAACCATCTATACTGGTTTTTAAAACAACCTTTTTGTGATGTTTTTGAAGTAGACTAAACTTTCGCTTAATGAAAACTTAGGCTAAGGGATTATTATAGTTGGCAACGCTGTAAGATTATTAAATTGGTAGTAACCTACTTGGTTAATCATTGTCCGATTTATAAATTTCAAGATGGTTTTAGGGCTAAACATGCAGTTTCCGAATCTTTTTTCAATTTGGTTGTCAATTTTAGGTCAAGCTGACATATTGAATCTAATTTTATTATTTTACCTTTTTCTGCTTTTGTTTAAGATGAAAATTTCTAGTATCTTGGAGAAGACACTCTGAATTTTCCTTTTTGTTGAAGAAAGGATCAATTTTTGCAGTGCGAGATGCCCTTGAATATAAAATATTTCAGCTTTTTTCGTGAACAATTTCATTTCTTACAGTCAACTACACTGCCGGGAGAAAGGGTTTTTTTACTGAGGTTTTTCTCTATACTCTTGTATCATACACCAAATTGTACGGTACCCCGTTTACGCTAACCTCTGCTTATCCCATTATAGAAGGGCTTCGATAGTATAACCATGGTCAAAATTCATTCAAAACCACAGAATTGCATAAGAATGCGAAATATGAAAAAAAATTGAGAACATTGAAAGGCTCAATCTCGAAAACTATTGGGTCTACATAGACAGTTCTGCTTTCATATATACGCAAACTTACTCTACTTTAAAAATGTCTTGAAAAGGTTTATTCAAAAACTAGTACTTTAGGGTTACAATAGCCAAAATTTGAAAATCAACGATTTATTCGCGGTTTTTTCTATTTTTGATAAAGTTGTGTTCGGCGCTCGAGGTTACAAACTTGGATTATTCATTGGGTCAACATCCTAAACAGGTCTGCAAAAAACAGAACGTAAGGGAGAAGCTTCAGACTCACGTCAGCTTTTACCCTAGTGTGATATGAAACATCTACAGCACTGCGTGGAAACGAATAATGCTGTGGCGATCAGTCGCCACGAATGGTATGCAATAGCAAGCGACTATGACATTATTATCTTCCCTCTCGCAGTCTGCTCCTGCATATAGTCCCTTGATTATTGGAAGTTTTATTAATTTTTATCAATTAACGTGCCAACTGTCTACGTGGAACAGTAATTTAGCATTCTGGTTACAAAACAGGCGTTCACTGTTATGTTCGTGGTTCTCTGAGGCCTCTTTATATCTTTATTTGCTTATCATTAGTTAGATCAATTATTCTATTTGTTTGAATATGATCATGATATATTTGGAAAAGATGAAAGTTGTCAGTTGATGTTTGACAAAGAAAAATATACCTTTGAAACGAATTGAATTGTTAGTTTTCGGAAAAAAGTTTAATCATGGTAGAAACTATAACTACTCTAACAGCCGTTTTCAATGAACTTATCTATCCATCGTTTCACTTCCTGACGATTGGAAACCATTCTAAAATATATCTACAGATAGATCATAGAAACGAAATCAGATGGTTTTTCTATTTTCAGTAACTAAAACGAAGGATAGATAAGTTTATTGAAAACGGCCGTAAGCATCTAGGGCTCACACATCTCTTATACGATATTATAGGGATAAGTTTCGAATTTTGGTAGTTTACGATTAAGCTGCACCATTATATCAATTCATACATCCTATCCAAGTTGATATCGGAATAAACTTTTCATAACGCTAATTCGTGAGAATTGGTGAAAAACATTTCTCGCAGAGCTAGACTCCAACTGAATGCCGGAAATTCGAGGAACGATCATATTCGTATCTAACGACTTCTTTCCAATAACGCCCCCGAGAGCAAATAAGTTTCTCCGGTGGGTGTAAAGAAGCGGAAAACTTTTCCCGATTGCAGGCGGTTCGAAAACATCTCAGTTTAATTGATGGTAAGGACGTTCGGGCACTTTACCGTCACACGATGGGGAAGAAACTATCTGTTTGGAGGAAATAAACAACCGGCCGTATGCTTGGAGGCGGAAGAATCAAATTGGAGTCTGCCTCCATCTAAATTAGTTTCGGAAGTAGGGGTCATAAAGATACCAGCGGATGGAACCAGGATGCAACTGGCATCTTCAAATCAACGTAGACTAATGCAACTTCCCAGCAGAATTGATCTTTGTTAGAGATGCTTCATTGGGTAACGCGCGGAAGAATCGTTACCAATAAATCACGATTACTGATTTAAGATGACCAGAATCAGCTTTTATCAATTCTTCAGAAATAAATTACGTATACTCGGAGATGAATGATCTCCATGTCCAATGGATGTTTGACACGTAGGCCTCAATATATAAAGTGTGATACAAATAAACAGGAAGACAAATATACTCTTATCAGAGATAGAGAATGACTAGCTGAGTACGGATTAGATATAAAAATTAATTTCTGGCTCTCCCAAGAAAGCTACAGTATGATTTTTGAAATTCATGGGAATACTGAGACTTAGACTGAGACGATCATCAAAGACAAACTTATAGACGGAATTTATTGAAACTTGGAAGGGAACACATGCTGAGATCGAGTCACAGAGATATCAATTATTTCAATATTCCAGGACCGGACTCATTAATATTACTTGTATTCCGAATTTCAAATAATATTTCGCACTTTAGAAAGTACCTAAATTGAGTTTGAATACGTTGTACCATTCAAAGTTGTCACATCTACAATATTTTTTCATGAATATTTGAACTTTTTTTCGCAAAAATTGAGATCATATAAATAAACAGGAGTGATATACAGGATGAGTCTTTGACTCCTACAAATATTTTAACAGTAGATTCTTGAGGTCTGAAAAACACTTATTCTCTCTACCATTTTTTCAGATTCGGCCCAGATAAATAGATAAAGCCATTTTGAGTTTTCATAATGAGCTGTGCTACCCCAAGAAAACCAAAAATACCTTCAGAATAACTAGATAAAGTTTTGATACTACACATATGTAGATCTTTTAAACAGAGTTGTATTCAGCCAAAGTATACACAAATGCTTTTTAATTTTTGAACATCAAATTACTCGAAAACGGCGCATTATACGAGAGATTACGAAGAATACTTTTATTTTACAAAACGTTCAAATATTCATTAGATAGCGTCCAACTTAGTTTGAATTTTTGGTATTTTGATGGTACGTAATTGTAATAATGTAAAAACTGGAAAAGCTGGGTGATATCTCCTGTTCGAAAAAGATTCGCCGAATAAATGAAAAACTACATTCTGAAATTGATTTCATTCGATGAAACCCCTTGTGAGACTAAAAATAAGACTTTTTATGATTTTTCAACAGCCTGTATCTTTTAAACCGAGCCGAATCGATTCAAGAATTTACTGTTAAAATATTTGTACGAGTCAAAGACTCATCCTATATATTCTATACTATATTATTATATGATTTCTAGGGATCTTCTTCAGCGTGTGGAATTGTCATAAAACATTGTAGAAACTGTTATTAATTTTCATTCATCCAATTTACTAAATTTTCGGGAATAGGTATGTTCGAATTTTTCGAAAATGATTTTCAGTCAAAGACTGACCATGTATATACCATAGGATTGAATATGAAACGTGTAAGTATGCGTAAAAAATCATTTAGATAGTCGGGAGTTTAAATAAACATATTTAGTGGTGAAACAAAATCAAATGAAAAACACTGAAATGCAGTAATGAATAATGAATATAAAAATGGGAACGAATCAAAGATATTAATATCTTTGGAACAAATGAATTCCTCATATACAAATTTAGCCAACGTTATTTCGGGAGATATTCGAAATGAAAACCATTTGCTTATACACATTTCCTTATTTTTACATTGATTATAGCCTTCCGAATCATATATCGCCATTATTTCTTAATATATCGTAACAGTTGATAATTCTGTTCATCAAAGGGCCCCTTGACTGGATGTGTTCAGCATAAACCATATCCTTGAATCTTTCCCATAAGAAATATTTTATTTGGTTCTTAGAACATAGATATATGGAATGGACATTCAGTCCTTCGAATGAATTGCTTGTATTACCTACACACATTCGATGTTTCTCTGTCTAGGGCGACACTAAGGCAGTGGCGTTATAATAAAAAGTTTACATACTTCCTATTTATTCGTACTGAAAATTGATGTGACAATGATGTCCGAGTCAACTGTCTGTGATTGGCGACACTAAGCAACTGTCTCACTCCAGTCTTTGGAATGTTTATTTTCCATTACATGTATCTATGTTCTAAGATTTGGTTATGGTCTGGATATCTAGGAGGCCATAAGAAGTTAGATTTGTGCAATTGGTTACACAAAGTAAGACCTCAATCAGTTCTAAAAAGTGTGTTTTTTATGTCAAAATTTGAAAAAATGATTGACAACAAATGAAGAATGCTAGCCAAAGCCAACACAAAATTCTACCTACTGCTATCTAATCTCCGTCATATTAGTTAGGCGGTTTTCATTGGCATTAGAATTAATATTTATCCATCGATTTCCATAGCTTTGGATTCCTTTCTATTTCATTTTCCTACCTCGAAATGAAACTGTACATAGTGTACTATTCAGAACAGCGAAGCGTCTCAAATTCAAAGATATTCGGGCTGTAATGAACCCATAGAGTTTGTCATATGCACCATTACTCAAAGTCAGCAACTTTCAACGAGGCGCAGCCGACTTCACTATCTTACGTATCATCTCAGTTCGTTTGGCGCAGAAAATGCGAAATATTGCGCTTGGTCTGTGCGAAGTTTTGAATAATTCAGCTGCTGAGAAAAAGCGAGGTAAAATTGAAATGTCAAACAAAACCAGGTGTCCATTAATCATTTCGTCCATAGAGAATAATATTCAACGCCATCTATTCGGACGGAAATTTGAAGAGACAGATATAAATATGGCCTTTTCAACTCATTTCACCAGGATGGATTTAGGGGTCGGCATTTCCGGAGTTGAAGAGGTCTGCTGTTGATGCTTTTCAGTGGGGACTTCGAAAAGCCTCATTGTTTGAGTGATAGGATCTGTCTGTCTTATTGAATATATTGAGAAGTCTATATACCGTGAATAATCGGTGCTATTTTCGGCTTTACGATATTATTGCAGATCTACAATCGAGTATAAAAATGCTTATGGTTATGATTCATTTTTGATTCAAGAGCTATCCTGAAATTGCGACTAATCCATAATTGCTTCATTTTGGCTGTTGGTTCTTCTACACTATAAAGGTGAAAACGTTGAAAGGAGATAACTTTAAGGTGTCGATTTTGATCATTTTGTTGTCCATTTGTGGCCTATTTCATCTAGTTTATCACCTATGTCGAGTCTGCAGGAATGTGATGGTATACAGGTTAGAACAATTTCTCTAAATTCCTGAACACCTTGTGCAGGTAATTAGTGACGCAATGATGGGTATTCAAATGAGTTTTGAAGGCGGATCTTTTTTTACATTTTCCTATTCAACTCATGTCGATAGCTCCTTTCTGGAAAAAATACGATTTTTTCATGCAATTTATAACATTAAGACATCAAGAACAATACATACCTACTTTGATCAAGGAACACGGTTATCCTGTTATGTATAGCAGCGTTATGATTAGTGTTTATGTGATTCATCTTGTCAGTTACAGTTCACTGGCCTCAATGTAGCCCCGATCTAAATCCAATTGAACATGTGTGGAACATGTTGGGGAGGCTTACTCGCAACCGACAACCGGAAATCATTCCAGCTCTCAGTACAGCTCTTCTTGAAGAATGGGAAAACGTTCCACAACAGGCAATTGCCAATAGGGGATACTCTTTCTGACGAAAATGATGTATTTTTTATGAAATATCTTTGAAACGTTACATTTTTAAATAACCATTTCAACCGTTTCCAAAAAAAATATTTTACTTACTTAAAAATGAAAAATACAAATAGGTATTTAAAAGTTGAAGCGTTTCGTTTCTCTTGCACAAGTTGGCAACATCGACTGAAATATGCGTTGACAACAAATACACTATCTTGATAAGATAGACAAAGATGACTGTCTATGACTATGAAGTCTGCGACGAACGAGGAAGGTCGTAAAATTTTATGGGATTCTTATAAGGCTCACTAGTGAGTACACGCCTTATGATGACTGCCAATCAACAGCTGTTATTTTATGAACGAGTTCATTTTATTTTCTAGTAGGCGCTGTTGCCAAATCGTAAACTAGAAACGAAGCGATTCAAATTTTAAAACCTCATATTTGAAGAATGATTTTGAATAGTTTTCGCGGTGCATTTGAAAAATTCATGAATGAAACTAATAATTATTCAGTTTAAATTGGCATATGTTCTGATAACCAAAATTGAGGGGAATTTCCCATTGTATTGGAAGCTTACCACGTCGCATGGAAGCAGTGATAAGAGCTCGTGGAGGCAATACTGAATATTAGAATATAAGAATGTGTGTATTTTTCATAATTTTATCTGTATAAGTATTCCCAATGTGTTATCGTTAATGTTATAAATTTCACACTTTCGTTTGAAAAATCGTATTTCCTATTAGGAAAGAAAGGAAGGGATATTGACGTGAATTAAACAAGAAAATGTTAAGCGAAGATCAGGCATCAAAAACTTATTCAAGGACCCATCATTGCGTCACCAATTGCCTCCACAGGGTGTTCAGAAATTTAGAAGGAATTGCAACTTTCAGTTCTACCCTGTATACCATCAAACTCTATTAGAATTCCTGCAGACTCATCACTTGATGAACTAGATGAAACAGGCTACAAATAGACAACATTAGATTGAGCTGCTGTGGTCGATACTTGATCAGTAATTCAAACGAATATTGTTGAAGTCTTGAGTAATTGAAGCATTTGTTAAATATTTCCATTATTTATAAGGCTTTCCATATTTATAGCCTAAAGACGAATTTTTCCCCTCTCGAAAAAAAAGCAGTCCCAGTATTGCAGAAGAGTTGAGATCGGTAAAATCATCGGGAGAAAAGAACTGATGCGATGCTTTCAATAGCCGGGTGACATGAGATATTATCAGCCGCTTCAAATCAACGTTTCAGTCCGATATTCTGAGTGTAAAAAGAAAACATAAACAAAAACTTCCAATAAGCTTTTGAAAGAACGTCGGCTACAGCATGTATAGGGCTTTCATACTGCCTCCAGTGATGCAAAATTACAAATCGACAGATGTCGAATCAAAATTGGAAATGGATCTGTTAATGGAAGTGCCCAGCGATACGGAACGAATCAGAATTGTTCGGGAGGTTCATTCCTTATTTCCTCTGAATGGAAGTGGCAATTCCTCAACCGTAGAACTTGTAATCTTTCAATAAACCCTCGATTCGGTATTTCATGTTGAATCTCGTGATGGATTTGTAGAGTTACATCGAAATTATTCTTCATTTCGAAATCGGCTTACGACCGAATGTAATCTCTTGATATAATACGCTTGAAAGTTAATGAAATCCGAAAGATTACCTATTTCAATGGATTCTAACCAAGACATCAAAGGAGCTTGAAATTCGCTATAAATGGATATGCAGCTATCGAATGTTAGCTTAGAAGAAAAAAATTTGTTTTTTTCAGTCTATTACGTTAAAGAAAAATTAAGTCAAAGAGTTATGACGGAACAAATTTCCTTTTCTTGGAACATCCGGTATAATACTCCATATTACTATTAATCTGAAAGAAAGTAGGTGTTGCACAAAACTCATATATCGATATCGATTGAAATTTATTCTGGGAAGATTCTGCATCTCTTCATAAACTTTTTAGGGTTTTCACTCCCAATCTCTGAAACAAAATCAATTAAAAATGAAATCAACGATTTGCTCCTGCGTAAATTCTTGCCCTAATTTGTCAGGAGCAAATTGACTAGAAAAAATTGTTGCCTGACAATGAACTCAAAATAAATAACGTTGAAATTATAATTCTGTAACGTTTCGGAGTCTATATCAGACTCCTTCATCAGACGAAAAATCTATTTTTTAGAAAATCTTCTGAGTTGTGGTTTTTGTTTGACATTAATTGTCAACACACAGAAACAGAGACTGCAAAGAAACGTTGATTCATTTAATTTTGAAATTACCGGATGACAGTTCCTTCTTTAGTAAATTGATACCCACCATTTTGTAGCAAACTGCTCCAACAGGTCAATTTTGATTTTATGGCAATACTTGCTTTTTGTGCCAGAAATGTATGAATTGAGGATGATTTGGTCATTGGTGGAGTAGTTTTCATTTCAGGATTGAGGTGCTTTAACTCTTTGAATTCGAATTTTCACTTCTTTTATGCTTTTTTATGTCAATGATTCAAATTTTAGAACTGTTTAAAGGTTTTGCGGTAATATGGAAAGAATGCATTTAGGGTAGTTGTTGATGGAGAATGAAAAATTATCATCTGTGCATTTATTCTATTAATTTAGATTTAAGTTGCAGATAATTCATCAAATTTGTTGTAATGACATTTCAAAAACAATGGGATTAAAAAAAACCCAACAAAGAGACTCGGCAATTATACATGAGAAATGAGAAGTATTATTATTTAATATAGAAATCGATTCTGTTTCACCAATTTTTCACAGAATAGTACGATTCATTCTGGTTCCGCCTAAATATAAAAGTATAACCATTTTAAATTTTAATAATGAGCTGTGACACCTCTGAAATCTAAAAAAGAAGTGGCGAATAAAGTGGTATATTTAATACAATGAATGAGTTACCGCGGTTTCGTTTGCGATAAATATTCTCTTTATTTCTATTTCTTTTTGGATAATAATAATGAATTCAGCTTGCAACCACACATATTTGCTCTGGTATTAATCTCTTAAATTTTATTTCAATAAAAATAAAAAAATGATATTTTCTCTGAACTCTCTAACGTTGACAAATACAGAACACAACAAAATTTCCTTCGGAATAACAAACAATCTATGACCCTATAGGAAAGAGTTAATCTTTGCTATGACACTACACATCTGTAATGTGTAGATGACACCACACAAATGATGTTATGCGTGTTTTTTCAACGTAACAAATATTAAGTTCTCTGGATATGGAACAGAGTTGCATTCAAGAAAAAGTAGCTGATTTTTAGAATTTCACGGATATTTTATTTTCAAATAAAAAATCACTTGATAACGGCGCATTATACGAGGAAATATGAATAAAACTTTTTTTCCAAAAATGGTCAAATATTCATTAGTGGCGTTCAATTCTTTTTAACAATCGGATTTTGAATATTACTTATTCTCTGAAGGCAAAATCAACAATATAGTAAAATCTCTATTTTCGAAAGAATTCTATGAAACCACTGACCACAAAAATGTCCATAAATAAATCTCTATCTCTATGACACCAAATAAAACAAATCATATAATTCATGTTACACTCGATTTGAATAAATATCGGGTAGAACTTCTATAATCAATTTTAATAAAACTCATAAAAAGTTCTGAAATTGAGGATAATTATTTTGTAAACAAATTCGAAATCTTTTTCTAACAGAATCTACTTCAATCAAAAGCATAACGCGGGAAATGTCTCTGATTGCGTTCCTGACGCTCTGCTCTAAATCAATTCATGACTGCAGAAAATTTTACTTCTAACATATCCCCATACGAAAAAATTCAGACGATTGAGGTCTGGTGATCTTGCTGGCCAGCCAGTAGGACCATTCGTTTCCATCCACTGTGGCCTGTATCTATGGCAAAGCTTTTTTTTTTTTGGAAATAATCTGGAGCAAAGGATTTATGAAAATTCATCTCATTCTATGACTTTTGTTACTACAATGTAGGAATTAAAGTGTTCTATGTCCACTTCACTCTTAGAATAATGTATGTGAGAATCAATAATAAGTGATTATTTCACTTTTATATATAATAACGAAGTTGGTTTTTTTTCCATCCTTAGCACAAGAGATTTAAAAAAACTGAATATAGTGTGATATTCCTATGCAAAAAGTGCCTGTAAATTTTTTTTATCGTTTTTAGATATTTTCGAAATCGACAAAATGAGAACATTTGATTATAACTCCAAGACAAATGAAGAGTGGGTTGATGTGGCCGATACTTGATGAAAATCCAGAAATAAACACATTATACGATTTTCACAAAAATGAGTTTTCGAACCACTACACGTGTTTCGCTATCACAATAAAACGATACAAAGGATTAGATAAAGATAAACTCCTTTTAACGTTTTTCCCTATCTAGTCTAAAAGTACAAGAAACAGCCAAAATAAAGCAATTTGGGATACCCTGTATATTACAGTGCAGTGTTCTCACTCTACCTCTTATCCCAAAATGTTTTTTATTTTTTTGTTGTTTTAATTTTGATGATATTTGAAGCCGATATAAAGAATATTTATGGAATATCACATCGGGTATCATCCTGAATTTCCTGAATTGATATCGAAATAAGTATTCGTCAATTATTATGATATGAACATGTTGAAGCTTCACTCTGTACAGTAACAGCCGGAACGATTGGAAAATCACTTTGATTTGATTCGTTCATGCTATCGCGAAATGAAGGCAATCGTGCCAAATCGACGGAAAAAATTATATGTTCCGAGAGGTACGGAATCAGGAACTCGTTATCTTTGATCTATCGATATCTGAAGGCGACCCTCCTCTGGACACGGAAACGTATCGTGCGTAGGTGGCTGGGAGTTTCTAATTAAAGAGCTTTTTATTCGGCGTTGAATATTGTGGGTGTTTGCAAGATATCACAAATTAGTTTCGATTTTTAGGTTCGTACAATTAACCGTTAGTTTTCGAAGACTGCCTATTGCAGGAGACGAAGGATTCGTGATATTGTAATTCAACTCTTCTTTTTCGAGATAAATCACCATGCTTCAGATATCGGAACTCTTCTTTTCCTCTTCTTCATCTTCTTTAGCCTCCAGATATCCACTTCTAGACGTAGGTCTCTTCCAGAGACTTTTATGTCAACCTCTTCTTTTCCTATGAAACTATATTTGTTTCGAATATGAACAATTATCAAGGATAGCTTGATTGGGATTTGTGTTTCCCTGATGACGTCAAATGGGGCAGAAACCACTGTCAGCCTCTACTCATCCTCGTTGTAATGGTCTTCTGTTGACACCCCGAGTGATTGTGTCTCGCTAGTTCAATTAAGATCGTAGCATTTCTTGATTTTTATATGGATGGATGTTATGTATCTGAATTAATCTAGATCATTATTTCGAATCGTTCCACTCCACATTATCTTCCAAAATCATCATTCATGAAAAACTCCCTCTTTCTTCATCTTTAGATACAGGGTGTCCAGGAAAGAATCCAACAAACGGAATTCATAATCTGAGGCCATCAAGATAGTCTCATATCGAGAGGTTTAATTACTTGAGGGCTTCTTTTAGTATATACATGGTGATAATCAACTGTTGAATGAAATTAAATTTCGAGGATTCAATTCAACAGACTGGTTTAAAAATTTGAAGTTGTGTTTCCCTTTCCTTCCGCCTTCATTCGACGTTTTTGCAATTGAAAAATTACATTTTCTACATAGGTACCTCAATCTATCAGATCAACCTGTCCTGTATTTTAACACTACAGCATTTTTTCATCATAACGACCACAAAAAAGCAACTGAATTATAGAAACCAAAAAATTTGCTTGGCATGACCATACAGGGTGAATAATGATTTTTTTTGCAAATAAGAACATGTTCATTTCGTTTTTTCTATTGGCTCGGCTGATTTTTCAATCTGTAATCTGTGAAATATCACTCTTCACTATATCCATTTCGTAGAAGTTGGCAAAAATGAAATGAATACAAAAATTGAAAAAGAACTAATGACAATATGATACGAAAAAAAAATTGTAGGATATATAGACAACCTCTTATCAACAAATCAAGATATAGCCAACTTTTCAAACTGAATATAGTTTTTCATCACGACTTAGGGAAGTTCACTCAGAGACACTTGCTGTTTTATAAAAAATGTCGAGGAAATACCATGCCTGATCTACACTTCCCTGAGCTCTAATGAAGAACTATGTTCAGTTCGAAACGCTGGAAAGTTTTTTTTTACCATTCTGTTATTATTATTTCCTTTTCATGTTTTCCATTTATTTGTTCCTAGAAAAAAAGAATATTGGCAAACACAATTTCTGATAAATAAATGAAGGATATAGTGATGAGTGATAATTCCCACAATACAGTGAAAAGCCAATGAAGCATATACATAGAGACATGGCCTGTGCCTTCCCTTTCTACCTTTGCATGAAATACTTTCAAAAAAAGTGACATAGAGAAACTGAATATCGGGGAATTTTGATTGGTCCACACTCACCTCTATGTCAACAGAAAAGAGACAGGTATTGTCCCGACGATCAGTTCTCTCTTTCTACAAAATAGCCAATTTTATGCTGGCATTGCGCAGTCAATATTTTTGCGAATAATGTGTAATGAATATTACTCATCATGTATGATCATGCCAAGCAAAGGTTTTGGATTGTATAGTTGAATAGCTTTTTTCTCAATTTTGATTGGTCCACACTGACTTCTATGTCAACAGAAAAGTGATAGGTATTGGCCCGACGATCATTTCTCTCTTTCTATAAAATAGCCAATTTCATGCTGGCATTGCTCAGTCAATGTCTCTATGTCTATGCAATCATCAATTGAAAATATAAGGAAAATTTTTTTTATTCGCAAAAAAATCATTACTCATCATGTATGATCGTGCCAAGCAAAGATTTTGGATAGTACAGTTGAGTAGCTTTTCTATAGTCCTAAAATAATAGGGTATATAGTAGAATAAACAAGGGAGACGACAATTCAAAGAATTGTCGTTCCATTATTGCGAGCTAGTCATGAATTTGCGAAGGAATTCCCAGACGGGATCGAACATTTAAACACAAACTGTAGACCGGTTTCGCGATTTTTGACCCTCATCAGTGCAGTGCAGTGTTAAACATTTAAACCGCAGGGTGCATGGGGTCACTAAGCGAAACCGAAGCGTCGCTTTGAGGAATATTTTCAATTTTCATCACGATGCGCCACCTGTCCCACTAAGACTGAAAACCTCACTTATTCTGCAGAATCCTACACCCATCCATGACTCCCAGACATAACTACTACTTGCAGTCAATAAAAGTACAACTATTCGTTAAGAGACTTTTATCTGATTGAAGATTGTTCTTCATATACTCAAAAAAATAATTAAACAATTTAGAGCCCATATCACACACTAACCTCAGACAATGAATTGAAATCTTCAGAATGATTTCATTGAAATTTTCTGTAGACTTATTAAAGTTTTATTCCTAATAGCTGAAACATGAAAAATAACAAGCACGAATTATTTGTGAAATAATTATAATTGATTATCTGAAAAAGAATAATTCCGATGAATGCTTCGAAAAGTTTCATTATTTATTACTCATATAGTTCCAATAATATTTGTTTGGCAATATATTTCATCCTCGGAATGAAATAATTGCTGTTCTACTTTTCCCAACGACTACCCAGTATATAAACTCAGAACAACTCCTAATCCCTCTTCCCCTTTGAATGATTACAAATTAAGCTCCTTGTCGTTGTAGGTATACATCGAGGTCGAGAACGAAAACGACAACCTGCCCCTGAGCGAGGAGCCGGTCTACTACCCTTCGATCCTGGAGGACAGCCCCGCGGGCACCACTGTGATTCAGGTCCGCGCTACCGACCGTGACAAGGACCCCAACCAGAGAATCAGCTACAAGATCACGTCCGGCAACCCCGAGGGTTTCTTCGCCATCGATTCCGACACAGGTAGGTGACGATGTATTCCCAGCTGATAATTGATTTGTTAAACTAATGCGGGAAAGGAGCGGCTGTCCTATTTCGGCTAAATTAAATGGATTTCAGCAACTCGACGGTATATTGATGTATGGGTTTGGACTTCGGGCTATTCCCTATGGAACAAAGATCTCAGCATCAAGAAGAAGAACAAATATTATATTTTTGGTAAAACATAAATAGTATAGCAAGGAGTAAATGATTAAAATTTGGAGAAAAAAACGAAGGGTTTACAATTTTTTTATTAAATTTGTTAATAATGTGTTTGTCGAGCGCCGATATCTGTATAGATAACCGCGTTGAGGGTGTATACCCCTCAACACTTCTTGGCATTGATGCAAGAAGATGGTCTGTTTCTTCTTGAGGGATACTATCCCAACCTACCTGTACTTCATGTCTCAGAGCCGCCAAAGTCCGTGGGGGCTGGGGTAAGTTTCCAAGCCTTCTATCCATGATGTCCCAAACATGCTCTATGGGCGAAAGATCGAGGGATCTGGGCCGTCATGGCAAAATATTCACCTGAGTAGCTTCAGAAAAGTTCAAACTAAATCTGGCAACATGAGGTCGAGCATTATCTTGCTGAAATATTGGATTCTCGAGCCGGTTAAGGTAAGGGAGAACATATGGCTCCACTATTTCTTGAAGGTAACGCAGCGCTGTCATGTTACCTAGAATAAAGATTAAAAGTGACCTACTTCCATGTGCAATAGTACCCCATAACATAACACTTACTGTCCGGTGTACATGACGCTCAACATCAAAATGAGGTTCACGTCTTTCTCCTCGACGTCGTCTTACCCTTCTTCGGCCATCATGTGCACCCAAGGAGAATCGAGATGAGAGACCTGATGCCATTCCATATTCCAATGTTGTCGTTCTGTGCACCACTGTAATCGTTGCCGTTTTTCTTCAACCGTAAGAGGTAACACAAAATGGGGTCGTTAATGCTGCAGACCAAAAGATCTTATACGGCGGTAAATAGGATGGCCTTGTTCTCCTAAACACTCATTTGCCAAAAATCGATTTCAAGCGAATAACCTGTAATAACCGCGGTTATTGCTGGTTTTGCCCTTGGTTATGGCCCTTCACAACTTCTAACCTCACTTCAATAACCAGAAGTTTAATCCAGCTCTCGAGTATGCTTATCTCCGGTTCAAAATGATGACGTTAAAGGGCTAGTTCATGACGTCACGAATTATAACCAATAATGACCAAAAGCGCTTGAATGCAGTTGGTTATTGTTGGTAAGTACCAATGATGACCTGGTTATTCGCTTGAAATCGATTAAAGATCGAGTTGTCGCAAATCAGTCTGTAATGGCAATAAGTCTTAGACGCCGATCTTGAACTTCATTTGTGCCCCTTCGACGTCTGGTGCCTACTCTTCTTCGATTTTGGGCATTATCAAACCACGCTTGACAACATCTCATAACAGTAGTTGGATTTCTGTTCGTACGCTTAGCGATTTCTCGAAATGACAATTCCGTCTCCCGTAGACCAATATTTCGACCTCTTCCGAATTCACTTAGCTGGCGATAAATTCTGCGTGTACGTACTCTTTGCATTTTAACAACAATTAAACATCGACTTTGGATCTCATCGAATAGATGGTTTGTTGTAATATTTAAGAAATTTGCAAAAAACAACTAGAATATTTAAGTAACAAAAAATGTTTATTTTGAAAAACCTTCAAAATTTTTTTTTCCAAATTTTAGTCATTTACTCCTTGCTATACTATCTATGTTTTACCGAAAAAAATTTTAAATTTAAACAGCTCTTTCTGGGTGCGAAATTTTTCCGACTTTTCTCTGTTGAAATCTTCTACAAAGTATGAGGAAGGTTTCAAAGAAAGAATGAAATAAATTTTTTCAGCCATTTTTAAGTGATCCGATGACAATGCAAAATAGGATTCTACTTTTATCTATTATTTTATTATTATTTCCATGGGAAATATTCAAATACGACAAAATCAAACTTAAAACAGATTATACGAAAATTGAAAACGATTAGGTACTGAAATAGATCATAATACGACCCTAGATCATTTTATATCTGAATCATCCCAAAGCAATAGAAAAAACTTATCTCGTAATGACTGCCTAAACCATATGGTATCGTTTAGGATATTTGTAAGTTCGATTTTTACGTGGGAATGAAAATGGAAACTTAGGAAGCCGGATTTTTCTCATTATTTATAAATCGAACGAATATATGAAATGGCTCATTTCGATACCAACTGTAATTTCACATAACCATAACATTTGACACTTAACGGGAACGCAGTCATTTCTGTGTACTCTGTGGTTTCTGTTGTTTCTGTACTTCTTTCTGCTCGATCTGTCTACCTTTTTTGATTTCTAATAATAATACATATTTATATTTATATTTGCACTTTCATTTTTTGATTTAAAATTTTCAACATGTAGGTTATTTAAGAATTCTTTTTACTATTCGACTGTTAATGTCTGATGATCTCCTGTTTTGTTTTCATACTGGTGTTTTCTCTTTCCCTGTATTTTTCTGTTGTGATCTTCTGTTATTTGATGACTGTTCTCATACATCTTTATATTTGTCTGCAGATGTCTGAAGATGACCCATTCATGTTGGTTAATATGCAGCACTCCCGTAAAATTTTCCAATACTTGTTGAAGTTCAGAGATTTGAATATGTATTTCATACATCCCGAATCGTTCAGCCTTCACAAATCCATTTAATAGAAATATTCGTTCAAAAAGTCAATTGAACTGAAAATAAACATCCCCATTCTATTTGAATAATGGATCAGTAATAAATGAACAAATAGCATTATTTCATTGAAAATAGGATTGATCCAGCAAATTACTCTTGAACAAAACACGGCCGCGAGCCAAACGCCATTCGGATGCGACGAATTGGAACAAAGCCTGGAGATATTCGATTCAATGGTCGCATAATCACCGTTATCAAAATTGAATTATACTGAGCCATTGAATGTAAAATTCCTGTGACGCACTGACCAAGAGGTCGTTAAGGACACGTTTAGTAGTTAGAGGAGCGGGACATGAATATTACATTGGTTTTTTAAGGGTTCGATGCTTCAGGGCCGAAATTAATCCATCATAGCTACATGTTTTTTTTGTTATGACCATATGACGAGCACATTAATCACAAAATGAGCTTCATTTATTTGCAGAGAACTGAGGAAATATATTCTGCCAGACTATAAGTTAGGGTAGGCGTGCTTGAAAGCGAAAAGATAAAGGTAGCTTTCGATTTTTCCTTACAAAAGTCGTTAATGAAACTGTTCCCTAGAGACTTCTATGGCTCTACGCTGAGCAAATTATTATAGAGACACAAATGATAAACTAAAATTTTGTAGAACTCGAAAAGTTGTACTAAGAGGTCCAGGATACTTTGGAGGATAAGCCACAAATACCATTTTCAACATGAAAAATTGGATTCGAAATAATTTTCCAGTCCGAGAGCGCTTTTTACTAAAAGTATTTGAATTAATGACAATTAGTGTCTTTATCTTCGATATTCATTCCTGATGCAAAAAGAGCAGATTTGAAAATTTGAGAAAGCGCACGTTTTCGTATTACACACACACTCACCCAAAATATGGTCCTTATGACACTCAATGGCTAAATTCTTTTTTTGGTTCATATGTGCAATAATGGGGTACTAAAACTCATCTAGTGTTGAGTAAAATCAATTATATGGATAGTCATGAGTTTAGCATGCGTTAAGAAGCCGTAAGTAGTCCTCCTGGCAAAATTACTGTGTTGATTAAGTGATGTTTGAACTCAACAATAAGTTGCTAACCGTCTTCGGGTTTCGTAGTCGAGTAGCTTGGAATCACTATCGAACTAGAACCGGCGCACAAGATCAGCTGATATGGTTTACTGCACGACCAAATCTCTTCTTGCCATCATCTAGAATTAATATCTCATTCCGGCAAGCCACTAGTGGGATAGTTTCTGGTTGGACTATGCGGAATAGGTTGCACAGCTTCAAGAAGATACGCCAAGCTCTAGCGATTAAGTATAGAGCAACGGCGTATAAGATATTGGTGGGTTTCCGAACGTGATAACTGCCACGTTGAGTCCAGATTTCGTCCGTACGAGTCTGATAGGCGAATGTTGTTGTGGCGAGAATGGGGTCAACGGTCTTTTCGGGGGTGGCTCAGTATGAGTGTGGGAATGCATTTTTTAATTTGCGCACAGATCTCATTATACACATAAAAACAACCATGACAAAGGGAAGCCCCGAAAGAAACTCAATGGAATAGGCAAGAACAACAAGGTTTCTTTAGTCGGGATTCCAGGTCACTCTGGAATCAAAGGAATCGAGAAGGCCAATACACTCGCCAGAAAGAGAACACAAACGCCACTTACTGGCCCAGAGCCTTTCTGTGATATAGGAAAAGGCACCTATAAGAAAGCGTTTCTGGAGAAGGAAGAAACATTTAGAGGAATCTTCTAGGAATGAATAATTCCTCTGGAACTGCAAGATCCAATATGTATTTGGATCTGAGTGAGAATAAGTTACGTCTCCTCACAGGACATTGTCGCATTAAAATGCATATGATGAGAATGGGCTCATCAGAAACTGACGAGTGTAGATTCTGTGGGAAAGAGGAGGAGATTCCTGTTCACCTGGTAATACAGGGTAACAATTTGGAAACTTGCCAGTCCAATTATGTTACGACATGAATGATTTCAGAGAAAATGCTGGAACAGGTCAATTTCTTAGGGGGACATATTTTGAGCAGAATTGTAAGCCGAAATCTCCTCAACCCTAGGTGTAGGAGCTATCACCCCTAAATTATCAATAGGGAATAGGGGGTTAGCTATACCTCAAATAAAAGATCACTTGACCCCCTACATGAATAATATGGTTTGCAAAATTTTTATTGAGTCCTTGAAGAAGTTATAGGGGCTGCAATTTGAAAACTTGCCAGACGAATTATCTCTCGACAAGGATGTTTTCAGAGAAAATGCCGGAACAGGTCAATTTTTATTCGAAGGGGGACATATTTCTAGCATAATTGTAAGCCAAAATCTCCTCAATCTTAGGTGTAGGGGTTGTCACTACTATATTCCTAATAGGGAATAAAGGGAGAGCTATACCTCAATTGGAAGACAATGGTATCATGTAGAGGGACATGTCTTCCAATTGAGGTTAAGCTCACCCTCTATTCCCTATGAAGAATTTAGGGGTGATAGCCCCTACAGCTAGGTTTGAGGAGATTTCGGCTCACAATTTTGCTCAAAATAGGTCCCCCTCCCTTTAAAAATTGACCTGTTTCGGCTTTTTCTTCGAAAACATCCTTGTCGAGACATAGCCTGGCAAGTTTTCAAATTGTCACCTCCTGTAACTTCTCCAAGGAATCAATAAAAATTTGCAAACCATAGTAATCATGTAGAGCGACGAGTGTTCTTTCAATTGAAGTAAATCTCACCCCCTATTCTCTATTAAGAATTTAGGGGTGATAGCCCCTACATCTAGGTTTGCGGAAATTTCGACTTACAATTCTGGTCAAAATGTATCCCCCTCCGAATAAATAATGACCTGTTCCGGCATTTTCTCTGAAAACATCCTTGTCGAGACATAATTGTCCTAGCAAGTTTTCAAATTGTCACCCTGTATAATGCCTTGCTATTGCAAACCTGCGCAAGGTATTTCTCGGACGAGAAAATTGTTGGAGGAATAAAGACTCAGCCTTGTTGAAGCCCTCTCAAATACTGGAGTTCATTGGAAAGCTAGAGCTAGAGGGCGAGCTGTAGAGGGCCCAGTTGTAAGAACAGCTCTGATTGGGGGTACAATAGATCTTGAAGTCGCATTGAAATGTAACTCCTTTACCAAACTATAAACTATTATAAGTCTGCAATGTGTAGGTAGCAAATAACTGAAATAATGAATGAGTAAAAAGTATGATTTGAATTTCATCAAGTAGGTAACCTGTCAGGTATAACTGAGGAGTTTCTTATGCATCCTTCACGAGGAGCGGAAGATAGTTGAGCTTATCAAAATGCAACCCTAAATGTTTGTGCCAGAAATGTTTATACTCTTTGTTGCTCAGGATTATTTGGTCATGGATGGGTTTTCATTCAACCCTTTTTCATTACAGGGCGATGAAATGGTGAATTTATTGAATTCGAATTTGGAATTTTTATGTCTTTTAAAGGGTATATGAGAAAACCTTATTCATTATCAAACCACCCTCCTCAGCAATTGAAGGTTCATTGATTTCTACCACATATGGTTACTCTTGCCCTTATAAAACATTCAATGACCCATCCTCATAGAGAGGTTATGACAAAAAGATTAATTTCAATTATGCATGTATGAAATAAAAATTGAACTGTTCGAGCATTTTTCTGCACAATAGCGAAGGAATAAATCTTGTGCATTACTTTCTACTCACACTCTATGATGAATAATTCGAGTCATTCCCCCTTTTACTTTTCACATCCGTCGACCTCCCTCGCAAAATATGATGGATCAGGATATAACGCCAAATCTCGTTCGATGAACCTGGTGCGCTTCATCACCTGAAACGGGAGAGCTCGTGGAGCTCGGAACCGAACCAAGTGTCAGACCTAATTTATTACATATCGATTCCGTAGAATGAGAAATAAAAATGAACAAAGAACTTTACGGTTACATCCTGCCGTGTCTTTTCATTTGGACCTCGATATCTAACAATACGACGCTTCAGATGGATATTATTTAATTTTGTTCGCTTCAGCTGAGATTATCCGGTTGGCAATCGGGAAAAAGAGAGAGGGAGTTTCATCTTGATGATGACATATTGAGTTTGAGGGCTTTGTCGAGAAACTCATATGATGTCATAGGGTTGTATAAATGAGAGAAAACGTGCGTATTCATAATACGGAGCGGCAGGGTTCAATTTTGGCGTTCTTTACCCATCTATTTGGATCAGCCAGCGGCGGCTGCTACAAGGAGGCAAATTCCTTATGAATCTCTCCCCACAAAACGTATGGCGAAAATTTTCTGATCTGTCTCGAATAGTAGATGAGTTTAATTGAACTGAAAAGAGCATTCTGCTAAGAAATACATAGTAGCCTGACTCGCAAGATAGTCGGCTAGAAATTCCCATAGTACCTTACGTGGCATATACAGAGTATCCCGTTGAAAAAAGGAAATATTCACTTTCTCTTTGCTCGTGGTTTTTGTTGGGTTGCCTCTTTTATGTGTTTAACTGTTATACATATGTTCTTTTAGGAAAAACTGGGGTATTCAAGGTTGTTTTTATTTTCCTTTTACTTCGTCAAGTTCTTGCCCTCTTACATCGAATCATTGTAGTAGGCTGAAGATGGTGGCATAAAAAAACGTGCCTTTTTTTCCATTCGACCGTGTAAGTTCGATTTGAATTGACAACAGAATGCAAAAAAAAAAGAAATGAAGGAAATATCGGTGCATCAGATATGCCGAGAACACTTTTGGCTCCTTCGCAACTGGATCAAATCATACGTTCCTACATATGTATATTCATACGGCAATATATCACTGAGGGTTACAACAGTAATTCTTTTCTAATCAGGCAGGTACCAATAATTTCATATTACCTTGGGAATTCCACCGAACCTGTATCTAACTGAAAACAATCAACAGGGGAGAACTTGACAATTCTGTCATTTAATAAATTACCAGAAAATTCCAAAGGTATTATTTTCAAACTTTCCAATGGTGAGACCTTTACTTGCATACTTGCCTTATGCAAAACTCTGAAATTTCCATCGAAGTCGCGATTTTAAATGCTCCGACTTGTTATTGAGAAAAGGTCTTCTTTGTTATATTATTCTAGATTCAAAAGACCCTCCAATCTAAGTTTTAAGACATGTACCAAATATCAAATGACGCCTGATGAATTGTTTCGATATATTTAATTTTTTGTTTTTCAAAATTCTACCTGAAGAATCATCAGTTTCAAAGGTCAAAGATGTCCTCGGAGATATCTAGACAACTGGCTTCCCTAGAACAACCGGTTAACAATCTGGAGTAGCTTTTCAATGCTTTACTGAATATTTGGACCAATTCGTCAAAAAATTCTGTCGGAGTGGGTGTTAATTTTGAATCCCATGGCACTTATTTCAAAACTCTCTATTCACAGAATAATTCGAAGCCAACTGCGATGTTAGAGTCATTCATGAAGGTACTCTATTTTTCGTCATATAAGATACAGCAGAGGCTAACAGTATGACGAAAAGATCAAATCTTGAGGAATGATATTGATCGGGTTAGCAGTCAGTATTAGGTGTTTACTTTCTCTTTATTGTTTAGGCCTAGCTTTCGGAAAACCTCGTTTCCATCTTCAGGGCCACTAAAATGTGCATGGTAATAAAAACAAGAAACATACAATATGACAACAGAGACTTACATCAATGCTCATTACAATCCAACAGTCGATATTTCACACACTGGAGATCAAATCTTGTAATGCAGAATTCGATCGAGAATCAGCGGTTGATTGACGGATCCATATATTGCAATTTTCATTCCATTGCCCTTTTATGAGCATTCACAATTTCCTTTTTGCTTCAAACTATCATATAGTCACGTCCATTTAATAATTTTCAATTGCCTCTCCATAAATACTGGGTGTCTGTAAACAAATACGACTCAGGGAGATGATTCCCTGAGCACCTGATAAGCAGGTGTAGTTCCTAAACAATACATTTTTTTCGAAATCGACCTACCTTCCAAGATAAAGCCTTTGGAAGGCGATGACGTTTTTAATTTTTTTAGGGGTTCTAAAAAACACTGAGCCAATAAACTATACATAATATGAAGCACTAAGTAGGTGTTACACAATTTTTTTAGATTTTATAACTTTATTATTAGGGGTTGAAAATATCATTCCCTTATGATTTTTCTTCGAATATTGTTTTCGTGGGATAGATTTTCGAAAAATAATAAATAAAATTCTCTTGTGCTTTCCCTTTCAATTCTGAAGGAAAAAAGTCTCTTGCAAAATTTCGATATAGCCGACACATTTCTCGGAATAAATAAAAACTTACAAGCAGTTCTGATCACTGTTCATTATGTTTCATCGTATGTGTTCCAAAGAATGACTACCTCCCGCTAAAATACATGCATCAACTCTCTGCCTCATAGAAGTTCGTATACTGCTTGTAAGTTTTATTCTCGGTTTTATTTATTCTGAGAGAACTATCGACTGTATCGAAATTTTGCAGGAGACTTTTTTTCTCCAGAATTGACTGGAAAACCATGAGAGAATTTCATTTTTCGAAAATCTATTCCACGAAAACAATTTTTGAAGGAAAATCAATTGTTATTTTCAACCCCTACTAATAAAGTTATGAAATCTAAAAAGTTGTGTGAGTAATATCTACTCAGTGCTTCATATTATGTATAGTTTCATGACTCAGTGATTCTTAGAACCCGGCGTAAAAAAAATTGAAAACTGTCAACTCGTCATCGCCTTCCAAAGGCAGTATCTTGGAAGGGAGGTAGATTTCGAAAAAAATTAATAGGAAGTACCCCTGCTTATTTTCATCGAGGAACAATCTCCCGTAGTCTTTCGCATTTGTTTACAGACACCCTGTATATTCAGGAATTCAAAACATTCGGCGATTCAATTCTGAAAATCGATTGACTGTGAATGTGTTAATCGGAAAATCAAAGTTCAATACTACCAAATGTTGGTATTGTTTCGAACTCACCAGTAGGTAGGTACCCTATTTATCTGCCGCACTCTTGGATATTGGAAGCACCTACCTATTCCAAGACAAAATATATAACGTTCAGCCAATTACCATACGGAATTCCTCTCGGTACCTACGTAGATTACCTGATCACGGTGCTCCTCGCAATGAACTTGTGTTATTATGTTATAGACAATTAAAGGTCTGAATTTAAATGAAACCCCACACAAGTTCCACATAACTATCTGTAGATTCGTGCAATAACAGTAAATTTCAACTGTAATTACGAGCGATATAAGATTTCTCTGTTAGGGTGCAGGGACGAGAAGACTTATTCTTGAGAATTTCTTAGGTCTCTGGATATCGATAAGACTTTTACCCTTTCCTTTTTTCTAACATCTCTAGGAGAAATGTGTTCTTGTTGTTCTCTATGTTCTATTCACGTAGCGATTCACGATGGATAGTATACAGGCTGTTTCTAAATTGATGCGGAAAAATTTGAGCGTTGTTTTCATCATTGATTTTTTAAGCTGAATTTGAGGAAGGCCTTCCATTCAACTTTATGTTCAAAACCCTTTCCTCTCAAAACTACAGCCCTTCAAGTTAGGGCAAAATAATCGATTTTATCTAAGTATAAAAAGTTTTTGAATGATAAAGTTCACAAATAAATGATGCTAATGAAATGACAGTATCCTATGATATTTTCAACCAAGAAATGTCATAACAAGAGGGTAAGGAAAAAAAAGTTATACAAAATGATGAACAAACTACATGATATTAAATGAAGTCAATTATTTTTCCTCACTTCAAAGATTTGTAAATTAGAGGGGAAGAGGTGTTGAACAAAAAGTTATATGAAAGAACCTCGTGATTTGGCTGAGAAATTGTTATTGTCGTGATATTTTTTCTGTCCGCAAGGTATCGCTTGCGACTGGGACAAAAAACGCCTGACAAACCAAGTCAGACAACCCTTCATAGTCACTGCAGAATTACTACGTTCATCACGTACAGAGACAAACACACATTTTCACATACGTTTATGGATAGGAGAATACACTGATAACACCGCAGCATGTCAAAAGTGGCCGCAAGTAATTTTAATTAAATTAATGTTAATCAATATTCCAAGAGAAATTTCGTTCGTTCCGTTTTGAAATAAGATATCATCCACATCATAGCAATGCATGTAAAGAATACTAAAATCCATAGCTGCCTTAGCACACTCGGCCGTAACTACCTCGCAGCCAAAAAAAATGAAAAAATGTCGAAAAATGATTGGGAAAACAAGTTTTATATACACTAAATTTCAACTTTTTTTTCTCATAAAAAACCATCTAAATTGAAGAAAAGACCAGACTAAATTGAAAAAAGAGGCTTTACTTACAAAATTGAAAGCATAAATTAAGAACTAGTAAATGCCGTTTTTGAATGGAGATCCTTGAGGTATCATTTCCCTTAAGTTTGTAAGAATACGGTATTTCGTTTTTCAGTTCAATTTCTTTTTCCTATTTTATTGTCAATTCTCAACCCCCCAATTAGGTCGATTAGTTGATTAGTCATGAGAGAATCTTCATAAAATGGTACTCTCTTTTTGTGCCAAGTTTAATCGAGTCACCTGCAGTAGTTTTTGGAAAAACAAATATTAGCTGAAAGCAGATGAAAGGTATTTTCTATCGATGCTTCAAAAAATAGAATTTCAGGAGAAGTTATGATTTTTTCATAACACACACCGAAGTTTTATTGCTGTAAATATTAAGAATTCATGGCGAATGATGCTATATTCTCTCGAATCGTACCAATGTGAAAATTATATCTCACAAATTGTAAAGTGCACGCTATGCTTAACCGAGGTGCTATCTTCAAGAGGATCTCTCTCATTGAATTATAGCACAAGCACGTTATCCCCAGTAAATACTACCAACAACGGTCTAGTCATAAATGTTCGTTCAACATTTTCCACGATGAAAATGAGTGGGGGATCGTCTGGCAACTCTTTCATTAAGCCATTAACTTGCAAAAAGAAGAATATTGAGCATGCCTCCCAATCCATAACGGTAATGGTGAGAGCATGCCGATAAAACCTATCATAATCGTTGATCTACGAGTTAGTCCGAAGAAGCAGTTAGCTGTTTATCTCTGAATTCCTAGGTGGATCAATGCCTATCGAATTAATCTAATGGTTTTTTTTTTCGAATCATCTACAAATCAAAGACACGATGAAATGCTGTACAGGATGCCCCACGAGGTTTTGTCAGTATATTTCACGAAAAATATTTGAACTTCGATATTGAATTCTAGCAGTTATAAACTGTTGTAGTATGACACATTCTAAGCAAGCAGTCAGTAGTTCAGATATAAATATTCATTGCTGAGCCACCCATTCCTCAATGGATAAATAAAACGAAATTGCTCCAGACCGAGTTGGAAAATTATTCCTCTGAACGTTCCATTTCCACAATAATTTTCCTTTTGAAACATTCGAAGCTCACCTACCCCCATTACCCATCAACAGAAAATATCTTCTTCATAAATCCTCTTTCAAAACCTTCGAATTGAACAATGTGTTGACCAAGAAGTATCCCCGATAAATTTTGCATTCAAAATTCCACCATATTTCACGCCCTAAAGAGCTATTACAACATGGCTACTGGGTAATAAAAGTCTCTAATGGTCCGGCGGGTTGTCCAATAAAACGGGGGCGCATCAGGGTAATCAGACTGCAGCAATATCTGACAAATATATTTATGCCCTCGTAAAGGAAATCTAACGTTTGGAACGGATTCGTCTCTTTAAAGGATAGCTACCAACAAGTATTATGTAAAATTGGCCCGAAAATTAAAAACTCTTCATGTATACTATAACTATGAACTAGAGAATTTTGATACGCATAGAAAATACCATGAGTGAGGGAACTTTGCTGAATCTGGTTTGTGTCCACAAGGAAAGTAGTGATGTTGACGAGGGGTCAAGAGGTTTTGGATTGTATTCTAAGAATGGCACAGTCTTTAGTCTATCAATAGCGTAGGGGCTCGTTATGAAATTTGTTATCTGGCAATCTGAAAATAGAGTACAGATTTCGTTTCGTGGCTGCAATTGGACCAGGAAGAAGGCTGGAAGTAATAGCTATCAGTGGCAATCTCTAGATTATATTATGTATTTTGAAATGGGAAATCACCGTGTATATCTTGCAACTTTTTCCGTAATCGTTAAATTTCCCTACATCCATTTATCAACTTCAATGCTCAACAATTGATGGTGTGTTTGCTCGAAGAGTAGAATGCTCGAGACAAACTCGTGGTAGACATGTAGACTAACCAAATCCAGCTTCCAATTGTATCCATTCATTGCTGCGTCCCGTTACCGAGAATAAATCTACAAAAAGACTCAAAAACAAAATTATCGGTGCGATCATACTTATAATTTCTTAGAGCTACTTGCGACTGCGTCCCCTCCTGTGACTGAAGAGACCCAAATGTGACCTACAGATTCTTCCATACTCCGGGCATGGATAGTCACCAACCAGATCTGGCCGCTGCTATATTCTTCTCGAGTCACCATCATATCATCTGTGGACCAAAGACGTCCACTGTGATCTGTCTAACGCTAATCGTTCACAGTTAGGATTGGCATCAACTGATTTTAGGGATTGATGCAGTATATCCTTAGACCGCCTATACTGGCTTCCTGGTTTCCGGGCTACCTCTGTCAATTCGCCATACAGAGCTATTTTCGGGAGTCTTGTGACGTGCATCCTCAGAATGTGGCATCTCCATCTGAGTCGGGCCCTCGTTACTTACTCAATTGTTGTACAACTCGCGCGCTTCAAGACTTCCGCAATTGTATACAGAATTCTAAGGAATTTCTGTGTCATTGTAAGAAAAATTGGATATAGGTGAATTTGGCTTAACTATGTTTCTATTTCTTAGCTTCATAGACGAATAATGCATGTATCCCTTTCATTATCCAAACCGTATTTCAAGTGTTGAGGTGTTACTATTTTATTGATAAATATGCCGTATCTATTTGAAATAATCTGCTCCAATAGAGTTAGGGATATCGTATTCAATCGTCTTTAAAATTATGTAATATTCGAGAGAATCGCTGTAAAATCATTTAAAACTCAATAACAACTTAAATCGATCCAATAAAAATCAGTATTAGACATTTCGTCAATCCGGTCGCCTTTTCTCTGAAGTTTGGTTCTTTGCATATGCTTCATGAATGTTCTTATTTTGATATGAAGTCAGTTTATCAACGGCTTCGATTTGAAACGAGTTTTTTGAAAATGCCAAGACGTAAATTGACAAACGCTGAGGCTAATAGGGCTATCGGAATGCTGCAGGGTGGCCTAACTCAGGTTGTTGTAGCGGAAAGGCTCCAAGTCAGCCAAAGTGTGATATCTCGACTTTGGAATAGGTTCAGGGAGACTGGTTCCATGAGAAAAAACCCTACATCTACGTGTAGAATGCTACGGAATACTCTTCAAAATGCAGATGAGATCCAAGTTTCCATCGAAACCATCAGAAGACGTTTGAGAGAGGTGAATCTAGGTTCTAGACGTCCATTAAGAGGAGTTCCATTAACACTTGACCATAAGCGTCAAAGACTGGAATAGGCAAGGCAACATATCAATTGGAACGATCAATGGCTTAGTGTCCTTTTCACTGATGAATCCAGATATCGAGGATTTTCAGATTATCGAAGAATAAGGGTATGGACAATCCCACGCATACCCCGTAATTGTCGCTATGTCCAAGAAGTCCATCCATTCCGAGGGTGTAGTGTTATGGTACGGGCCGGGATATGTTTCAACGGACGCACAGATGTACACATTTGTCCTGGGAATATGATCGCCTTACACTATAGGGAGCATGTCATTAACAATGTTGTGCCAAATTGTCACGCTGCTATTGGTGAAACTTTTCAATTTATAGACGATAACGCTAGACCGCATCGTGCAGCCATAGTTGAGAATGCGCGCGAGGAGCTTGGTATTCCACATTTACCAATACCTCCACCAGCTTTGAATTGCATAGAACATGCATGGGATATGCTCCAAAGAAGATTAGATAATCATTAACCTACCCCAGAATCCTTGAATGATCTGAGAGAGCCTCTGCCCTGTTTATGAAACCAAATTCCTCAAGAAATGTTCAACAACCTCGTGTGTAGTATGCAAAGAAGATGTCAAGCTGTTATTGATGCCATACATTGTATTGATAGTCTCAAAATATTTGAATTCTCTGGGAATAAAATTTCGTTATTTTACTCGATTTTTCTAAACCACCCTTTATACGCTGCAGACCTACATGCTAAAATTAATTTGCAACTTGAAATCATATTAATATGAATTTTCAACACAAAAATCTTATCTTAACTATATTTTTTGCAATTTGAGTCAATATCCCTAACTCATGTGGAGCATTTTACTAAGCCATCAAAAGAGTCATCACAATCACATTTATTTTCCAATTCAACTGGAGAAAAAGTCAACTTGATATTTTTCCTCACGCTCAATTTCTTTTGGCTCATATAGAGTTATTGAAAAACAAAAACAGCTTCTTGGCATCATACAGATTGCCTTCAACTATGCGAATATTGCAATTGCTGCTTTTCAATAGAAATATTGAAATATTTGTAGGATCAAACTAGAAACGGAATTGCATGATTTTCATTAAAGTTAATTATATTACCACTTCAGGTATTACACAATAATATCTGTGGAAATCATATAATTCAAACATATTGAGATTCTTGCAATGATTTATTCATATTACTTCCAACTTCTTCATATAATCTATTCGAAAAACTATTGTGAGCAAGTAGTTAATAGGAGAAGAGTAGCTGTATTGTATCTATTTTTAGCATGAAAGGATCTCATTTGATAAAAATCAGCTACACTCCATCTCTCTAGAGGGTGCATAACAAACTCCTGAATCACACATGATGCGTGATGTGAAATAAAAATTGACACGAAATACTGTAGGTTTGAGTTTTTTCCATTACTTTTTACTGTCTCCGTATTTGGCACACCATTACGGTCACGGAGCCATGGCAAGAGAATATTTGAGTTTCACACAACGCGCAACGTTTCGATTGTGATTATTGTAATTATAATTATCTCTATCTCTCCTCATTTTCCACAACTAAGTATATGTCCTAGAACAACAGGCTCTAATCTTGCACTGAATCAACATTTCTGGTTAGCATTAAAATGATCCTATTCTTCCTTTGAAACGTTTGGAAACGAACGTGCATGGAATTTCATCTCAACTCATCTGTTGAAAAGCTCGGATTAAGCTTGGCCTGTACATTGTTAAGCTTCCTGTCATCTGAATGAGGTTGTGCTCTTAATGGCAACTTGTTACGCTGTATATTACTTGATTTTATAGTATCTATCCTCATTCAATTTAGAGGTTGGAAATAAGTCTGGAATAGAATTAATTTTTCTTCAACTAGTTACTCAAAATAAAATCTCTAAAACTCGACAAAAGATTTCAAATTACAGTAATTTTCTGGCAATAAAATTGAATGCTTTTCTTCAACTCCTTAGCAGCAACCCCATCTAACTTCCATTTTTCAAATGGAAAGATAAACCATGCGTGGGCTCGTTGGAAAGTCTACGAGAAATGAAATCTCACCAAGATCTTTGTTTTTTTTATTTTGTGGTTATTAGAAGAAACGCAAAACTCTTTCGAGAAAGAATTCTCCACCAATAACCAATGGAAACTAATACACTGAAATACGTTAACTGAGTTCCAAGTATACTTAATTTTGGAAATAAAATTGACTGATTGCTTTGAACTGAGACAAAATGAAGTACTAAACTCAAATTTTAATGTGGGTCCCCTTTTTAACTACACTGCGCAAAAAAATTAACGCACATTATGGATATCTCAAATTTATTCTACAACTGAAGGTGTTCTCAATGATAAATATTTTTATCAGAATCATGCATGCATATGTTATCCACTTTCAACGGTTTTCTTCAATACAGATGTTTTTTCCCAGCAGGAATAAAAAAAGATGATATTATCAGATTTTGAATGTATTGGCTCCATTCTAAAATCAGTTGTTCTCGATCAATTCTAGTGATCAATAGTTTTTCTATCGTTTGATTTTCTACACTCGATCGCTATGCAACGCGAAACATGCAATTTGACCCAAGAGGAATGTGCCCAAGCGGTAGTTTTGCGAGAAGAAGGGTGGACATACACAAGAATTGCAGAAAGGTTTGGAGTTTCCCATACAAGTGTGTCCAGAATGTTGCAGCGATTCAGGGAGACAGGTATGAATGTCTGAAAACCAGGACAGGGTAGACCACGGGTAACAACTGCCATTCAAGAACGTTACTTGAGAGTTTCTTCGTTGAGACAACGGTTTGCAACCGCTCGCCTCCTTCAAATTCAGCTTGAGCAAACTCATGAGGTGCAAATTAGCACTCAGACAATAAGAAATCGCCTCAGAGAATATGATTTAAGGCCTCGTGTCGCGGCAAGAGGCCCAGCTCTTACCCCAGCCCATCGAAGGACGCGTTTAGATTTTGTAAGAGAGGATATCCATTGGGAAGAGGCCGATTGGAAAAGAGTTCTCTTCACAGATGAGTCTAGATTCTGCCTCTACCGTTGTGATCGACGTTCTCTTGTATACAGACGTCCACATGAAAGATATGCTCAGTGCAATTTCCTGAATACTACTGGTTTCGGTGGAGGATTGATTATGGTATGGGGTGGAATATCTTCGACTGCTCGCACAGACCTAGACGTAGTGGTCGTTGATAATGGAGCTATGAATGCTGATAAGTATATAAGAAACATTCTTGAAGAGCATGTAGTGCCATTTGCCCCATACATTGGTGAAAATTTCATTTTTATGGACGATAATGCCAGACCCCATCGAGCGCGCATCGTTCAGGAGTACCTTGAAGAGGTTGAAGTCTCTCGAATGGAATGGCCAGCAAGAAGTCCAGATCTCAATCCGATTGAGCAGGTTTGGGACAACCTCAATAGAAGGCTGAGAAGTTTAGAAAATCATCCAGCTACTCTTAATGACTTAGGAATCCAACTCGGAGAAATCTGGGAAGGATTAGATCAGAACATTTTAAGATCACTCATTTTGAGTATGAACCGTCATTGCCGAGCTGTAATTAACGCAAGGGGTGGAAATACCAAGTATTAAATCAGCATTTCAGTATTTTGAAAATTGTTCACTTCTCTTCTTTCACATAAGATTCGGTGAAATCCTGAATTTTTCTTCCATTTAATGTGTCTTGTTTCTTTCAAAACTTTCCTGAGAGAACATAAAAAATAAGTTATAAAGTCAATGTAGAGTTAACTTTCATTAAAATTGAGATTTTCAGAATGTGCGTTAATTTTTTTGCGCAGTGTATTTATTATAATTCCGCAATTGTTCATGAATATTGCTAACGGCTGTTTTTAAATATGTTCTCTTGAACTATAAATGGAATACGAACTATTTTCCCTTTCAATGAACTCTTTCGATATTTTCACATCAAACAGTGCTTTTGACACGCCCTCTGGAACATAATATTCCACGCAAAACCTACATCACGTCGCGAAAAGCTCGTAGCAATGGTTTCATATAGCTTTCCATCGTGGATGAATCTTAATACTTCACCAAATATACGAAACTGCGATTGGAATTGTAACAAGAACGTATTGGCAAGACTAGCACCCGCTGTTCGTGTCGCAAAATAAGAATGGATCGAATCTTTATGTTTGGCATAAGAAATAGGTATATAAATTCCTAACAAAGCCGTGCATGCCGATGAGAAATATGAATGTATTTTGTTCCCTACGTAGGTTTTGTCAACACAAATGAATAAAAAAATTGGAGGCCTGATTCTCGTGAACAAACGTGAAGAGCCTATGGACACTAGATACCGCCATTTTTTTCATTGACTGTTTCTTCAGAGTTGACTCAAATACATAAATCATCATCTTGCTCAAATTTTAAGATGAAAAATTATAATTTTTTTCATGTTAGAAAGCAATAGTATTGATCTGTCCACAAAAGAGATGTTCATGTAGATAGGAAGTTTTTAGGAGGGCACAATTATTTTTCAATCCTTACTTATAATTCGGCATTTTGTCTGACTTCGAATTTGTTCCAATTTAACTTATTGTTCTCGTATTCTTGCAATAATTATTATATGGCTACAATGATTATTATAAAGCTATAATAATTAAAAGAATAATGATTGATTCCTTTGAAAAATGGAGGAAATGTTATTACAAATTTACAAAAAGAAATGTGGTTGCTGATTAATCTAATGCAGACAAAGTAAATGTTCAATACTGTTGAATATATCATTTGGATGTCTTCGGCATAAAGATGTTGCTGAGGTTTTGGCTTCATATGGATCTAATTGTATTCTCACATTTGTTTTCTATCCACAAGGAGGTTACATCAATATATAAGTTTCCTTGAGAAAATATATCAGGATACAGTTAGTAATCCCATGAAAGCTCTCAGACAACATATTTATGTAATTGCCCCAAATCCAAGAAGTAAAAGCAATTGTAACTGGCATAAAAAACGAAATCTCACCCCTGGATTTAGGACACACCGATCGTCCAACTTTTTGTCCTCGAAAGCTTTCTAGAACGTTAGAGGCAGTAAACGAAGTTTCCTTCTTTTTATCTCATAACCCAACTTTTTTATAACTACCAAAGCACAAGAGATCGAAGCTCGGTTTTTAGAGTTCACAAAGGCAGCCGCAGAATAAAGCGCTCAACAAATAAACGGAAATAAAACAGCTGATTCCGGAAACGTCCCAACTTCCCCCTGGGAATATAGAAATCTACTTTGGCGCATCCCGAATAATATCTGTTTCCTCAAATCACATTGGAAATTCGAAAGACAAAAGTTGTCACCTCCAGGCTTGCTTCCTTCTGTAATGTTATGAATATTTTGAAGAATCCAGTAAGTTGCCGCTGACAGCGTAACGTATTATTTATCCAATATAGGTTTTTCATCATGATATCAATATTTACGGCTCGCAATATCTAGGTAGTTTAGATAGGTAGTTTAGATAGAAGAAATGTAAATGGCATCCAGAATAATCAGTTGTTAAGTAAGCTATGGAACTGAAATGTGGATTATCTATATGCTTACAGGTATTTATTAGCTCGTAAATGGTCTCTACTGAAATTCGGGATTAATTTCAGTACTTTGAAAACTGTGACAGATCAAATGCAGCTTACACCAAAGTTGTTCAATTTGATGTTGGACGAATTTGAGTTCCTTCAAATGATTTTCACTGGAATGAGGTATTCAACCACTACACCATGGTCGAATGGTGGTGATTTACGTATCATCTTATTATCCTGATTCTCCATAGGTATCGAAGTACCCCTCTGTGAGCTTGTACGAGTAGGCTTTGTTACTGTGTCCTTACGCCACCTTAGGCACAGCAGTGTTATTTTTAACCCAACAACGATGGTCCGTACCCTTATCGACTTGAAAGTTTCTTCTCTAGCCCAGGATCGAACTCAGTACCTAATAGTTGGGGAGCCGACGATGCTAAATCGGGATTTACTCAAGCGTCGTGGAGACCTAGGGGAATTTGAAGATTAGATGGTAGAAAGAAAAAAAATTTCCATGATCTTTGCACTTTCAGCGGTGGGGAAAGCGTCTGCAGGTTCTCAAAGTTGTGAAAAAAACCGTCAGGTGTACATCCTTGGGCGTGTCAAATTAAGCTATTGTATATGCCCTACGAGATGATAAATTCATGTTTTCAGTTTCCGTGTTGGGGCTGGCCGTTTTTTTGAGCATGTCTGATTTTTGAAGGATATGTTAATTGGACCCAAAGAAAGCTACCTACTTTTCAAGGGACTGACAATTCGGAAGTGACACAAGATCACAGCGGTCCTTTGAAAATGCAAAAAAAAGTTACTTGTACATACTCGAGCGAGTCAGATTTTCATACAGATGGTTAATCTCGGTGTTGCAAACATGTTGACTCATTAATCTGACACTAATCAGGGGGAGTTTTTTTAATCTGGCAGTTTGAAAATGATAACAATGAATTTTTTCAAATATTTCCCTTCCTGTACCGTTTCTGTTTTCATTACAAAAGTTGTAGATAATAAAATTTTAAATAACTTAGGTCTGAAGGAATTTTACATACTCAAAAAACAAACCGTTTTCGACTTAGAGGGCTTTAAGGGCTAGGAGTTCATTCATTCATTGCTGTAACCCGTAACCGGAAATAAATCTACAAAAAGACTTATAATTCCTTAGGGCTAAAACGCGAGGAGCTTAGCCACACATGCGAAAGGCCTGGGTCAATGAAGAATCCCAGTCTAATGTACATTGATCGCCATATATCTCAAAAACGTTCAAACGTAGAAAAAATGGCTTTGGACAAAGTTTGAAGAAAATGTTATGCTCTACAACTTCTATAATGAATAAGAAAACAATTTGGAGCCCACGAGAGGAGATGATTCAAAAAACCGGATTTTTGTGAGCTTTATGGTCAATTTTCATTTTTTCGGCATGCTGAAACTGTCAGAGATTATATTTTTTCCGTTACTCTTGAATCATTAGTTTCAAAATAAGAAAGCACCGAGCTCGAGAATGTACACGTGACGTTTTTTTGCTAGTTTGGCGCCCTCCCACACATTTTCGACACGCTCAAATTGTCAGATTAAGCGAATATATACCTTTCAACATGTAATGAACCACATATATCTTAAGGTTAAGGTGACATGCTCGAGTATTCACAATGATCGTTTTATTTTACTATTCTGACAGGCTGTCCTAGACAAATCTCCCTATATACAGGTCTAATTTTTGGTAGAGGTACTCTACAGGATCCAAGGTATCTCCCTTTATATAAATCTGACACGCCCAACTATAAGAATACTAAGCCGATGCTTTAACCACCAAGCCACGGACGCTACAATTCAATCTTTATTATATGAGCGGAAGTGTATTTTCGGCAAGATCGGTTCTTCTATGTTCTTCAAGTGTTCTAGGAACTCCAATTTTGGTGAATCATTCTCCAAAGACATGAAGGAACTATTATTCGCAAAAAACTGATGAACTCTCGTCGATACAAATACCTGGTGACCTCCGCATTAGAGAGACAGATACCTTGGCATGGATTAAAGATGCTTGTGAAATCTCTTGATGTTCTTGGATGTAACCAATATCTTTTCGTACCCCATTCCACCTTCGTTAAGAATATCAGAGGCGTTGTTTGAGTATTGCCTATGTGCCTGGAGCAAGATTAAACTCTTCTGTGAGCAGTATTTTGAAAGAATTTCACATAGCATCTGACACTGGGTCAGATCGTGGTACTGGAGCACGCAAACAAGTGAGTCTATGGTTGAGAGAGTCTGCCCCTAGCAATATATAGTATATAGTGAGAAGGGATAACGCGTGGATCATTCAGCTGGATGAGATTGGTCTCATCAATCTCAGTGAGGAATATCACAGACTGCGAAGATGAGCCAGCCTGTACCGAGTTGCGAAAAAGAAACCTGAAGTTTCTAGTTTTTGATTCTTAAATAACTACGTAGATTCAAATACCCATTCAACTCACATATATACAACTAGATTGTGTTAATTTGCGAAGAACTGTTGTTACTTGTTACGAAATGAAACGCCTAGAGCCTGCTGGGAATGAATTATACATTCTCTTTGTACTACTCGCTCGAAGACATGCTCTCGTGAAAAATTTCACACCCTGCAACTGTAGTTAGATGTGCAAATATGACGAGCTATTCATATGGATCACCGTCAGGAATAAATGATTTCAGGAAACGTCCGCAGGATCGAGCCATTAATTATGTGTTTGGATTTTGTGGTCCTAGGAGCATTATAACGTTGAAATCGATTAATAGAAATACGTTCTGCTCTGTAATGAATGATTAACGATGCGACGACGATTTAACGGCAAGTTAAATACGATTTTGTAGGAATAATCCAATGACCGGTATTTGTCGGATAAATTGCATTACCTACTTGTTTACTCTGTTAATTTGTAATCTTGTTCTGTCGACAGTGGCTATCGGTATTCTGCCTACATTACGCCTGATCAGATTGGTTTCGAATTTAATCACGAATCATGCCTTCCATCGAAAAATTAGTGAGCAATGAAAACTGAAGATTCATTCAAATTTTTTTGAAAAAAATTATACATTAGTTCTAAGTTGTGATGATAGTTTTAGTGTCTTAATTTCATTAGTTATAAGCCTCGCCACTTTCATTGAAGCAGGTTTCAATAATAAACTAAAAACTGGAATAGTATTTGTTGATTTATCTGCAGCATATGACACAGTATAAAAGAATGTTTTGATTTTCAAACTTCTCATCTGAAGTGTGGAAATTTGGTTCGCTTACTAGAACATATGTTGTCAGATAGAAGGTTTCGTGTTTTTGTCTTCCACAAGGATTAATTTCAGAACCACTTCTTTTCAATTTATATCTGGGTGATATTCCTACTACCTCATTCGAAAAATTTATATACGCTGATGATATTGCCTAGAGAATAATCTATCTACAGATTTAGAAATTTTGAGGAATTCTTTCTTCGAGTGGCGTTTGGGTCCTTATCCCAAAAAAACCGAGGTTTCGTGTTCCATTTGAATAATCGTCAAAAATAAAGAAAATTGAGTGTAGTTGTCGGTAATTCTCTTTTGGAACATAGCTTCTATCCTAAATATCTAGAAGTTAAGCTGGATTCCTCACTGTATTTCGAAGCACATTTGCGAAATTTGCGTCTTAGGTTAAAAACTAGGAATAATATCCTGCATAAATTAGCTGGTACTTCATGGGGTGCTGATGCAACTATTCTTCGAACGGCAGCCCTAGCTTTGGTTTTTTTGGCTGTTGAATATTGTTGCTCCTTTTGTGTTTTGTATTCTCATGCACGTGCAAAAACTTGTTGCACAGCTGCATATTTCCATGAAAACTATTACTGGAACTATCAGATCTTCACCCATTCAATGGTTACCAATTCTTTCAAACATTGTACCACCTCATATTCCTAGAATGACTGCGGTTATGAATTCCTGGAATAAATTTCAATCTTTTGCCGACTCATTTCCAATTACGTCCTATATTTCATATTCCGAGACAGAAGTCGCGTAAACCATTTCTTAATTTGAATATAAAGGACAAAGACCTTTCCCAGGAAAATATGGTGTATTCTGAATAGTACAAGAACAGGTCACGGATGTTGCAATACTATATTTCTCAGTTGGAATTCAGCTGAAAGCCCTAGTTGTGAATGCGGGGAACCAGAAGAAACCATAAATCATCTAGTTAATTTTTGTTCCATTAATAAATTTCAGGATGGTTTTAGGGCTATACATGCACTTTCCGAATCTTTTTTTAATTCTGCAGTAAATTTCAGATCAATCTGACAAATTGAATCTAATTTTATTATTTTACATTTTTCTGCTTTTGTTTTCTCTCTATTTCAGATAAAAGATTCTGGTATCTTGCAGAAGACTGGATTTTTTTCTTCGAAGACAGGGTCAATTTTTATAGTGAGAGATGTCTTTCAAGATAAAATATTTCAGCCTATTTCGTAAACAATTTAATTTCGTTTCTTGCAATTAACTACACTCACGGAAGAAAAGGTTTTTTTGCTGGGTTTTTCCCTAAGCTCCTGTATCATACACCAAATTGTAAGGTACCCCGTATACCCTTACGTCTACTATATAAAACTGTATCCCATACACATGCTATAATTATTGTTTGCTATCAAAAATTGTAATGCTCTGTATCAAAAAAATGTATATGTAATACATATTGATAGAAACGAAACAATGGACCGAACAGAAAATAGATGCAGAGATGGAGTCAATGATACTGTTTTGATATAATTATTCCTCATAAATTTGTAGAAGTCGAAGTTACACTATACCATGTATAGATCAACTTATTTCATTTTAATTGCTTAACAATCAATAAACGAGGTCATAAGTATAATAATTATATTATAGACGAATCCTCTTGCACTATGAAATATTTAGAAGTCATTTTTTATATTAATTTCTTTTTCTGAAATTCTAGTTTTTCAAGAAATAAATAGATTTTTGATTTGTAAAATTCAACGCGATTTCTCTTATGTCCTAAAATATTCGAAGGCTATATATATAAGTGTGAAAATTTCTCGTCAACTGGATTCCTACTAAATAAAAACAATAATTCTCTAGATCTCTAGTAAGAGAAAAATTACTTCTACATAATTCCATCAGATGGAAAACGAGATCCAAGTGCATTAGGTTGTCCATCACCATTCCTCAAGTTTGAGAAAACGCTTTCTCATTCAACTTCCAGATACTCACTCCGAATCACTCGTTCTTCAAACTCCTATAATTTTTCACATCTGATCCTTTTATTCCGTGCTGAGTATATAGTTCGATGGCGAATGGCCGAGAATATATTACAGTGAAGTATTTTGAAGGCAATTATGGTAATTCAAGGATAGCGTGATCCATTACATAGCACAGTTTTTCCAGCCAGAAACTCACATTCACGAATTTTCCTTTGAGAATATTTTATCTGTGTTTGAATAGCTTCAATTTATCGTGACTCTTATAGTTTGCATATTCGAGTCCTACAAATTGGTTCGACAGCTCAATTCGATGAAGTTAAATTGGAGAATAGGCTGTTGAGGTGGAAGTTGTCGTGTCTGTTAATGGACATAAATTAGTGGTAACTATACCGTATTATTCGTGATCGTGCTCAACAATGATAATTTGTTATGTTGCCATCTTAATTCTTTTATATAAATGAGGTAAATTGTTAGACACAACACGAGACTATCGGGTGAAGTCAGCAAATACAGAGTATTCCCAAAGGTAATTTTTTTTGACAGAACATGGAAATCATCAAAATTAATTACTGTAGGAGCGCGTACTGACATTCACCTGTCTGTTTCATACATACATATACTTTGATAATTGAGAATGCCACAATTACAAAACAGGAAATGCAGGGAAATTTTCTACCCAATATCACAGGCTGTTAACAACTCTGTGCAGCGCACTCGTAAATCATAAAGAAATAAAATCTACAACAAGATTCCTGAAGGGGTCGAGACTTGGAAAGAAGGAAAACTCAAAATGAGATAAAAAAAATCACACAAGAAATCATACTACACTGACGATGAATTATGGTCAAACCATTGTGTTTGTCAGTTAATTTATTAAGTTGTATTATTCGTAGTTTACATATTTTAATTGAGACATTCTTCATTTTGACACCCCATATAGAATTTAATGAGTGAAAATTATATACAGTTTTATTGTTCTGAATTGTGAATAATTATTATTATTATCATTACTACAACTCTGCAATTTTGGCAATGGGGTTATCAATGAAATTTCGGGGAGTGTTTTGCCAAATGGCCCTCAAAGCATTGACGATCTGTTGTTATGTCTGCGGTGGGTCAGCTAAGCGGTGCAATTGTTGTGATATGACAGATCTAATATGTTCATTAGAATTTTGGCCTGGAGAGGCAGTGGGCTGATTCATTCGATTAATGCTATGCGTACGTTGACATTTCTGGCCTGCAGTGGACGAGCATTATCGTCGATTAACATAAAATTGTCGCCGATGCCACACTTAGTCACCAACGACAAGAGTCTACATTATAGGTACCGTTGACACCATTCTCGCAACAACATTCTCCTATCAGACGAAATAAGGGGCCGGGTTTTGATTTAAAATTTTGCTTAACCCATACACTAATTGTTCAAGTTGGGAGGCTTCTAAACACATGTTAAACTTGTGACAGTTAATCCACAATTGATACTAAATAACAAAAGATGATATGCAAAACCTCATTATAGCAAACAAGGGCCAAAAGATATCATACACCTCCAAGAAATAATTTTGTTGTAATTTTTTTATTACTCCCTTAAGGGTGTGAGGATCATATTTTATGTGTGTAATGAGCAAATATACGCGTCCCCATGGCAATAACGAAAATTTGATTCTGAAAAAAGTGAATGTACCCTCGAATATCCACTTTTTTCTATTCTATTCATAATAGAGAAATAAATAAATTCATTTCATTTAGAGAAGGTGAATTATTCGGATATTTAGTCGTATGAGAAGTTGAATAGACGAGTGTATGACTCGATTCGATGCTTTCCAAGTTTTTTCACGGATTTTTTCCAATGAAACAATAAAATTCTTGTTACCCTTCTGCAATCATTTTTCTCATTATTCCAACCTATATGAAATCAATGTTTAGGGTAATCTCCTCTAACGAAATATTCCTAGAAATATCTCTACCCATTTACGGTAGAGTTTTTAGGCGAATTATAGTCCTTCCGTCACTACCCATAAAGAACCCAGAGAACTGTGAAGGAACGTTATTCAAACTCGTGGATGAGATTTCAGATGGTGGGAAAGCACATTATTCATCATGTCACAAAGGACGTTTCGAAGAAATAAGCTGTTTGTTTTCGCAAAGTAAAACACCGTGAACTAAAATTATGAGTTAGGATCGAATCAGTCCACGACTGTGGGCAATGCTCGAAATTGCTGTCGAGTTGTTTTCTCTTCTCCTTCTCATTTTTTTCGAAGATATGGAAGATTTAACGCCGTTCAAGGGAATTTGCTTGGTTCAATTCTACGAGGGAACTACTATTTCATCATGCTTTTCGTCGAATCGAATAAAAGAACATGTGATATAGGGCGTTTGCACTTATAAATATTGAGGATTTTTTGCGAAATGTTTTTATACGATCTCCAAAAAATAACATTCGAAAGGGTAGAATTACAGATTACATTCTACCATACTGTACTGTCAACACTGTTTGAAGGCTCATAAAGCCAGATAAATGTTCGTTACCAGTGCAAGAAGGAATTCCAATTTAAAAAAATTATTGAATGCATTTAATTTTTTTGCACAAATGCACAAATTCCATATTTGAATTCCATTGTGGAATCACTCAACGTGATATCTTTAATGTAAACCCCCCTGAGTAAAGAATTTTTTTTTCGGTATCAACTATTTCATAGAAAATTTTTCGAACAGATGAATTCATAACTACGAAACTTTTCATGTATAAATTTCAAATCGTTTGCAATGCCGAATAGGATAGATGGGGTTGCAAACTCACATTCTTTTGAATGTAGAAGTTGATTTGTTTAGTGGTTTGAATTAATTAATAATGTCATGAAAACTATTGATTTCGACTGACAATATTATTTCATTTTATCCGATGATAATTTATTATCCTCAATTGTTTTCTGTTTTGTGTATAATTTTTTTCAGTTATGTATTATTTTTCTATATTTCGCTATATACCTATATTATTTCGTGATTATTGTTTAATAAATATCCGTCATAAATGTTGTTTTTCTTATGAATTTATAAGAAAATATATCATACACTAAATATTTTTTCATTGTAACCAATCATTCTGGAGAATGATTCTCGAAAAAATATTTTTCTGTGGCCTAAGTCCTCAGTAGTACATTGTCTGTGATTGAGGAGTTTCTCATTTAACCCCTTGCTTGTCTTGCTTTACTTTTTATTCAGTCTTTATTGTAACCGATATAAAGTGTTCTTTGCTTTTTGTAAATGGCTGTTCTCACAATAAGCCACTTTCACATGAATTTCTTATGTGGAGAACGTACCGAAAAATTATAATATTATAAAATTATCACATCGCATTACGTTACATCACTGTATATTACAACACATAATATTTTATCAGAATCACATTATTTCAACAAACCAACAAATTTTGCAAAGTGTCACCTACATCAAACAAAAAATATACTAAAGTTGAAATTTTTGCCCCTGCACCACTTTCTTCTTTGCAATGAACTTTTGCAACGAATTCTACACATAAATGATATATTCCAGCATGTTTTATATCAAGTATTTTGACATGTTTTGTTTTGGGAAAATGAGATTCATGATCGATTGGAGTCCTTGAGTTGAAAGTCGACCGGTTTCATGTTTTTTGGGAAGGACATCATCCACTGGAAAGGGTTCTAATTGAGCCACCCTGTACAGATAAAGATATTAGATGTGATTCTTCACTCTTATGCGTATTTTATATTATAGTTGAATATTCAATTAATGTGTTTACTTTCACCCACCTGAAGATGCTATTTTGATAGTGAAAAGTTTAACAACTTATGTGTAAAAACAGAATTATATGATTTTCAATATGAAAGTGAAATCATTTAATTCTGTTTTTACTTCTTTTATAGTTTTAACCTTTTGTATTTCGATGATCGAAATGAAACATTATTAACGATGAAAATTTTCCATAATGCGTAGAAATTCGGATTGATCCACACACGTTTTTCTTTCTTCACAAACCTCACGTTTGATTTTGCTCGAATAAATACCACATATTATTTTGGATATCCCCCTTTCATCTAGCATTTATACAGAGGTTAGTCTCTTTACTGCTAATTATTTTTTACCGCCGTATCGAACCCGTTATCTCCAACAATAAAAGTAATTAGGTTACGTTGTTTCAGGTCTCATTACCACTACGTCCAGAAGACTGGATCGGGAGATGCAGGACGAACACGTTTTGGAGGTGAGTATATGGAGTTCATCCCCTTTAGTTGTCTGTTCCGTTGGATATGGAAATGGTACGCCGCCACCCTTTCTGCCTTTCCAGTTTATTTTTGCAATTCTTCGGTTTTTTTGCACTCGAAAGCGCCACAAAGGAAGGGAATGTTTTTTTATTAATCCACATTTCCATTCGCTTACATAATTAAGGTCTAATCATTTCAATAACAGGATAAATTCCCTGAAATTCATTCTGGCTTTTCGGAGAAAAATAAAATCTGATTTTCGAAAAATATAATATAATTATCCTGAAACAAACGGCTGTCAGTTCCTACTCTGAAAATAAATATGAGAATATAGGTTGAATGGGCGAAGCTTCAGTCTGGAAACTGTTATACGAAATGAAATGAAGAAATATAATAAATAATTTCATATTGGAGATGAATGCAGAATACAGAGCTTATATGAGTGGTTGTAGATTGAATTCGTTATTATTATAATCAAATATGAAACTAACAAAAGAATATTCAATATTTATTGCCAACGAAATTGCAGCAAAACATGAATTGTACGCTTAAGAGTGGTGAAATTGATATTATGGGGGATAACCGATGATCATTTTGTAGAACCATTTTGAATTAGCCTGTATTATAATACCCCATAGTCACTTTCATAGAGAAAGTCCGATGAAGTCTAATTATTAATCTAGAGTTACTTTGATAACCTATGTTGAATGTGAGGGATAATTAAAGTATACAGTCATTGACTCGTACAAATATTTTAACAATAGACTCTTAAGGTCAAAAGAAAAAGATTCATCAAATAAATGAAAAACTATTCTGAAATTTCATTTCATTTCATTCGAAGAAACCGTTTGTGAGATAGAACTAAAAATATTTTTATGTTTTTTCCAGAGCCTGTATCTTTCAAACTGATCCGATTCGGAAATAGTTATTTTCCTATCAAGTGCGGAAAGTGATACTTGACGGGCAAGACGTTCTGTGCATAGAAACATGATAGAATTTAATTTACTCTATAATATAGAAAAAAGGGTTTTTCTACAAGCGTGCGCGTTCAACCTTTTTCCCGCACGCATTCCAAGTTGCAAATAGTCACTTTCCCAAAGGGTGCGGGAAAAACGCCTGCTATTTCTTTCCCGCACGCAAATGCGTGCGGGAATGGATTAGCAGGGGTTTTTCCCGCACGCAAATATTATAGAATAAATTAAATTCTATCATATTTCTATGCACAGAACGTCAACGATGAGAAACCCATAGTAATGACATGCAGAATTACGTCTGTCTTTATATATGAATTAATCAAATGAGATATGATCTGTTTCGTGAATTGAATATATTTATATATTTCAAGAGCTTGTAGAAAAAATATTGTTCCTAACTCTTGCGGAAAGTGTCTTGCCCGCACGAAACTGCCGTTGCCCGAACGATGCGAAGCAGAGTTCGGGTAAGCAGTTGAGTAGTAGTAGTAGGAACTCAACTGCTTACCCGAACTCTGCTTCGCATCGTTCGGGCAACGGCAGTTTCGTGCGGGCAAGTATCACTTTCCGCACTTGATAGGAAAATAACTATTTTGTTTGATAGATACAGGTTTGAAAAACCATAAAAAAAATATTATTTTTAGTCCTCTCTCACGGACGGATTCTTCGAATGAAATGAAATGAAATTTCAGAATATAGTTTTTCATTTATTTGATGAATCTTTAAAAAGATATCACCCACGCTTTCAGTTTTTTCATTATGATTATCATAAAAATACCAAAAACCCGACTTTCGAAACTAACTTGGACGCTATTTATTTATTTATTTATTTATTCAGAAATACGGGATACAAACAGTACTATCTAATGAATATTTGAACGTTTTGTAAAATGAAAGTCTTCTTCAAATTTTCTCATGTAATGCGCCATTTTCGTGTAATTTCTTCTTCCAGGCGTGGCATGGCTCATTATTAAAACTTAAAATGGCTATATCTTTCTATCAGGGCCGAATCGGAAAAAAATAGTAGGTATGGGAAAAAAGTGTTTCTTTCGACCTCATGAATCAACTGTTAAAATATTTTTACGCATCAAAGACTCATCCTATATAAAATTTTTCTGAATATGATGAACGTCTTCTTTAGGCTTAATTGGAATTCGACATATTTTTTCGATATTGAAGGTAAAAATAATTTCGATGTTATTCAATGTACTCGAAAAAGTTTTCAATATCATCCCATTTCATAATAATAATAATAATTCATTCATAGTTGTACAATCATACACTATGAATAATTAACGGTATCATGAATACTACTTCGTTCAACAAATGAAATAGAGAAAAGTAGGTTTATTCTTGTTTTTCTAATATACAGGGTGTCCCTAAAACATTATTTTAATGTGAAGACAGAAAATACATGGAGGATCACGAATAACCCCCATATTATTATGTAGTATCTAGGATTTCTAGATTCTGATTTACAGCAAAATAGCAAGGAGAAAGCCCAGGCATCCTTGAAAATGCTTGGAAATTGATCTCGCAGTGAGAATTCGTTGCTGAATTGTATCTTGTCACTTAGGGAAACTATTCTTTTTCCTTATTGATTATTTTAACAACTTTTATTTGAAGAAGCCTTACTTCTTGGCCATCTCCGCAAAAGTCTTTTTTATTACTCAAGTTACCCCATGGTCGTTCGCATCACTTCTGATGGAAAAAGAATTTTTCCGCATCAAAAACTCGTCAAAAAGACATTCGATTCCAGCCAGTTCGTCACAATTGGCTGATTGCTGTTCTGTCGTTTTCTACAGCTGTGTGAAATGTTTTTCTGCTGATTGAATAGCCAACTTCGCGTATGTTGAATTCGAATAAGCTGTGCGTTGTTTGTGGGTCTTCGGTAAACATTTGCGTTCTCTGTTATTCTGAATGCTTCAAGCTCGTTCGTTCGCTCCTCCACAAGAAAAACGGTCGAATGACTTCGTTTCTCTCTACTGAACTCAATAATGTGGGTTCTCCCATTGATTTAATCGAATTGGCGTTCAGGTGCAGTGAAATTAAAAAAACAAATTGGGGCTGATTCAAAATCTTCGATTCATTATTTGAAAATTTTGTCTCCGGTGTGTATTTCATAGTACCTATTACAGATGGTTTTATCTTCATGAGCTGAAGGAAAACTTTTTCTCCTAATAGATAAGAATTAAATTTTAACCTTTCTGTAGTTTGAACGTTTTTGCTGTCTGATAAAAAATTCTTCCTCTTCTTTCTGTTTGTCTGAGAAAACTATTAGCCACTACACTTGCCAATCAATACTAACATTGTGAATAATAAATTCGCATATACAGTGTGTCAATGTGAAGACGTACCACCACCACCCTTAATATCTTGTAGCCATGAAAAAAAAAATGAAATAAGAGGCAAACTTTGACTGGTGAGCGGACATTTTACAGTGTTGGATCCAATCAATTTGTATCAATCCTGGTAGCTTTCCAAATGTTTCAGATGGGAAGGGGGATTGAGTGACACCATTTTTGTTAGTACTTCTGAAAAAGGAGCAAAAAATTAGTAGATAGTTACGATGCCTAGAGTTGCTATGAAAATTGAGAATAATGAATAAAATTTTTACTATAAAGATTCTTACAATGTTGTCCATTATTTTGTAGACAAAATTATAATCTATTTTCAAATTTGGCCCGTACGTTTTGGAGAATTTGGACTTGAATTTCTCGTCATGCTGTGCGTTTCCTTACTTTAAATTCTTCTACATCTCGGGGCTTCGTTTTGTACACAAGACAAGAAGCTTCGAAGATACCTGGAGGAAAAATCTGAAAGTGTCAAGTCTTGGGAGCGTCGTGGCCATTCAATCGGGCCTCTCTTACCAAACCATTTCTCTTAGAAATGATCTTTTATCCATTGCCGCAGTAAATTTCGAATCATATTTCCATTTCATATGTAGAAATCATTTACTTTCAGCTAAATGCAGCCTAACCTCAATACTTTCATACAGTGAGGCAATGGCTCGCTGACAGAAATGGATTGATAGAAAAAAGCCAATTGAATGGCCACATCGCCTTCAGACATGATAACCTTAGATATTTTCCTGCAAGGACATTTGAAGTCGGTTATGTATAATACAGTCTCGAGATGTAGAAGATTTGAAAGCAATAATACGCACATCACGCCGAGAAATTCAAGTTGAAGTTTTGCAAAACCGAAGGGCTCATTTTAAAAAAGATTATATTTTTGCCTACAAAACATTTTAAAAATCTTTTAAAATAAAATTTTTCTTTATTGTTATGTTTCATTGCAACTCTTGCTATCGTAACTCTTCTAGTTTTTTGTTATTTTAGAATTACTGATTACTGATTGATGGTTGTGTTGGACATATAAACCAAACCTGCCACTGCGACCAAGCGGTCTATTGTAGCACACAGGCAAGCTCGTAGAGCTAGATCTCTCCTTCCAGTCCCATCCTACTCAAAAAGGAGATGATGTCGGAGGGGAGTGATACTCGAGTTCCTCTAGGACCATCTTCGGAGAACCAAATACTCCAGGTCTGACCCTGTCCGCCGCCTGGCACTCACAGAGGATGTGCTCAATCGTTTCGTCCTACTTTAAGCAGAGTCTGCAGAGCGGGTCATTGACGATGCTAAGTTTTTTAAGATGATCTCTGGGTCTACAATGTCCTTTGAAAACCGCCATGATAGATTTCAGATTGGTTCTAGAAAATCCTAGCCAACGACTGACACTGAAATAGCCCTGCGCGAGTGACGCAGTCCAGGACTGTTGCGCCAGGACCTTATGCCTTATCCAGCTGTTGTTCCGTTCCCTGATTAAGGAATTGGAAATTCCTATACTTGGTTCCGGGCCAATAAGTGCTGATGTTGCGCCTTCTCTGGCTAGAGCATCCGATACTTTGTTGCCTCTGAGGCCAGAGTATCCAGGTACCCAAAACAGTTGCAGTCTGTTTCAACTTCCCAATTTGGAGAGTTTAGATCTGCATTCAAATACCTGTGCCGAGTTGCATTTGTCTGCTGCGAGAGATTCAATCGTGTCTTGACTATCCGTTAGGATTTTTATTGACCTACCCGCCCAACCCATGTTAAGAATTTTTTTTTCATTTTAGAAGGCAATCGAATTACTTTCAAGACAAGGTGTCACTCAACCTACCTTCCCATTTGAGATTTTAAAGGTTGCTGTCACCACGCTCACAGAGTTGATTGGTTGATTGGAGCCAATCGTGTAAATAGTTCACCCCTTTTGTTTTTCTTGTCTTTGCATGGGAGGGCAGAGATATTAAAGGAGGTATCTCTTCAAATTGACACACTTTATTCATTTTCCTAAAGAGCTGACGTTGGGTCAACTGGAGTTGGAATCATCAAATACATAGGCAATGAAGCATTTTTATATCGAAAACAACTGAAATCTGTTTCTTCTTATAGATGTTAGATTTAGGATCATTCTCAAAAGAACCTTTTTCGGAACATTCAGCTACAATAAATTATCCTTAATTCAATCAAAGTGCATATATGAGACAATAATATTTCTGATCATTTCTGATTTATCTTCCAATATTCTTCTCGGATGGATAATTCATCTGTTACTAGTAATTTCCATCAAAAACGATGTGGGAAGATCTGTGCAGAGTCCAGTAATTACGTGACTTTGTGGAGCACAGAAGTTTCCACACGGTTCTACATTCGGTCCATCTGTTCATCAATGCATGCTGAGGGAAAATGGGAAACAGTAGTTATGTAGCCATTTCCATGACGATTACACTAAAGGATATGAATCTAGCTGCGCCAAGTTTATTGCAATTAATTCTGATGCGAATAATGTTAAGAGAAGGAACTCTCGGAGTCTGAGTATGAAACGGACATTTTGAAATAGAGTAATGCCTGCCACTCTTATTGTGTACAATTTGTACAGGGTAATTCGTTAAGGGTGGCAACCAGGATTAGCGTAGATAAAATGCCAAAATATTCGGACAAGAAAAATGTGTTTGCGTTTTTGACAGATCAACAGATAATGCTATTTGACTTTGTATCAGTCTATCAGATTTGAAATATTGGCTATGAAATTTCTCAGAAGAAAACGCTCAGAGTATGCCATTTGAAAAAAATGAATAAAAGACATTTTCAAAGAACTGAAGATCTCTACGCACGGCCCCCTTTTTATAGGATATTTCCCCTCATCTTTTTTACCATCTGACTGGCGATCAGCGATTGTAACTCCGATTCACAAGGGTGGAGATAAGACCTTGCCCACCAATTATCGGTCCATAAGTTTCGTCTCAACAATAGCCAAAATATTTGAGCGTATCTAGGCAGATCAATTTTTGGAATTTGCTGATTCTTACCACCTTAGATGTTATATATCTAGATTTCTCGAAAGCCTTCAACCATGTGCCTTACACACGATTGCTCAAAAAATTAGAGCATGCTTGGCCGATTCTTTTTATCCTGTATACTGCCGATTGTCCTAATTTCATTGGGTCCAAGTGCCTTCTGTATGCTGATGACGCTGAGATATATGGAGTACCATCACCATCAATGAGAACCAATCAGCTGCAGCTCAATCTATGACACTATCGTTCAGTGGACGACGGACTGGTTATTGCCGCTCAACAGTGACAAGTGTTGTGTCTTGCACATGGGCAAGAAAAACCTTTGCGTACCATACACACTTGCCGGCAGGACACTTAAAGTGGCCGAGAAGCAGAGGGACCTAGGGTTGATCGCCACTTCCAACCTGGACTGGTCTGATCATATCTCATCTGTATGTGCTGAAGCCAAGAGAATAACTTACATGCTCCAAAAATCCTTCAGTTTCTGCAGTGTCCGTACAATGAGATTGCTGTACGAGAGCTACGTGAGACCAGTTCTTGAGTATGGTTGGTGGGTGGCTCTACTAGGTGATGAAAATCTGCTGGAATCGGTACAGAGGTGGTGCACGAGGATTCCTTTTTCTGCCTATAATTGACCCGACTACGCTGCCAGGCTGCGAATGTTTGGGTTGACATCATTTAAGGATCGCCGTGCAAGAGGTGACTTAATTATGACATACCGTGCCGTGAATAATAAATTTGGAGTTGATCTGCGTCATCTGTTTGAGTTCAATCGAAATAATCTTCGAGGACATGTTAATAAACTAGAATCTTTTTCATTCTATATGTGGAATAGGTATTTCTTTTTTGTAAACTTGTGAATATCTAGGTTTTTGTACCTCTACTCTCCAACATTAAGTAATAATAGATAATATTAACTGTTTTTTGATCGTATGATCAAACTGTAGAAGAAAACTTAGTTCTATATAATCATACAAAATGCAAAAAGTAGAATTAATCACGAGAAAGTACTGCAAAGCCAAGTTCACATACCAAAAAAACAGTTTTGTATGTTTCGTGACATATTCGCCGAATTTTTAACTTTGAAGTACTGGAACCTGGAAAAACCGTTAATGCAGACCTTCATTGTGAACAATTGGATCGAGTGAACCAATCTTTTATCGAAAAAACTCATTAAATATTTATTCGCTTGAATTTAATTTAAGAAAATGAGATTGCCTCCCAGTCCCCTTTGTTCCCATAATCGATGTCAAGAAGAACTCCAAAACCCATCTTCCACGATGAAAGTACATGAAAAGCAGCCTTTTCTAGATATTAGGAACTTAATATGTAAGAAACCTACTTTCTCCGCCGTCTCGTTGCTATGTCTCAAAATCGATTTTCCTCCACTATCGACGGAAAATTCGCGACTTACATCAGGAACCTCGCCAAATGGGAGCTGCACCCGGATATTTCGGGGACATTATAAACTCCAAGTAAACCGATTAGATCCCGGTTCAGCTTTGGAGTTTAAATTGCGGAATAAGTGTGTAACAACCGCCCGGGGTTTCATTCCTCCCATGAAATTTAAATCTGCCGGGATCGATGTTGTATGAACACCGATGAATAGGTATACTGTACGTGACAAACTCGCTCTCTGACAGGTCCTAGGAATTCTTGATCTGGTCACGCACTCCAGCCGAGGGAGATGCGTAAAAATTTCTCCAATGAGGCAAAACATACCCTTATGTGGATTTATTCCGAACATCTGACAAAGATTATAAAGAGAAAGATGGGGAACGCCCTCACATCATAGTACTAAAAACCGACTATATTTTGATCTGTGTTTCACACATTTGACAACGAGATGTCGCTTTAAAAGTGCTGTCAATACAAAAAGCTGCGAAATTCAAATTTCATTCCTTCTATACTTCATTCACTTTTATTTTAGCAGTCGGTTGGCCATGGAAATTTGACACATTTCACTCTGTATAGTACGAAAATGTGGGGTTATGAAGCTTGTCAAAACATTTTTGGGTTTTAAATCAACGCTATGTTGCCCGTTCTACGTAAAAGTTTCTGTTTTTACGTATTTTATCACAATGTCGAATCCCTTCGGAAAATATGTGACGAACATAATTGAAGTTTATACAAACTGATTGAAGGCATACCAAATCCACTTATTAGCATGGAAAATACAAGAGATCAATATAATATCATATTATGCACTAGCTTGAGGGGAGTTAATGTTCGTTATCTTCTTTGGCTTACATCACTTGTAGATTTCAAAAATATTAACCCGAAGATGAAATGCATATGCAGTGGCTGGGAATGGGTATCTCCCGAAGGAATTAACAGATAATTACAAAAATGTTAAATTCTTCAACAAAAATCATCTTGCATCAATATAAGTAAAAGGAATGAACTTCACCTTTGAACAAAAATTTCACATGAATAAACAAGTAACAGTATTCATCTTAATACATTGATGTAATAATAATAATTAGGTATTTATTAGTACCTTAAGACATTTACATTGTATGGGACAAGTCAAATGAAAAATAGAAAAATCCATTTTAGGGAACTTATTCTCCGATGACATTTATCGAAAATCCTGTAGTAAACTTTTCGCATTAATTCACTCAAACATAAAATTCTCAAATGCCACCACTTTTTTGGATCTCCCAATAGAAGGAAATTCTTTATCATCCTCTTCATTCACAATCTTTCTGATTGTGGAAATATCCAGCTGAAATATAAGTCGTTTAGATTCAGATGAAACATTATATAAATTCTCTTACATTGAATATGTTCGCTACCGTCTGACTTATTGTGGATTTTAGAATATCAGGGTATAACTATTTGAATGAGCGGACCTGAATTCTAAATAGCACTTCCTGAAACCCCGTCCTCACTTTTTTCAATCACTTTCAGCATTTTCATAATAAAAATTGATATTAGTTGTGGCAACGGCGTTATGACATTAACGACATTTCATGAGTGCCAACCTAACTTCGTTCTAGTTACAAAAACTTGAGAAAATCATTTCATGGCCAACCGACTGCTAAAATAAATTTGAATGAAGTATAGTAGATTCGAATACAGCGACAAAACGAAAAAAAGGCGTTATTTTTGATCAGGCTGTTATTTATTTTCGTTCAAACATTGATTTGAATCATTGAATATTAAGACTGTTCTACGCCGTTTCAGTGATCAGTTCAAAAAGTGAGAAGGTGTATTTTACGTCAGAAACCAGTAATTTGTATGAGGTTTTCATTATAATTCAATTCGTCATCTCGAAAAGCCAAAATATTTTTATTGGTCAGAATAAAGAGAAAGAATAGGAATATTTTTTCATTGAAGAACAAATGTTCATTCAATTTATTCACTTTCCGAGGTGAAATGATTTTGTCAATGAATTTCCACATGACAAAATTTCTCGAAAAGT